>NW_028270184.1:42659508-43332596 GCF_037043375.1 Chiloscyllium plagiosum | reverse complement strand
GTCAGCCTCGATATAATATGAAGATTCAGCCCTCCCAATCTTCTGGGTGAGAGAATTCCTACTTGAATGAATTCCCACTTTGTGAATTTCTCCTTACTGTGGTCCTGACTGAGGTTGAAAGGTGTCATTGTTTCCATTTCTAATCCCACTCCTCCACTGCTCACAACAAATTTTATATGTAACCAGGTTGGCGATATGGCCGATGATAAAGGTCTAAGACTGGGTCAGGTTCAGTTATCAGAACAAGCCAGTTGGATTTCTTCATTCAGCTACAAGGAATTAACAGAACTCTCTGAGGAGTATGATGGATATGTGGCTAACACTGCGGCCGCACATCACCCAAGGAGTTGGGTTCAATTCCAACCTCAGGTGAGTTTGAACATTCCCCACGTATCTGTGTGAGTTCCCTCTCAATGGTTCAGTTTCCTCCCAGAGTACAAAGATATGCAGCTTAGAGTGGATTGGCCATGCTCAATTGCTCATTGTTGAGAGAATGTCCCCTTCATAGTAACCTCTGTCAGTGTGGGGGAATTGAACCTCCCTCTGCATCACAAACCAGCCGTCCGGCCAATTGAGTGGGAGACAGTGTAACTGTTACAGACAGAAACAGGCACAGGCAAAGGTTAAGAGAAACTTTCATAACAAAGAAAATGGTACAGTTCAGATAACGGTCCAGATAACAGCTGAGGATAAAAGGTTGTCTGCTCAAAATTGTATTTCATAACGGGACAAGTGTTTTGAAGCAGTGCTTGGCTGAATACAACAAAGTGAGACAAAGTGAACTAGCCAGAATTACTAATTGTGATTGGATATAAAATAAGTGCATTTTTATGCAGGAACCCAGAGGGTTGAATGACTGCAAGTCCCTGCACCTGAAAATGGGAATTCTTTGGAACACTATCTGGAATGTTCCATATTCACAGTGTGTGTGTGCGTGTGTGTGTGTGAGAGAGAAAGAGAGAGAGAGAGAGAGAGAGAGAGAGAGAGACCGCAGATACTGCACTGAGCTGGGTGGTGAGCTCAGACCATGCTCAGGCCTCCTCTTGGAAAAGAATGGACTCCCTGTTCTAGCCCATTCACTAGGACCTCTCTACCCCTGTTGAAAAACCGTGGTGTTAGTTCCCCTTACCTGCAATACTCGGGGTCAACTGTGCAGGGTGGCTCCAAACTGAGGAATTACAACTGTGTGCCCATTGGCCTTTGAACGATGTCATCAGTGTCAGTGATCATAGAATAGCCAGCGACATCAGTGCGATGGTGAGTCCCTCCAGCCATGTTGGGTTGAAGAATCGGAGTGGCATTGAATCCGAGGAACACTATGAGATTGAGTGGGTAGTTAATGAGGTGAGTTCGATTAAATAGCACCATGAAAGTAGTTCAGTCTCGAACAGACAATTCCCTCTGTCACACTCAATAAAAATGTCACTGAGACAAACTATTGTTAGATTCAGCCCAATGAGTCGAAGACTCTGCTGAACCCACACCCAGTTACCAAGTTGCAGAACAAATTTTCATCTAAAACTCTCCTTCATCTTTATTGACGCCAATATCCCCTTCACCTATCATTCCGAGGAATACTGGTTCATGTTGCAGGATGCTGTAGAAATGTCTTCATTTCAGCATTCTGAAACCTGTGATCTTACTGGAAATTGTCTCTCAATCTCCCTTTCGCTTTTTTCCCCAAAGTCCTGTTGATTGTTAGTAGTTAAACTGATTTCCCCGCCATCTCTCTCTGGCTGGAACTAGGGAATACGGACTAGGCAATTTCACTCAGAAACCGTTAAGATTTATTTTTATTATTTCACTGATAGTCTTTGCTAAAGAAACTTAACATTATTACCCAGTGTGAACTCAGTGTGACTTCAGACCCACAAAAACATTGTTGGCTCCATTTTGTCTTGACTAATGGCCGTGTAGTCACAGACAATTAGTGATGGACAACAAATGCTGCCCTTGCCTGTGATGCTGACATTCTGAGAAACAACAGCATGAAAGGTGAACTAAACCAAGAAACGGTGAGTGCTCGAGATCGAAAATAAAATTCTCCAGCGTCTGAAAGTGTTGGAGAATCTCGCAGGTATAGCAGCCTCTGTCAGGAGAAATGCAGGTAACGGTTTGAGTCCAGTGACCCTGCCTCACAACTGAAAGCAAACTGGGAAATGATATTATTAATCCTGGTATCATGGATGGTTGGGTTGGAGAGAGAGGTGGGGGCCAGGTTTAAATTGAATGGATGGAGAAATGGCCAGAAAAAGAGAGAAAATGAAATGAAAAGTGAGCAAAGGGGTTGCTGATGATGAACTGAAAGGAAAACAGAATGGCAAGTTATTCTCACATTTCCCCGTTTTCCCATATTCCTGAATATCGCGTCCATTTAGATTTGTCCCTGTTTAAAATGAGTTAGGTTCCCTGTATCTCTCTTCTCTGAGTGTGATGACCAAATCCATTAGCAATGCTGGTGCTGCCCTTATAGATGCTGAGATATAGAGAAAGGTAATGTTACATTGTCAACTGCTTCTTTGGAGAGAGAAACTCTTACTGTGGGAGTGTGCAGAGATGCAACGGCTTTCTCAGCCAGGAAGAGAAACTCAGGAGTGGAAATAATTTTCAACACTGAGCGCGTGCACGTTCCGTATGGGGAATTGACTTGTTCCTGTCATTGGAAAATCAGTGAAGTTTCTGTGGATGCTTATCTCGGGTTTGTATTGTCAGCTGCGGGGTTTGGTGACCCCACTCTATACACTGCATTTACAGAGTGTCTGGGTTCATGGTAAACAAATGGAGATGAGTCTCCACAGAAGGGAAGCTCTATAAATAGGGAGGTGCAGGACAGTGCATTATCTCTCCTGGGATTTCCCGGGACATTTGTCTAAGCTGGACCAGGTGTCTGGTATGAAGCCAGTTTGTTTCAAAATTGAGGTTGTTACTAAGCTGTGTCCCCTCCTTCAGTATACTGTGTAGCCTCACACCAGTGACAGGACTGTGCTGATGCTCATCATAATTTAAACTGGATTAATTCTGGAACTTTCCAGGTAGCAGTGAGTAACATATCCATCATCTCCGGAGTGCACTCCTCCGATATATTCACTGGCTGACAGAACCCATCTGTTCGCTGAGAGCAATATATTGTATCCATCTCCCTGAGGAAGGTACAGAAAGAAACTTCCAGAAATACAAGGGAACAGAGTGACTGGTGAAAATGGGGAACAGCAGGAAATTATAATTAATAAAAGGTACGTCTTTCAAAACCTCATTGAATTTATGGTTGGTATATTGCTGCATCTGATGAGCTACATCCCAGAGTATTGAGGAGTGGCAGAAGAGCGAGTGAAAGAATTACTGATTATTCTTCAAAGCTGGTTAGGTTCTGGAAAGGATCCTCCAGAATGGAAAGCAGCGATTGTAAACCTAAATGTTTAAAACAGGACGGAGAGAGCAAACAGCAAACTAAACAGTGGTTAGCTTGATGTAAGCTGTGAGAAAAACATTGTAACCTTTTGTAAGGAATGTGACAACTCGTCACTTGGAAAATAATATCATGATTCAGTAGAGTCAATCTAGATTCAGGAAGGGGAAATGATCTTGATCTTTGATAAATCTGCTGGATATTGTGGAGGTTGTCCGTTGTGACATCGACAATTGAGAACCAGTGGAAATGAAGTATTTGAATTTTCAGCAGACGTTTGTCTTGGTTGAATATAGCTGAGTAGAGAATGTTGGAGTCCATGGGTAGGCAGGGGTGAATACACCGAATGTATTAAAAGTTGGATAATCGAGAGAATGAAGAGAGTAGTATAATTATTTGGAGTGAAGGCTTTGGGGTATCAGAAGGATCAGTGTTTGGGCAATAGCTCTTCGCAAGATCTAAAATATTTCGGATATGAACAACAAATATCATCATTCACATTTATGTTCATTAAATAGTGAGAGGTTTGGAAGTGCGGGATGTGCTTGGCCATAAGTCACAAACAGAATTTTTACGCAGTAGGAAGTAAATGATATGTGGCTCTTCATGCAAAATGATTAAAGTACCAGAGTAAATGTATCTTTCCCAATGATAGTGTTTTGTTGAGAGACTGTTAGATGTATTGCGTACAGGTTTAATCAGACTAAACCCTGGCATGATGTTACCATGAGGAGAATCTGAAGAAACTTGTGCTTAATAAAATGTGTTAAGGTATTTGTGAGTTTATATTTTAAAAAAGTGATGAACCACATTGAATGTTGAAGGTACAAAATTGCTTTATTAAAGGAATGCCCAGGCAAATTCACATTTCCTATGCATTGGACTGCAAATATATCCACTGTAAATATATTGGCTGGTGCCTGTTCTAGTCGAGGAGAGATCTGCACGGTAACAGCATGTAGATTGTGATTTTTGAAGGTGGTGGTGGTGGGAGGTTCAGCAGGTTACAGTATTGCAAACGGACAACGCAGCAGAATAATCTATCCTGCGATAAGAAACCATGCATCATTCTCCCTCAATACTAACTTCACGAGAAAAATGGGTGATGGGAGATGTGACCAATAGCCAACAGTGCAAACATTCAATCCAGTCCAGTAGTTTTTGTGAACTGAAGGAACCATTCTGAAAAGGGTTAAATGGAGCTGTTTGTTCAGTGACTGTGATTGATGCCAGTCTCCATGGATCCTAGTTGTGTCACTGGATGTTTTCCGTCTCCTATTAGTAAGGGGCCTCTTGCAATGGTTTATGCCATTGTAGCAGCAGGCGCATCAACTCCAACGCTCAAAGGGATCAGCAGCTGCAGAGACAGAAAAAGGAGATGAAAACATCTGAGAATAGTCTGGAATGATCAATTAATGGATCAGAATCTGAGAACATTAGACTGGAATGCTGCAACAATGGACAGGAGTTTATCCGATGGTCTTTTCTATTTTTCCTGGTCTTGGTCAACATTACCATATCGGATATTAGGTGCACTGATGATTATCCAGGCGGGTTACTATCCTATCCTCGCTATTGTTGGTGTTCCTGGTAAGTTTCTTCATCTCTATCCATTTATTAATCTCTTCAACCATGGCTGTTTCTGTTGCTATTTCTGTTATCTATATTCGACAAAGACGGAAACTATTGTCTTCAGTTTCAAATGCAAATTCCATTGGTTCCCCACAAATTTCAGAACCGCCCACACCCCGCCCTCACAAACATCGGAGAACGAGACTGTTCACAATACCGAATTTAAATAAATGAAATTCATTTATGTCTAGTTATTCTATCCATCACAAAACCTATCCACGACCAGCTCGATTATATGCCCAGTCACCATCTTGGCTTCAAACTGACGCTTAATAAACCATTATCTATGCTTTGGTAAAATTCAGTCGTTACCGTTCCACCTCTCCTCTAAGCACTCTTTCAGTTGCAAATATTTCGATTACAACTTTGTTCTTGTCTCTAATATAATATAATGACACGAACACTCTCTCAGAGCAGTAATGTCGGAAGAAATGTAATTCAGATGCACAGGTTATTACACAGAAAGACACTGTTCCATATCCTACCACAGACGATGTCAGAAAGTAAATACAAAAGACAGGAATTGGAAATAACAACCATAACACTTCCCGCATTTTGTCTATATGTTTATCTATTTCACTGATGTCCTTTGGTAAACAGATCTTGTGTTATTATCTGGTCTGTCTTAAGATTGATGTGAGACCCACAGCAATTCTGCTTGGTTCTGTACTGCCTGAAAGAATGACCTCGCAGTAAATGACATTTGATTAGGTCAACAAATGCTGCCCCTGTGAGCGATGCAGACATTCCAAGTAATAACGAAATTAAAGGGTAAATAAAGCAAAGAATGATGCAACAGATCAGAAACAATAACGAACGAGAAAGTGACAGACAAACTGAGCAGATGTGGCAGCCCATCTGCCACATCTGGTCGACAGAAAAATAGAATAGGCAATTCGATTCTAATGACCATATATCAGAACTGAACACAGTTGGGAAATAGCGTGATTGATGTTGGTGACACCGACATCTGTTATGAAGGGGAGAAGGACTGAGTTGAATAGATGGAGAAAGAGAGAGATAGAGAGAAAGAAGCAAACAAAGGGATTGTTGATGATCAGCTGGGATGGAAATAAAAAATGAAATTAAACCTTACTTATGTTTCTCCTGTTCCCATATTACTGATAATTATGACCATGTAAGGTATATGTCAAAGTTATTTATGTCTGTTTTTCTCTCTTCCCTGAGTGTGATCATCTTCCTTTATTCATGAATGGGATGCTGGGCCAACATTTAATTCCCTTTCCTCATTGTCCTTGAGAAGGTTTTGGTGAGCTGCCTTCCTGACCCACTGCAGTTCGTGGGCTGTAAATAGTCAGTGCTGAGGTCCATGCGGTTGCATTTCTTTTGGCTTTGAAGTGACTGATATAACTGAGTGGCTGGCTTGGCTATTTCAAATTGCAACTGAGAGTTAACCACATTGCTGTGGGTCTGGAGTTACATGTACGCCCGACCAGCTGAAGATTGTAGATTTCCTTTCTGAAGGGCATGAGGGTGCCAGGTAGGACAATCAACAATGGTTTCATTGTTTCATTTGATTCTTAATTCCTGATATTTGATTGAATTAAATTCCCAACATTTGCCGTTGTGGGATTCTGATCCGGTGTCTGGGTCATTACCTGATTCCCTGGATTAATATTCGGAGACAACACAGCTAGATCATCGCCTCCTCAGTATCTCCCATCAACTCCAATGGCAACAGTGATGTTGTGGTTGATGTGACTTTGCTTCATAAGGCAAATAAATGATTGGCAAAAAATGTCATCCTTCGCATTTTGTATTTATGAGAAGGCGAGATGATGGGAAGTGCTATTGGTGAAAAGGAGCTGGATGTCCTTGATCATGAGGCACTAACAGAATTCCTACAGAGCAGTCGGGTACTGGCAGGTGGGACTAGATTGGGTTGCGATATCTGGTCGGCATGGATGGGTCGGTCCGAAGGATCTGTATCCATGCTGTGCATCTCTATGACTCTATGACTCAGCAAGTAATCAGCACAATAATGAGTAGTATCGTTCATTACAAAATGATTAAAGTATAAGTGTGAAGACACCATCCTGCAGTTGTGGAGTGTACATGAGACAGTATTTTCTTTCATTTATAATCAATGATCTTCGAGCTACAGAGAGACGGTGGAATGGAATTTCACCAACCTAATCCCTGCAGTGATGGTACCATGAGGAGAGTGTGAAGGAAAGGAATCTTTAATCTGTAACGCTACAAAAAGAATGAAAAGTGATTGCATTAACACTGGAGTATTATGAATCAACACTCATTATTTCCAAATCAAAATACGGATAGCATGAGATATAACATGTTTTCCATGATCCGTGCCTTCACAGTTGGACAAATGTATAGATAGGAAAAGTTTAGAAGGATATGGACCAAGCGCAAGGAAATGGGGTTTGCATGGATGGACATTTTGATCAGCATGAACCAGTTTGTGATAATGGGCCTATCTCTGTGCTGTGGGATTCTATGACTCGATGATAGTTTACAGAGCCCCCATGTTGATTGAGAGAGAGCTCCAGGTTCTGAATGAAGATTCACCATCTGGATGTACAGTTGGTATATGACCCTGTATTAAACGTCATGTTGTTCACAAGTCTGTCATCAGCCACACTCTGATAGTATTAGCCATTCCCATCAGCTTATGACCTCCATCCAGAACACTAGCCTGTCTTCTCTGACTTCTTTTTTGCGAAAAGCTGTTCATTGTCTCAAGTAGACTCTGTCCTTGATGTTTTTCAGAGGGTCAATAAAACGGGGCCATGCTGCGATCAGTTTGGTTTGGTACAGACATGACAGAGATTTTCAGAGGGCTTTTATTTATATGTAAACAGATGAAACTACATGGCAAAGTTGTCATGCTATCGAAGTAACCTGTATAATGAACGGGGAGTGGTCAGCTCTTTTAGCTGAGCTAGCTGAGTTGAGCTGAGCTGAGCAGTTTTCAGTTGAGTCTTGAACTGGGAAGTTCAACAGGGAGCTGTGTGGAAACTCTCTCTCTTTTCTGCCCTTCAGCTTCAACCTGGAAGCATGCATTCCATTATAACGTTTTTTCAAGGAAGTTTGATTATTGGGACTATTGTGTGTATTTGGAATAGCATAATTAAGTCTAGCTGGATAGGTTGAATTCTGTCGGGGTTCTTTATTCTGTTTTTTGTGTTTCATTGTGTAACTTTGTGAATAACGTTTTTGTCTGATTTAAAATCACCCTAGCTAAATTACTCCGGGTAATTTTCATTGGATAATGACCAAAACAAACTGCGAAGTTATGCTCAGGGCTGCTTGCTTAAGAATGTTTTGAGTGGTCTAGCCTCGTCCATAACAGACTGGGGGCTCATTGCTGGATTTTCAACAGTGAGTGGGAGGTGCTAGTGTCTTTAATTCGGGTATTAGTTTGATTGGGTTGACAAAGCTTCGAATAGTAATGGCAATTTCAGTCGCCAAACGTTTCCTGAGTCTGCATGCAGTGACTTTGGAAATTTTACGAAAAGTGAATAAGACCAAGTTGCAAGAATTAGCAGAGAAGCTGGAATTGGAACTGATTGCTTCTGTAAGGAAAGGAGAGATAATTACAGCAGTAGCTCGTCAATTAAACTTACTGGAGAAACCATCAGAATCAGAGATGGCAAGAATTCAGTTGCAAATTAAACATCTTGACTTAACGTTGAGAGGTAAGGAAAGGGCACCAAAATGAAACATTTGACTTTCAATTAAATGCAGTCGTGTGTGCGTGTGTGTTGGGGGTGGGGGGGGGGGTGGGGGGCGGGGGCGGGGGGTGGAAGAGAGCAGGAGAACAGAGAGTAAAAAAATTGGTAAAAGAGAGAGCAACAGGGGAGAGAGAAAGAGACAGCTTTTTAATAGCCAAAACTGACACTTAAAAAGGTAAGTCAATGTAACAGGCTGGAGATAACGGCTGAGGGTGCGCTTAGTAAGGAAGAGAGTGAGGATCAGCAAGCCACTGGTAGTCAGATGCCTAGTGAGAATTTGTTTATGTATGTTCAAGCGTTGCCTCAATTTGATGAGAAGAATGTGATGCCCTTTGCATCTCATTTGAAAAGTTGGCTAAACAAATGCAGTGGCCAGGGGCATTGCGGGTTTTGTTGATCCAAACCAAATGTGTAGGTAGGGCTGGTGAGGTACTCACATCCCTATCAGAGGAGGATCTGGGGAGTACGAGGAGGTTAAAAAAACATTTTGTCTGCATAGGCAACCTTTCAGGAATCTCGTGAGGAATCCTGGTCAAAACTACACTGAGTTTGTAAGGATCAAACAGACTAATTTCGATAGTTGGATATGAGCTTTAACATTCTAACAAAGCTATAATGCACTTAGAGAGGTTAGTATTTGGAGGAATTCAAAAAATTCACTACCTGAAGTAGTGCAAACTCAGTGGAAGAGCAGAGAGTGTAAATAGCAAGATTAGCTGCTGAAATGGCTGATGATTATGAACTGATCCATAAACTTGGTTTAGCTTCCAGAACCAGTTCTGGTCTCTGAGGGACATAAATTGGAGCAAAGAGATATCCTCACGTGCAAAGGGAAAAGTAGATCACAGCGTAGATCATAAGGATAATTTACCACAGTAATAAAGAAAACCTTGAGGGGGACAAAGATGTTAAAATACTATGGTGTTTTCATTGTAATAAAGTGGGCCACACAAAATCACAGTGTTGGTGAGGTGGGAGAAGACCAGATGTAGGATAACTAGACAAGCCTGGAGGTTTTGTTGGACTCGTAACAAAAAGCGTAAGGGAAGTTAGGCAACTGCCTCAGAGTGTACAAAATGATCAGTGGACGTGCCAATTCTGCATAATAAACTTACATGAAAGGGTAAAGCTTATTCACATAGGCCAGGAGTAATTGGTAAGGAGGTTCCAATATTAATTGACACAGCATCGTTTCAATCTGTAATGCTGAGGGGTGAGGCTTTATGCACTCTTGAGAGACTATTACCAGAAAATGTGCTGGTAACAGGAATTCATAGTGAGGCAAAAAGTGCTCAGTTATGTAAAGTGAGGCTGGAGAGGCCAGAGAAGAATGGAGAATGTGTGGTAGGAGTACTGGACCCCTAACTCTCAGCTCCAGGAATAAAATTTGTCCTTGCAAATAATATAGCTGATTTACTGGTAGGCGTGCTGCCTACTCTAGTTGAAAAGCCAGTGGAGATGCAGGCAACTGAAGACCTGGAAAATGTTTATCCAGGAATTTCCCCTGATTGCGTGATCAGAAGATTACAGATACACGGGTTTAAGCAGGCAAAAGGCACAGATAAGGAAGCTGACGTAGAGTTATCTGAAAGTTTCTTTTTGATCTGATAAGTGGAACAGAGAAGGAGCAAGTTGGAAAACATGAACGTATTTTTAGCTCTGCTAAGTTGATTGAATTACAGCAGAAAAATGAGGAGTTTAAAAAGTTATATCTAAAGATATTTAACAAGAAAGAGAATGAATGCATTCCTGTGTGTTATTACTTAACAAATGATGTCGTAATGCGGATATAGAGATCAGCACACACTGAAGCAGGTCAGACGTGGACAGAAATTCATCAAATTGTTTTCCTGTTGGGTATAGAAAGGAGGTGCTGCGAGTGGCACATGAGCGACCACTTGGAGATCATTTCGGGGTGAGGACAATACAGGCTGAAATACAAAGCTATTTTCACTGGCCTGGACTACACAAAGATGCAGTTGAATATTGCCAGACGTCTCAAATATGTCACACAGACAGTAATAAAATCTGCAACTTTAATACCGATTCCAGCATTTGAGGAACCTTACACAAGAGTCTTGATAGATTCTATAGGTCCCCTACCTCAACCAAAAAGTGGGAATAAGTTTTTATTAACAATAATGGATGTGTCCACTAGATTCCCAAAGGAAAAACCATTATGCAGCATTACAGCTAAAGGAGTTGTAGAAAAAAAAATGCTTATTTTTTAACTAGGTACAGACTACCAATAGAGATCCAGACAGATCAAACCTCACATCTGCAATATTCAAGCAGGTGATGGATAAATTAGGAATAAAGAAATTCAAATATACTACGTAGTATTCGGAATCACAGTGAGCATGAGCGAGATGGTATCAAACAGTGAAGAAAATGTTGAGGGTTTATTGTCAGGATTATCAAGATGAATGCGATAAGGAAATTCAGAGATGCACGGAATGAATTGATCACATTCAGACTATTTGAATTAATTTGTGGGCATGAAGTAAAAGGACCATTACTATTGGTTAACAAGAAATTAATAAATCAGAATTCAGAGACCACCCATTTGAACGATGTGTCAAATTTTAGGGAACGCTTAAATCGAGCTGGAGAGTTGGCTAGACAGCATTTAAAAGTATCCCAGCATACAATGAAACAGGAAGTGGATCAGAAATCACAAATTCGCAATTTTGCAATTGTGAATAAGGTGTTGGTGTTACTTCCAGGAACAGTTGAATCTTTAGAAGCAGGTTTTAGTGTACCTTATCAAATTTGGATGAAATTGAATGAGGTGAACGACTTGGTACGGACTCCAGACAGGATGAGATCTCACAGAGTGTGTCATGTGAATATGCTCAAAAGGTATTTTGAAATGGAAGAAAAGCAAGAGGAGAAGGTGTTAATGATTACAGCACAGAAGGAAGAACGAAGTTCAGAGGATTCTGAATTGGACATCCCTCAAATCAAATTGAACAATGAGAAAGTTGTCAAAAATTGGGATAAACTATTGAGTTACCTTACACAAGAAAAGCAAAGTGACCTGAAAGAGTTATTACGATATCGTGGAGAAATATGCGGCAATAAACTGGGTAGTACGAACATAATTGTGCATGATGTAGACACAGGGGATGCTGTTCTGATTAAGCAACATCCTTATCAGCATGACTGTCCAAAATTGGCACAGGTTCAGAGGTAGATAGAGCGCACACTCCAAGATGTCATAATCGAAGTGAGTTACAGTGACTGGACTTCACATATCGTCATGGTACCAAAGCCAGAAAGTACCCAATGGCCATGTGTGGACTATCACAAAGTCAATGCCGTTACAAAGACCGATGCATATCCAATTCCATATTTGGAGAATTGTGTCGAAAAACTGGGAGAAGCTACTTACATTTCTAAGTTGGATTTGCTCAGAGGCTACTAGCAAGAAACTCTGCCAGATAGAGCGAAGTCAATTTCGGCTTTCATAACGCCAAATGGACTATATCAGTTCAAAGTTGTGGCATTTGTTATGAAAAATGATCCAGCCACGTTTAAGGGACTGATAATAAGGTCATTTCCAGATTACCCAACTATGTGGTGTACATTGATGACCTGGTGGTTTTTCATCACTCATGAACTGGACATTTACAGTATTTATCGGACTTGTTCAATTGACTTCAGAAGGTAGGCTTGGTGGTAAACCTAGCTAAAAGTGAATTTGAGAAAGCCCAAGTCACGTTCCTGTGTCACGTTATTGGACATGGACAAATGACCCCATGAGATATGAAAATGTAAGTAGTTGGGGAATGTTTCACACCGTCGACAAAAATAAATATGCAGTGCTACGGTTCCTGGCATTGACTGGATTTTACTGAAAGTCTGTGCCAAACTTTAAGCTGTGTGGCTGCTCCACTCACCGAATTGACAAGAGCAAGAACTCTCAGTGGACAGAGGACTGTCGAAAGGCATTTTACAGCTTAAAAACTGTGTTAGCCACTGCCCCCAGTATTAGCTACAATAGATTACATGAAGCCTTTCAAGGTGGCTATCGATGCCAGTGATGTGGGTATTGGTCCGGTGTTGCTGCAGGAGGATGATGAGGGAATTGAAAGACCCATCGGGTATTTTTCTGGGAAGTCGAACGTTCATCAACAGAAATGTTCAAGGTGGAGAAAGCGACTTTAAACTTGTTGTTGGCATTACACCAGAACAGTTGTTTATATCACCAGCAATCCAACTGAGACAATCGTATACACTGATCACGACACATTGACATTTGTGGAAAATATTAAGGACAAAAATATCAGATTGCTAAGATGGAGCTCGTTGCTGCAGCCATTCAATCTGACCATTGTGCATGTGGCAGGTCGTGAAAACGTGAAAGCTGATGATTTATTGACACTCGAATTAGATATTGAGGTGTTCGATGGTGGGTGTACCGCAGCCTGAATTTGCATAGGTTTGTGTTTGAATGTTTACAGTTAGTATAGTGTATCTGTCTGTATTGACACGACTAACTGGGTTTGAAGGGTTAAAAATGCAGCCAGCTTTTAGCATCGATGGTTCTTTTTTTTAGGGGGAGGAGACATATCACAAAGTAAGTCCCTTTTGTCTAAAAGCTGTTCCTTGGCTCAAGGAGACTCTGTCCTTTTTTTTTTTCAGAGGTACAATAAAACGGGGCCAAGCTCCGATTAGTCTGGTTTGGTACAGAGATGAAAAGGATTTTCAGAGGCCTTTTGTTTACATGGAAACAGATGAGACTTCAGGCCAAAGTGGTCATGCTTTATAAGTGACAAGTATAATGAACGGAGAGTGGTGAGCTATCTTTGATGAACTAGCTGAGCATAGCAGTTTTCAGTTTAGTTTTGAACTGGGAAGTTCAACTGGGAGCTGTGTGGAAACTCTCTCTCTTTTCTGACCTTCAACTTCAATCTGGAAGTTTGTGTTCCATACATACTGGTTTTTATTGGGGGTTTGTGCATTGGGACTATTGTATATATTCAGAATAGAATAATTAAGTCTAGCTGAATAGGTTGAATTCTGTCATGATTCTTTATTCTGTTCTTTGAGTTTTACTGTTTAATTTTATGAATAAAGTTTTTGTCTGTTTTAAAATCTAGTAGTCAACCTAGCTAAATTACTCCAGTAATTTTCATTGTGCACTTACCGAAACAAATTGCAAAGGTATGCTCTGGGCTGCCTACTTAGAACTGTTTTGAGTGGTCTAGCCTAGTCCGTAATATCTCGGACATGGAAGGTGCCTCCTTGGGACTTGATACAAACGAATCACTTTCCCTCCTCATGGTCAGCAAACCACGTTAACATAGCACGTGTGTACCATTAGCAATGGGGCCAGGAGGAACAACGTGGAGCAGTCTGTCTATGCAGTCTATGCCTCATTTGTCGTGTTGCAGCAACAATGATATCCTCCTATTTCAGTGTAACAGTTTGGAGGGGCTGTATGGCCTCTTCTGTTCATGTGTCAGTGTCTCGAGGGACTGAATGTCTTCCTCCTGGCCAGAGGGAAGGCATTCAAAGACTCCAGTGGGAAGCCCGTGGTGCCCGCCTACCAAGACGTTGTGCTGACTAGACTCGATATCCCTGAGTTATAGGAGACAAACGGAAGGCTGAAAAAACACTGCAAGCCATGCAGCATCATGAGCTGGGAAAGTAATCATTTCAGGTATAAATATCCTTTAGAACTGGGTTGGTGGATAGGGGGAGTTGCAGATAAAGAGGGAAGGGTAGTTGGGGTGGGGAGATCGGGGGATGGTGAGTTATGGATATGTGGATATAAGTGGTGGGTGCAACCTGGTTAGGCGATGGGAGTGATGAATCCGGTTGCGAGCTGAAAGGTAGGGTCGTTAGGTGGAATGTAAGACCTCCCAGTCACTTTCTATTTCAATTCTATTTCCCAATCCCTTTCCGACATTGTCATCCTTGGCCTCCTCCATTGCCACAATGACCCAAATCATAATTTAGAGGAACAAGATCTCATCTGTCACCTGTGCAGCCTACACCCCGGGGACTCAACATTGAATTCTCCAATTTCAAATAACCTCTCTTCAAATCCCCCGATTCCCTTCCCAGGGTCTCCCCTCCATTCCATTCCTCTGAGCAGGCTTTTGTCCAGCTACCAACAACAACTTGCTGATACCCTTCATCTGTGTTCACTTATCCCCCACCTCGCCACCTCAGCCTTCTCCTCCCTCACCCGCCACTTTATCTATAGACCGCCTTACTCCCACCCACAGTCCTGACGAAGGGTCATATCCAAGGCGTTCACTTCACAACGTCTTGATGCTGCCTTGCTTATTCTGTTCTTCCAGCTTTCTGCGTGTGTACTTTGGATTCCAACACATATTGTTTTTTAAAATTGTCTCCTTGTGTAATAGGCAGGAGTGAGAGAACGCATTGCGCCACTTGTTATCCAACAGATCAGATGGGCGGAATGGCTTTCTTATATTACTGTGAAACCAACTAGAGTTCCTGAAGGAGTTCCTATTTTTTGTTAACCGTGGAAATGTTTAGTGTCCAGCAATGCTTTTGATTCATGTTACCTTTACATTAACAGCACAAGCTTGAATGTTGTCCAGATTTGATACCTGAGTACCTTAGGAGGCGACTCATTGTTCTGAACATTGTATAATCTTCAAAGAACATCCCCACCTCTGATCGTATTACGTGAGGGAAAGACATTGATGAAGTAGCTGAAGATGTTTGTGTCAAAGAAGCTACCCTGAGGACTGCCCACAGGGATATCCAGGGACTGGAAGGATTGATGTCCACCAGCCCCATTGTGTTCTGAATGATTCAACCAGTGGGGAGTTTACAACTGATTCCCATCAAGTTCAATTTTGTTCAGTCTCCTTGACATCTCGCTCAATCAAATACGGCCATGATATCAGGGCCAGTCACTTTACGCTGTGTTCATAAATTCTATCCATGTCAATAGGCCAAGGTATATGTGTGGGGAGTGTTTCCTTCTCTCAGGCGGTAGTGACGGTTGCAACCAGACAGTTGGGGAGGCCAAATCAGTGAAATGTTTGAGGGGTTCGAGTGGGTGTCAGTGGATTTTGACCCATCAGAGAATCGAGGGCTACAAAGAATTGGGCATGAAAGAGAAATTGCGGCCGAGTGCAGATCAGCCCTTACTTACTGAATGGAAGGGCAGGCCTGAGGGGCTATGTAGCCTGGTTTATTCCAGTATGCCCCATAATCCAGTCACTTCGTGGCCTCTTCCCTTTCCTGTGTTACTGACTTCAAGTTACTGAATAGACTGATCCTGCTGCTGTGTAACTGGATAATCGTGCTGCATGATCTGGTTACAGTTTTATAGGCCCGAGGGGCTTATTGGCCTCCTCCTGTAATTGTATATCAGGCTCCAGGGGCTGAAAAGCCTCATTCTGTTCTGGTGTAATTGTAATCCATATTGACTAAATCTACTGCCCTTTGAGAAAGTGAGCTCTGCAGATGCTGGAGATCAGTGTCGAAAAGTGTGGCACTGGATAAACATGGCAGGTCAGGCAGCATCAGAGGAACAGGAGAATCGATGTATTGGACGTTCCTGATAAAGGGCTTATGTCCGAAACATAGACTCCCTTACCTCTCGAATGCTGCCTGACCTGCTGTGTTTTCCAACACCACATGTTTCCACGTCTACTGCCCTACCCAAGTCAATCTTCCTGGTCACTTCATCCAATTACATTAAGAAAATTGTCAAGCACAAACTTCCTCGCACAAATCCACACTTACTATTCCTTAGCAAAGCCTGTCTTTCTAAATGCATGTAAATCTTACCCCTCAGAACCTTCTCAAGTAACTTACCTACCACGGATGTTCAACCTACGGGTCTATAGTTCCAAGGCATTTTTGTTCAGTTCTTCTTAAATAAGGGCACAACATTTGCTATCCTCCAGTCTTCCGGGACATTACCTGTAGTTAATGATGATCAATATTATAGGTCAGGGTCCCCGAAAATTCTTCTGGAGCCCCTTGAGGTTTTCTTGGATATATCGGGTAAGGACCATGAGATTTATCCACTTTCAAACATTCTAGTACGTCCAAAATCTCGTCTATTATGACATGGATCGTCCCTAAGATATCACGACTAACTTTCTCAAATTCTCAAGTCATCGTGTCTTTCTCCACGGTAAACATAGAGAAGAAGTTCCACATATACTTGTCTACATTGGTCTTCCAGTGGTCCTATTTTCTCTCCAGTTATTGCTTTTTCTTTGAATATGTTTAAAGTACCTTTTTGGATTCATCGTAATCTTCTCTGCCAAACTCTTTCTTGCCCCCTTTTCACCCGACTGATTTCTTTCTTCAGTAAACTCCGTTATCTCTTATATATCTCCAGGGATTCCCTTGATCCCAGCTGCCTGTACCTGAGCCACGTCCCGAGTTCGAACCTGTGGACCAGTTTTGTCCCTCTCCATAACTATTTGAAAACTAATAGAAATAGGTTAATGGTTCCAAAGTGCTCCCCCCACTATTAACTCACTTACCTGTCCTGTCCTATTTCCGAAGAAAATTTCGAGTTTTGTCCCTTCCCGAGTAGGACACTCCGTATACTGCTTGAGGAAACTTTCCTGACGCATTTAACAGATTCTATCTCATCAAATTCCTTAATGCTCTGGCCGTTCCAGTCTGTATTAGAAAAATGAAAATCCCGTATTATGATAACCCTACTGCTCATGCAGGTCTCCCCTCTCTCCGTGCATATTTGTTTCTCTCATTCCTGTTGACTCTTTGGGGTCCATATTACAACCCCAATCTCCTCACCATTCCATTCCTATTTCTTAACTCCACCTACAAAGCCTCACTGGGTGATCCATCAGTTATTTTATCTCTGATTACTGCTGTGGTACTCCCCTTAATCAGAAATGCAACACCCTCTCCCCTCCTTCCACCATCTCTGTTTTACCTAAAGCACCTATTCCCTGGCACATTAAGCTGCCAGTCCTATCCATCACTTAGCCATATTTCTGAAATGGCTATAATATCCCAGTCCCACCTACGTATCCATGCCCTGAGTTCATCTGACTTACCTGTCAGCCTTCTTACATTGAAATAGATGCAATTTAATCTAAAATGCATTACTTTCTCTCTGTCTTTTTCCAGCCTAACCTTACTATTTCTATTTACTCTGTCTCCTTCCACTTGCCTCCCTGCTCTTGAGGATATGACCACCTGCTAATCTAGTTTAAACCCTCCCTTGTAACCCTAGCAAAACTGGCCGCCAATATATTGGTATCCCCTCCAGTGCATGTCTCGGACATTAATTCCCCCTCTCAGGAGATTACCACTGTCAAGGTTTTTTTTAAAATGTTTCTCCTATCTCTCTGTAATCACGCTGCAGGACCTCGTCCCTATTTCTACGGGTAACATTTGTGTCAACGTGTATAATGATTTCTGGCAGCTCGCCGTCCCCCTTGAGAATGTTCTGCAGCCACTTGGAGACATCCTGGTCCCTAGCACCTAGGAGGTAGCCCACCATCCTGGATTCCCGTTTGTGACCACAGAATCTCTGATCTGTCCCACTAGCAATCGACCCTCCTATCTTTAACGTCCTGTTTACCTTTACCCTTTCCCGCTGTGTCCCAGAGCCAGTGGTAGTACCACCAACCTGGCTACTACTACTTTCCCCTGAACGGTCATCTCCCCAACAATCCTAACTGGTCTACTTGTTTTCGAGGGGAATGGCCACAGGAGATTCCTGCACTCCCGGCCTACTCCTTTTGCCAATGCTGGTGGTTGCCCATCGACTCTCAGCCTGGAACATGACAGGAAACAAGGAACGACTGTTGGATTAAATTGTGTTTATTTAAATACAACAGGACTGACAGGTAAGGCTAATGAACTCAGGATGATGAACGTTGGACTGGAATATTACAGTCATTAAAGAAACGTAACTAGGGGGGTGTCCATGAATTTGTCAGTATCTCGGATGACTCTGAGTGCATCCTAGATTAAATTACCTACAGTGTGGAAACAGGACCTTCAGTCCAACAAGTCCACACCGACCGACCGAAGAACAGCCCATCCAGACCCACTCCCCGACACGCAACACCACGGGTCATTTAGCATGACCAATTCACATTAACTGCACATCTTAGAACTGTGTGAAGAAACCGCAGCACCCAGAGGAAACACATGCAGACACGGGGAGAATGTGCAAACTCCACACAGACAGTTGCCCGAGGTAGGATTTGAACCCTGGTCGTTGGTGCTCTGAGGCAGCAGTGCTAACCCATGAGCCACTGTGTCGCCGAACATTGCTCCCTAACATGGTCCATCAGGAGCTGAAGCTGGATGCAGTTTCCGCATGTGTAGCAATCAGCTCCCTGATCTCCCACATCCCATAAGAGGAGCATGAGACTGTGCTAACTGCCATTTGGACTGCTGTAACAATAAAGTTAAAATGACTTTATTTGAGTTTAACTGTACATTTTGCTGAGCTGGAGCTGTCCAAAGCCTCTCGTGTCAAAGACTTTCTGCTTTTTCTGCTACCAACGGCATGTCTCTCTACCCCTCCACATTTGATTTTCGTCAGGGAAGGAAGGAGACACGACATTGCTGTAGCGTTCAGGCCTTCAGCACTCCTTGACACCTGGCCCCTGACTAGCTGCTCCCAGTGCAGGTCGCTGCTTGGCCTTGGAGGGTGTCTTGCAAAAGTCTTCCTTCTCGTAGTGGAGACTATGTCGATGCAGATCCTCACCCTAACAGGCAATCCGTGTTATTGCAATCCTCTCGTACTATCTGTCTATTAGTATCGCGTTTATGAATACGTTGAATCCCTCGATTGCATTCCAAACTGTGACTCACTCCACAGTGAGAGAGAAAATGGTCTTGTGAATACAGGGCTATTAGAAAAGAACACCATTAGACATAGGGGCAACAATATGTCTATCCTCTCACTGAGTCTGCTTTTCCTTCGATTAGGTTATATTTATTTTGTTAATCCCCCATTTCAATTTCCTGTGATTTCCCCTTAACACTTTTATAAAAGCCTGTCTGCCTCAGCCTTGAAGATATTTAATGATCTAGCCTCAACAGCCCTCCGAATTTTCTTCAATTCTTTCCCTCTCACTGATGTGAGACTTGGTCTTTAATCTGGTGATTTGCCCACTCTATCTTGCATAGAATTCCAATTCTTCCTCATCTCCTGTATCAATTTGCTCAAGGGTCAAACGGTCACTCTCCCTGAATCCAGGAACTGCTTCTCCAAACTGAAAACCGATTCGGAGGATTTGTTTAACATATTCTCTGGCTCTGTGAACAGGCTGTCCCCTTAGTCGCCAACACTCCCATTCATTCCCGCTTTACTCTCTTCCCCTTAATAAGCCAAAAAAAAATGACTTTGGATTCTTGCTAATCTTACCCGCTAATGTTTTATCACCCCTCCTTCTGCTCTTCCACTGACTTTTTAAGTTTAGCCCTACGCTTTCTATATTCTTTTAGGGCCTTCATTGACCTGCTCACTCGATACCTACTTTAAGCTTCTCTTTCATTTACATCCTATTCGAAATTTGTGTCGACATCTGAGGTTCTGTGGGATTTTGTTATTTTACTAAATTTTATCTTCGGTGTAACATGCTGGGCCGACACTGTCATCAATTCAATTTTAATCAAATGATCCCCCCACCCTCGCCCCACCTTGTTCTGCTACAGTTTCACCTAGAAGCAACTGCAGTTTGGCCAGATCCTGTCAGTTTTTCCATAAAATCTGTCTCCCCAATGCAAAAAGCTTTTATTTTTCTAACATTTTTGGGGTCTTTCCCTGAGCAGAGTCAAAGTGTGTGATGTCACGGTCACTGGTCCTGTAATGTTTTCCCACTTCTGCCTGGAACACCTGACAGGCTTCGTTCCCCACAGTGAGGCCCAGCACTGCACTGCCCATTGTTGTATCTGCTCTATGTTGATATAAGAAGCTCTCTGGAATAAATTTTAAAACACCTGCCCCCTCTTAAAAAGTTATCACTGACCGAATTAATGTTTGGAATTGAAATGCCTGAATAAAATGATCCTATTATTATTTTTATACAACTCAATAACTTGATTATATACCCACTCCCTTTCTTTCCTTTATCTGGGGGTCTACATTATATCCCTAGCAGTGTTTCTGTCATGGTTTGGATCCTGAGCTCTAACCACCAAGCCTCATTAGAAGATCCTTTCAAGATATCGTCCCTTCTAACGCCAGTAACTAACTCGATCATTAATAAGGCAACACCACCTCCTCTTTTACCCTCTCTCCTGTCCTGACTATAGTTCTGGTACCACAGAATATTGAGTTGTCAGCCCTGACCTCCCTCAAACACATCTCAGAAATGGAAAAAAAATGTTACAATTCCACATGTCACCTCGTTTCCTTTTCATATCCGTCTGCCTGATAATATTATCACCCTTAAGGTAAAGCACATCGAACATGGAATACATCTCCTGGAATACTCTGTACCTCGGAGTTCTTCAGTCATTCCTTGTTCGTTATCAACCTGTCCAATTCATGAACCAAAATTGTAACTCTGGGACTGAATGAATATTTGTTGAATTTTAATTTTGTTTTTAGTAAATGTGTTCATCAACTGCAACTTTCCCGAACTGAACAGTCAGCTCCAGATACAACGAATTTCTGCTGATTAGTTCCCTGCTCAGTGTGCAGAGGGGACAGCCCTCAGTACTGGAGAAAGTGAGGACAGCAGATCCAGGTGATCAGAGTCGAAAATTGTGGCGTTGGAAAAGCAGTCAGGCAGCATCTGCGGAGCAGCAGAGTCAAAGTTTTGGGCATCTGCCCTTTCCATGTTTTCCATTCATAATACACAGGATATAGGGAACCATACTTGCTCCGGAAGGCAGCACTGTACAGAGCCCTGCAATGGAAAGCAGTCAATCAGTTGGTTGGACAGGGAGTAAACAAGTTGAGGTGAAATGCCGACTGATTTAAGTAAAAACAAAAGAATAGATAAATCCCTCGGCCAGACGGGCAACACCCTAGGTTACTACAGGAAGAGAGGAAAAAGATTTCTGTGCCTTTAGCGATGGTCTTTGCGTCTTCACTCTCCATTGGAGTCGCGTCGGTTGATTGGAGGGTGGCAAATGTTAGTCCCTTGTTCAGGCAAGGGAGCAGGGATTGTCCTGAGAATCGCAGACCAGTCAGTCTTACACCAGTATTGGCCAAAGTATTGGAAAAGATTCTGAAAAATCATAGATTGATTTGAAATACTCAGCAGGGCTTTGTGAGGGGTAGGTCATACTTCACAACTCTTATGGGATTCTTCGAGGATGGGATTAAGCACATTGAAGAAGGTAGAGCAGTGAATGCGGTGTGCATGGATTTTAACAAGGTGTTTGATAAGCTTCCCCATGGTAGTTTCATTCAGAAAATAAGGAGGCATGGCATACAGGGAGACCTATCTGTCTGGATGCAGAATTGGCTAGCCCATAGAATAGATTCCGATTATTTTCAATCATTTACTTTTTGATTAGTCGTGCGGTGTCGTTGCCACTGAGATCAACATTTTCTCTGTTCAACAATATCACATCACATTGGCTCAAGGCTGCACTATTCCCCAATTCTATTTCATCCTCCAGCTCATTCGCCATGCTCGCCAGATATACAAGGCCCACAAGATGGAATAACTTTGAGATGCCTATGGGCCACTGGGACCTGCCACCTTACCCATGCCCTGCAATCTGAGTCCATCCCCTCCACCAAGCCCACTTCCTGTCGTGTATTCACCATCCCTCGTAACCTTCCACGCTCTTATGCTGAATGTTCTGTACTCAGAAACGGTCTCTGCTTTATCCCTCTATGCCCCCACTTTAATAAATTTCAGGCACGACATAATGTTGAACTCCTCTTCCACCGTCTTCTCCTCGGTGTCCATTTCTTTGTGCAAGATTACACTCCCTAGCCCATCGACCCTTCGCCCAGCTCCATCAGTCTCCCTCCACCTGGACTCATTCCTCTGGCGTTTACTTGAACTCAATCTGTTCATTGAGGACGCTCCATGGGAGTTTGGTTGTCTTAAATTCTCTTTATCCCCCTCACCCTATCAAACCTATCACCCTCTGAATAGACTGTACGCTGTATGCTTCGATCCCACCCTGACTATGTTATTCAGCCTGTGCCGATAAGGGTGGTGCTGCTGTAGTCTGGTGGACTCACCTCTACATTTCACCTCTCAGATACCTCCACATATCACCTGCTTGTCCATAACCCTACCATGGCACATCAGGTTACTTTATTAACTAAATTGACCACATTTCATCTGGAGATTCCCACCCACTCGCCACGCCGCAAACACGCACACACTCACCCCCACCTAACAGTCCCAAAGCTGATGTCCCTCTGATAGCAGAGTACGCTTTTATCTCCTCCACAAACAGAACTGCATGGGCAGACCCATTCCTTCAGCCTGCTCTGCATTACAGAGGAGGTGCATGGATACATACGTGGGCCCTGGTTATATCTGTTCTTTCATGGGATACATAGATCATTCCTTGTTCCAGTTCTGTTCCAGCCCCCATCCACAACTCTTTCTCCAATACGTAGATTATATCATCGCTGCTGCTCCTCCCTCTTGACCAGAATTGGAAAAGTTCGTCGTTTCCAATTTGCACCCCTCCCTCACTTTCACCTGGTCTACCTCTGACTCCTCCCTTCCTTTCCTCGACATCTCTCCTTCTATTTCTGGGGATAGACCGGTCACTGATATCCAGTACTAACCCACCAACGCCCACAGCTACCTGGAGTATGCATCCTCACACCCTGTTTCTTTCCAAGAGTCCATTCCATTCTCTCAGTTCCTCCGTCTCCATCACATTGCTTCAGAAGATGTCAACTACAAATATGTGGCCTCTGAAATGTCCACCTTCTTCCTCACCCGAGAATTCCGCAGCTCTGTTATCGACAGGGCACTCAACCAGTTCTGACTCACATCATGCACTTCTATCCTCAGCCTCTTTCTTACCTCCTGCAACAACGTTAGGGTCCCCCTTGTACTTACCTACCATCCCACCGACATTCACATGCAGAGGATCATCAGTCCACATTTCCCCCACCTCCAGCGAGATGCCACCACTAGACGCATATTTGCTTCCTCTCCTTTTTCCGCCTTATGAAGGACTATTTCCTCCAGGACACACTGGTCCGCTCTTTATTCGCTCCCAACACCTCCCCCCTTCCTCCCCACACCACACTACAGGTCCACTTCACTTTCCCCTGCCAGAGGTGCTACATTTCCCATTTACCTCCTCCCTCCCCACTATCCACGCGCCAAACATACCTTCCAGGTGAAGCAGCATCCTACAAACATTTCCCACAATCCAGTCTACTACATTTGCTGCTCACATTGTGGTCAGCCCTACATTGGGAAAATAAAGGTAGACTGAGTGACCACTTCAGAGAATATCCAAGATGTACCTATGCAAAAGACAGTGTCTCACAATGGTTTTGTCTCACAATGCAATACGTCATCGATATTTAGAACCCTGTGAAACATAGGAACTTTGTAATTTCTCACTTAATGTTCATAACAAATTAGTCGAGATTCAACTGAGATAGCATCTTTGCTTATATCGTTCAGATCAGTTAATTTGTCACAGTTCAGAAAGAAAAAGAAATCGAATGAGGGAAACTCACCAGGTTTGGCATCCTCTGAGGTGAGATACACAGAATTAACCTTTGATTCCAATATGACTTTTTCAGAACAGTGTCACATCATTTTCGAGATATTAACTCTGTTTCTCTCTGCAGTTACTTCCTCATCTGTTGCGTTTCTCAATAATTTTCTGTTTGTATTTCATGTTTCTGTATCACTATATTTCATGTTTCTTGACAGGTTTACATGCTGAATTTGGTTATATATGGACAATGTTGTCCTTTTCTGTTCCAATTATAATTGGTGTGTCTGGGACACCTGTGTTACTGGCGAAATCTGTTTCTTCTTTAAGATTAAAAGGAAAAATGAATATTTTTCTGAATATTCTTAAATTGCAGGAACTCCACTTTGTTTGAAAAGACATTTCAGAGCCAGCTGAAATTTCATGAGATATTAGGAATAGATTATTGATGATGGAACACTCTGTATCCTTCATTGAACGAGCTTGTCTACCCCCGTCCAACGGCTTTGATTACATATCACAGAATTATTTACAGCGAAAGTGGGGGAAACTTAGCCCATTGTCTCTTCCAGCTTGGAACGACTATATGTCTACTTTCGTCTGCTGTACTGTCCCCAGAGCTCTTCACATGTTGTTATTAGTGTCTGCTTTTAATTGTACGTATCCTGCCAGATATGAACAATATGATCAATCTCAAACAAAAAAAAACTTAGAGGGCAAGCTCAGTTGGTCTGGCAGTATCTGTGAAGAGAAATCAAAGTTAATGTTTCAGGTCCAATGACCCTACTCAATCTGTATACCCAAAGATTAAATGTTGTGTATATAAAATATTGCTCATTTTATCACATTTAAAATTATCCTGTTCAGATCACATTGTCATTCAGCATTACATCTCCAAAATGTTGGCTGTTTCCTTGTGCATTAGATTTAATTCTGTCAGAAAGAGGGATGATGACTGGAGAATATCATTGCACTCGCCATGCAGTCTTCGCAGCCACTATCCCCATTCTGTCCTATCTCGCAGCCAATGTCATGTTCATTCGAACCTGACACATTAATTCATAAGTCTTAATGAATAAGTTCATTGTACTTATCACTTTTGGTTTTTGACTGAGGCCAAACTGTGCGTAAAAACGTACTGTTTTACAGCAAATAAAACTGCATTTAGAAGTTTGTCAATTTGTTAAATTAATTACTGAAGCATATTCTCTATTGAAGTTCCAAAGTAGCCATATTACCGCAGTGAGAGGAACATTCAGAGAAGTCCACACTTCCTCTCTATGTTCAGGGCGACTGTGCCCAATGACAGTGTGTTCGCTAGCGTTTGTTCCCGTGGAGGAGAGAACAGCACAGTAACAACATCCTGATTGTGATTCTTTTTGGGGGGGGGGGTGGATTTGGGGAGAGCTGGTTACAGCATTGTAAACGGACAACAGAGCAGGATCATCTCGCCTATAAAAAGATAATATCCATCATTCTCCCTCACAACTGACTTCACTAGAGCAATTGGTGATGGAAGACTTGACCAATAGCAAGCAATGTCAACATGTAGTCCAGTCCAGTTATGTTGTGAACTGCATGTACTGTATTGAAAGCTGGGACTGTTTTCTCAGTGACTGTGATTAATGTCATTCTCCAAGCAATGTAACTGTGTCACTGGAGAGTTTCCTTCTCCTATTGGTGAGGGGCTTCATTCAATGTGCTATCCCACTGTAGTAGCAAATGCATCAGCTCCAACAGTAATAGAGATCAACAGCTGTGTAGACAGAGAGGGGACAGACCTAAATCTGGGAATAGCGGACTGGAACATTACAACAATGAGAGGAGGTTTTCCTTGAGTCTTTTCAAGATTTTGCCCTGTTAGGAATTTCTACCATACCGGATATCAGCAGTGCTTATGATTATTCTGGGCGGGGTGAAGTGTATGCAACTAACCTATTATCGCTATTGCTCAGGAAGTGTTCCTGAGCATGCTGGTCCATGTTTTCAAGACACTGTGTACTCTTCCTGTTGGACGAGGTTGCAAGAGATCATTACCGGTTTGGGAGAGATCTTTGATGTTGCCAGCCTTTCGGTGACAATGACAAGTATAAATGGATGGAAGGTTGCCTTCCTTAATGGTCTGGGCTGTGCACACAACCGTCTGTCGTTTCTTACGGTCCTTGGCAGAGCAGTTACCATGTCAGACCATTATGCACGCGAATAGAATGCGTTGAGGTGTCAGTATACAGAGCACTGGGAGACGGGCAGTTCCAAAATAGTTAGGTGTAACAATTGGCTGTTAAATGGATACCCACATTCTGGTTGCTGCTTTGAAAACAAATTTAAATTATGCCCACGATACCAAAACCCAGTTGAGTTAATTGTATTGCCAACATCGAACCAATGAGCCATCAACTGCTTCAAACGAATAGCTTAGTCATCCCCATCACAACGACGGAGAAAGAGACAGACACGACAGGAAGGAGAGAGAGAACACAGCGAGGCAACCAGATTGGCAGTAATTCAAAGAGAGAAAGGAAACAAAACAAGGCAATAAACAGGCACATGGGCAGGGAGCAGGGAAGAAAAAAGGTTCAGGGAAAGAAGCAGAAGACAGGGAAAAGGCAAACACAGGGTAACAGACAGTGTGAGAGAAACAGTGAGAGACAACGGCCACGGGGAGCTGGGGATGGGGTCACGGAGAACTGGGAGATTGGAGAGAGCTGGGCATGAGCACTTGAGGGAGCTGGAAGGACGGAGGTGAGGATTTAGTTTGACCTGTACCAAAATGGCCAGGCAGATCATAGTAAGTAACGATGTACAGAACGACGGTTGTAAAACATATCTGAGCGGCATATAGGTTACTCTGCACAGGGCGTGCGCTAGGCGAGATCAACATGAACAAAATCACCATATTCTGAGATTAGAGAATCCATTCATCAGTCTAATAACAGCTAGGAAGAAGCTGTTCCTGAACTTGTTGCTTTGTGTTTTCAAGCTTCTGTATCTTTTAGCCTGATGGAAGAGATTGTGTGAGATCTTTACAGGCATGTGATGTGTCTTTGGTAATGTTAGAACTAAGAACATTCCAGTACAGGAACAGGTCATTCAGTAGTCCAAGACTGCGCCGATCCATTTCCTCTATCTAAACCTGTCTCCTATTTTCTAAGGGTCTGTATCCCTTTGCTCCCTGCCCATTCATGTATCTTTCCAGAAACATCTTAATTGGAACACCTCTGGTCGCAGTTCTCCATTTTTAGCAACTCCCTCCCCTACTACACTCTGTTCCTTGTTGCCCAGCCAGTTCTTTATCCACATAGCGAGCGCACCCTGGACACGATGTGACCTCACTTTCTCCATCAGCCAACCATGGGAAAACGTATGAAATGCCTTCCTGAAGTCCATGTACATGACATCTACAGCCCCTCCCTCATCAATTAACTTTGTCACTTCCTCAAAGAATTCTATTAAGTTGGTAAGACTTGACCTTCCCTGCACAAAACATGATGACTATCACTGATAAGACTTTTTTCATCCAAATGAGAATAGATACAATCCCTTAGTCGCTTCCCTACCCCTGACATCGGTCTGACCGTTCTATAATTATCTGGATTATTCATGCTACCCTTCATAAACAAGGGGATTAGCAATTTTACAGTCCTCCGGGACCTCTGTTGTGTTCAAGGATGCTATTAACATATCTGTTAAGGCCACAGTTATTTCCTCTCTCCGTTCACTCAGTAATCTGGGATAGAATTTGGCAGCCTTTTTGCGTCAACGAGCCGTGTAAATAGAGTCAATGGTTGGGTGATTGGAGTCCGTCATAGTCTGGGCTGTGAGCACAATCTTCTGTAGTTTCTGATGGTCCTGGGAAGAGTATTGCCATACCAGACCGTTACACATCCGGACAATCCGCTCACAATAATGCATTTGTGGAAGTAGTGCATGTTAAATATCCTGAGTCACGTGAGAAAGCAGAGGCGTTGTTGAACCTTCCCGACCGTCAGACCGATGTGAGGAGTCCAGGGTAGGTTGTCAGTTATCGTCACTCCAAAGGAGTTGATGCCTTGCACTCCCTCAACCGTTAGTGTAGATTAGTGCGTGGTCCCCTCCCTTTTTACTGAAGTCAATGATCAGTTCCTTACTATTGTCGAATTTGAGAGCGAGGGTTATCATTACACCATGCCACCAAGCCCGAGATCTGCTTTCTGTATTCTGACTCATCGTTGTTTGATATCACTCCTGATTTGGTGATGTCATCAGCAAATTTGCAGCTGGGGTTGTTTGGAATTTAACAACACAGCCGTGGGTGTACAGGGAGTACAGTAGGGGGCTGAGGGACACAGCCGTGGGTGTACAGGGAATACAGAAGGGGGCTGAGGACACAACTGTGGGTGTATAGGGAGTACAGTAGGGGGCTGAGGGACACAGCCATGTGTGTAAACGGAGTACAATAGGGGGCTGAAGACGCAGCTGTTGGTGTACAGGGAGTACAGTGCGGGCTGATGACACAACCGTGGGCATAGAGTGAGTACTGAAGGGGGCTGAGGGCACAGCTGTAGGTGTACAGGGAGTACAGTAGGGGACTGAGCGCACAGTCATGTGTGTACAGGGAGTACAGTGGAGGGCAGAGGAAACATTCGTGGGTGTACGGGGAATACAGTAAGGGTTAAGGGCACAACCGTGGGTGTAGAGGGAGTATTATCGGGTGTTGAGGACATATCCTTCAGGAGCTCCAGTGTTGAGTGTTATTGTGGAGGAGGTGCTTTTACTTATCTTCACTGATTGTGCTCTGTCAGTCAGAAACCTGAGGGTCCAGTAGCAGAGGGTCGCACCGAGACCAAGGTAGTGGAGTTTTGTGATTACTCTGTAAGGGATATCAGACACACTGCTTTCCTATTCATGTTCAACTCAGACGACCTGTGCCATCGAGATGCTCAACTTGGAACTTTTTAACCTTATTTTTTGGTTATATGAATCGCTGGATGGGACCACCGTTTCTTGCCTGTCCCTAGTTACCCCCTTGAGAAGGTGGCACTGAGCTTCCTTCTTGTACCGCTACAGTTTATGTGACAAATATGCTGCTGAATATCAAGTGGTTATATTGTTTCTTATTGTTGTCTGGAATTTGTGTGGTGCGAGTGTTACTTGTCACTTGTCAGCCCAAGTCTGGATATTGTCCAGATTTTGTTGAATTTTGGAATGGACTGCTTCTGTATCTGAGCATTTGCGAATGGTGCTGAACATTGTGCAGTCATTGTCGGATATCCCCACTTCTGACCTTATGATGGAGAGAAGGCCATTGAAGAAGCAGTAGAAGATGTTTGGACCTGGGTTTCAGCCGGAGGGCACTGAAGTTGTTACCTAGTATGGTGATGAAACGTCTGAAAATGAACATTCCAGCTCATGGAGCAAACCTACATCCACATTATAAGGGACTACTGCAGAGATATTCTGGAACTGAGATGCCTGACCTCCAACAAAAATGACCGTTTTCCTATCTGTCAGGTATGACTCCAATAATGAAGTAATTGCTTGTAATATCCTTCTGCTTGGGTTCCTTGATGCCACATTTGAAAGAATGCAGCCTTGATTTCAAGTCCTGGAATTCAGCTCCTTTTTCTATGTTTGAACAAAGGCTGTGCTGAGGTCAGGAGCTGAGTGGCCCTGGTGGAACCCAAACTGGGCGCCACTGAGCAGTGCTGCTTGATAGCACTGTTGATGAGCCCTTCCATCACTTTATTGATGATGGAGAGTAGACTGATGAGGTGGTATTTGACTGGGTTTAATTTGTCCTGCGTTTTATGTACAGAACATACTTAAGACGTTTTTCCTCATTGTTGCACTCTGTATTGCAGTAGGGTTAATTCTCTGGCTTGATGATAGTGTTTGAGCGGTTTATATGCTGGGCCATGACATTATAGATTGTGCTGGGGTATAGTTCTTCTGCTATTGATGGACCACAGCGTCTTATGGATACTCAGTCATGAGTTGCTAGATCTGTTGGAAGTCTGTGCTAGTTAGCATGGTGATAGTGCCACACACACAATAGAGTTTATTCTCAGTGTGACCATGACACTTTGTCTCCTCAACGACAATGCGGTGGTCAATTTTACTGATGCTGTCATGGACAAATGCATCTGCAGTTGGTAGATTGGTAAGGATGAGGTCAGGTATGTTTTTCCCTCTTGTTCATTCCCTCACTACCTTCTGCAGACCTAATCTAGTAGCAATATCCTTTAAGACCCGACCAGCGTGATCAGTAGTACTGCTGCCAAACCACTCTTGGTAGTTGACTTTGAAATTCCTCAGCCAGAATACACTTTGTGCTCTTTTCACAGTCAGTGCTTTCTCCAAGTGTTGTTCAACATGGAGGAGTGCTGATTCAGCTGAGGAATTACGCTACATGGTAATCAGTAGGGCTGCTTTGACCAAATTTTAATCTAAAGCTATGGGACTTCATTGGGTCCGGAGTTAATTTTGGGGACTCGCAGAGCAACTACCTTTGGAATGTATCACACTGAGCTGCCCCCTCTACTGGATTGGTCCTGACCTTGGGCCAGGACATATCCAGTGATGGTGATGGTGGTGTCTGGGGTATTTCTGTATGGTAAAGTTTCGTGAGCATGACGTCAGTCTGTTGCTTGACTAGTCTGTAAGGTAGTTATCCCAATATTGGCACTACCCCTCAGATGTTAGTAAGGAGGACTTTGCACGTGCGACATTGATGATTCTAATTGACTTCTTCGGTGGTCAGATCGATAACTGTTGGTCCACCTGGTTTCATTTCTTTGAGATTTTGTAGCGATTAGTATAACTGAACGACACGCTGGACCATTTTCAGAGCACGATTGAGAGTCATTATATTGCTTTGGGTCTGGAGTGAGGATGGAAATTACTGCATTGGAGGATATTAGTGAACCAAATGGCTTTTCTTTTCTGACAATCGGCAATGATTTCATTCTCATCAGTAGATTCTTAATTTGAGCTTTGTTTTATTATTGAATTGAATTTCCACCATCTGAAGTGGCGGGATTAAAACCTGGGTCCACAGAACATGAGCTGATTTTCTAGATTGATAATCTAACGATAATACCATAACGCCTACTTGGAACCACATGTTGTACTCAGTTGCTATTTCTTGTGTTGCCCTGTTTTTCTATCATTGCTTAGGTTATTCTGGAATCTCATCCTTCATTAAATCCTGATTGAAATACACCGTCATGAACGTCTTCTGGACTGCTCGAATTTCATTCAGTCTGTTTTGTTTACATAGACATTTCAAGGCAGCTGTACATCAGAGAAGAGCAGGAAGAGATAACGAGTGATTGTGCACTGTACCTGTCACTGGAACAGCTTATCTGTCCAGGCACCTAAAGTATTATTGTGGGTCAGAGAGCCGCCGAATTATGATAACACTGATGGAGGTCAGTCAATCCATTGTAGGGTCACAAGCTCTTCAACTGCACAATTGGAATAGAGAGAGTGTGTGGAGATAGATGGTGTGAGATAGGATTAAACAGAGAAAAACAAAGTGAAGGGAGATAAAATGAGAGAGGATAGAAAGGGGAGCGACTGACTGAGTGGGAGAGGAAGCGGTGTTAGATGAGGGTGAAGTCAGATAGATCAGAAGACAGCATGAGGGTAGATAAATACGGACCAACAGAAGTTGGAAGTTTTATTTAGAAATTCCTCTGAACTGCAAGCCCTTTGTCTGGGTGCCATACGCTTGGAGTGCTCTGCTGATACTGACTGTCATCCCAGATCATTTCTTTCCTATAATATCACAGAGTTGGGTTACTGTCAGCTAAACAGAACCCAATAGAACAGTAGATTAGTTACAGGGCGAAGGTGAACTTTTTAAAATAAACTGTGCCATGAGCAGCAGGAAATAATAACCCCACCCAACACTCCCATCCCACCTCCAGATACTGTGCGAGAGACTGGGCCAGAGAATCACAGTGAGGGGATGACTGACAGAGAGGAAATCAGCATCTCCGCTGGGGATCAAATGATGATTGATAAAGTTTGCACACCACTTTCCTCGTTTTCTAATCCACATTTCTTTTTATATAACTCAATACCAGGAGTGCATTTTAACAATTTTATTTCTTTGTACTTTGCATATTTTGGTCTGTGTAGAAAATCATTTTGTCCCTGTATTTTGTATTGCATAAATACATTTCATTAATATTGTCTCTGCTAATTTCTCATTGTAGATGTATCCTTGAATCTGTTCTTTATATGAGTTATAAAGAGTAACGTTCCAATACTGATAAGTGGGGAACATCAATGTCCCTCCTCCCAGTGTGAACAGCCATGTCCCCAAGTCCTCTCCATCTTCTGTCTTTTCCCCAATGTCAGAATCACAATATAATTGAAGTCCAGTAAATGGTACTTCATCACAGTTCCTTAACATTGATAAAGTCAACACCCACGCTTGCTCTCTCTGATTCTGGAATAACAATCTGAATTGTACTTGTCACGTCCAATTCTCTGTTCATATATGCATGTCATTTTATTATTATAAACCCACATTGTCTTAGGCACATGTTGCCATCAGAACATGGACGGAAGATGTTCACTCAATGTTTTAGTGATTTTGAAAAATGACTGATCAGTAATTACAGGATTGATTTCTCCATTTATGAGCAGAGAAGCATGCTTATGTTCAGTTAAACCCCTGGAATTACCTCTATATCCAAGGCAGACTGAATGATTACACATAATCAATCTGCCATCTCCAACATTTCTTCCTTCAGTCACACTCACATATCACATCCAGAATGCATAAATGTCCAAAGTTATTTTGAATTTTAGAAAAACAGTATTAAATTGAAAGCGGTTAGCTGGAGCTATTTGTTCAGCGATTGTGATTATGTGAGTCTCCATGGATCCTATGGGTCCCCAGAAGTGCCCCTCTTCTATCAATAAGGGAATGCGTTCAATGTGTTATCCCATAGTATGAACGGGAGCATCACCCACACCAGTAACAGAGATCAGCAGCTCCAGAGAGAGAGGGAGGAGAGATCAGAATCTGGGAGCATTACACTGGAATCTTCCAACTATGGATCAGGATCTGAGAACATTAGACTGGAAATTTCAAGCATTGGTTAGGAGTTATCCTCGGGTCTTGTCTGGCTTTCCCAGCCTTGGATATCATTAGCATTGCGGATTGAAGATGTACTGATGATTATTCAAGCTCGTTACTATCCTATCCTTGCTATAGTTGGTGTTCCTGGTAAGTCACTCTATCTGTCTAATGAAACGGTCCGAACTGAATTGATGGTCATGATATGTAAATTTTGGAAAGGTGCAAGTCAATGTTTTCAGTTCCAATCAAAGATTCCATTCCTTACAAATTACAACTAGTAAATGATTATTTACAAATTACGCACCAATATGCGAGGATGAAACATTTCTCCTTGATTCATTTTCTCCTGCACAAGTTTACATTTCCATATCCTCCCCCCTCACCAATCGTTTCCAGTATCACCATCATGACATCCCAGTCTCCTCCTCAGCCTCAGTCCAACTCCTGAATAAACCATCGTTTGTGCCTTTGTTAATCTCTGCATGCAGCTGTTTCAAGTCCCTTCTTACCACGTGTCCATTGCAAAATAATTGTACGTGAGATGTTTATGTTGTTCTCTGCACAGAATTAGAAAGATGGGAAGACAGTGTATGGTGGTTACGTCATTGTCTTATAATCTAGAGCCACAAAATAACAATAATCTGTTGATATTGGCTTGCCTCATGCCCATTAGAGAAGGCAATGGGTAATTCTACCCTTGTCAGATCTCTGTTTGAATGCAAACCCACAGCACTGTGTTTTACTCTTTACTGTCCTGTGGAACAGCTGAACCAGCCACTCAGTTCACGATTGGCATTACATGCTGGCCTGACCAGGTCTGCATACATTCCGTGAGGGCAGATCAAAAGGAAAGATAACTCCCTTCCTCTGCCTCTATCCCATATTCCTGCAGCTGATTTCCATTCAGGTAGGTGGCCATTCACTGTTTTAGATGTATTCTTTGTGATTGAGTCTCTCCCCAAGAGTGATGTCCATCTCAATAGGCACCTCTGGTGCTGGCTTTATTGATGCTAAACTACAGATGTAAGGATGTTTTAAATTCCCCGTCAGAGGCAGTGCATTGTAAATGAATGGTTTTCTGTGTCACATGAAGTAAATGGAGCGAGCTAAGTGAGGGAAAGGAATTATTGTGATCAACTCTGAGAGCGTTGTTGAGGCAGTGTTTGGGGTGTTGTGGACAGATTTTATCTTCTTTATAAGGAGTGATCTTCGTACCACAGAGAGAATGAACAGGAGTTGCACCAGATTAATCCCTGGGATGATGGCACCATGAGGACTGAGTAAAAGTTGATCTGTAGCGCTGTATGATAATAAGAGGTGATTGCATTGAACCTTGAGGGGGATGGACAATCACTCCTTATGTTCTAAACAGACAATGTGAAAGCGATAAATTCCATGACTGTTGTTTCACTCAGGGTGTATGATTCTGGATAGTTTAAGTGCCTCTGAGGACGTCATGCCTACCCACTCCAACCCCCACTCCCCACAGTGATTGAGAGAAATATAGAGGTCCGGGTTTTGAATCATCTCTCCTCACATTAATACAGTGCAGTTGGTGTGTGATCCTGCACTGAATGTCATATTATCCATCACCCTGACAGTAGCCACAATACCTTCATTCTAAAGCAGTCAACTATTTCACCAGCTTCTGACCTTCATGAAGAACATGAATCCATATTCTCAGAGATGCAAGGTGCCTCCTTAAGGTTTAGACCATAAGACTATAAGACATAGATGAAGAAACTAGGCCAGTTTGCCCATCGACTCTACTCCGCCATTCAATCGTCGCTGATAAGTATCTCAAACCCATTCTTCGATCTTCTCCCCGTAACCCTTGATCCCCTGGATAATAGAAAAAAACTATCTCCGTCTCAAATATAATCAATTACCTGGTCCCACAGCTTTCTCTTCAATAAATTTCAAAGCTTCACCATTCCTTGGTAAAAGAAGTTTCTCCTTATCAACGTTCTAAAGGATGTTCCCTTTAAGCTAAGGTTGTGTCCTTGGGTCCTAGTCTCTCCTACCAATGGAAACATCTTATGAACATCCACTCTGGTCATTCCGTATTCTGTATGTTTCAATGACATTCCCTCTCTTCCTTCTAAACTTTATCAAGTATAGACACAAACACTCAAACATTCCTCATTCAATAAACTTTTCACTCCTATGACTATTCCCGTGAAAATCTTCTGACACGCTCCAGGGACAGCATATCCCTCCTGAGATATGGGGCTCAACAGTGCGCGCAACACTCCAAATGTAGTCTGACCAAAGCTGTATACAGCCTGTTCTTATATTAAATTCATCTCCTAATAAATGCCATCAATAATAAATGCAATTGCTCTCCTAAGTACTGCCTCAACCTGCAAGCTGTCCTTAAGAGAACCCTGCACTAGAACTCCCAAGTCCCTTTGCACTTCAGATTTCTGAATTTTCTCCCCATTTAGAAAATGGACCATGCCTCTATTCTTCATGCCAAAGTGCATGACCTCACACTTTCCGACGTTGGAATGCATCTGCCAACCCCTTTACTGGCCAATTCCTTCTTCAGCCTCTCCGCCTCCTCTATACGACCAGTCCATCTGCCTATCTTTGTATCATCTGCAAACCTAGCCAGAGTGCCCTCGATTTCATCATCTAGATAGTTAACGTAACACGTAAAAAGTTACAATTCCAACACTGAGCCTTGTGGAACACCTCTTGTCACCTGCTGCCATCCTGAGAAAGACCATTTTATCTCCACTCTCTGCTTTCTGCCGGACAGACAAGCTTCTATTCACGCCTCTACCTTGCCTGTAACATCACGGACTCTTATCATACTCAGTCAACTCCTGTGTGACACCTTGTCAAAGGCCTTCTTCACGTCCAGGTGGTTAACATCCCTTGGCTGTACTTGATCGAGCCTGCTCATTTCTTCTTCAAAGATTTCCAACAAATTTGTTAGGCATGACCTTCCCTTGATGGAACCATGCTGACTTTGCCCTATTTTACCAAACACTTCCAAGTATTCAGAAATCTCATCCTTCACAAGGGATTCCAGGATCTTACCCATGACAGAGGTTAAGCTATTCATTGCTTTTTAAAAGTCTTCTTTTTCCTTACTCCCTCGGTAAAAACGGATGTCACTTTAGTAGGTTTCCAATGCTATGGGATCGTTCCTTTCTCGAGCGATTCCTGAAAAATCACCACCATCACTTCCACTAACACTTCAGTTATCTCCCTTATAACACAGGGATTTAATCCCTCTGGTTCAGGTTATTTCACCAACTTTAGGCCATTCAGCTTTTTCCTAGAATATTCTCCATGATGGTGGCCACCATACTCAGCTCTAGCCGCTCACTCTCCTGAATGTTTGAGATATTATTCGTGTCTTCCACCATGAAACTGATGCAAAGTAATTATTCAGTTCCTCAGCCATTTTCTTGTTCCCCACTACTATCTCTCAGTGTCATTTTCCAGCAATGCAATGCCCACTTTTGCCTCTCTTTTGTACTTTATATATCGAAAGAAACTCTTACAGGCTTCCTTTATATTGCTGGATAGCTTACCCCCGTATTTAATAATCTCCCTCCTTATTTTATTTTGTCTTCTGTTTTGTCTTCGTAAGTTTCCCAACCCTCTAGTTTCCCACTGCACTTTAACGCATTGTATCCTTTCTCTTTTGCTTTTATGCTATACCTGACTTGCCTTCTCAGTCATGGTCACCTCATTCTCCATGTCCCATGCCTCTTTTCTTACTCGGGGTAAATCTCTGCTGCATCCTGAATTACTGCAAAAATCTCCTGCCATTGATGCTCGAGAGGCTGAATGGGCTCCTCGTGGCCCTCTGTAATAGACTGGAAAGGCTGAATGGCCTCCTCCTGTCCCTGTGTAACAGACCTGTGACATTAAATGAGACAGCAGCCCGTGGATTACGAGCAGCCGTTAAACTGTATCTGATGGAGGTCCATCCCTTCTCAGTTACAGAAACACAAACAACGCAATGTACTCCAGGTGCCCTCTCAGTAACACCTCATCCAGCTGCAGTGACACATCTCTTTGTTTTGAATGATTCTGTTGTGCTGAAAAAATGTGTTGCTGGAAAAGTGCAGCAGGTCAGGCACAATCCAAGGAGCAGGAGAATCGACGTTTTGTGCTTTTCCAGCAACACATTTTTCAGCTCTGATCTCCAGCATCTGCAGTCCTCACTTTCTCCTTGTTGGCAAAATGTGCCAATATTCTAGATTTCCACCTTTTCAAGTAGCAACAGGCTAATATGGGCTGAATGGCCTTCTATTATCCCTCTGTAAGAGGTTTATAGGGACAGAATTGCTTCGGCCTGTTGCTGAGCAGCAACCTCAATGCTCTGTCTCAAGATTATGAAAGGATTTGGTAGCAGGGCACTTGAAAGCAGGAGTACCCTCACACTGGTCAAGAAGGAATCCAGAAACTTGCCCACCTGACCTTTCTTTGTGCAACCGACCTGATATTTTATAACTGCTTCTTTCATAGAGTGGAACATATATAGACCCCTGCAGCGTTCTGTTAATACTCTCATATCCAAGTTTAAATAAAGATTTAAAGATTTATGGCCCATTCCATTGTTTTTTAATATCCATTACATCCAAACCCAGTAAATGTCCTCTTTTGTAGTTATATGAAAAGTGGTGTGTGGAACTGGTTAATTGAGCCTGTTTGCTCAGTCATAATTTGGAGATGCCGGTGTTGGACTGGGATGTACAAAGTTAAAAATCACACAACACCAGGTTATAGTCCAACAGGTTTAATTGGAAGCACAGAATTTATAGCAAAAATGTATAGTGTGATGTAACTGAAATTATACATTGAAAAATACCTTGATTGTCTGTTGGGTCTTTCATCTGTTCGAGTACCATGATAGTTTCACTTCTTTCATGTGTAAATCGCAACACTTCTTAAAAAAAAATGTTGCATTCTCAGGTTAGCTGTAACAGTGAGTTTTAGCTAGACAATATGTTGAAGGTGTTAGCCCCCCTGTGTTCTCTATCTATGCCATGATGTTTAGATTGATTCTAATCTGAAAAGTGAGATAACAGAGTTTTACATGAAGCCATACAGTTTTTGAGCTCAGAGATTTACATGATTTCATGCAGTTTTTGAGCAAACTACAATGTAACTCTGCAAGTACAAATTCATCCCACAACATATATGTGTGCATGTGGGTCTTTATCGGTTTGTATATGTGTGTCTGTGTCTGTCTGGTTTGGGGGTTTGTGAGTGTGAGAGAGAATGTATATGTGTGTGTAGTGATATAGAGTGTCTTAAGTCTGTGACGGGGTGCATGTGTGTGTGCGTGTCTGGGGTGGGGGGTTTTGACTATCAGTTTTAGAGTGTATATGTGTGTGCATGAGTGTAGAGTGGTCTAAGTCTCTGAGAGGATGCCATATGAGTGTGGGACTGTCTGTGTGACTGTAAGGGTGTGTGTGAGTGTCTGTGTGCGTGTCTACGTACATGTGTGTCCGTATGTATTTGTGGGTATAGGAGTGTCTCTGTGTGTGTTTATAGTGCAATGGTGGTCACCTGTAATGTGACATGAACCCAAGGTCCCGGTTGAGGCCCTCCCGATGTGTATCGAACTTAGCTATCAGCTTCTGCTCGGCCACGTTTCCCTGCTGCCTGTCTGAAGTCCGCCTTGGAGGATGGTACCAGAAGGTCCGAGGTAGAATATCCTGGACCACTGAAGTGTTCCCCAACTGGGAGGAAACACTCCTGTCTGTTGATTGTTGTGCGGTGCCCATTCATCCGTTGCCGTAGCCTTTGCTCGGTTTCCCAGTGTTTGTTCAGGGACTGTGATTAATGCCAATCTCCATGGATTTTAATTATTCCAGAGGAGGGTTTCCATCTTTAAATGATAAATAGGCGCCGTTCAATGTGTTATCCCATAACATGGGCGGGAACATCACCGACAGCACTGACAGGGATCAGCAGATTTGGCGAGATGGGGAGGAGAGATCAGAATCTGAGAACATTAGACTGGAATGTTCCAAAAATGGATCATAATCTGGGAATATGAGACTGGCATGTTCCAACAATAGACAGGAGTTTAGCCATTTATGTTTGGTATCTTTCTGCATTTAATTGGTGACCATTATCAATGCGGAGCGATTACACTCTTCTCATTATTCAATATTTTCATTATCCTTTCCTGGCTATCGTTGGTGTTCTTGGTAAGTGTCACTGTCCAGATTTTTCTTCTATAAACCAGTAATGTCTGTATTACTTTTCTTTCATATAGTCTACACTTCTTGTCCCTATCATCTTCCTGTTGAAACTCTCAATCCATAGATTCACTCTACAGACTACTACTAACTACATCAATTAATGTGTTCAATTCCTGTCTCTCTCTCTGCTCTGACATTGTTACTCATGGGTCTCTATGTTGATCTACTCAGTTTCAGTGGAGAACTACAATTTACTGTATCATTGCACTTGTTATTGAAGTTTTAACAGCATGGAGATCATTCTCTACTGTTCTGGTTACAAACTCCACTTCCTTCCACTGTTTCCCTCCCATCCATGGCCAATATCTGCGGCTGAAGCAGACAAGTCACAACTGTGGGTGATCCCTTTGACCATGAGCTAATTCCTGACATCATACACTGACCATTTCCAACTTGAAATACTCACCACTCCAGAATATGTCTCACTGACTTATTCCATTTGCTGTTTGAACCTTGAGCTATGAAATACAGGCTTAAGGAAGACAAAAATCTGCCGCTGATGCTCCGGCTTCAAACCTGCCAAAGCAAATCTGATTCGAACTTACACCAAACGCCCATCCATCTGTCATTCATGTGCACGCCGATGTATATTGCTATTGTCTCTGGCAATGTCTTTATTTCGACATTCTCAAACACTTTATCTCATCTGTCCATGGAACTTCTCTCCTTCTCTCTCTGTCGATTTACAAAAAGCCTGCCAGTTGTTCTTATTTTAAATAATTTCCTCCATGTGCGTTCCTTCTCAAACAAGGAGTTTTGCATTCAACCACGCCTATCACGCGCACACACGCACTCTCCCTCAGTTTCTGATGAACACACACACACACAGCAAACCTTCCTATTGTAGGCGGTAATCTGATGTGAGTATAGTTAGCATATGATAGTAAAGTTAGCAATACTCTCTATGCTGGGCAGATAGTGCAGTTTACTGAACAACACACTAGCATGGTCTGCACAGCTCTCCATGCTGGGCTGTCATCTTGTCCCAGTTTATGTTGTTTGTGGTGTTCTGTCAAGCAGATTCAGAATTTAATGTAACAAACCATTCCAGCCGATCTGACAATGCATTTATTCAATGTTCTCATTCTTGTCATTTTACTCTCGAAGATCTCACTTCTCCAGTTAGTCCCACTGCCCTGTCTTTTTCCCTATATTTCCACAACATCTTTTCAGTGAATTAACTGTCTGTTTCTGTCTTTAATGTGAATCTTTCTGTCCCTCTGTATCTTACTCTGGCCATGGGTTTTGGCTCAAGGGTATTAAAGGGTATTAAAATAAGAGCAAACCTATGACATTCTGAAAGAGATTCTTATTTTGGAGAAGTTCAACAATTCACTTCCTGCAGTCGCGGGAACTCGTGTGGAAGAGCAGAGACTTACAACAGCAAGCTTAGAAGCTGAAATGGCTGATGATGATGATTGGGATCAGAAATCAATGTTTGATTACTTTGGGAGGTTGAGAAGAATGTGTGAGATCTTTTTAAAATATATCCCTGCGAGAGTAACGTTTATTAGCATAGGCCAGGAGTAGCAGGAAAAGAGGTTAGAGCATTAAGAGGTACAGGAGTATGTAACTTAGGGAGTCTAGGGAGAAAAATACCAGTCTGTTTCGATTGAGCTTATTATTGCTGCCATTCAGTTTTAAATTATACAGGTGACAGGGCGAGAAACCCTACGTTTTGACACGTTGTGGAGACTTGGATGAAGAAAGACAAAGGCATTCTGTGGCAGGAGTAAAATGCCTGAAATCGAAACTAGTTGTGAACATTTGTATGCTCACAGTCAATGTAATGTATCTGCATTTCAGTCTACCAATAGAGGAAGATTAGGAGGTCTGAAATGAATCCACCGTTGTATATTGATGGATTATTGTATTAAAGATGGATTTGTAAGTTTCCATGACTGTAAAAAGGTTATTTTCTCTCGGGTTTTTTTTGAAGAGAGGTTTTAAAGGCAGAGGTGCAGAACTCCTGTCTGAAAACAGTTTAAGTAAATAACTGAGCTTTTAGGTTTCATTAAAACGGTGGTAACGATGAAAGGGCAGTGGCCAGCTCTCCCAAACCAGAGTTTCTCATTTTGATTTTTGTTGCAGCATTCAGAAGCTGCTGGGGATCCCAAAAGTGTTCGAAGTTTTAATACATGATCCACAGCTGCTTTTCTATCTGAGATTCATTTTGTTTCCTCCTGGATTGGGAAAACTGCTGTAAGGATCTGTATTTGAATATATCTTTGTGCCAAGCGGTGTAAACCAAGAAGGTACAGTATCTATTGTTTGTGTAAGTGTTCCAACATAAAAGCTATCCCAAAATGTTCTTTTATTTGATTGTATTTTAACTAAAGCATTTGAATAGATTATATTTTGCTTAAAGGAGAAAGTGAGGACTGCAGATGCTGGAGATCAGAGCTGTAAATGTGTTGATGGAAAAGCACAGCAGGTCAGGCAGCATCCAAGGAACAGGAGAATCGGCGTTTCGGGCATAAGCCCTTCTGCTGTGCTTTTCCAGCAACACCTTTTCAGCTCTATATTTTGCTTAATGTCGAGTGGTTTGACCAGTCACAACATATCGGTAAGGCACACTTCCCATCTATATTCAAAATAAGGAAAGGCTTGGGTCTAAACGGCCTTCTTACAATATTTTGCGGGGATCTCGTCTGGTTCAGAACACTTGTACCGAGGGGTATCTGACTAGCTCCTGTAATTGAAAATTTAGTGGAGGGGCAGGGGATGTTTTGCTGGAGGTTGTGCTGTAAGTTGCCTCAGACATTCAGGGAGACCTGAGGATTTGGCGACCCAACTCTGGATGGAGCATGGGGACTGTAGTTACAACATCCATCATTTCACAGTATCTCAACATCAATGTTAACCATTCGGTGATGGAAGATATATATGACGGATGAGAAGCATTGTTTCTCCCTCAGCAGGGAGCAGCCGGGTGTATTCAGTATAGTGGGATTCCCGATGGTGTACATGGCATCTGCAAGGTATCCATGTCAATGGGGAGAGGTAGAGGAACTGAAGCAGCTCTCTCTCTCTCTATTAATGTTCCAGTGTGTCCATGCACAGTACATCATGTTGGTGAATACCCCCTGCCCTGGCAGCAGTCACGGCCTCTTCATTCAGAACCAGTCAACCATTCCCATCGTCATCGGGTCTTCACGTAGAAAGAATTGAACATATCTTGGATAAAGGACGTCCCCTTGATGCACGTTTCAAAACAACATCCCCACCGCCAATCAACCACATCAAAGTATTCCATGTGTACGGAGAGAAAAAGGGTAACTTGGAGTGTCTGGGAGCTGATGATCAGGGATGGAGCAAAACCTCGCATGTCTGAACGGATCTGAGTGAACCCCCCAGTACACAGTATCATTAAGTCCTGTAATCCCTCTCCATTTCAGTAACGTATTGCTTTCTATTATTCCGGTAAATGAAATGACAGGTTATATCATCTTAAATTTCACCTTCCAAACTATGATCTATTGCCTTTACCTCTCTGAATCGATTTGCAGACTCTCCACCTTCTCTTGATAATTTAATCTCTTGCTTACCACAGCGACATCACCGAACTCAGCATCTGTATATCTGTTCCATGCTCCTGATCATTAATATAGATTGTAAATAGTTGAGAACCCAGCGCTGGTCACTGTGTGACCCTACTGGTCAAGTTCTCTCTAACTGATTGAGAGTGATTTATCCTGAGTGCCTCCTTCCTGTATGAGACCCAGTTCTCCCCCATTCCTGTCCAACACAGTCGACGAGTTGAATAAGAACAAGAGCATCTGTGAGGAATCCAACCCCTCGATGAGGCTGATGTCAACGCGGCCTCTGTTCCACTTTCCTGCCTTCTCTCCATCCTAAAACTCGAGTCTCTTGTTGTAGATTGCACCACATGAAAAAAAATCCACTCCACATCTACACTTTCAATTACTTTTAGCATTTTACAGACCTCAATGAGATCTCCTTTCATTCTTATAAACTCGAGAGTATAGGCCTACACTGCTCAATTTCTCTTCAAAAGACAAACATTTCAAATATGGAATCAATCTAATGAAGCTGTTTGGAATTGCCTCAAATGGAAATACCTCATTCTGCAGGACACCCAAACTGTACTCCAGTATAGCCTCACGAATGCCTTGCATAGCTGCACCAACACTCACTACTTTTCTACTCTATGCTTTTATAAATAAACGCTGAAATTATGCTTGCATTTCTCATTACTTGCAGTACCCGCAGGCATGCTTTATGTGATGTGCAAGCAGACACCCAGATCCCTCTGCACCTAAACACTTTGAACTTTATCTCCATTTAGATAATAATTTGTCTTTCTACTATCCTGGCCAACTTGAATAGCCCATAGGAATTCACATTAATTTTCCTTGCCAAACATTGGCCCATTCATCCAACCTATCCATAAAGTTTTAAATCTCTTGCATCATCATTCCGAAGTAATTTCCTACCAATGTAAGTGCCATCTGAAAATGTGGCACCGCATTTTCTATCCCGTCAACCGAATACAGTACTACCATCGATCGCAAATGGTTGAGGCATGAGTACTGAAATCAATGGCACCCCACAAATTGCATTTGCCAAAAGAAAATGACACATTTATTCCTTATGACTCAATTTTGTTGGTTAACCAATCCTCCATCCAAGCTAATAAATTACTCCTAAACCCATGTTGTCTGACCTTACCACTTACTCTTTGGAGAAGCGACATACCCGATGCCTTCAGGAAGACCAGATATGTTCCATCTCCAGGATTCCCCCGATCCATGTTGTTTGTGACATCTTCAATTAACTCAAGCAAACAATTCAAACACGATTTAGCCTTCATAAAACCATGTTGACTCTGACGAATTGTGGTTTCACTTTGCAAATGTCCTGAACAATGGACTCTAACAATTAGCCTTAAATTACAATAGTTTATTGTTGCACTTTAGTCCCTAATGTATACCATTATTATAAGTTCTTCCCTTTCGAAACCCTTTGCGTTTTCTTTGAATTCCTATTTAATGGGCAAACGTTTTTTTAAGAGATCTGCTCCAAATGCTGTTACTAGCCATGTGTGGCTGAATGGACTCATAATCCTGCTGGTGTACAAACTCGATGGACTGATGTCTTTCTGGTGTTCCCATGTTGTCACCTCCAAGGCCAGAATGACCTCCTCCTGTCGATGTTTTAGAGGATTGGGAGATTATGGAATCTTCATGTTGCTGTCTAACATTTTGAGGGGCTGATGGGTCTTCTCATACTTCTCCATAACAGGTGGATATACTGAACGGTCTCCTCATGTACCCCGGAGATGGGACCGAGGGGTTGATTGGTCTTCTCTTGTTCCCATACAACAGGCACGTGTCTAAATTACCTCTTCCTTTCTCATGAAAGAAGGCTCAGATAGTTTTTTATCCTTATCCAATTCCCTTGCAATAGGCTCGGTGGGTCTGAATGGCCTCCTGTTATCCCAGTGTAACAATCCCCAGTCACTGTGTGACCTCTTCCAGTTCCTATGTTACAGACTTGCGGAGGCTGAATTGACTGATCCTGTTGCTGTTTAACAGGATACTGGTGAATCATGGCCTACTGTTATAGGCTCGAGTGCTTGATTGGCCTCCTTCTGTAAATGTATATCATGCTCCAGGGGCTGACTAGCCTCGTCCTGTTTTGGTGTAACAGGTTCGAAGGCCTGAATATCCTCCTGTTGTTCCTGTATAACAGGCTGGAGAACGGAATGGGATTCCTCCACTATCTGTGTATTTCACTTCACTTGTTGACTACTTCTGTCATCTATGTTGAAATAAGATCATCCTTAATTTTTGTAAACTCCAATGGCTACTGGGTCAACCTGATCAACCTTTCGTTATAAGCTTGCACCTTCATTGCAGGAATCAGCTGGGGGCACCATCGCTGAGCTATGTACAATATAACAACATCCTTTCTTCATAGAACAGACGAAATCTGGACACACTACTCCAGATGTGATCTCACTAAGACCCTGTACAGCAGCAGCAACACATTACCAGCCTGTTGTAAGGTTCCCACCCAGGTTAGAGCAGTCTCAGCTCTCTGGGGGAATACAGAGCATTGTTGGAAGATCATTGTCCTTCTCTACTCCATCAGCATAACGGGAGATCTGGAGAAATTAAAGTTTGAGAAGGTTATAAATGATGTGGCGAGATGATATCCACCATTTATCTCCCCAGAACCCACGTCGCTCAGATTCCACAGAATCTAGTAAGGTAGAATCTAGTAAACATCAAGGAGGAGCAAACAATAATGGGAGTTATATATCAAAGTGAAAGCTGCAGTACAAATGCTGGACATGTTATAAAACAGGAAATGAGATATACACATTTGTGGATTCTTCAGTAATAATGTACTGTTTAAATTATATCTAAACTGTGTTAACCCAATTGAATGTTGATGCTGGGAAAAATGGATTTCATGACCACGTGTGAGATGGTTTGTGTAAACATTATGTTGAGCACTGAACACGAGATCAGGTTATTTAGGAATTGGTGTTGAGTGATCAGAAGAGCTAATTAAAACTTTTGTTGGAAAGGACCTTTTGGGAACAGTGACCACAATGTATTGGTTTTCTTTTGTGCTGTTTGAGGACACGACAGTTTTTGATTTATTTGAAGTAACCGTGATAAATCTGAATCATGCAGACCATGAAGGTGTGAGGAGAAAGTGGGGACTACAGATGCGGAGATCAGAGTCGAAGAATGTGGTGCTGGAAAAGCGCAGTCAGGCAGCATACTAAGAGCAGATAAATCGATGTTTCGGGCATAAGGTGTTCATCAGGAATGAAGCTTATGGGCCAAGAGGGCTGAGAGATAAATGAGGACGTGGTGCGACAGGGGAGGTAGCTGGGATTGCGGTAGGTAGATGAAGGTGGGGTTGAAAGTGATAGGTGATTAAGGGAGACAGAACGCCTCATCTGCTGCATCCATTAAACCCAATGTGGTTTTCTCTACATTGGCGAGGCAGGAGGTCAACGGGTAGATCATTTCAGAGAACATCTCTGGGACAGCCACATTGAACATCTCCATCGCCTTGTGGCTGAGCACTTTAACTCCCCTTCCCACTCTGGCAAGGACATGACGGCGCTCGGCCTGATCCATCACCAAACCCGAGCTACCAGAAGCCTGTAGGAATAAAGTCTCCTCTTCTGGCTTGGGACCCTCCAACCACAGGGGATCATAGTGGATTTCCCCATTTCCCCATTTCCCCTAATCCCATCTTATCTCGCTCCAACCTTCCAAGTCAGCACCGCCCGTTTGAATGTTCCTGTGTGTCCACCTTCCTGCCTATCAATCTTGCCCACCCTCCTCTCTGACTATCACTTTCAACCCCACCTTCATCTATCTATTAGATGAAAGGAGGCAGCTTAGAAAACTGCCAAGTGTTGCAGTTAGACCAGTGGATTCAGAGAGATGTAGGACCCAGCAAAGGATGACCAAGAAACTGAGAAGAAAATCAAGAAGAGAAAAAGCGTGCAAACGAAAGAAAAAAAATTAAGACTGCTAAAAAGCGTCTATCAATGTATGAAAAAAAATATAAAAAACAAGGTCAAATGTGGAGCAATTGGTGTGCGTTCAAGATAATTTATTGCAGAGAACAGAGAAATCTCAGGGAAAAGAAACAGTTTCTTTGTGCCTATCTTCATGGAAGAATGTCCATAAATTCTTCCAGAAATACTAAGTGACCATGGGACTTGTGTAAATAAAGTCTAACATCATTGTTATCAGTGTTGGGGATATCTTTGAAAAGAAAGCTGGGTTGAGTATTTATAAACCTGACAGACTAGATGTACTTCATACAAGAATTTCAGAGGAAGCAGCAATAGACAAGTTGAGTGCATCGCGGACTTTCACTTTATATTCCGACATATTCCAGAAAGGAATTTAGCCAATCTAGATAAGGAAAGGTTTATAAATATTATCCAACAGTTTAAGAAAGGATGAATTTGGTGAATGGTGAACTACAGACCAGCTATCTTGTCATCCGCAGTCAGGTATCTGTTGGACTCCTTTATAAAAACATGCTACTAGATATATAGAAGGTAATAACATAACTGGGGAGTGTGAGAATGTACCGATGAAAGGAAAACCAGAAGTGGTAAACATTTTTTGGAAAGGTATGAAGATGATTCTTGTGAACATAGGCAATGAAGAACCAATGTCTAACATATAGTTAGATATTCATGAGCTTTATTTTTCAAAGAACTCACACAGTAAGCTCATAAGAAAAATTAAAGCGAGAGGTATTGGGAAGAATATATGCAAATGGGAAAGTAAAAATTAGGTTTACATTCATGTGAATGTAATTGGAAGATAGAGGATGTCGTGCACCAGTTGCATCGAGTGTTCATAAGACTACACTTAAAGTATTTTGTATCGTTTGGAGTCCCAATCTAAGAAAGAATATATTGACGACAGAGTAACTGCAAAAGGTATTATCCAGATTAATGCCTAAAATGGCAAGATAGCCTGATGTGGAAACTCAGCCTGTGATATCGAGTTTCAAAATATGAGAGGTGATTGCAGTGAAACTTAGAAACATAGAGCGGAATGAATAACAGAAGGACATGGAGAAGTACAAGTAGGCGAGATCAGGAAGAATTCCGCGATATTCTGCATGGACAAGTCGAACAGAATAAAGATCAAAGAAAGCTGAGTGGTCCATGATTCAGACGGATAAGATTATAAACGACATGGACAGGGTGGAGAGACAGCAGCTGTTCCTTTTAGTCAGAGGGTCAAGAACAAAGGAGCACACTTTTCAAGTGAAACATTTCAGGTTCAGAGAGGATTTAAACTTTTTTCACCTCGAGGGTATTGTGTTCTGGGATTACTTCCTGAGAGGGGAATTATCACGGGTAACCTCACAATCATTAAAAAGTACTTGGACAAGCACTTGGAATTGTCATAACATTCCAGGCTGTGGGCCTGCTGTAGGGAAGTGGGACTAATGTAGATCGTGCTGTACTTCTGTTGGCACAGAGGCTATGCTCCTATGCGTGTATGGTGTGGAAGGTCAATTATTGAGCAGTGTAAGGCAGGAATTGATGAATTTCTGAAGAGTATATTTGCAAGGGTTATAAGGGTAAACTGTAATAACTTGATAAACCATGTCAATGTGAAAAAGATGAGTAACAAGTTCATTTTTCCTTACAGTTTGAAACCAGAGAATAGAGAATGGGGAACACGGAAATGGCAGAACTATAAAGCCACTACTTCCGTTCTGTCTTCACAGAACTTTCAAATAATACAAGGAAAACCAAGTCTGGTGTGGGAAAATGATAGAGTACATAGAACATAGAACATAGTAAGTAAATGGTTTAGGAGAAATTATTGGGGTTGAAAGTAATGATCATAGACAACACGAACATAGATTTATGAAATGGGAATTATGTTTGAGAAACAGACTGGGCGACAAATGAAAGAGAAGCAATGGATATAAAGCATTTTGATTTTTAGAAAAGTTTTGGTAAAGCTCCAAGCCCAGTTTTCAAAATCAAATCTGAGTGGATTGGGGCTAATATATGGATATGTTTCTAGAATTGGACAGTTGGCAGGAAACAGTGAATAGAAATAAACAGACTCGTCAAGCAACAGCCTGACATTGTCTGTAAGGTATGATTCTGTAAGGTATAAGTCCTTCCACATTTAGTCAAGAAACTTTGGGGACAATTAAACAATTCACTGGAGGAAGAGATTCCACAAATAGCCCCTTCCTCCATGATGGAAGAGCCCATCAAATCAGTGTATAAGATAAGGCTGATTCATTCGCAACAATCTTCAGTCAGAAGTGCTGAGTGGATGATCCATTTCAGCCTATGTCCAAGATTCCCCATTACCTTCCCCAGATATTTTCTGTCTCATCAGCAGGACAGACACAGCAGAAGTGTCGGCATATTGGGATACAGTTGGAAGGGAATTGCACTTGACTCCGCATCCCATGAAGTCTCATGGCATGAGTTTGCACATGGGAAAGGATAACTCCTGCTGATTACCATGTACCAGCCTCTTTAAACTGATGAATCAGTACTCCTCCATGCTGACCAACACTTGGAGGAAGCTCTGAGGGTAGCACGGACGCAAGATGTACTCTGGGTAGCGGATTTCAATGTCCATTTCCAAGAGTATCTCAGCTACAGCATTACTGATAGAACTGGCCGGGTCCTAACGGATATAACTGCTAGACTGGTTCTGCAGCAGGTGGTGAAGGAACCAACAAGAGGAAAATACGTATTGACCACAGCCTCACGAATCTGCCAGTTGCAGAAGTATCTGTCCATGACAGTATCGGTAAGAGTGGCCACCGCATAGTCATTGTGGAGACAAAGTCACACTTGCACATTGAGAATATCCTCCACCAATCTGGGTGGCACTATCACTGTGCTAAATAGGACAGACTTCGAACAGATCTAGCAGCTCAAGTCTGGGTGTCCATAAGGTGCTATGGTTCATCTATAGGAGCAAAATTGTACACCCACACAACCACATGGCCTGGTATATCCCCCACACAACAATTACTCTCAATCCAGAGGATCAACCTTGGTAAACCGAGTGTGTAGGATGGCAGGAGCAGCACTGGGCACACCTGAAAATGAGGTGTCAGCCTGTTGAAGCCACCAAACAGGACAACGTGTGTGCCAAACAGCTTAAGCAGTAAGTGATAGACATAGCTAAGTGATCCCACAAGCAAAGGATCAGATATAAGCTCTGCAGTCCTTCCACATCCAGTTGAGAAACAGTTGGGTCAATTAAACAATTAAACAATTAAGCAATTCACTGGAGGAAGAGATTCCACAAATAACCCCTTCCTCCATCATGGAAAAGCCCACCACTTCAGTGTATAAGATAAGGCTGATGCATTCGCAACAATCTTCACCTCCTCCAGTGGTCCTCAGTGAATCAGTTACCAGTCACCAACCAATTCGATTCAGTCCACGGGATATCCAGAAACCGTTGGAGATACTGGATACTCCAAAGAGTCCATACTCTGACAACATTCTGGCAATAATACTGAAAAGTTGTGCTCCATAACTTGCCACTACCCAAGCCAAACTGCTTCAATACAGTTACAACAATGGCTTTCCCCGATTATGTGGAAAATTACCCCAAGCATCTCCTGTTTATAAAAAGCAAATATATTTCCAAGTCAGGATGGTGAATGGCTTGGAGGGGAACCTAAAGATGATGGTATTCCCACTCTGTCAGTCTACTCTCTATCATCAGTAAAGTGGTGGAAGGTCTCACTGCTTTTAAGCAGCACGTGCTCAGCCATACCCTGGTCAATGATGCCCAGTTAAGGGTCCACCAGAGCCACCCAGCTCCTGACCTCATTACAGTGGTTCAAACATGGACAAAAGAGCTGAATTCCAGAGGTGGGGTGAGAGTGACAATCCTTTAAAACGAGGCTGCCTTCTAACAAGTATGGCATTAAGGGGCCTCAGCAAAACTGCAATCAATGGGAATCGGGGCAAACTCCCCGCTGGTTAGAATCATACCTGACACGTAGGAAGATGGTCGTGGTTGATGAAGGTCAGTCAACTCAGCTCCAAGTCTGTAGGAGTCCCTCGCGCAGTGGCCAAAAACATCTTCAGGGCTGCTTCATCAATGACCTTCCCTCCAATTTAAGGTCAGAAGTCGGGATGTTCGCTAATGATTGTACAATATTCTGCAACATTTGTGGCTCCTCAGATACTGAAGCAGTCCATGTTCAAGTGCGACAAGATCTGGACAGTATCCAGGCTGACACGTGGCGTGTAATATTCAGGCCACACGAATGCCAGACCATGACCATCACCAATAAAATACAACCTAACCTGCCCCTTGGCATTCAATGGTGTTACTCTCACTGAATCCCCCAGTATCAAAGTCCTGGTGGGTAATCATTGCTGAGAAACCCACTGGTCTCGCCACATAAACACAGTAACTACAACAGCAGGTCAGAAGCTAGGAATACTGCGGCGAGTAACTCACATCCTGATTCCAAAAGTCTGTTCATCATCGACAATGCATAAGTCAGAAGTGTAATAGAAGACTCCCAATTTGCCTGGATGAGTGCTGCCCCAACAACACTCAAAAAGCTTTATACCGTCCAGGACAAAGCAGCCAGTTTGACTGTCCCTTCACCCACAATGCTCCACCATCAACAGTCAGCAGCAGCAGCAGCAGCAGTGTTTTACTATCTACATGCTGCAATGAAATGATTCACCAAAGATCCTCAGAGAACATCTTCCCAATCTCGACTACATCTATCTAGAAGGATAAGGGCTGCAGATGTATGGAAAAACCATCATCTTTAGGTTCCCCTCCAAGCCATTCACCATTCTGACTTGGAAATATATCATCGCTCCTTCATAGTCGCTGGATCAGAATCCTGGAATTCCCTCCATAATGGCATTGGAGGTCAACCATATCAGGTGGACTGCAGCGTTCAACAAGGCAGCTGGCTACCACCTTCTCAAGGGCAACTAGGGACAGGCAATAAATGCTGGCCCAGCCAGTGACACCCAGATTCACGAAATAAAAAAAATAGAAATTAACAGAGAAAGGTTGCTGAGGTGTCCCAGGGATCGATGCTTGGGGCCCAGCTGTTCATAATGCCCTTTAAACATTGGGTTGCTGGAATCAGATACAATATATCCCAGCCTGCCGACAGCACTAACGGATGTGAGATTGTGAGTGGGTGAGGAGGATGTAAAAAAGCACCGAGAAGACTAAGAAAAGTGGAGTGAATGGGTAGATACGTGACAGATGGAGAACAATGTGGATAGAGGTGACAGTGCGCCCTTTGGTGGAAACAATAAATTGGCAGCCGACCATTTGAAAAGGTTTGGTGGAAACATGTTAATCCACAAAGGGGCGTATGCTCCTTTTTGTTATTTCCTTCTGCATGAACCTCTGAGGTCCCTGCAGCGCAGTGATTTCGACAAACAGAAGTCAATACTGGACTTGGCATTGTCACGCTGACCAGTTCACATGGACCCGCCAATTGGGGAGCTGTAACATTGAAAAAGATCTGGATCTCCTTGTACACCAGTCACTGAAAGCAATATTTCAGAAACAGAAGGCAGTGAGGAAGATAAATGGTGTGTTGATCTTCATTTCAGGGGGATGTGAGTGCAGGAGAAAAGATGTCTTACTGCAGCTGTACAGATCCTTGGAGAGATCCCATCTCGAACATTGTGCAGTATTGTGTGCAGGTTTGGTGTCCTTACCTAATAAAGGAAAAACCTGACATTGATAGAGAGCAGTGAAGGATGAGCAATCTGGTCTCTGGGATGACGGGCTTGTTTTGGGAGCAGAGTTTGGGGTGACTGGGCCAGTATTCCATGGGGTTTAGGAAAATGAGTGGAGATCTCAACGAAATGTATAAAGCTCTGACAGGGTGAGACAGATTGAAAGCAGAGATGATAATTCCCCTGGCTGGGACGTCGAAAGCAAGGGGCCACAGTATTAGGTACAAGCAGGTCACTCTGAATTGAGATGAGAATAAATGTCTGCACTCACTGACTGGTGAACATGGGAAATTCGCTCGCACCTGGAAACCAAAACACTGATTATAAATAAGGTTTTAGAGACAGTAAAGGGATGGTGGGAGAGCAGGAATACGGCGTGGAAATAAAGGGCCAACCATCATTTCATTGAGTTGGGTAGCAAACTCGATGGACTAAACATACTACTGCACCTCCTATTTTATAGTTTTCCAAGGTTACTCACATTAACAGATATGTATATAGTGTGGGGTAAGTGCACTGAGGAGATTTTTTCCATGAACTACAATGGGGGAGGCTCAATGCGTTGCATGATCTACTCCTTTCCCGCTGTTTCTGTGCAGTCTGTGTGAAAGCTCTGTAAATGTTGTCAAAAGCTCTCAGATGTTAGGAAGAAGGTCTCTGCAGGGTCGACAGGATTGTGTTCCCATTCCCTTTTCCGAAACTGATGCTGAGGCCGGGTGTTCTGTCCGGTTTCATCCTTTCAGACCTCTGAGTAGTTAGATACAAATGAATGCTTTGCTTGGCCATTTCAGAGACCATTGAAATGTTTATCACATGTCAGGGTGTTTGGAGTCACTTTTAACCCAGCCCAGGAAATCATGGGAGATTCACTTCCGAAAAGTACATTGGAGAAGGAAATTCTGTTGACAATCCATATTGGCTTCAAGGTCACTATTACTGATCCCAGATATTAGATCTCGATATTTCATTAATTGTTTATAACTTGCACCCGCTGCTGGAGCATTAGCCTGGTCTGGATTAGTAATCCAGTGACATTTCCACAACACCATCTCCATATGGGGATCTATTGTAAACCACACTGAGCAGGTTGTTTCTGTGCTGTTTGGCATCTCTGTCAAAAAGAACTCCCACCGATTTGATTGCCGTGATGGGACTGAGGTGGTGATAATTGGTCAGATTGTAATTATTCCCCTCTTAAGGGACTGGACATAGCTGAGTAATTATCCACATTACCAGGGAGATGTTACAGTTGGAGGTGGACTGAAACAGCTTCCTCAGGGACACGGCTTGTTGTTTAGCATAAGGCTTCAGTCCTGTTGCAGGAATGGGGTCAGGACACATTGCCTTTGTCGTATCTATTGTGTTCAACTGTTTCTTCCTCCCACATGCATCAAATCGACTTAGTTGAAACTGGCATCTGTGATTTTGTGGGCATCATGATGAGGGTAGGTGTATCATCGACTCAACACTTCTGGCCGAGGATGGTGCAGATAAAACATCCTTCTCTTTTACACTGATGTGCAGGTCTGTTCCATTATTTAGGATGGGGATGTTTGTGGAACCCTCTCCTCCAGTAATTTGTTTAATCGTCCATCACCATTTATGACTGAATGTGGCAGGACTGCAGGGCTTCGTTCAGATCTGTTGGTAAAGTCTGGTAGCTTTAATGAGTTAGCATCAGGTTAAGGTTCACGTGATTCTGACTCTGACATGTTCACCCACACTCGTCACTGAGCTATGGATGGTGTTGATTGTATGGCAAACTGAGGTGTCATCCTGGCAAAAAGTTACAGGTTGTGGATGAAGGCTGTTCTGCTTCTCCCGCTGCTGTGGTCTACAGCACTGCATGAATACGCAGTTTCGAGCTGCAATATCTGCAATGCAATTCTGCTGTCTGTTCCCCAATTCTCACTGAGACCCATTCACCCATCAGACTTGCACTCAGTGACCTAACCTGGTTTCTGATGTGGAAATGCTTCCATTTTCAAACTCTCATTCTGCTGAGGGTCTGTCTCCCCGGGTCTTGCTTCCAATCTGACACATTCCGCAAAAGCATTTACTTGATATTAACTCAAATGTTTAATTCACCTGAATCTTTTTCCTCGCGAAATACCATCTTCAGTGTTTGAAATGAATGTGTTTCCTCTGTTTCTCTCCCTTATCATGATTAAGAGCTCTGTAGTGTCAGTGATGCCTTACCTAGTTTCAGAGCCAATGAATTCTCTGAATTCCCAATCATCTTCACCACATTGTATATTTTCTCCTTTGGTTTGATGCCTTGTAAATCATGGCTGCCTTGTCCTCCCATGAGTATGTTTCATATTCTTGGGGTTGCATTTCTGGTATTATCTTTCGAATTATTCCCACAAACTTCTGCTATTGCTGCTCCATGGTCTTTCCTGCTCAGCTCCCCTTCCAATTAACTCTGGCCAGCTCCTCCCACATGTCTTTGCAGTTACATTGCTTAATTATAACCACATTACATCTTGAAGAAAACATTGCGTATAAACTGAAAGAAGGAGTTTCGAGAGATGGGCCACGAAGAATGACTGAGGGATTTCTTAACTAGATACAAAGGGAGAATGAGAGAGAGAGAGAGAGGAAATAGACATGGAAATGTGGAAAATGAGAAAACTATATTATCGAAAGAAGTAGATATACTTCCCTAAATATTTTGGCAATTCCTGTGTGCAGTGGTCCTTTGTACAGTGAATCTACATCAGAGCAATATGTTCAAATGCTGGGTCTGATGCCATAACTTTTCTCTCCAACAATATGACAGACACTAGCTTTGGAAAGAACCCAGCAGGCCAACATATCTAATTCCTGGTAGAAAGGGGATTAACTGAAATAGGTTGGGACATGAGAAGCAAGAATTTATAACACACATCCTGATAAGAATGAGAGAGTAGATTTGGGAATCCCAGAAAAAGGGGTAACGTTGACAGAAAGGGAAGGTATCACTTCAGATGAGGATCAAATAATGTTTTAATGCTTTATAAATGTTATACATCGTGTGCATCATTTTTCGTTAACTGTGTCTCCGTTGTTCATTCAGAATGTGTTGGACACATATGAACAATCTTCCTTATCTGAACACACACTGATTAAACAGTGTATAAAAAATTATTTTTCCTCCATTTCAGACTGTCCTATTGTCGTGCTAGCAGGATATATGAACACCAGCTAGCTACCAAAAGACATGACCCACTATCACTAGTTTCCATACATGCAGAAAAAGAAGGACACCACGTTGACTGTGACAACACACACTTCCTAGGACAAAGCCACGCACGAAAGTTCTTAGAAGCATGGCATTCTAGCCAGAAGTACATCCATAAACACATCAATTTAGATCCCATCTACCTTCCCTTGAACAAAAAAACTGGAAATGACATCACGCAACTTAAGAAACCAAGAACTAGAAATAGAAAGACACGACATACCACCAGTGCGTCACCAGAGACTCTCACTGATGATGTCACCCAGTCATGGTGACGAAACATCTGAAAACAAACCTTCAAGCTCAGCGAGTTAACATACATACTTATAAATTGTTATTTTTCTCTTAATCGTGGAATTTGCGACTACTTTGTCACTCATGTTTTAACAGAGTACGAGGTGAGGTGAGCTTTTCTGGGTGTGTGGTTTAATTAATAGAGGGGTTTAACATCGACATCATAACAGTTTAAGGGCTTGTCGTATCGGATTTGAACAGATTTGGGGTACAAAAGGTCCCAGCAGATTCCATCACTTGGCAGTTAGTGACCTAGATCTTCAAATAAAACAGGTGAGAAAATTCATTTAATTTTGTTTCCTTGTGGTTGGTTAATTTAAAATAAATGGCTTTTAATATTAGTAAAAAGGTTCTGAGGTTTGAAGATGGAACCCAAATTTGCCAAGAAAGTGTAGAAAGACAAAGGAAGGGCATACTTTTAGAATTAACATGTAGATTAGAATTGGGTTTCACCAAAGACAAAAGGAAAGCTGTCATCATAATGGAGTTGGTCAAGCACTTTGATGTATCAGAGAAGTAGGCAACTGCAGTCGAGTTCGAAAAAACTTGAATTGCAAAAATGACAACTGCAGTTAGAAGATAAAGAGAGAGACTGAAAGAGAGAGAAGATAGAGAAAGAGAAAGAGAGGAAAAAGGAAGAGAGGGAGAATTTGAAATTCAGATGTTTGGAATGAGATAAGAAAGTTAAATTAGCAGAATAGAATGAAGATGAAGGGAGAATGTAGGGATGTGTACAACTGTGTTAATACATTGCCATATTTCGGTGAGAAAAATGCCAAAACCTTTTTATTTCATTTGCGAAATTGCTTGGCACATGGCATGTCCAGTGAACCTGTGGGTAATGCTAGTTCAGACTAAGATGGTTGGCACAGCTTGAGAGCTATGTGCAGTGCTATCACATGAGGGAGCAAGAGATTATGCAGATGTCAAACAGGCTATTTTGAGTGCTTCTGAATTGCTACTAGAAGAATATAGACAGCGGTTCAGAAATATAGAGACAGAAACAGGTCAGACTTATATTGAGTTTGAAAGAATTAAACAAAGTCATTTTGATAGAAGGGTGCAGGCCATAAAAATGGATAAGACCTGTGAGGCTCGAAGGGAGATTATTCTGCTGGAGGAGTTTAAAGACTCACGTCCATAGATGGTAAGAATTCATGTGAATGAACAGAAAGTTCAAGAAGTGAGAAGCACGGCAGAAATGGCAGGTGAGTATGCATTGGTGAATGAGATGAAATTTAGCTTCTGGGAGGATTTTCATCCTGTGAGGGATAGAAATTGGGAGATGGGGGGATCCTACACTACAAAAAAGAGAAAGGCACACTGCGAATAGTTTACCACAGGTGAAAAAACAAGTCCAAGGAGTTGAAAGGAAGTGAAAGGCCTCAGGTGTTCTTACAATAACGTAGTGGAACACATAAAAATAACAGTGCCGATGGTTTAAGAAGGGCCTGGGAAATGTGGTTTTCACTGCAGTAAGCTGGGACACACAGTGCTAGGCATTCAAGGAAGACACTTTGGGAAAAGATGTTATAAAGGGGTTTAAGCCAGTGGCATTGGTGAACCTGGTAAAGGAGACCCTAAGTCGAGCAAAGGAGCTGCAGGAGAGTGCACAGCCTAGGCAGGGGCTGTGGATGGAGTCAGTGCCCGATCTCTATAAATAATTCGCCTCCGTAGATAAACCTTAATAAGGAAAACCGGGATGTCGGGGGAGGACAAGAAGTCATAATTTTCCAAGATACGGGATCTGCTCAGTCTCTAATAGTTGAGAAGTAAGGGGCTGGAAAGGCACAACAGATCAGGCAGCAATCGGAGAGCAGGACAATCGACATATCAGGCATAAACCTATCGTCAGGAATGTGGCGGGGAGACAAGGGGGCTGATAGATAAATACGAGGGTACGAGCTGGGCTGGCGGGAGGGTCACTGGAAGGACGTTGGGAAGATGGAGGTGGGAGTGATTGCGATATGTTGGAGGCGAGGGTGGAGTGGATAGGTGGGAAGGAAGATGGACAGTTAGCACAGTTCAAGAGGGCAGAGCTAAGTTGAACGGTTGGATCTGCGTTGAGGCTGGGGATGGGGAGATTTGGAAATTGGTGAAGTCAACGTTGATGCTGTATAGTTTGAGGGTTCCAGCTGTCCTACCACCTATCCACTTCACCCTCCTCTCTGACCTTTCACCATCAGACATGACCTGCATCTACTGATCGCCTTCCAAGCTCCCTTCCACTCAGCTCCAGCCCCACCCTCCTATTTAATTCTCAGTCGCTTTCCCCCTCCATTACCCCCCACTTTCCTGATGAAGGACGTATGCCTGAAACGTCAACTCTCTTGCCCCTCGGATGTTGCCAGCCTGCTGTGCTTTTCCAGCCCCACATCTTTCAACTCTGATCTCCAGCATCTGCAGTCCGCACTGTCCCTCAGCCTCTAATAGTAAGAGATGGAAGTATTTTCACTCTTTCTGACATGTTACTCAACAGCGTGATAATTTGTGGAATGGGGACAGAAAGTAAGCATTCCCTTGTGTAACATTATGTTGGAGTGCCAAATCAAGGTTGGGGAAGTAACAGTGAGAGTGAGTGACAGGGTGTCAGTTTCAGGAATACAGTTTGTTCTTGGGAATGATTTAGCAGGATTCAATGTGGGAGAGGCACCCCTTGTGGCGGAGAAGTCAAAGTAAAACTACGGAACTGGGAAATTAAAAGAAAAATACCCAGGGATTTTTCCAGACTATGTAGTAATGAGATCCCACTGTCATACGTAACAACAGGAAGGAAAACCGAAAGAAAAAGCCAAAGGCGTTGATGCACGGAAGACTCAGGCTAAAGCATTTCTAGTGGCTGGAATGCACAAGGACGTGGTTAATTTTTGTTGTACATGTCATACATGCCAAATGGTAGGTAGGTCACAGGCAGTTATAAAACCAGCACCGTTGTTGCCAATTCCTGTATTCGAAGAAGCCTTTCACGTGGGTTATCATTAATTGTGGAGCTCTCCTTTCTAAAATAAAAGTGGAAATCAATATCTGCTAATCATAATGGATGTGTCTACTCGATTTCCAGGGATAATTCCATTAGGGGATGTTAAGGCAAAAAGGGAGGTGGAGGGGTTAGTAGCTTTCTTTACTCACTGTGGGCTACACAGTGTGATTCAGTCAGACCAAGGGTCTCATTTTACCGCACAGTTGTTTAAGGGCGTCATGGATAGCTTCGGCATACAGCAGTTTAAATCAAGTGCATTCCAAAACCGAATCCCAGGGAGTCTTGGAAAGTTGGCATCAGATGCTGAAGACAATATTAACAGCGTACTGTCAGAATTACCCGAATGATTGGAATAAAGGCATCCCATTATATTGTTTACCATTAGAGATGCCCCAAATAAATCTACTCAGTTTATACCCTTTGAGTTAATATCCGTACATAAAGTGAGAGGCCTTTTGAAATTAATTAAATATAAATTGGCAGGACCTAAGTCAGTGATCTTACACTTGGATAATGTATCGAAGGTGAGCGAGAAATAAGATGGAGTAGGTGAGTTACTAAACAGCACCTGAAGAGGGCACAGCATAGAGTGAAACAGGTGGCAGATACAAACTCTGAAACTTTAACAATTTCCCATGGTGATGACGTATTAGTATTGCCACCAGTGGTAGGAAACCCCTTCAAAGCCAGGTTTACTGGTCCCTTTCAAGTTAACAAACTTGTTGAGTTGGTTAAACTATCTGATAAAGATACCGGATATGACAAAAAAGTTATCGAATGTCATGTGAATGCATAATGCTCCAGACACATTTAAGACTCAGGAACAGAGTTGTGGCCAGATGAAGAAATTGTGCAGCTTATTTGTATGATGTTGTGATCTTTAACAAGTGATTGAAACCTCAAAAGTCAGAGCATTTTGAACGATTACAAGAAGCAAACTTGGTCATAAACTTAGTGAAAACAGAATTCGCGAAGGCAGAGGTGACGTTGTTGGGACATTACTTTGGGCATGGAAGGTTGACTCCATGGAAAACAAAGACGAAGGGCTTTGAGAAATTTCCACGACCATTCTCGAAGAAAGAGGGGCTTCGATTTTTGGAACTGAGTGGATTCTATCGGAAGTTTGTTGCAAACTTCAGCAGCGTATTAGCACCTCTAATGGCGTTACTAAGGAAGAACACAGAATTGTGGTGGACAGAACAATGCCAGGAGGCATTTGAGATTTTAAGGCAGGATTAATCACCGCATCCGGTTTAGATACACCAAATATTTTGAAACCCTTTGAAAATTGTGTCTGATACTGGGGATATAGGGCTCGGAGATGTATTGATACAGAAAGATGATGATGGAATTGAATGGCCAATTGGCTACTTGTCGAAAAATCTCAATATCCACAAGAAAAAATACAAAATCTCCATTATTGAAAAAGAATGATTAAGTTTCACACTGGCCTGACAATATTTTAATGTTTATATGACAAACAAATTGTCGAAGATGATTGTGGAGAGTGACAAATCTCTCGCATTTTTGGAATCTTTAAAGACCAGAATATGAGACTATTTCATTGGAGTCTTATGTTACCAACTTTAAACTTACAAAATGTACATGCTGTTGGTCCTAAAATGTGACAGCAGATGTGTTATCACAGATTTAAAGGAAAACGTTTCGATAAGATTTGACTTATTCCAGTGTTATATAGGTGTGCAGAATTAATATGAATGGTATAACTGAGATTAATACTTTTGTATTTCATAATAATTGGATTAAGAATTAGAGGAAAAGGAATGATGCCATCTTTTAATTCTGATGGTTCATTTTCTTTTCTGAAGGGGGGAGGTGTTCTGAAGCCGAAAGCATGCCTGGTCACTTTAAGACAGAATGGGTCTTGTTGAACAGAAAGTACAAGCGACAGATGCCAGCTAAAGATCAGTCTGTTCTACATGTCACCATTAGCTGCGAAACGGATAACTGAGTTTTGGTTGCTGTTTTGTCGGCAAATCAAATACAACCAAAGGATACAAGAAACTGACGGAATTTGAATATCATTGTTTGGACACCTGGACAGCAATCAAATTATGAGAATTATTGTATCATGGGGAGTATATAAACCCAGCATTTTGAACACTGGAGGGAGAGCCATTGCCATCCAACAGCATAGTTACTGCTGTAGAGCAGGAGTGCTTACTAGCCATTTCAAACACTCTCTATCGAAGATACATGCTCATGTCAAACCTACTTGCAGCAAAAAAAAAATGACTCAGGGAGATCAGCAGCTGGAAGAGTGAACTCAGCGGGGAAGATAGATACTGTGTGGTCTTGAGATTGTAATGTTTAATATGTGTGTTGTTGTTAATGTACCCCCTTCAACCACATCTGCTGGCAGCTCATCCACATACCAGCCTCTGTGTAAAGAAGTGGCCCCTCAGGTTCCCTTTTATTCCTTCCCCTCTAACCTTAAACTGATCCCCTCTAATCCTCGATTCTGTACACCTTGGAAAAAGACTGAGAGCATTAACCCATTCCATACCCCTCGTGATCTTATACAGCTCTATAAGGTTCTACCACCCCCCACCCCCACCCCACCGCCAGTGTCCTACACTCTCAAGAAAAGGTGCGAGCTTGTCCATCCTCTCCCTGTAACTCAGATCATTGGGTCCTGGAAATGGCCTTATAAATTTCTTCTACACTCTTTCTAATTTAATTACATCCTCCTTAAAACAACGTGACAAAACTGAGCACAATACTCCAAGTGTGGCCTTACCAAAATCCTGTGCAACTGCAACATAAATTCCCAACTTCTATACTCAATATCCTGCCTGATGAAGGCCAGTGTGCCAAAAGCCTTCTTCTCTGCCCTGTCTACCTGTGACTCCACTCTCAGGGAACCGTGACCCTGAACCCCAAGGTCTCTCTGCCCACCAAACCCCTTAAGACCCTCCCATTCACCATGAAACTCCTATCTTGAATTGAGTTTCCAAAATGCAAGACGTCACGCATCTATATTAAATTCCATTTGCCATTTCTCGGCCCACTTCCCCACCTGATTAAGGTCTTGCTGCAATTTCTGATAAAATTCCTCACTGATCATGCTCCCACTTACTTTACTGTCATTGCAAACTGAATAATCATGCCTTGTACATTCTCAACCAGTTCATAGGTAACAAACAGCTATGGACCCAGCCTCCAGTCTGACAAGCATCTTTCCACTAAACCCTCTGCTTCCGACCATCAAACTAACTTTGTAACCAATTGGCCAGTTCCCCCAACAATCCACGTGATGGAACTTTTCAGAGCAGCCTGCCATGTGGAATCTTATCAAAGGCCTTACTGAAATCCATAGAGACTGCGTCTACTGCTCTGCGCTCATCAAGCTTCTTGGTCACTTCATCAAAGAACTCTAACAAATTTGGGAAGCATAATATCCCACTCACAAGTCTATGCTGACTGCTCCGAATCAAACCCTGTGTAAGTCATGGGTGCAGACAATGGTATGCTGTCCTTCATTGTAAGATGATTTGAGTACATAAGTAAAGCCATCTTCCTGCTGTTATAGAGCCTTGCTGAGAGAGCATTAGGGGCATTCTCTATGGATTTGATCTCCTTTATAAGGAATGATCTCCTTACCACAGACACGGATGATGGTAACATGAGGATGGAGTAAAGAAGCTGAGTGTGTAATCTGTGGAGCTGTGAGAGACGAGGAAACGGTGACACTGAAACACGAGGAGTGGCAACGATCACATATTTCCAAAACGGACATTGACAGGGAGACAAATTCCATACTTTACCCAGGATTGATTGGTTTGATTTATTGCCACGTGTACCTCAGTACATGGAAACACTTTATTTATGAGCAGTGGAGGCAGATCATAGTTAGCATGGCTAGGCAGATCATAGGGTGGAAATAGACTTGGACAGAGTAAGGCATACAGGTTACACTGAAAAGGACGTGCACTAGACAAGATCAACATGAACACGGTCAGCATTATTTGAACTTAGAGAGTCCATTCATCAGTCTAACGTGACCTTCCTAATAGTTTATATGCCTTTACTAACTCTCCCCACGTTATTGTGCAGTTGGCGTGTGAACCTGTACTGAACGTCATGTTGTTCACAATCCCTAACAGCAGCCACAATACCTTCCATCTGAAACATGTAGCCATTCCCACCAGCTTCCGCCCTACAGAGAACACCTGGCTGGATTCTCGGAGATGGAAGATGCCTTTTTGAGACTTCACACAAGACATATGGCTTCTCTCCTCACCACTAGAAAACCACGTTAACGTCCCATGTGTGTATCATAAGCAATGGAGCCAAGAGGAGCAACGTAGAGCAGTCTGTCTGTCCAGCCTCTGCTCCACTTGTTCATCATATTAGAGCATCAATTAGGAGACAGTGAGGACTGCCGATGCTGGAGATCAGAGTAGAGGGTCGATTGCTGGAAACGCACAGCAGGTCAGGCAGCATCCGTAGAGCAGGAGAATCGATGTTTCTGGCATGAGCCGTTCATCAGGAATCAGCATCAATTGCCTCATTCTGTCCCTGTGTAAGTACGTTGAGGGGGGAATGGCCTCTTACTGTTCCTGTGAAAGTGACTCAAGGGGCTGAATAGCCTCATCCCATTGCTGTGTAAGTGACCCAAGGGACTGAATGGCTTCTTCCTCATCCGATTGGACAGGGCCAAGGGCCGGATTGGGTTACCCCTGGTTCCTGCTTGACAGTTCGAAGTGCTGACAAGTGTGATGATGATGCAGTTTTAAGAGGTCATTTTGTCCTGGTTTCTGTTAAGAGACAGATTGTACGATCATTACCAAGCTGGCTAGTTCAGACCACTTGAGTAAACAGCAAGAGAGACCGTGTGTTTATTTTAGTGCAGCCTGAATGGGTGTGACCAGCTCTGACAAATTACGATCTCTGGGTTTTGGTTTCTCAGTAGCTTCAGAAACTATTGGGGTCCCCACAGAGTTGGAAGCTTCACTGACTATCTCCTGGTTGCTACTCTCTCTGAATTTTCTCTTGGTGCTGTTTTTAATTCCTGGATTGGAGAAATGTTTGTGACAATCTGTGTCTGAATATTCCTTTCTGCCAGGGGCTGTGTTTAAGGGATTTTCCTATACTGGAACAGTTCATTCGTAATAGTTCCTCGATTTGTTATTCTGTTAACTTGTCCAATAGAATTACGTTTTTCTAAATTCCTCTTTCTTTGCTTTCATTTTAACTTTCGTGTTTCAATAAATAGTGTTTAGCTTCACACCGAGTAGTTTGAACTGTCACATTGCATTTGGGACAGACAGTTTACATTTCCATTAAAATAAATAAAAAAATTAGAGTCTGGGTTACCGCCTTCCAATATTTTCGAGGGGCTCTCGTGTCGTCCATCACACTAGACTCCTTCTCTTCCTGAGTAATAGGCTAGAGGCACTGAATCGGCTGTCCCTGTTCTTCTCCAATAGTGTCAATGGGCTGAATGGCTTCCTCATATTCCTGTGAAATGAACTCTTGTTTTACTGTGGCAATGTGCAGTGTCAGGCAGTGCTGGTAGATGAATGTTACGGACCATTGAACAGCACAAGTCGAAATGGAGTCTGGGTCTTGCTGCACATGGACACAGACTAGTTCAGGAGCTGACGGGGGATAAAATGTTCTGAACATTGTGGAAGCTTCAGTGACCATCCCCACTTCTGATCTTATGGTGGGGAGGGTGGGGAGGGTGGGGAGGGGAGACATTGATGAAGCAGCTGAAGCTGTTTGTGAAGAGTAAGCTACCCTGAGGATCTCCCACAGAGCTGACCCAGGACTGAGATGATGAACATCTTCCTTTGTGCCATGTTTGACTCCAAACACCGGAGAGTTTACTCTAATTCCCATTAAGTCCAGTTTTGTTAAGCTCCTTGATGTCAGCACACGTCAACCACTGCCTTGATATCAGGGCCAGTCATTTTTACCTGAACCCTTGTCTCAACCTCTTTTGTTCACATCAATAAGCCATGATATAGGAGCAGCAAGTGTTTTCTTCAAACAGATGGGATTGAATGTCAGGATTTCTCTTCTCAAGAGTGTTGGGGATCAAGATGACTGAACATATTTGAAGAGGAGGTAGATGGATATTGATCTGTCAGAGAGTTGAGGGCAATGATGAATTGGGAATGAAAGTGGATTTGAAACAGAGAGCAGATCAGTCATGATCTTAGTGAAGGGCAAAGCAGGCTTGGGGAGTGAACGACCTGTTCCTGTGTCTGATGTTCTCACATCCTGTTTTTGGAAAGTTAGTGGGTGTTATTTTCATGAATGTCTGTTATGGAATGTTGCAGGCAGGGAGACCGGAGGATTTTGTGAGCCATCTCTGGGTGAGATATGGCGGCTGTATTCTCAGTGAATCTGGGTCTAAACATGACCAACAAATGAAGCACAAGTTGCAGAGAGGGGAAGCTCTGTAAAGAGAGATGGGGGGCCTCTTTCATACCCAGCCTGGATTTTCCAATTGCATTTCCCAAATCACTTCAAAGCGTGTGTGACAGTCTTGAGAGTCTGAATGGTCTCCTCTGTTTCTGTGCAACAGGTTATAGGAGTAAGTGGCCTCCAACCTCTCCTATCTAGCAGGTATGCGGACTGGATGGAATACAGAAACATGGGACTGAGGAGCAGGAGTGGGACACTAGATATGTTGAGCCTTCTCCACAAGGCACTAATATTGTGGACTCAGCCCCACTTTCCTGTCTGTACACAATTACACGTGACTCACTTCCCTGTCAAATATTTAATTAAACAGCTTTCAATCCATATGAACATAGAGGCAGGATAAACTTCCAGTGAAGAGAATTCCCACTTGAAAGGTCCTTTCGGAATATTTCGACATCCCTCTTATAGAATCTGACAGTCATGTAGAACGGAAACATACCCGTTAGTCCAACCTGTTCATTCCGGTCAGATATCAAATATGACCTAGTCTCATTTGCCAGCATTTGGCCAATATCCCTCCTCTTTCAGATACAATTTAAATGTGCGATTGTAGCCGCCTTCACCACTTCCTCTGACAGAACTTTCTGTGCACACACCACTCTCTGTGTGAAACATTTATCTTCAGGTCCATTATAAATTATTCGCCCTCTCATTTTCACACTATGCCCTCTTGTTCTGAACCCCCCCTATCTTGGGGAGCAGAACATGGCTGTTCAGAATATCCATGCCTCTAATGATTCTATAAATCTCTATAATGTCACCCTTCAGCCTCTGACACTCCAGGGGGAAACACCTCAACCTAATCAACCTTTCCCTGAAGCTCAAACCTCCAGTTCTGCAACTGGGTTGTACGCAGTTTTCTTAAAGTGGCCTCACCAACATCCTGTACAGAGGCAACATGCCACCACAACTCCTATACTCAATGCTCTGACTGATTAAGGCAAATGTGCCAAATGTGGTCAGCACCACTCTGTCTACCTGCGACTCCACTTTCAAGGAACTATGTACCTGCAGCCCTATGTCCCTTTGATCGACAACACGCCCCAGGACCTTACAATTAAGTGTATAATTTCTGCCCTGATTTGCCTTCCCAAAATGCAAAACTTCGTATTTATCTAAATGTAACTACATCTGTCACTCCTTGTCCCTTTGTCCCATCTAATTGTGATCTCGTTGTACTCTGAGATAATCTACTACACCACCTTTCTGATATAATCTGTAACCTTACTAACTCTGGCCCCAATATGCACATCTAAATCATTTACATAAATGATGAAATGCAATTATCATCATTTATGCTGCTCACAAGCCTCCAGTCTGAAAAATATCCCTCTTCCTTCAAGCCAATTGTGACTAGCTTCCTCTGTATCTCGTGTGACCGAACCTTACTCATCTGCCTACCAATCGGAATGTTGTGAACACCTTATTGAGGTCCATGTAGACAATGTCTACCAAACTGCCTTCATCAATCTTCTTTGTCACCTCTTCATAAAACTCAATCAAATTAATGAGACATGATTACCCATGCAGAAAGCCACGTTGACAACCCCGATCAGCCCTTGCCTTCCCAAATGTTTGAGCTGAAAATGTGTTGCTGGAAAAACACAGCAGGTCAGGCAGCATCCAAGGAGCAGGAGCATCGACGTTTCGACATAAACATGTATGTAAATCCTGTCCCTCAGTATCCCCTACAACAACTTCCCCACCACTGACATCAGGCTCACCGGTCTATAGTTCCCCGACTTTTGGGGTCACTGCTACCTTTTCCATTCCCATGCTCCACTGCTCACAACACATGTCAAATGTAACCAGGTTGGTGATATGTCCGATGATATCGGTCTCAGAGTGGGTCAATGTCAGTTTTAGCAACAAGTCAGGCAAGTTTTTTTTTAATCTGCTCAAATAGCACCTTTATGATCCAGAGAGATTGTTCAAAATGTTATTCTGCTTCTGAAGACATTCGACTCATACAAGCTGTTAGCAATGGGGCTTCATCCTGGAACATTTGGATTTGGCTGAATTCCCTTTGTATAAGGCAGTGAAGAGATTCCCATGAATTCTGGCCAAGGATCGCCCAAGGGTATCACAGTGGCTCAGTGGTTAGCACTGCTGCCTCACAGCACCAGGGCCTTGCGTTCAGTTCCAGACTCGGGTGACTACTTGTGCAGAGGTTGCACATTCTCCCCTTCTAATGGTTGCTCCAGTTTCCTTCCACAGTCCAAAGCTGTGCTGGTTAGATGGATTGGTCATGATAATTTGTCCAAAGTGTTCAGGGGTTTCTCGGTTCGGTGCATCGGTCGGCGTAAATGTCAGGGAGCAAGTCTGAGAAGGTTGGTATGGACGTTTTGTGCCGAAGGGCCTGTTCGCACACTGTAGGGATTCTATAAAAACAAGAATGGTAACAATGACTGTAGATTTTTTGTTTTAGCTAGCACACATTGCTGTCATGAGGAATAATGAAGGAGAGAGAGTGTAATCAGGCAGATTACATTTTCTCTCTCTCTGAGCTGAATCACACAGTAATGTCATCCTCTCCCAAACATGTGAGGTCTCCTTGTACATTCTCCAAACTATGTCTCCATCACATTCCCTGTTCCATGTAGGTGCATCATTGTTGCTGTCGTACACAGTGCCATATCCTTACCAGAAAATGGTCTCGGTCGATTTGAAGATATGTTTATATGTCGCTGCATCATTAGAAAATAAAATGTTTAATGTATTCAGAATATTGTGTTAAAATGAATGCATTTTGCAACAAATACAGAAATTGCTGGAAAAGCTCGGCAGGTCTCTCAGCATCCAGATGCCTTTTACATGCTGTATTTGTACCAGCCTCCACCACTTCCTCTGGCAGCTTATTCCAGACGTACACCACCCTCTGTGTGAAATGGTGCTCGTGCGCTCGGCAAAACCTTTCCCCTCTCAATTTCAACCAATGCCCTCTAGGTTTGTTAGCCCCAATCTGGGGAAAAACCTGACTACTCACCCTAACCATAATCATTTTGATTTTATAACCCTTTACTGCTGCAAAATGTGACTCCAATCAAAACGGATGGCTGTGCTTTAAATCATCCTGGGCTTAAATTCTGAAATGCAATACTGACACCTCTTCCTTCTCCATCAAGCCACAATTCTAAATCGGTTTTAATTAGTTTGTTCAGGTGTGTTATGAAACACTTCCGTGGGATTTGCACCCAAATCTTTGTGCCCAGAGGTAGGGACACGAGCATCACTGGGCAATACCCATAAAGCTGTAACATTATTCTCCCGTGTGTTTGTTCATCAGCCTGTTCTGATATGCTGGGACATACCTCTGCAACAGGTAGGACTTGAATCCAGAACTTCTAGTCCAGAGCTTGGAACACCACCACGCATGTTCAGGAATCAAATCCATACCTCTGGCTCAGAGGCAGGGACATTACCCACGACACTACTATGTCCAGATTTTCGGTCATATTTAAAGTGTCAGCTTTCAGCTCGGTGTGGATTTATTATAATCAGGTTACCTTTACTGAATTAGACAAAAAAACTTTCTATTGTTAAACAAAGGCAAAATATTTGTCTCAACTGTAGGAAGTTGAGTATATGGGATGAGTGGTGCTGGAAGAGCACAGCAGATCAGGCAGCATCCGAGGAGCAGTAAAATCGACGTTTCAAGCAAAAGCCCTTCCTAATGAAGGGCTTTTGCCCGAAACGTCGATTTTACTGCTTCTTGGATGCTGCCTGAACTGCTGTGCTCTTCCAGCACCATGAATCCAGAATCTGGTTTCCAGCATCTACAGTCATTGTTTTTACTTGGTTGAGTGTACGTGCTGTGCCGTCGAAGTTAACTATGAACAGCTTTAATCGCTATTATCTGTAGTCTGCAATATTAGGGAAAGAAGTCCTGCAGACACACTCTGCACAATGAAGGGTCTCGAATAGATTTTCATTACTGAACACCAGAGATTGAAAAAGACCATAAGCACCGATCAGTATTACCCAACTCTCACGTGTGACTGCCTTCTTCTTAAAACCATGAAATGATACCAGGCTGCTGATTACTGTCCAGCCTCGCCTCCCCACTGACTGTGTCAGCAATCTGTCCCACTTCCCCCTAACCACAGAAGGCAAACCAAGCTCAGGGTCTTTGTGAAAATCAAGGCCGGAGTGTGCAGGCCTACTGGAGAGGGGGAGGGAATTTTAAAATAAAACAGGGAAGGTGAGGTGGCAGTAATATCACTTACTGGGCTGAGGGGTGGCAGATGGAGTTTAGTTTGGATTTATGTGAGGTACTGGATTTGGTAAATCAAACAAGAGCAGGGCCTTTACAATTAAAAGCAGGGCCTTTGTCAGTGTTGTAGAACAGAGACCTCGGCCGTCAGCGTCCCCATTCGGTCCGGGGGTGGGGGGGGGGGGGGGGGGGGAGGCAAGGGTGCGTAAAAACCCTATCAAGTGTCATTGGCACTTTGAATTTTGTTTCGTTCTCTTTTATGTTTTTAGCTTTGGAAAGTTTTGAGAGCTTGTTCGTTGCAGTAGCTTTAATTTGTACAGATTTAAGGCTCGATGAGTCTTTTGTCATTAATGCTCAGCGATGTGTAATTCGATATGAAATTCTCTAGAGTTCAAATGTTGCTGCAGTGTGTTATGGATAATGATGTGCTAAAATGGTGTACCTGGAACATTAAGGGGAGCCAGTCAAGAGGAAAAATATACTTTCTCGTCTCAAAAAAGAGAGAGTTGTCCTATTGCAGGAGATGCACCTTGATGACAAGGAACATTTGACGTTACAGTAGGGCGGGTTTGATCGGGTTTATTTCTCGTCTTTTAATACTAAGAGTCGGGGAAAGTCATAATGGATAGGAATAATCTTCCATTTAAATTACTAGATTGCATTAACACCCATGGAAGGATCATAACCGAAAAGTCTTGAACTACGAGAATTAATACAGTATTTTAAAAGTTTATTGCCACCCGGTGCACCCTCTTAAAACCCTGGAAGATGCATTTTCCAAATTCAGTTATCTTGCATCATGGCACATGATTGTAGAAAGAGATTTCGACTGTCTTATGGCCCCACGATGGACAGAATGTCCAAAGGTCCCCTAATACCCTCGTTATAATGTAAGCAATTAATGGATTTGGGTCTAGAACTAGAGCTGGTGGATGTCTCCCTCTTCTTCCCGTGTCCCAGTCTCGAGCAATTGAGGGACTCCCTCCTGTACCTGTGTCCCAGGCTCGAGCAGTTGAGTGACTGCTTCCTGTTCCTGTGTCCCAGTCTCGAGCAGTTGAATGACTCTCTCCTGTTGCTGTGTCCCAGTCTCGAGCATTTGAGCGTCTCCCTCCTGTTCCTGACTCCCAGTCTCGAGCAGTTGAGTGACTCCCTCCTGTTCCTGTGTCCCAGTTTCGAGCATTTGAATGACTCCCTCCTGTACCTGTGTCCCAGACTCGAGCAGATGAGTGACTCCCATCTGTTCCTGTGTCCCAGACTCGAGCAGTTGTGTGACACCCTCCTGCACCTGTGTCCTAGTCTCGCGCAGTTGAGTGACTGTCTTCTGTCACAGTGTCTCAGTCTCGAGCAGTTGAATGACTCCCTCCTGTTCCTGTGTCCCAGGCTCGATCAGTTGAGTGACTCACTCCTGTTCCTGTGTCCCAGTCTCAAGCAGTTGAATGACTCCCTCCTGTTCCTGTCTCCCAGTCTCGAACATTCGAATGACTCCCTCCTGTTCCTGTGCCCCAGACTCGAGCAGTTGAGTGACTTCCACCTGTTCCTGTGTCCCAGTCTCGAACAGTTGAACGACTCCCTCCTGTTCCTGTGTCCCAGTCTCGTGCAGTTGAGTGACTGTCTTTTGTCACAGTGTCCCAGTCTCGAGCAGTTGGACGACTCCCTCCTGTTCATGTGTCCCAGTCTCGAGCAGTTGAATGACTCCCACCTGTTCCTGTGTCCCAGTCTCGAGCAGTTGAATGACTCCCTCCTGTTCCTGTCTCCCAGTCTCGAACATTCGAATGACTCCCTCCTGTTCCTGTGCCCCAGACTCGAGCAGTTGAGTGACTTCCACCTGTTCCTGTGTCCCAGTCTCGAACAGTTGAACGACTCCCTCCTGTTCATGTGTCCCAGTCTCGTCCAGTTGAGTGACTGTCTTTTGTCACAGTGTCCCAGTCTCGAGCAGTTGGACGACTCCCTCCTGTTCCTGTGTCCCAGACTCGAGCAGTTGAATGACTCCCACCTGTTCCTGTGTCCCAGTCTCGAGCAGTTGAGTGACTCCCCCCTGTTCTGTGTCCCAGTTTCCTTCAGTTGAGTGACTGCTTCCTGTCCGTGTGTCCCAGTCTCGAGTAGTTGAATGACTCCCTCCTGTTCCTGTCTCCCAGTCTCGAACATTCGAATGACTCCCTCCTGTTCCTGTCTCCCACTCTCGAACATTCGAATGATTCCCTCCTGTTCCTGAGCCCCAGACTCGAGCAGTTGACTGACTGCTTCCTGTCCCTGTGTCACAGTCTCGAGCAGTTGAGTGACTCCCTCCTGTTCCAGTGTCCCAGTCTCGAACAGTTGAACGACTCCCTCCTATTCCTGTGTCCCAGTCTTGAGCAGTTGAATAATTCCCTCCTCTTCCGGTGTCGCAGTCTCAAGCAGTTGAATTACTCCCTCCTGTTCCTGTGTGCCAGTCTCCTGCAGTTGAGTGACTGCTTCCTTGCCCAGTGTCCCAGTCTTGAGCATGTTGAGTGACTCCCTCCTGTTCCTGTCTCCCAGTCTCGAACAGTTTAACGACTCCCTCCTTTTCCTATGTCCAAGTCTTGAGCAGTTGAATGACTCCCACCTCTTCCTGTGTCCCAATCTCGAGCAGTTGAATTACTCCCTCCTCTTCCTGTGTCCCAGTCTCGAGCAGTTGAATTCCTCCCTCCTGTTCCTGTGTCCCAGTCTCCGGCAGTTGACTGACTCTATCCTGTTCCTGTGTCCCAGTCTCGAGCAGTTGAGTGACTGCCTCCTTTTCCTGTGTCCCAGTCTCGAGTAGTTGAATGATTCCCTCCTGCTCCTGTGTCCCCGTCTCGAGCAGGTGAGTGACTCCCTCCTGTACCTGAGTCCCAGTCTCGAGCAGTTGAATGACTCTCTCCTGTTGCTGTGTCCCAGTCTCGAGCATTTGAACGTCTCCCTCCTGTTCCTGTGTCCCAGTCTCGAGCAGTTGAGTGACTCCCTCCTGTTCCTGTGTCCCAGTCTCGACCATTTGAGTGACTCCCTCCTGTTCCTGTCTCCCAGTCTCGAGCATTTGAGCGACTCCCTCCTGTTCCTGTGCCCAATTCTCGAGCAGTTGAGCGACTCCCTCCTGTTCCTGTGTCCCAGTCTCGAGCAGTTGAGTGACTGCCTCCTGTTCCTGTGTCCCAGGCTCGAGCAGTTGAGCGACACCTCCTGTTCCTGTGTCCCAGTCTCGAGCAGTTGAGTGACTCCCTCCTGTTCCTGTGTCCCAGTCTCGAGCAGTTGAATGAATCCTTCCGGCCCTTATGTCCCAGTCTCGAGCATGTTGAGTGACTCCCTCCTGTTCCTGTCTCCCAGTCTCGAACCTTCGAATGACTCCCACCTGTTCCTGTGCACCAGTCTCGAGCAGTTGAGTGACTGCTTCCTGTTCCTGTGCCCCAGTCCCGAGCAATTGAATGACTCCCTCCTGTTCCTGTGCCCCAGTCTCGAACAGTTGAACGACTCCCTCCTGGTCCTGTGTCCCAGTCTTGAGCAGTTGAATTACTCCCTCCTGGTTTTGTGTCCCAGTCTCCTGCAGTTGAGTGACTGCTTTCTGTCCCTGTGTCCCAGTCTCGAGCATGCTGAGTGACTGCCTCCTGTTCCTGTCTCCCAGTCTCGAACATTCGAATGACTCCCTCCTGTTCCTGTGCCCCAGTCTCGAGCAGTTGAGTGACTCCCACCTGTTCCTGTGTCCCAGTCTCGAACAATTGAACGACTCCCTCCTCTTCCTGTGTCCAAGTCTTGAGCAGTTGAATGACTCCCTCCTGTTCCTGTGTCCCAGTCTCGAGCAGTTGAATTACTCCCTCCTGTTCCAGTGTCCCAGTCTCCTGCAGTTGAGTGACTGCTTCCTGTTCCTGTGTCGCAGTCTCGAGCAGTTGAGTGACAGCCTCCTGTTCCTGTGTCCCAGTCTCGAGTAGTTGAATGACTCCCTCTTCTTCCCGTGTTCCAGTCTCGAGCAATTGAGGGACTCCCTCCTGTACCTGAGTCCCAGACTCGAGCAGTTGAGTGACTGCCTCCTGTTCCTGTGTCCCAGTCTCGAGCAGTTGAATGACTCTCTCCTGTTGCTGTGTCCCAGTCTCGAGCATTTGAGCGTCTCCCTCCTGTTCCTGTGTCCCAGTCTCGAGCAGTTGAGTGACTACCTCCTGTTCCTGTGTCCCAGTCTCGCGCATTTGAGTGACTTCCTCCTGTTCCTGCGTCGCAGCCTCGATGAGTTGAATGACTCCCTCCTGTTTTTGTGTCCCAGTCTCGAGCAGTTGAATGACAGCCTTCTGTTCCTGTGTCCCAAACGCGAAAAGTTGAATGACTCCCTCCTGTTCCTGTGTCCCAGATTCGAGGAGTTGAATGATTCCCTCCTGTTCCTGTCTCCCAGTCTCGAGCAGTTGAGTGACTGCCTCCTGTTCCTGAGTCCCAGTCTCGAGCAGTTGAGTGACTCCCTCCTGTTCCTGTGTCCCAGTTTCGAGCATTTGAATGACTCCCTCCTGTACCTGTGTCCCAGACTCGAGCAGATGAGTGACTCCCATCTGTTCCTGTGTCCTAGTCTCGCGCAGTTGAGTGACTGTCTTCTGTCACAGTGTCTCAGTCTCGAGCAGTTGAATGACTCCCTCCTGTTCCTGTGTCCCAGGCTCGATCAGTTGAGTGACTCACTCCTGTTCCTGTGTCCCAGTCTCAAGCTGTTGAATGACTCCCTCCTGTTCCTGTCTCCCAGTCTCGAACATTCGAATGACTCCCTCCTGTTCCTGTGCCCCAGACTCGAGCAGTTGAGTGACTTCCACCTGTTCCTGTGTCCCAGTCTCGAACAGTTGAACGACTCCCTCCTGTTCCTGTGTCCCAGTCTCGTGCAGTTGAGTGACTGTCTTTTGTCACAGTGTCCCAGTCTCGAGCAGTTGGACGACTCCCTCCTGTTCCTGTGTCCCAGTCTCGAGCAGTTGAATGACTCCCACCTGTTCCTGTGTCCCAGTCTCGAGCAGTTGAATGACTCCCTCCTGTTCCTGTGTCCCAGTCTCGAACATTCGAATGACTCCCTCCTGTTCCTGTGCCCCAGACTCGAGCAGTTGAGTGAATTCCACCTGTTCCTGTGTCCCAGTCTCGAACAGTTGAACGACTCCCTCCTGTTCATGTGTCCCAGTCTCGTGCAGTTGAGTGACTGTCTTTTGTCACAGTGTCCCAGTCTCGAGCAGTTGGACGACTCCCTCCTGTTCCTGTGTCCCAGTCTCGAGCAGTTGAATGACTCCCACCTGTTCCTGTGTCCCAGTCTCGAGCAGTTGAGTGACTCCCCCCTGTTTTGTGTCCCAGTTTCCTTCAGTTGAGTGACTGCTTCCTGTCCGTGTGTCCCAGTCTCGAGCAGTGGAGTGACTCCCTCCTGTTCCTGTGTCCCAGTCTCGAGTAGTTGAATGACTTCCTCCTGTTCCTGTCTCCCAGTCTCGAACATTCGAATGACTCCCTCCTGTTCCTGTCTCCCACTCTCGAACATTCGAATGATTCCCTCCTGTTCCTGTGCCCCAGACTCGAGCAGTTGACTGACTGCTTCCTGTCCCTGTGTCACAGTCTCGAGCAGTTGAGTGACTCCCTCCTGTTCCAGTCTCCCAGTCTCGAACAGTTGAACGACTCCCTCCTGTTCCTGTGTCCCAGTCTTGAGCAGTTGAATAATTCCCTCCTCTTCCCGTGTCGCAGTCTCAAGCAGTTGAATTACTCCCTCCTGTTCCTGTGTGCCAGTCTCCTGCAGTTGAGTGACTGCTTCCTTGCCCTGTGTCCCAGTCTTGAGCATGTTGAGTGACTCCCTCCTGTTCCTGTCACCCAGCCTCGAACAGTTGAACGACTCCCTCCTTTTCCTATGTCCAAGTCTTGAGCAGTTGAATGACTCCCACCTCTTCCTGTGTCCAAGTTTCGAGCAGTTGAATTACTCCCTCCTCTTCCTGTGTCCCAGTCTCGAGCAGTTGAATTCCTCCCTCCTGTTCCAGTGTCCCAGTCTCCGGCAGTTGACTGACTCTATCCTGTTCCTGTGTCCCAGTCTCGAGCAGTTGAGTGACTGCCTCCTTTTCCTGTGTCCCAGTCTCGAGTAGTTGAATGACTCCCTCCTGCACCTGTGTCCCCGTCTCGAGCAGGTGAGTGACTCCCTCCTGTACCTGAGTCCCAGTCTCGAGCAGTTGAATGACTCTCTCCTGTTGCTGTGTCCCAGTCTCGAGCATTTGAACGTCTCCCTCCTGTTCCTGTGCCCAAGTCTCGAGCAGTTGAGCGACTCCCTCCTGTTCCTGTGTCCCAGTCTCGAGCAGTTGAGTGACTGCCTCCTGTTCCTGTGTCCCAGTCTCGAGCAGTTAAGTGACTGTTCCTGTTCCTGTGTCCCAGGCTCGAGCAGTTTAGCGACTGCATCCTGTTCCTGTGCCCCAGTCTCGAGCAGTTGAATGACTCCTTCCGGCCCCTATGTCCCAGTCTTGAGCATGTTGAGTGACTCCTTCCTGTTCCTGTCTCCCAGTCTCGAACATTCAATGACTCCCTCCTGTTCCTGTGCACCAGTCTCGAGCAGTTGAGTAACTGCTTCCTGTTCCTGTGTCCCAGTCCCGAACAATTGAGTGACTCCCTCCTGTTCCTGTGTCCCAGTCTCGAACAGTTGAACGATTCCCTCCTGTTCCTGTGTCCTAGTCTTGAGCAGTTGTATTACTTTCTCCTGTTTTTGTGTCCCAGTCTCCTGCAGTTGAGTGACTGCGTTCTGCCCCTGTGTCCCAGTCTCGAGCATGTTGAGTGACTGCCTCCTGTTCCTGTCTCCCAGTCTCGAACATTCGAATGAATCCCTCCTGTTCCTGTGCCCCAGTCTTGAGCAGTTGAGAGACTCCCACCAGTTCCTGTGTCCCAATCTCGAACAGTTGAACGACTCCCTCCTGTTCCTGTGTCCGAGTCTTGAGCAGTTGAATGACTCCCTCCTGTTCCTGTGTCCCAGTCTCCTGCAGTTGAGTGACTGCTTCCTGTTCCTGTGTCGCAGTCTCGAGCAGTTGAGTGACTGCCTCCTGTTCCTGTGTCCCAGTCTCGAGCAGTTGAATGACTCCCTCTTCTTACTGTGTCCCAGTCTCGAGCAGTTGAGGGACCCCCTCCTGTACCTGAGTCCCAGGCTCGAGCAGTTGAGTGACTGCCTCCTGTACCTGTGTCCCAGTCTCGAGCAGTTGAATGACTGCTTCCTGTTCCTGTGTCCCAGTTTCGAGCAGTTGAATGACTCTCCTGTTGCTGTGTCCTAGTCTCGAGCATTTGAGCTTCTCCCTCCTGTTCCTGTGTCCCAGTCTCGAGCAGTTGAGTGACTCCCTCCTGTTCCTGTGTCCCAGTCTTGAGCATTTGAGTGACTACCTCCTGTTCCTATGTCCCTGTCTCGAGCATTTGAATGACACCCTCCTGTTCCTGCGTCGCAGTCTCGATGAGTTGAATGACTCCCTCCTGTTTTTGTGTCCCAGTCTCGAGCAGTTGAATGACAGCCTTCTGATCCTGTGTCCCAAACTCGAACAGTTCAATGACTCCCTCCTGTTCCTGTGCCCCAGATTCGAGCAGATGAATGATTCCCTACTGTTTTTGTGCCCCAATCTCGAGCAGATGAGCGACAGCCTCCTGTTCCTGTGTCCCAGTCTCGAGCAGTTGAGTGACTGCCTCCTGTCCCTGTGTACCTGTCTCCAGCAGTTGAGTGACTGCCTCATGTAACTGTGTCCCAGTCCTGAGCATGTTGAGTGAATCCCCCCTGTTCCTGTGTCCGAGTTTCCTGCAGTTGAGTGACTGCTTCCTGTCCGTGTGACCCAGTCTCGAGCAGTTGAGTGACTCCCTCTTCTTACTGTGTCCCAGTCTCGAGCAGTTGAATGACGCCCCACTGTTCCTGTCTGCCAGTCTCAAACATTCGAATGACTCCCTCCTGTTCCTGTCTCCCAGTCTCGAACATTCGAATGACTCCCTCCTGTTCCTGTGTCCCAGTCTCGAGCAGTTGAGTGACTCCCTCCTGTTCCTGTTTCCCAGTCCCGAGCAGTTGAACGACTCCCTCCTTTTCCTGTGTCCCAGTCTTGAGTAGTTGAATGACTCCCTCCTCTTCCTGTGTCCCAGTCTCGAGCAGTTCAATTACTCCCTCCTGTTCCTGTGTCCCAGTCTCCTGCAGTTGACTGACTCTATCCTGTTCCTGTGTGCCAGTCTCCTGCAGTTGACTGACTCTATCCTGTTCCTGTGTGCCAGTCTGGAGCAGTAGAGTGACTGCCTCCTTTTCCTGTGTCCCAGTCTCGAGTAGTTGAATGACTCCCTCCTGTTCCTGTGTCCCAGTCTCGAGCAGTTGAGTGACTCCCTCCTGTACCTGAGTCCCAGTCTCGAGCAATTGAATGACTCTCTCCTGTTGCTGTGTCCCAGTCTCGAGCATTTGAGCGTCTCCCTCCTGTTCCTGCGTCCCAGTCTCGAGCAGTTGACTGACTCCTTCCTGTTGAAACTTTATTGCTGGAACAGCACAGCAGGTCAGGCAGCATCCAGGGAATAGGAATCTCCTGTTCCCTGGATGCTGCCTGACCTGCTGTGCTGTTCCAGCAATAAAGTTTCAACTTTGATCTCCAGCATCTGCAGACCTCACTTTCTCCTGACTCCTTCCTGTTCCTGTGTCCCAGTCTCGAGCATTCGAGTGACTCCCTCCTGTTCCTGTGTCCCAGTCTAGAGCATTTGAGTGACTCCCTCCTGTTCCTGTGTCGCAGTCTCGAACAGTTGAGTGACTCCCTCCTGTTCCTGTGTCGCAGTCTCGAGCAGTTGAGTGACTGCCTCCTGTTCCTGTGTCCCAGTCTCGAGCGTTTGAGTGACTGCCTCCTGTTCCTGTGTCCCAGTCTCGAGCAGTTGTGTGACTGTTCCTGTTCCTGTGTCCCAGGCTCGTGCAGTTGAGTGACTGCCTCCTGTTCCTGTGCCCCAGTCTCGAGCAGTTTAATGACTCCCCCCTGTTCCAGTATCCCAGTCTCCTACAGTTGAGTGACTGCTTCCTGTCCCTGTGTCACAGTCTCGAGCAGTTGAGTGACTCCCTCCTGTTCCTGTGTCCCAGTCTCGAGCAGTTGAATGACTCCTTCCGGCCCTCATGTCCCAGTCTCGAGCATGTTGAGTGACTCCCTCCTGTTCCTGTCTCCCAGTCTGGAACAGTTGAACGACTCCCTCCTGTTCCTGTGCACCAGTCTCGAGCAGTTGAGTGACTGCTTCCTGTTCCTGTGTCCCAGTCCCGAGCAATTGAATGACTCCCTCCTGTTCCTGTGTCGCAGTCTTGAGCAGTTGAATTACTCCCTCCTGTTTTTGTGTCCCAGTCTCCTGCAGTTGAGTGACTGCTTTCTGTCCCTGTGTCCCAGTCTTGAGCATGCTGAGTGACTGCCTCCTGTTCCTGTCTCCCAGTCTCGAACATTCGAATGACTCCCTCCTGTTCCTGTGCCCCAGTCTCGAGCAGTTGAGTGACTCCCACCTGTTCCTGTGTCCCAGTCTCGAACAGTTGAACGACTCCCTCCTCTTCCTGTGTCCCAGTCTTGAGCAGTTGAATGACTCCCTCCTGTTCCTGTGTCCCAGTCTCGAGCAGTTGAATTACTCCCTCCTGTTCCAGTGTCCCAGTCTCCTGCAGTTGAGTGACTGCTTCCTGTTCCTGTGTCGCAATCTCGAGCAGTTGAGTGACTGCCTCCTGTTCCTGTGTCCCAGTCTCGAGCAGTTGAATGACTCCCTCTTCTTCCCGTGTCCCAGTCTCGAGCAATTGAGGGACTCCCTCCTGTACCTGAGTCCCAGGCTCGAGCAGTTGAGTGACTGCCTCCTGTTCCTGTGTCCCAGTCTCGAGCAGTTGAATGACTCTCTCCTGTTGCTGTGTCCCAGTCTCGAGCATTTGAGCGTCTCCCTCCTGTTCCTGTGTCCCAGTCTCGAGAAGTTGAGTGACTCCCTCCTGTTCCTGAGTCCCAGTCTCGAGCAGTTGAGTGACTCCCTCCTATACCTGTGTCCCAGACTCGAGCAGTTGAATGACAGCCTTCTGTTCCTGTGTCCCAAACTCGAACAGTTGAATGACTCCCTCCTGTTCCTGTGTCCCAGATTCGAGCAGTTGAATGATTCCCTCCTGTTCCTGTGTCCCAGTCTCGAGCAGTTGAGTGACTGCCTCCTGTTCCTGGGTCCCAGTCTCGAGCAGTTGAGTGACTCCCTCCTGTTCCTGTGTCCCAGTTTCGAGCATTTGAATGACTCCCTCCTGTACCTGTGTCCCAGTGTCGAGCATGTTGAGTGACTCCCTCCTGTACCTGAGTCCCAGGCTCGAGTAGTTGAGTGACTGCCTCCTGTTCCAGTGTCCCAGTCTCGAGCAGTTGAATGACTGCTTCCTGTTCCTGTGTCCCAGTTTCGAGCAGTTGAATGACTCGCTCCTGTTGCTATGTCCCAGTCTCGAGCATTTGAGCGTCTCCGTCCTGTTCCTGTGTCCCAGTCTCGAGCAGTTGAGTGACTCCCTCCTGTTCTGTGTCCCAGTCTCGATCATTCGAGTGACTACCTCCTGTCCCTGTGTACCTGTCTCGAGCAGTTGAGTGACTGCCTCCTGTCCCTGTGTCCCAGTCTCGAGCAGTTGAATGATTCCCTCCTGTTTTTGTGCCCCAGTCTCGAGCAGTTGAGCGACAGCCTCCTGTTCCTGTGTCCCAGTCTCGAGCAGTTGAGTGACTGCCTCCTGTCCCTGTGTACCAGTCTCGAGCAGTTGAATGACTACTTCCTACCCCTATGACCCAGTGTCGAGCATGTTGAGTGACTCCCTCCTGTACCTGAGTCCCAGGCTCGAGTAGTTGAGTGACTGCCTCCTGTTCCAGTGTCCCAGTCTCGAGCAGTTGAATGACTGCTTCCTGTTCCTGTGTCCCAGTTTCGAGCAGTTGAATGACTCGCTCCTGTTGCTATGTCCCAGTCTCGAGCATTTGAGCGTCTCCGTCCTGTTCCTGTGTCCCAGTCTCGAGCAGTTGAGTGACTCCCTCCTGTTCTGTGTCCCAGTCTCGATCATTCGAGTGACTACCTCCTGTCCCTGTGTACCTGTCTCGAGCAGTTGAGTGACTGCCTCCTGTCCCTGTGTCCCAGTCTCGAGCAGTTGAATGATTCCCTCTTGTAACTGTGTCCCAGTCTCGAGCATGTTGAGTGACTCCCCCCTGTTCCTGTGTCCCAGTTTCCTGCAGTTGAGTGACTGCTTCCTGTCCGTGAGTCCCAGTCTCGATCAGTTGAGTGACTCCCTCCTGATCCAGTGTCCCAGTCTCGAGCAGTTGAATGACTCCCCCCTGTTCCTGTCTCCCAGTCTCGAACATTCGAATGACTCCCTCCTGTTCCTGTCTCCCACTCTCGAACATTCGAATGACTCCCTCCTGTTCCTGTGCCCCAGACTCGAGCAGTTGACTGACCGCTTCCTGTCCCTGTGTTACAGTCTCGAGCAGTTGAGTGACTCCCTCATGTTCCTGTGTCCCAGTCTCGAACAGTTGAACGACTCCCTCCTGTTCCTGTGTCCCAGTCTTGAGCAGTTGAATAATTCCCTCCTCTTCCGGTGTCACAGTCTCGAGCAGTCGAATTACTCCCTCCTGTTCCTGTGTCCCAGTTTCCTGCAGTTGAGTGACAGCTTTCTGTCTCTGTGTCCCCTTCTTGAGCATGTTGAATGACTCCCTCCTGTTCCTGTCTCCCAGTCTCGAACATTTGAATGACTCCCTCCTGTTCCTGTGCCCCAGTCTCGAGCAGTTGAGTGACTGCTTCCTGTCCCTGTGTCCCAGTCTCGAGCAGTTGAGTGACTCCCTCCTGTTCCTGTGTCCCAGCCCCGAACAGTTGAACGACTCCCTCCTTTTCCTGTGTCCCAGTCTTGAGAGGTTGAATGACTCCCTCCTCTTCCTGTGTCCCAGTCTCGAGCAGTTCAATTACTCCCTCCTGTTCCTGTGTCGCAGTCTCGAACAGTTGAGTGACTCCCACCTGTTCCTGTGTCGCAGTCTCGAGCAGTGGAATGACACCCTCCTGTTCCTGTGCCCCAGTCTCGAGCAGTTGAGCGACTCCCTCCTGTTCATGTGCCCCAGTCTCGAGCAGTTGAGTGACTGCCTCCTGTTCCTGTGTCCCAGTCTCGAGCGGTTGAGTGACTGGCTCCTGTTCCTGTGTCCCAGTCTCGAGCAGTTGTGTGACTGTTCCTGTTCCTATGTCCCGGGTTCGAGCAGTTGAGTGACTGCCTCCTGTTCCTGTGCCCCAGTCTCGAGCAGATTAATGACTCCCCCCTGTTCCTGTGTCCCAGTCTCCTACAGTTGAGTGACTGCTTCCTGTCCCTGTGTCCCAGTCTCGAGCAGTTGAGTGACTCCCTCCTATTCCTGTGTCCCAGTCTCGAGCAGTTGAACGACTCCCTCCTGTTCCTGTGTCCCAGTCTCGAGCAGTTGAATTACTCCCTCCTCTTCCTGTGTCCCAGTCTCGAGCAGTTGAATTACTCCCTCCTGTTCCTGTGTCCCAGTCTCGAGCAGTTGAATGACTCCCTCCAGTTCCTGTCTCCCCGTTTCGAACATTCGATTGACTCCCTCCTGTTCCTAAGTCCCAGTCTCGAACATTCGAATGACTCCCCACTGTTCCTGTGTCCCAGTTTCCGGCAGTTGAGTGACTGCTTCCTGTCCGTGTGTCCCAGTCTCGAGCAGTTGAGTGACTCCCTCCTGTTCCTGTGTCCCAGTCTCGAGGAGTTGAATGACTCCCTCCTATTCCTGTCTCCCAGTCTCGAACATTCGAATGACTCCCTCCTGTTCCTGTCTCCCAGTCTCGAACATTCGAATGACTCCCTCCTGTTCCTGTGCCCCAGACTCGAGCGGTTGACTGACTGCTTCCTGTCCCTGTGTCACAGTCTCGAACAGTTGAACGACTCCCACCTGTTCCTGTCTCCCAGTCTTGAGCAGTTGAATGATTCCCTCCTCTTCCGGTGTCCCTGTCTCGAGCAGTTGAATTACTCCCTCCTGTTCCTGTGTCCCAGTCTCCTGCAGTTGAGTGACTGGTTTCTGTCCCTGTGTCCCAGTCTTGAGCATGTTGAGTCACTCCCTCCTGTTCCTGTCTCCCAGTCTCGAACATTCGAATGACTCCCTCCTGTTCCTGTGCCCCAGACTCGAGCAGTTGACTGACTGCTTCCTGTCCCTGTGTCACAGTCTCGAACAGTTGAACGACTCCCACCTGTTGCTGTGTCCCAGTCTCGAGCAGTTGAGCGACTGCGTCCTGTTCCTGTCTCCCAGTCTGCAGCAGTTGAGTGACTCCCACCTGTTCCTGTGTCCCAGTCTCGAGCAGTTGAGTGACTCCCTCCTGTTCCTGTGTCCCAGTCTCGAACAGTTGTTCGACTCCCTCGTTTTCCTGTGCCCCAGACTCGAGCAGTTGAGTGACTCCCACCTGTTCCTGTGTCCTAGTCTCGAGCATTTGAGTGACTCCCTCCTGTTCCTGTGTCGCAGTCTCGAACAGTTGAGTGACTCCCTCCTGTTCCTGTGTCGCAGTCTCGAGCAGTTGAATGACTCCCTCCTGTTTTTGTGTCCCAGTCTCGAGCAGTTGAATGACAGCCTTCTGTTCCTGTGTGCCAAACTCGAACAGTTGAATGACTCCATCCTGTTCCTGTGTCGAAGTTTCGAGCAGTTGAATGACTCCCTCCTGTTCCTGTGCACCAGTCTCGAGCAGTTGAGCGACTCCCTCCTGTTCCTGTGTCCCAGTCTCGAGCAGTTGAGTGACTGCCTCCTGTTCCTGTGTCCCAGTCTCGAGCAGTTGAGTGACTGCTTCCTGTCCCTGTGTCCCAGTCTCGAGCAGTTGAGTGACTGCTTCCTGTCCCTGTGTCCCAGTCTCGAGCAGCTGAGTGACTCCTTGCTTTTCCTGTGACCCAGTCTTGAGCAGTTGAATTACTCCCTCCTGTTCCTGTTTCCCAGTCTCCTGCTGTTGACTGATTGCTTCCTGTTCCTGTATCCCAGTCTCGAGCAGTTGAGCGACTGCGTCCTGTTCCTGTCTCCCAGTCTGCAGCAGTTGAGTGACTCCCACCTGTTCCTGTGTCCCAGTCTCGAGCAGTTGAGTGACTCCCTCCTGTTCCTGTGTCCCAGTCTCGAACAGTTGAACGACTCCCTCCTTTTCCTGTGCCCCAGACTCGAGCAGTTGAGTGACTCCCTCCTGTTTCTGTGTCCCAGTCTCGAGCATTTGGGTGACTCCCTCCTGTTCCTGTGTCCCAGTCTCGAGCAGTTGAATTACTCCCTCCTGTTCCTGTGTCGCAGTCTCGAACAGTTGAGTGACTCCCTCCTGTTCCTGTGTCGCAGTCTCGAGCAGTTGAATGACTCCCTCCTGTTTTTGTGTCCCAGTCTCGAGCAGTTGAATGACAGCCTTCTGTTCCTGTGTGCCAAACTCGAACAGTTGAACGACTCCCTCCTTTTCCTGTGCCCCAGACTCGAGCAGTTGAGTGACTCCCTCCTGTTCCTGTGTCCCAGTCTCGAGCATTTGAGTGACTCCCTCCTGTTCCTGTGTCCCAGTCTCGAGCATTTGAGTGACTCCCTCCTGTTCCTGTGCACCAGTCTCGAGCAGTTGAGCGACTCCCTCCTGTTCCTGTGTCCCGGTCTCGAGCAGTTGAGTGACTGCCTCCTGTTCCTGTGTCCCAGTCTCGAGCAGTTGAGTGACTGCGTCCTGTTCCTGTATCCCAGTCTCGAGCAGTTGAGTGACAGTTCCTGTTCCTGTGTCCCAGGCTCGAGCGGTTGAGTGACTGCCTCCTGTTCCTGTGCCCCAGTCTCGAGCCGTTTAATGACTCCCTCCTGCTCCTGTGTCCCAGTCTCCTACAGTTGAGTGAATGCTTCCTGTCCCTGTGTCCCAGTCTCGAGCAGTTGAGTGACTCCCTCCTGTTCCTGTGTCCCAGTCTCGAGCAGTTGAATGACTCCTTCCTGCCCCTATGTCCCATTCTCGAGCATGTTGAGTGACTCCCTCCTGTTCCTGTCTCCCAGTCTCGAACATTCGAATGACTCCCTCCTGTTCCTGTGCAGCAGTCTCGAGCAGTTGAAGACTGCTTCCTGTCCCTGTGTCCCAGTCCCGAGCAGTTGAGTGACTCCCTGCTGTTCTGTTTCCCAGTCTCGAGCAGTTGAGTGACTCCCACCTGTTCCTGTGTCCCAGTCTCGAACAGTTGAATGACTCCCTCCTGTTCCTGTGTCCCAGTCTCGAGCAGTTGAATTAATCCCTCCTGTTCCTGTGTGCCAGTCTCGAGCAGTTGAATTACTCCCTCCTGTTCCTGTGTGCCTGTCTCGAGCAGTTGAATTACTCCCTCCTGTTCCTGTATGCCAGGCTCGAGCAGTTGAGTGACTGCCTCCTGTTCCTGTGTCCCAGTCTCGAGCAGTTGAATGACTGTTTCCTGTTCCTGTGTCCCAGTCTCGAGCATTTGAGCGTCTCCCTCCTGTTCCTGTGTCCCAATCTCGAGCAGTTGAGTGGTTCCCTCCTGTTCCTGTGTCCCAGTCTCGAACAGTTGAGTGACTCCCTCCTGCTCCTGCGTCGCAGTCTGGAGGAGTTGAATAACTCCCTCCTGTTTTTGTGTCCCAGTCTCGATCAGTTGAATGACAGCCTTCTGTTCCTGTGTCCCAGATTCGAGCATTTCAGTGACTCCCTCCTGTTCCTGCGTCGCAGTCTCGAGGAGTTGAATGACTCCCTCCTGTTTTTGTGTCCCAAACTCGAGCAGTTGAATTACTCCCTCCTGTTCCAGTGTCCCAGCCTCCTGCAGTTGAGTGACTGTTTCCTGTTCCTGTGTCGCAGCCTCGAGCAGTTGAGTGACTGCCTCCTGTTCCTGTGTCCCAGTCTCGAGCAGTTGAATGACTGCTTCCTGTTCCTGTGTCCCAGTTTCGAGCAGTTGAATGACTCTCTCCTGTTGCTATGTCCCAGTCTCGAGCATTTGAGCGTCTCCCTCCTGTTCCTGTGTCCCAGTCTCGAGCAGTTGAGTGACTCCCTCCTGTTGCTGTGTCCCAGTCTCGAGCATTTGAGTGACTATCTCCTGTTCCTATGTCCCAGTCTCGAGCATTTGAGTGACTCCCTCCTGTTCCTGCGTCGCAGTCTCGATGAGTTGAATGACTCCCAACTGTTTTTGTGTCCCAGTCTCGAAAAGTTGAATGACAGCCTTCTGTTCCTGTGTCCCAAACTCGAACAGTTGAATGACACCCTCCTGTTCCTGTGTCCCAGATTCGAGCAGTTGAATGATTCCCTCCTGTTTTTGTGCCCATGTCTCGAGCAGTTGAGTGACTGCCTCCTGTCCCTGTGTACCAGTCTCGAGTAGTTGAATGACTCCTTCCTGCCCCTATGACCCAGTCTCGAGCATGTTGAGTGACTCCCTCCTGTTCCTGTCTCCCAGTCTCGAACATTCGAATGACTCCCTCCTGTTCCTGTGCACCAGTCTCGAGCAGTTGAATGACTGCTTCCTGTCCCTGTGTCCCAGTCCCGAGCAGTTGAGTGACTCCCACCTGTTCCTGTGTCCCAGTCCCGAACAGATGAACGACTCCCTCCTGTTCCTGTGTCCCAGTCTCGAGCAGTTGAATTACTCCCTCCTGTTCCTGTGTGCCAGTCTCGAGCAGTTGAATTACTCCCTCCTGTTCCTGTGTGCCAGTCTCGAGCAGTTGAATGACTCCCTCCTGTACCTGAGTTCCAGGCTCAAGCAGTTGAGTGACTGCCTCCTGTTCCTGTGTCCCAAACTCCAACAGTTGAATGATTCACTCCTGTTTTTGTGCCCATGTCTCGAGCAGTTGAGCTACAGCCTCCTGCCCCATATGACCCAGTCTCGAGCATGTTGAGTGACTCCCTCCTGTTACTGTCTCCCAGTCTCGAACATTCGAATGACTTCCTCCTGTTCCTGTGCAGCAGTCTCGAGCAGTTGAATGACTGCTTCCTGTCCCTGTGTCCCAGTCCCGAGCAGTTGAGTGACTCCCTGCTGTTCCTGTGTCCCAGTCTCGATCAGTTGAGTGACTCCCACCTGTTCCCGTGTCCCAGTCTCGAACATTTGAACGACTCCCTCCTGTTCCTGTGTCCCAGATTCGAGCAGTTGAATGATTCCCTCCTGTTTTTGTGCCCATGACTCGAGCGACAGCCTCCTGTTCCTGTGCCCCAGTCTCGAGCAGTTGAGTGACTGCCTCCTGTCCTTGTGTACCAGTCTCGAGCAGTTGAGTGACTCCTTCCTGCCCCTATGACCCAGTCTCGAGCATGTTGAGTGACTCCCTCCTGTTCCTGTCTCCCTGTCTCGAACATTCGAATGACTCCTTCCTGTCCCTGTGTCCCAGTCTCGAGCAGTTGAGTGACTCCATCCTTTTCCTGTGTCCCAGTCTAGAGCAGTTGAATGACTCCTTCCTGCCCCTATGTCCCAGTCTCGAGCATGTTGAGTGACTCCCTCCTGTTCCTGTCTCGCAGTCTCGAACATTCGAACTTTCTCCTGTTCCTGTGCACCAGTCTCGAGCAGTTGAATGACTGCTTCCTGTCCCTGTGTCCCAGTCCCGAGCAGTTGAGTGACTCCCTGCTGTTCCTGTTTCCCAGTCTCGAACAGATGAACGACTCCCTCCTGTTCCTGTGTCCCAGTCTCGAGCAGTTGAATTACTCCCTCCTGTTCCTGTGTGCCAGTCTCGAGCAGTTGAATTACTCCCTCCTGTTCCTGAGTGCCAGTCTCGAGCAGTTGAGTGACTCCCACCTGTTCCTGTGTCCCAGGCTCGAGCAGTTGAGTGACTGCCTCCTGTTCCTGCGTCGCAGTCTCGAAGAGTTGAATAACTCCCTCCTGTTTTTGTGTCCCAGTCTCGAGCAGTTGAATGACAGCCTTCTGTTCCTGTGTCCCAGTCTCGAACAGTTGAGTGACTCCCTGCTGTTCCTGCGTCGCAGTCTCGATGAGTTGAATGACTCCCACCTGTTTTTGTGTCCCAGTCTCGAGCAGTTGAATGACAGCCTTCTGTTCCTGTGTCCCAAACTCGAACAGTTGAATGACACCCTCCTGTTCCTGTGTCCCAGATTCGAGCAGTTGAATGATTCCCTCGTGTTTTTGTGCCCATGTCTCGAGCAGTTGAGTGACGGCCTCCTGTCCCTGTGTCCCAGTCTCGAGCAGTTGAATGGCTCCTTCCTGCCCCTATGACCCAGTCTCGAGCATGTTGAGTGACTCCCTCCTGTTACTGTCTCCCAGTCTCGAACATTCGAATGACTTCCTCCTGTTCCTGTGCAGCAGTCTCGAGCAGTTGAATGACTGCTTCCTGTCCCTGTGTCCCAGTCCCGAGCAGTTGAGTGACTCCCTGCTGTTCCTGTTTCCCAGTCTCGAACAGATGAACGACTCCCTCCTGTTCCTGTGTGCCAGTCTCGAGCAGTTGAGTGACTCCCACCTGTTCCTGTGTCCCAGTCTCGAGCAGTTGAATGACTGCCTCCTGTTCCTGTGTCCCAGTCTCGAACAGTTGAGTGACTCCCTCCTGTTCCTGCGTCGCAGTCTCGAAGAGTTGAATAACTCCCTCCTGTTTTTGTGTCCCAGTCTTGAGCAGTTGAATGACAGCCTTCTGTTCCTGTGTCCCAGATTCGAGCAGTTGAATGACTCCCTCCTGTTCCTGTGCCCCAGTCTGGAGCAGTTGAGTGACTGCCTCCTGTCTCTGTGTCCCAGTCTCGAGCATTTGAGTGACACCCTCCTGTTCCTGCGTCGCAGTCTCGAGCATGTTGAGTGACTCCCTCCTGTTCCTGTCTCCCTGTCGCGAACATTCGAATGACCTTCCCCTGCTCCTGTGTCCCCGTCTCCTACAGTTGAGTGAATGCTTCCTGTCCCTGTGTCCCATTCTCGAGAAGTTGAGTGACTCCATCCTCTTCCTGTGTCCCAGTCTCGAGCAGTTGAATGACTCCTTCCTGCCCGTATCTCCCAGTCCCGAGCAGTTGAGTGACTTCCTGCTGTTCCTGTGTCCCAGTCTCGAACAGTTGAACGACACCCTCCTGTTCCTGTCTCCCAGTCTCGAAAATTCGAATAACTCCCTCCTGTTCCTGTGCCCCAGACTCGAGCAGTTGACTGACTGCTTCCTGTCCCTGTGTCACAGTCTCGAACAGTTGAACGACTCCCACCTGTTCCTGTCTCCCAGTCTTGAGCAGTTGAATGATTCCCTCCACTTCCTGTGTCCCTGTCTCGAGCAGTTGAATTACTCCCTCCTGTTCCTGTGTCCCAGTCTCCTGCAGTTGAGTGACTGCTTTCTGTCCCTGTGTCCTAGTCTTGAGCATGTTGAGTCACTCCCTCCTGTTCCTGTCTCCCAGTCTCGAACATTCGAATGACTCCCTCCTGTTCCTAAGTCCCAGTCTCGAACATTCGAATGACTACCCCCTGTTCCTGTGTCCCAGTCTCGAGCAGTTGAGTGACTGCTTCCTGTCCGTGTGTCCCAGTCTCGAGCAGTTTAATGACTCCCTCCTGCTCCTGTGTCCCAGTCTCCTCCAGTTGAGTGACTGCTTCCTGTCCCTGTGTCCCAGTCTCGAGCAGTTGAGTGACTCCATCCTGTTCCTGTGTCCCAGTCTCGAGCAGTTGAATGACTCCCTCTTCTTCCTGTGTCCCAGTCTCCAGCAGTTGAGGGACTCACTCCTGTACCTGAGTCCCAGGCTCGAGCAGTTGAGTGACTGCCTCCTGTTCCTGTGACCCAGTCTCGAGCAGTTGAATGACTGCTTCCTGTTCCTGTGTCCCAGTTTCGAGCAGTTGAATGACTCTCTCCTGTTGCTATGTCCCAGTCTCGAGCATTTGAGCGTCTCCCTCCTGTTCCTGCGTCCCAGTCTCGAGCAGTTGAGTGACTCCCTCCTGTTGCTGTGTCCCAGTCTCGAGCATTTGAGTGACTACCTCCTGTTCCTGCGTCGCAGTCTCGATGAGTTGAATGACTCCCTCCTGTTTTTGTGTCCCAGTCTCGAGCAGTTGAATGACAGCCTTCTGTTCCTGTGTCACAAACCCGAACAGTTCAATGGCTCCCTCCTGTTCCTGTGTCCCAGATTCGAGCAGTTGAATGATTCCCTCCTGTTTTTGTGCCCCAGTCTCGAGCAGTTGAGCGACAGCCTCCTGTTACTGTGTCCCAGTCTCGAGCAGTTGAGTGACTGCCTCCTGTCCCTGTGTCCCAGTCTCGAGGATTTGAGTGACTGCCTCCTGTTCCTGTGTCGCAGTCTCGAGCAGTTGAATGACTCCCTCCTGTTCCTGTGTCCCAGTCTCAATCAGTTGAGTGACTCCCTTCTGTTTCTGTGTCCCAGTCTCGAACAGTTGAATGACTCCCTCCTGTTCCTGTCTCCCAGTCTCGAACATTCGAATGACTCCCTCCTGTTCCTGTGCCCCAGACTCGAGCAGTTGAGTGACCCCCACCTGTTCCTGTGTCCTCGTCTCGAACAGTTGAACGACACCCTCCTGTTCCTGTGTCCCAGTCTTGAGCAGTTGTGTGACACCGTCCTGCACCTGTGTCCCAGTCTCGCGCAGTTGAGTGACTGTCTTCTGTCACAGTGTCCCAGTCTCGAGCAGTTGAGTGACTCCCTCCTGTTCCTGTGTCGCAGTCTCGAGCATTTGAGTGACTCCCTCCTGTTCCTATGTCCCAGTCTCGAGCATTTGAGTGACTCCCTCCTGTTCCTGCGTCGCAGTCTCGATGAGTTGAATGACTCCCTCCTGTTTTTGTGTCCCAGTCTCGAGCAGTTGAATGACAGCCTTCTGTTCCTGTGTCCCAAACTCGAACAGTTCAATGACTCCCTCCTGTTCCTGTCTCCCAGATTCGAGCAGTTGAATGATTCCCTCCTGTTTTTGTGCCCCAGTCTCGAGCAGTTGAGCGACAGCCTCCTGTTCCTGTGTCCCAGTCTCGAGCGTGTGAGTGACTGCCTCCTGTCCCTGTGTACCAGTCTCGAGCAGTTGAGTGACTGCCTCCTGTCCCTGTGTCCCAGTCTCGAGGATTTGAGTGACTGCCTCCTGTTCCTGTGTCGCAATCTCGAGCAGTTGAATGACTCCCTCCTGTTCCTGTGTCCCAGTCTCAATCAGTTGAGTGACTCCCTCCTGTTCCTGTCTCCCAGTCTCGAACATTCGAATGACTCCCTCCTGTTCCTGTGCCCCAGACTCGAGCAGTTGAGTGACTCTCAGCTGTTCCTGTGTCCCAGTCGCGAACAGTTGAACGACTCCCCCCTGTTCCTGTGTCCCAGTCTCGAGCAGTTGAATTACTCCCTCCTGCTCCTGTGTGCCAGTCTCGAGCAGTTGAAATACTCCCTCCTGTTCCTGTGTGCCAGTCTCGAGCAGTTGAGCGAATCCCTCCTGTTCCTGTGTCGCAGTCTCGAGCAGTTGAGTGACTGCCTCCTGTTCCTGTGTCCCAGTCTCGCGCAGTTGAGTGATTGCCTCCTGTTCCTGTGTCCCAGTCTCGAGCAGCTGAGTGACTGTTCCTGTTCCTGTGTCCCTGGCTCGAGCAGTTTAGTGACTGCCTCCTGTCCCTGTGTCCCAGTCTCGAGGATTTGAGTGACTGCCTCCTGTTCCTGTGTCGCAGTCTCGAGCAGTTGAATGACTCCCTCCTGTTCCTGTGTCCCAGTCTCAATCAGTTGAGTGACACCCTCCTGTTTCTGTGTCCCAGTCTCGAACAGTTGGATGACTCCCTCCTGTTCCTGTCTCCCAGTCTCGAACATTCGAATGACTCCCTCCTGTTCCTGTGCCCCAGCCTCGAGCAGTTGAGTGACCCCCACCTGTTCCTGTGTCCTCGTCTCGAACAGTTGAACGACACCCTCCTGTTCCTGTGTCCCAGTCTTGAGCAGTTGTGTGACACCGTCCTGCACCTGTGTCCCAGTCTCGCGCAGTTGAGTGACTGTCTTCTGTCACAGTGTCCCAGTCTCGAGCAGTTGAGTGACTCCCTCCTGTTCCTGCGTCGCAGTCTCGATGAGTTGAATGACTCCCTCCTGTTTTTGTGTCCCAGTCTCGAGCAGTTGAATGACAGCCTTCTGTTCCTGTGTCCCAAACTCGAACAGTTCAATGACTCCCTCCTGTTCCTGTCTCCCAGATTCGAGCAGTTGAATGATTCCCTCCTGTTTTTGTGCCCCAGTCTCGAGCAGTTGAGCGACTGCCTCCTGTTCCTGTGTCCCAGTCTCGAGCAGTTGAGTGACTGCCTCCTGTCCCTGTGTACCAATCTCGAGCAGTTGAGTGACTGCCTCCTGTCCGTGTGTCCCAGTCTCGAGGATTTGAGTGACTGCCTCCTGTTCCTGTGTCGCAGTCTCGAGCAGTTGAATGACTCCCTCCTGTTCCTGTGTCCCAGTCTCAATCAGTTGAGTGACTCCCTCCTGTTCCTGTGTCCCAGTCTCGAGCAGCTGAGTGACTGTTCCTGTTCCTGTGTCCCAGTCTCGAACAATTGAGTGACACCCTCCTGTTCCTGTGTCCCAGTCTCGAACAGTTGAATGACTCCCTCCTGTTTCTGTCTCCCAGTCTCGAACATTCGAATGACTCCCTCCTGTTCCTGTGCCCCAGACTCGAGCAATTGAGTGACTCTCAGCTGTTCCTGTGTCCCAGTCTCGAACAGTTGGACGACTCCCTCCTGTTCCTGTGTCCCAGTCTCGAGCAGTTGAATTACTCCCTCCTGTTCCTGTGTGCCAGTCTCGAGCAGTTGAATTACTCCCTCCTGTTCCTGTGTGCCAGTCTCGAGCAGTTGAGCGACTCCCTCCTGTTCCTGTGTCGCAGTCTCGAGCAGTTGAGTGACTGCCTCCTGTTCCTGTGTCCCAGTCTCGCGCAGTTGAGTGATTGCCTCCTGTTCCTGTGTCCCAGTCTCGAGCAGCTGAGTGACTGTTCCTGTTCCTGTGTCCCTGGCTCGAGCAGTTTAGTGACTGCCTCCTGTTCCTGTGCCCCAGTCTCGAGCAGTTTAATGACTCCCCCCTGTTCCTGTGTCCCAGTCTCCTCCAGTTGAGTGACTGCTTCCTGTCCCTGTGTCCCAGTCTCGAGCAGTTGAGTGACTCCCACCTGTTCCTGTGTCCCTGTCTCGAACAGTTGAACGACTCCCTCATTTTCCTGTGTCCCAGTCTCGAGCAGTTGAATGACTCCCTCCAGTTCCTGTCTCCCCGTTTCGAACATTCGATTGACTCCCTCCTGTTCCTAAGTCCCAGTCTCGAACATTCGAATGACTCCCCACTGTTCCTGTGTCCCAGTTTCCGGCAGTTGAGTGACTGCTTCCTGTCCGTGTGTCCCAGTCTCGAGCAGTTGAGTGACTCCCTCCTGTTCCTGTGTCCCAGTCTCGAGGAGTTGAATGGCTCCCTCCTGTTCCTGTCTCCCAGTCTCGAACATTCGAATGACTCCCTCCTGATCCTGTCTCCCGGTCTCGAACATTCGAATGACTCCCTCCTGTTCCTGTGCCCCAGACTCGAGCGGTTGACTGACTGCTTCCTGTCCCTGTGTCACAGTCTCGAACAGTTGAACGACTCCCACCTGTTCCTGTCTCCCAGTCTTGAGCAGTTGAATGATTCCCTCCTCTTCCGGTGTCCCTGTCTCGAGCAGTTGAATTACTCCCTCCTGTTCATGTGTCCCAGTCTCCTGCAGTTGAGAGACTGGTTTCTGTCCCTGTGTCCCAGTCTTGAGCATGTTGAGTCACTCCCTCCTGTTCCTGTCTCCCAGTCTCGAACATTCGAATGACTCCCTCCTGTTCCTGTGCCCCAGACTCGAGCAGTTAACTGACTGCATCCTGTCCCTGTGTCACAGTCTCGAACAGTTGAACGACTCCCACCTGTTGCTGTGTCCCAGCCTCGAGCAGTTGAGCGACTGCGTCCTGTTCCTGTCTCCCAGTCTGCATCAGTTGAGTGACTCCCACCTGTTCCTGTGTCCCAGTCTCGAGCAGTTGAGTGACTCCCTCCTGTTCCTGTGTCCCAGTCTCGAACAGTTGAACGTCTCCCTCCTTTTCCTGTGCCCCAGACTCGAGCAGTTGAGTGACTCCCTCCTGTTCCTGTGTCCCAGTCTCGAGCATTTGAGTGACTCCCTCCTGTTCCTGTGTCCCAGTCTCGAGCAGTTGAGTGACTGCTTCCTGTCCCTGTGTCGCAGTTTCGAGCAGTTGAATGACTCCCTCCTGTTCCTGTGCACCAGTCTCGAGCAGTTGAGCGACTCCCTCCTGTTCCTGTGTCCCGGTCTCGAGCAGTTGAGTGACTGCCTCCTGTTCCTGTGTCCCAGTCTCGAGCAGTTGAGTGACTGCTTCCTGTCCCTGTGTCCCAGTCTCGAGCAGTTGAGTGACTGCTTCCTGTCCCTGTGTCCCAGTCTCGAGCAGCTGAGTGACTCCTTGCTTTTCCTGTGACCCAGTCTTGAGCAGTTGAATTACTCCCTCCTGTTCCTGTTTCCCAGTCTCCTGCTGTTGACTGATTGCTTCCTGTTCCTGTGTCCCAGTCTCGAGCAGTTGAGCGACTGCGTCCTGTTCCTGTCTCCCAGTCTGCAGCAGTTGACTGACTCCCACCTGTTCCTGTGTCCCAGTCTCGAGCAGTTGAGTGACTCCCTCCTGTTCCTGTGTCCCAGTCTCGAACAGTTGAACGACTCCCTCCTTTTCCTGTGCCCCAGACTCGAGCAGCTGAGTGACTCCCTCCTGTTCCTGTGTCCCAGTCTCGAACAGTTGAATGACTCCCTCCTGTTCCTGTCTCCCAGTCTCGAACATTCGAATGACTCCCTCCTGTTCCTGTGCCCCAGACTCGAGCAGTTGAGTGACTCTCAGCTGTTCCTGTGTCCCAGTCTCGAACAGTTGAACGACTTCCTCCTGTACCTGTGTCCCAGTCTCGAGCAGTTGAATGACAGCCTTCTGTTCCTGTGTGCCAAACTCGAACAGTTGAAAGACTCCCTCCTGTTCCTGTGTGCCAGTCTCGAGCAGTTGAGCGAATCCCTCCTGTTCCTGTGTCGCAGTCTCGAGCAGTTGAGTGACTGCCTCCTGTTCCTGTGTCCCAGTCTCGCGCAGTTGAGTGACTGCCTCCTGTTCCTGTGTCCCAGTCTCGAGCAGTTGAGTGACTGCGTCCTGTTCCTGTGTCCCAGTCTCGAGCAGTTGAGTGACTGTTCCTGTTCCTGTGTCCCAGGCTCGAGCGGTTGAGTGACTGCCTCCTGTTCCTGTGCCCCAGTCTCGAGCCGTTTAATGACTCCCTCCTGCTCCTGTGTCCCAGGCTCCTACAGTTGAGCGACTGCGTCCTGTTCCTGTCTCCCAGTCTGCAGCAGTTGAGTGACTCCCACCTGTTCCTGTGTCCCAGTCTCGAGCAGTTGAGTGACTCCCTCCTGTTCCTGTGTCCCAGTCTCGAACAGTTGAACGACTCCCTCCTTTTCCTGTGCCCCAGACTCGAGCAGTTGAGTGACTCCCACCTGTTCCTGTGTCCCAGTCTCGAGCAGTTGAGTGACTCCCTCCTGTTCCTGTGTCCCAGTCTCGAACAGTTGAACGACTCCCTCCTTTTCCTGTGTCCCAGTCTCGAGCATTTGAGTGACTCCCTCCTGTTCCTGTGTCCCAGTCTCGAGCATTTGAGTGACTCCCTCCTGTTCCTGTGTCGCAGTCTCGAACAGTTGAGTGACTCCCTCCTGTTCCTGTGTCGCAGTCTCGAGCAGTTGAATGACTCCCTACTGTTTTTGTGTCCCAGTATCGAGCAGTTGAATGACAGCCTTCTGTTCCTGTGTGCCAAACTCGAACAGTTGAAAGACTCCTTCCTGTTCCTGTGTCGCAGTTTCGAGCAGTTGAATGACTCCCTCCTGTTCCTGTGCACCAGTCTCGAGCAGTTGAGCGACTCCCTCCTGTTCCTGTGTCCCGGTCTCGAGCAGTTGAGTGACTGCCTCCTGTTCCTGTGACCCAGTCTCGAGCAGTTGAGTGACTGCGTCCTGTTCCTGTGTCCCAGTCTCGAGCAGTTGAGTGACTGTTCCTGTTCCTGTGTCCCAGGCTCGAGCGGTTGAGTGACTGCCTCCTGTTCCTGTGCCCCAGTCTCGAGGCGTTTAATGACTCCCTCCTGCTCCTGTGTCCCAGTCTCCTACAGTTGAGTGAATGCTTCCTGTCCCTGTGTCCCAGTCTCGAGCAGTTGAGTGACTGCCTCCTGTCTCTGTGTCCCAGTCTCGAGCATTTGAGTGACTCCCTCCTGTTCCTGCGTCGCAGTCTCGAGGAGTTGAATGACAGCCTTCTGTTCCTGTGTCCCAAACTCGAACAGTTGAATGACACCCTCCTGTTCCTGTGTCCCAGATTCGAGCAGTTGAATGATTCCCTCCTGTTTTTGTGCCCATGACTCGAGCGACAGCCTCCTGTTCCTGTGCCCCAGTCTCGAGCAGTTGAGTGACTGCCTCCTGTCCCTGTGTACCAGTCTCGAGCAGTTGAGTGACTCCTTCCTGCCCCTATGACCCAGTCTCGAGCATGTTGAGTGACTCCCTCCTGTTCCTGTCTCCCTGTCTCGAACATTCGAATGACTCCCCCCTGCTCCTGTGTCCCAGTCTCGAACAGTTGAACGACTCCCACCTGTTGCTGTGTCCCAGCCTCGAGCAGTTGAGCGACTGCGTCCTGTTCCTGTCTCCCAGTCTGCAGCAGTTGAGTGATTCCCACCTGTTCCTGTATCCCAGTCTCGAGCATGTTGAGTGACTCCCTCCTGTTCCTGTCTCCCAGTCTCGAACATTCGAATGACTTCCTCCTGTTCCTGTGCACCAGCCTCGAGCAGTTGAATGACTGCTTCCTGTCCCTGTGTCCCAGTCCCGAGCAGTTGAGTGACTCCCTGCTGTTCCTGTGTCCCAGTCTCGAGCAGTTGAGTGACTGCTTCCTGTCCCTGTGTCGCAGTTTCGAGCAGTTGAATGACTCCCTCCTGTTCCTGTGTCCCAGTCTCGAGCAGTTGAATTACTCCCTCCTGTTCCTGAGTGCCAGTCTCGAGCAGTTGAGTGACTCCCTCCTGTTCCTGCGTCGCAGTCTCGAAGAGTTGAATAACTTCCTCCTGTTTTTGTGTCCCAGTCTCGAGCAGTTGAATGACAGCCTTCTGTTCCTGTGTCCCAGATTCGAGCAGTTGAATGACTCCCTCCTGTTCCTGTGCCCCAGTCTCGAGCAGTTGAGTGACTGTCTCCTGTCCCTGTGTCCCAGTCTCGAGCATTTCAGTGACTCCCTCCAGTTCCTGCGTCGCAGTCTCGAGGAGTTGAATGACTCCCTCCTGTTTTTGTGTTCCAAACTCGAGCAGTTGAATTACTCCCTCCTGTTCCAGTGCCCAGTCTCCTGCAGTTGAGTGACTGCTTCCTGTTCCTGTGTCGCAGGCTCGAGCAGTTGAGTGACTGCATCCTGTTCCTGTGTCCCAGTTTCGAGCAGTTGAATGACTCTCTCCTGTTGCTATGTCCCAGTCTCGAGCATTTGAGCGTCTCCCTCCTGTTCCTGTGTCCCAGTCTCGAGCAGTTGAGTGACTCCCTCCTGTTCCTGTGTCCCAGTCTCGAGCATTTGAGTGACTATCTCCTGTTCCTATGTCCCAGTCTCAAGCATTTGAGTGACTCCCTCCTGTTCCTGCGTCGCAGTATCGATGAGTTGAATGACTCCCTCCTGTTTTTGTGTCCCAGTCTCGAGCGGTTGAATGACAGCCTTCTATTCCTGTGTCCCAAACTCGAACAGTTGAATGACACCCTCCTGTTCCTGTGTCCCAGATTCGAGCAGTTGAATGATTCCCTCCTGTTTTTGTGCCCATGTCTCGAGCAGTTGAGCGACAGCCTCCTGTTCCTGTGTCCCAGTCTCGAGCAGTTGAGTGACTGCCTCCTGTCCCTGTGTACCAGCCTCGAGCAGTTGAATGACTCCTTCCTGCCCCTATGTCCCATTCTCGAGCATGTTGAGTGACTCCCTCCTGTTCCTGTCTCCCCGTCTCGAACATTCGAATGACTTCCTTCTGTTCCTGTGCAGCAGTCTCGAGCAGTTGAATGACTGCTTCCTGTCCCTGTGTCCCAGTCCCGAGCAGTTGAGTGACTCCCTGCTGTTCCTGTTTCCCAGTCTCGAGCAGTTGAGTGACTCCCACCTGTTCCTGTGTCCCAGTCTCGAACAGTTGAACGACTCCCTCCTGTTCCTGTATCGCAGTCTCGAGCAGTTGAATTACTCCCTCCTGTTCCTGTGTGCCAGTCTCGAGCAGTTGAATTACTCCCTCCTGTTCCTGTGTGCCAATCTCGAGCAGTTGAATGACTCCCTCCTGTACCTGAGTCCCAGGCTCGAGCAGTTGAGTGACTGCCTCCTGTTCCTGTGTCCCAGTCTCGAGCAGTTGAATGACTGCTTCCTGTTCCTGTGTCCCAGTTTCGAGCATTTGAGTGACTCCCTCCTGTTCCTGTCTCCCAGTCTCGAACATTCGAATGACTCCCTCCTGTTCCTGTGCCCCAGACTCGAGCAGTTGAGTGACCCCCACCTGTTCCTGTGTCCTCGTCTCGAACAGTTGAACGACACCCTCCTGTTCCTGTGTCCCAGTCTTGAGCAGTTGTGTGACACCGTCCTGCACCTGTGTCCCAGTCTCGCGCAGTTGAGTGACTGTCTTCTGTCACAGTGTCCCAGTCTCGAGCAGTTGAACGACTCCCTCCTTTTCCTGTGTCCCAGTCTCGAGCAGTTGAATGACTCCCTCCAGTTCCTGTCTCCCCGTTTCGAACATTCGATTGACTCCCTCCTGTTCCTAAGTCCCAGTCTCGAACATTCGAATGACTCCCCCCTGTTCCTGTGTCCCAGTTTCCTGCAGTTGAGTGACTGCTTCCTGTCCGTGTGTCCCAGTCTCGAGCAGTTGAGTGACTCCCTCCTGTTCCTGTGTGCCAGTCTCGAGCAGTTGAATTACTCCCTCCTGTTCCTGTGTGCTAGTCTCGAGCAGTTGAATAACTCCCTCCTGTACCTGAGTCCCAGGCTCGAGCAGTTGAGTGACTGCCTCCTGTTCCTATGTCCCAGTCTAGAGCAGTTGAATGACTCCCTCCTGTTCCTGTGCCCCAGTCTCGAGCAGTTGAGTGACTGCCTCCTGTCCTTGTGTCCCAGTCTCGAGCATTTGAGTGACTCCCTCCTGTTCCTGTGTCCCACTCTCGAGCAGTTGAGTGACTGCCTCCTGTTCCTGTGTCCCAGTCTCGAGCATTTCAGTGACTCCCTCCAGTTCCTGCGTCGCAGTCTCGAGGAGTTGAATGACTCCCTCCTGTTTTTGTGTCCCTAACTCGAACAGTTGAATGACCCCCTCCTGTTCCTGTGTCCCAGATTCGAGCAGTTGAATGACTCCCTCCTGTTCCTGTGCCCCAGTCTCGAGCAGTTGAGTGACTGCCTCCTGTTCTTGTATCCCAGTCCCGAGCAGTTGAGTGTCTGCCTCCTGTTCCTGTGTCCCACTCTCGAGCAGTTGAGTGACTGCCTCCTGTTCCTGTGTCCCAGTCTCGAGCTGTTGAATGACTCCCTCCTGTTCCTGTATCCCAGTCTCGAGCAGTTGAATGACTCCCTCCTGTACATGTGTCCCAGGCTCGAGCATTTGAGTGACTGCCTCCTGTTCCTTTGTCCCAGTCTCGAGCAGTTGAATGACTGCTTCCTGTTCCTGTGTCCCAGTCTCCTGCAGTTGAGTGACTGCTTCCTGTTCCTGTGTCCCAATCTCGAGCAGTTGAATGACTCCCTCCTGTTCCTGTGTCCCAGTCTCGAGCAGTTGAATGACTCCGTCCTGTTCCTGTGTCCCAGTCTCGAGCATTTGAGTGACTCCCTCCTGTTCCTGTGTCGCAGTCTCGAACAGCTGAGTGACTCCCTCCTGTTCCTGTGTCGCAGTCTCGAGCAGTTGAATGACTCCCTACTGTTTTTGTGTCCCAGTCTCGAGCAGTTGAATGACAGCCTTCTGTTCCTGTGTGCCAAACTCGAACAGTTGAAAGACTCCTTCCTATTCCTGTGTCGCAGTTTCGAGCAGTTGAATGACTCCCTCCTGTTCCTGTGCACCAGTCTCGAGCAGTTGAGCGACTCCCTCCTGTTCCTGTGTCCCGGTCTCGAGCAGTTGAGTGACTGCCTCCTGTTCCTGTGACCCAGTCTCGAGCAGTTGAGTGACTGCGTCCTGTTCCTGTGTCCCAGTCTCGAGCAGTTGAGTGACTGTTCCTGTTCCTGTGTCCCAGGCTCGAGCGGTTGAGTGACTGCCTCCTGTTCCTGTGCCCCAGTCTCGAGGCGTTTAATGACTCCCTCCTGCTCCTGTGTCCCAGTCTCCTACAGTTGAGTGAATGCTTCCTGTCCCTGTGTCCCAGTCTCGAGCAGTTGAGTGACTGCCTCCTGTCTCTGTGTCCCAGTCTCGAGCATTTGAGTGACTCCCTCCTGTTCCTGCGTCGCAGTCTCGAGGAGTTGAATGACAGCCTTCTGTTCCTGTGTCCCAAACTCGAACAGTTGAATGACACCCTCCTGTTCCTGTGTCCCAGATTCGAGCAGTTGAATGATTCCCTCCTGTTTTTGTGCCCATGACTCGAGCGACAGCCTCCTGTTCCTGTGCCCCAGTCTCGAGCAGTTGAGTGACTGCCTCCTGTCCCTGTGTACCAGTCTCGAGCAGTTGAGTGACTCCTTCCTGCCCCTATGACCCAGTCTCGAGCATGTTGAGTGACTCCCTCCTGTTCCTGTCTCCCTGTCTCGAACATTCGAATGACTCCCCCCTGCTCCTGTGTCCCAGTCTCGAACAGTTGAACGACTCCCACCTGTTGCTGTGTCCCAGCCTCGAGCAGTTGAGCGACTGCGTCCTGTTCCTGTCTCCCAGTCTGCAGCAGTTGAGTGATTCCCACCTGTTCCTGTATCCCAGTCTCGAGCATGTTGAGTGACTCCCTCCTGTTCCTGTCTCCCAGTCTCGAACATTCGAATGACTTCCTCCTGTTCCTGTGCACCAGCCTCGAGCAGTTGAATGACTGCTTCCTGTCCCTGTGTCCCAGTCCCGAGCAGTTGAGTGACTCCCTGCTGTTCCTGTGTCCCAGTCTCGAGCAGTTGAGTGACTGCTTCCTGTCCCTGTGTCGCAGTTTCGAGCAGTTGAATGACTCCCTCCTGTTCCTGTGTCCCAGTCTCGAGCAGTTGAATTACTCCCTCCTGTTCCTGAGTGCCAGTCTCGAGCAGTTGAGTGACTCCCTCCTGTTCCTGTGTCCCAGTCTCGAGCAGTTGAATTACTCCCTCCTGTTCCTGAGTGCCAGTCTCGAGCAGTTGAGTGACTCCCTCCTGTTCCTGCGTCGCAGTCTCGAAGAGTTGAATAACTTCCTCCTGTTTTTGTGTCCCAGTCTCGAGCAGTTGAATGACAGCCTTCTGTTCCTGTGTCCCAGATTCGAGCAGTTGAATGACTCCCTCCTGTTCCTGTGCCCCAGTCTCGAGCAGTTGAGTGACTGTCTCCTGTCCCTGTGTCCCAGTCTCGAGCATTTCAGTGACTCCCTCCAGTTCCTGCGTCGCAGTCTCGAGGAGTTGAATGACTCCCTCCTGTTTTTGTGTTCCAAACTCGAGCAGTTGAATTACTCCCTCCTGTTCCAGTGCCCAGTCTCCTGCAGTTGAGTGACTGCTTCCTGTTCCTGTGTCGCAGGCTCGAGCAGTTGAGTGACTGCATCCTGTTCCTGTGTCCCAGTTTCGAGCAGTTGAATGACTCTCTCCTGTTGCTATGTCCCAGTCTCGAGCATTTGAGCGTCTCCCTCCTGTTCCTGTGTCCCAGTCTCGAGCAGTTGAGTGACTCCCTCCTGTTCCTGTGTCCCAGTCTCGAGCATTTGAGTGACTATCTCCTGTTCCTATGTCCCAGTCTCAAGCATTTGAGTGACTCCCTCCTGTTCCTGCGTCGCAGTATCGATGAGTTGAATGACTCCCTCCTGTTTTTGTGTCCCAGTCTCGAGCGGTTGAATGACAGCCTTCTATTCCTGTGTCCCAAACTCGAACAGTTGAATGACACCCTCCTGTTCCTGTGTCCCAGATTCGAGCAGTTGAATGATTCCCTCCTGTTTTTGTGCCCATGTCTCGAGCAGTTGAGCGACAGCCTCCTGTTCCTGTGTCCCAGTCTCGAGCAGTTGAGTGACTGCCTCCTGTCCCTGTGTACCAGCCTCGAGCAGTTGAATGACTCCTTCCTGCCCCTATGTCCCATTCTCGAGCATGTTGAGTGACTCCCTCCTGTTCCTGTCTCCCCGTCTCGAACATTCGAATGAGTTCCTTCTGTTCCTGTGCAGCAGTCTCGAGCAGTTGAATGACTGCTTCCTGTTCCTGTTTCCCAGTCTCGAGCAGTTGAGTGACTCCCACCTGTTCCTGTGTCCCAGTCTCGAACAGTTGAACGACTCCCTCCTGTTCCTGTATCGCAGTCTCGAGCAGTTGAATTACTCCCTCCTGTTCCTGTGTGCCAATCTCGAGCAGTTGAATGACTCCCTCCTGTACCTGAGTCCCAGGCTCGAGCAGTTGAGTGACTGCCTCCTGTTCCTGTGTCCCAGTCTCGAGCAGTTGAATGACTGCTTCCTGTTCCTGTGTCCCAGTTTCGAGCATTTGAGTGACTCCCTCCTGTTCCTGTCTCCCAGTCTCGAACATTCGAATGACTCCCTCCTGTTCCTGTGCCCCAGACTCGAGCAGTTGAGTGACCCCCACCTGTTCCTGTGTCCTCGTCTCGAACAGTTGAACGACACCCTCCTGTTCCTGTGTCCCAGTCTTGAGCAGTTGTGTGACACCGTCCTGCACCTGTGTCCCAGTCTCGCGCAGTTGAGTGACTGTCTTCTGTCACAGTGTCCCAGTCTCGAGCAGTTGAACGACTCCCTCCTTTTCCTGTGTCCCAGTCTCGAGCAGTTGAATGACTCCCTCCAGTTCCTGTCTCCCCGTTTCGAACATTCGATTGACTCCCTCCTGTTCCTAAGTCCCAGTCTCGAACATTCGAATGACTCCCCCCTGTTCCTGTGTCCCAGTTTCCTGCAGTTGAGTGACTGCTTCCTGTCCGTGTGTCCCAGTCTCGAGCAGTTGAGTGACTCCCTCCTGTTCCTGTGTGCCAGTCTCGAGCAGTTGAATTACTCCCTCCTGTTCCTGTGTGCTAGTCTCGAGCAGTTGAATAACTCCCTCCTGTACCTGAGTCCCAGGCTCGAGCAGTTGAGTGACTGCCTCCTGTTCCTATGTCCCAGTCTAGAGCAGTTGAATGACTCCCTCCTGTTCCTGTGCCCCAGTCTCGAGCAGTTGAGTGACTGCCTCCTGTCCTTGTGTCCCAGTCTCGAGCATTTGAGTGACTCCCTCCTGTTCCTGTGTCCCACTCTCGAGCAGTTGAGTGACTGCCTCCTGTTCCTGTGTCCCAGTCTCGAGCATTTCAGTGACTCCCTCCAGTTCCTGCGTCGCAGTCTCGAGGAGTTGAATGACTCCCTCCTGTTTTTGTGTCCCTAACTCGAACAGTTGAATGACCCCCTCCTGTTCCTGTGTCCCAGATTCGAGCAGTTGAATGACTCCCTCCTGTTCCTGTGCCCCAGTCTCGAGCAGTTGAGTGACTGCCTCCTGTTCTTGTATCCCAGTCCCGAGCAGTTGAGTGTCTGCCTCCTGTTCCTGTGTCCCACTCTCGAGCAGTTGAGTGACTGCCTCCTGTTCCTGTGTCCCAGTCTCGAGCTGTTGAATGACTCCCTCCTGTTCCTGTATCCCAGTCTCGAGCAGTTGAATGACTCCCTCCTGTACATGTGTCCCAGGCTCGAGCATTTGAGTGACTGCCTCCTGTTCCTTTGTCCCAGTCTCGAGCAGTTGAATGACTGCTTCCTGTTCCTGTGTCCCAGTCTCCTGCAGTTGAGTGACTGCTTCCTGTTCCTGTGTCCCAATCTCGAGCAGTTGAATGACTCCCTCCTGTTCCTGTGTCCCAGTCTCGAGCAGTTGAATGACTCCGTCCTGTTCCTGTGTCCCATTCTCGAGCTGTTGAATGACTCCCTCCTGTTCCTGTGTCGCAGTCTCGAACAGTTGAATGATTCCCTCCTGTTCCTGTGTCCTCGCCTCGAGCAGTTGAATGACTGTCTCCTGTACCTGTGTCCCAGTCTTCAGCAGCTGAGTTACTGCCTCCTGTTCCTTTGTCCCAGTCTCGAGCAGTTGAATGACACCCTTCTGTTCCTGTGTCCCAGTCTCGAACAGTTTAGTGAAAGCCTCCTGTTCCTGTGTCACAGTCTTCAGCAGGTGAATGACTGCCTCCTAATCGAAGTTTTGTGAAAATAGATGTCCTCCAACTGCTTCAGAGAAACCGGCTCCAATAATTCTGTGCTCAACTGCTGCTGCTGTGGATTGGAATTGAGGGACTGAATGGCCTCTTCACATTCTTTACAGCTTTTCTTGACTGAAAGCCTTTCTCCTGTTTCTGTAAAACACCAGCAAAATCGGAATGATGTATTTTTGTATTTGAGTCTCAGTAATTGAGCAAACAAGCTGACTGACAGAATTCAGAAGCTGAATAGCCTCTTCCTGATCCCATGTTAAACACTCAAGTGTCAATAGACTCTTAGAGATGTATAGCATGGAAAAAGATCCTTCAGTCTGGTCATCTATGCCAACCAAATATCCTAAATTAATCTCGTCCCCCTAGCCAGCAGTTGGCCCATCTCCCTCTAAACACTTCCCATGCACATACCCATCCAACTGCCTTTTAAATGGTGTAACTGTACCTGCCTCCAACACCTCTTTTGGCTGTTCAATCCATACACACAGCAGTCTCTGTGTAAAAATGTTGTCCCTCATGTCCCTTTTTAAATCTTTCTCCTCTCACATTAAGTCTTTATATTCTTTATTTGGAATCGTCTATCCTGGGAAAATACATTGACTGTTTACCTTATCTATGCCCCTCATGATTTTATAAACCTCTTTATGGTCCACCCTCAGCTTCAACACTTGAAAATAGCCCCAGCCTATTCAAACTCTCCCTGTAACTCTCACCCTCCAACACCTGCAGCATTCTTTTCAATCTCTTCTGCACCCTTTCAAGTTTGACAACATCTTTCCGACAGCAGTGTGACCAGAATTCAAGGCAATATACAAAAGTGGCCAAACCAATGTCCTGTACAGATTTAACATGACATGCAAATGCTTCGACTCAAAGCACGCACCAATAAAGGGAAGGTCACCAAGTGCCTTCTTCACTGCGCTGTCTACCTGTGACGGCACTTTCAAGGAACGGAGAACCTGCACCGCAAGGTGCCTCACAGGGCAGCGATCTCTGTTTAATTCCATCCTTGAATGACTGACTGTCTCCCCGTGTCTGTGTGAATTTCCTCCGGGTGTTATGTTTCCCTCCGACAGAATAACGATATACAGGTAAGGGTAGATTGGCCATGCTCAATTGTGTATAGTACCCTTGGATATGAGGGCGAGGTGCATTAGCCATGGGAAATGCAGGCTGAGAGGGATAGGGTAGGGGTTTGTCCATTCGGATACAGTTTAGAGGGATGGTGTGGTCTCGATGGGCCGAAAATCCTGTTTCCAAACTGTAGGGATTCTATAATTTCTATGGAGTTCTCCTTGATTGGCAACTTTCGACAGTATCCTACCTGTATGTCTGGCTCTGATTTTTCTTGCCATATGCAACACCTCACAGTTATCTAAAATACACTCCATCTGCCACTCCTCAGCTCACCTAATTAAGTTCCCATTATATTCTGAGAGTTCATTCTTCACTGTCGACTACACCACAAAATTTGGAATTATCTACAAACGTACTGACAATACTTCATATACTCAAGTGCAAACGACTTGTATAAGTAACAAAAGGCAGTGACCCACTATTGATCTTTGCGAGCAGCGCCACTGGTGACAGGTCTCCAAGTTTAATGAACAAATGTCCACTGTCACGCCCTGTCTCCAATATTCAAGAAAAGTTTCGATCTAAATGGCGAGCTATCCCTGGATCCCAGGCAGTCTAGAGGAGGCCACATCGGGTACAGAGGATGCAATAGATATTGTGGAGACAATATATATCCTCTATATTGGGGAGACAGGCCGCCTACTTGCGGAGCGTTTCAGAGAACACCTCTGGGACACCCGGACCAACCAACCCAACCACCCTGTAGCTCAACATTTCAATTCCCCCTCCCACTCCACCAAGGATATGCAGGTCTTTGGACTCCTCCATCGTCAGACCACAGCGAAACGACGGTTGGAGGAAGAACGCCTCATCTTCCGGCTAGGAACCCTCCAACCACAAGGGATGAACTCGGATTTCACCAGTTTCCTCATTTCCCCTTCCCCCAGCCTGTCTCAGTCAAATCCATCAAATTCAGCACCGCCTCCCTAACCTGCAATCTTCTTCCCGACCTCTCCACCCCCACCCCAATCTGTCCTATCACCCTCACCTTGACCTTTTTCCACCTATCATATTTCCGACGCCCCTCCCCCAAGTCCCTCCTCCCTATCTTTTATCTTAGCCTGCTGGACAAACTTTCCTCATTCCTGAAGAAGGGCTAATGCCCGAAACGTCGATTCTCCTGTTCCCTAGATGCTGCCTGACCTGCTGCGCTTCTCCAGCAACACATTTCCATCTCTGATCTCCAGCATCTGCAGACCTCATTTTCTCATCAATATATCTAGCCATCCAGCACTCCCTGCACCCACCAGCCTTGCCAATCTCACTCATAGGAACACGTTGGCTCTGGACTCTCTGAAACCACGTTTTGATGGCCTTGCATTTTCCAACCATCCCTTTACCTGTGAATAGGGTATCCCAATCAGCCTTTCACAGGGCTCGCCTAACACTTTCAAAATTGGCCTTTTTCAAAGTTAGATTTTTAATGTTTATATCAGGTCTTTCGTATTCCACAATTAGTTTAAAACTAATATTTATCTGTAACAAATTTAATGTTAAAGAAGCACTTCCTGCCCCTCTGAAACAGGCTCGAGAGGCTGAATGGGCTCCTCCTGGCTCACTGTAATAGACTGGAACGGCTGAATGTTCTCCTCCTGTCCCTGTGAAACAGATCCGAGACATTAAATGAGACAGCAACCCGTGGATTACGAGCAGCCATTAAACTGTATGTGATGGAGGTCCATCCTTTCTCAGTTACAGAAACTCAAACAACGCTATTTACTCCAGGTGCCCTCTCAGTAACACCTCATACAGCTGCAGCGACACTGCTCTTTGTTTTGAATGATTCTGTTGGCAAAATGTGCCAGTATTCCAGCTTTCCACCTTTTCAAGTAGCAACAGGCTAATATGGGCAGAATGACCTTCTCTTATCCCTCTGTAAGAGGCCCATAGGGACAGAATTGCTTCGGCCTGTTCCTGAGCAGCAGTCTCAATGCTCTGTCTCAAGGTTATGAAACGATTTGACAACAGGGCATTAAAACCAGGAGTGGCCGCACACTGGTCAGTAAGTGCAATACTTTTTTATTCAGGTATCGAGAAACTTGCCCACCCGACATTTTTTATGCAGCCGATCTGTTATTTTTTCACTGCCTCCTTTCAGGAACAGAGTGGAACATATATAGACCGCTGCAGTGTTCTGTTAATACTCTCATATACAAGTTAATAAAAAGTTTTAAAAGATTTAAAGATTTATGATCCATCCCTCATCAACCCTCATCCATTTCATCCAAAACCAGTAAATGAAAAGTGATGTATGGAACAGGTTAACTGAACCTATTTGTTCAGTAAGTGCAATTAATGCCAATCTCCATGGATTCTAATTATGCCAGTGGAGGGCTTCCATCTTTTAATGATAAATTGGCTCTGTTCAATGTGTTAGCCCATAACTACTGGGGTTCTTTCTGGGGAAGGTGGGACCTCAATAAACAGGATGGTCTAAACCTGAACCTGAGGGGCACCAGTAACCTTGGCGAAGGTTTGCGAGTGCTCTTGGAGGGGTGGGGGGGGTGGTTTAAACTAACTCTGCAGGGGCATTGGAACCTAGACTGTAGGTTTAGGGTGCAGGATTTGGAATTTAGGGAGGTTAGGAACATGGCATCAATCTCAAAGTAGGGTGCCTGTAAACAGGAAAGTGGCTTGAAGTGTGTATACTTCAATGCAAGAAGTATACGAAATAAGGTAGGTGAACTTGCAGCGTGGGTTAGTACCTGGGACTTCGATGTTGTGGCTATTACGGAGACATGGGTAGAACAGGGACAGGATTGGCAGTTGCAGGTTCCAGGGTTTAAATGTTTTAGAAGGGTCAGAGGTGGGGGTAAAAGAGGGAGAGGTGTGGCATTGCTTGTCAAAGATAGTATTATAGCGGTGGAAAGGACGATGGATGAAGACCCGCCATCTGAGGTAGTTTGGGCTGAGGTTAGGAATAGGCAATTTGAGGTCACTCTGTTAGGAGTTTTTTACAGGCCTCCTAATAGTCCTAGAAACGTAGAAGAAAGGATTGCGAGGATGATTCAGGAGAAGAGTGAAAGTAATAGGGTGTTTGTTATGGGGGACTTTAACTTTCCTGATATTGATTGGGAAAGCTATAGCTCAAGTTCGTGAGATGGGTCGGTGCTTGTCCAATGCGTGCAGGAGGGTTTCCTGACACAATATGTAGATAAAAACGAGGTAAAAACAATGACTGCAGATGCTGGAAACCAGATTCTGGATTAGTGGTGCTGGAAGAGCACAGCAATTCAGGCAGCATCGCCTGTCCTCGGAGGCTGCCTGAATTGCTGTGCTCTTCCAGCACCACTAATCCAGAATCCACAATATGCAGATAGGCCAACAAGAGGTGAGGCCATACTGGATTTGGTTCTGGGTAAGGAACCAGGCCAGGTGTTAGAATTAAAGGTAGGTGAGCACTTTGGGGACAGTGACCACAATTCGGTGACTTTTACTCTAGTGATGGAGAGGGATAAGTGTGCACTGCAGGGCAAGAGTTATAGCAGGGGGCAGGGAAATTATGATGCGGTGAGGCATGACTTAGGATGCGTGGCTTGGAAAAGTAGGCTTCAAGGCAAGGGCGTAATTGATATGTGGAGCTTGTTCAAGGAGCAACTATTGAGTGTCCTTGATAAGTATGTACCTGTCAGGCATGGAGGAAAGGGTCGTGTGAGGGAGCCGTGGTTAATAAGGAATTGAAATCCCTTGTTAAATGGAAGAGGGCAGCCTATGTAAAGATGAGGCGTGAAGGTTCACTTGGGGTGATTGAGAGTTATAAGGTAGCCAGAAAGGACCTGAAGAGAGAGCTAAGAGCAGCAAGGAGGGGACATGAAAGGTCCTTAGTTGGTAGGATTAGGGAAAACCCTAAGGCTTTCTGCAGGTATGTCAGCAATAAAATAATGACTAGGGGAGGAATAGGTTCAGTCAAGGATAATAGTGGGACGTTGCGTGTGGAGGCTGAAGAGATTGGGGAGGCACTGAATGAATACTTTTCGTCAGTATTCACTCAGGAACAGGACATTGTTGCCGATGTGAATACTGAGTCACAATTAGTAGAATGGATGGCTTTGAGGTATGTAGGGAAGAGGTGTTGGAAATTCTGGAAAGGGTGAAAATAGATAAGTCCCCTGGGCCTGATGGCATTTATCCTAGGATTCTCTGGGAAGCAAAGGAGGAGATTGCAGAGCCATTGGCCTTGATTTGTATGTCCTCGTTGTCTACAGGAGTAGTGCCAGAAGACTGGAGGCTAGTAAATGTGGTTCCCCTGTTCAAAAAGTGGAGTAGGGATAACCCAAGTAACCATAGGCTGGTGAGCCTCACTTCTGTTGCGGGTAAAATCTTAGAGAGAATTGTAAGGGATAAGATTTATGAACATCTGGATAGGAATAATGTGATCAAGGATAGTCAGCATGGTTTTGTAAAGGGAAGGTCGTGCCTCACAAACCTTATTGAATTCTTTGAGAAGGTGACTAAGGAGGTGGACGAGGGGAAAGCGGTAGATGTGGTGTATATGGATTTTAGTAAGGCGTTTGATAAGGTTCCCCATGGTAGGCTACTTCAAAAAATACGGAGGTATGGCATTGAGGGTGAGTTGGAGGTTTGGATTAGGAATTGGCTGGCTGGAAGAAGACAGAGGGTAGTCGTTGATGGTAAAGGTTCATCTTGGAGTGCCGTTATTAGCGCTGTTCCGCAAGGATCTGTTTTGGGACCATTGCTGTTTGTCATTTTTATAAATGACCTGGAGGAGGGGTTAGAAGGTTGGGTGAGCACGTTTGCGGATGATACGAAAGTCGGAGGAGTTGTAGACAGTGAGGAAGGATGTGGCAGGTTACAGCGGGATATAGATAAGCTGCAGAGCTGGGCAGAAAGGTGGCAAATGGAGTTCAAAATAGGTAAGTGTGAGGTGATTCACTTTGGTAAGAGTAACAAAAAGATGGGGTACTGGGCTAATGGTCGGATACTTGGTCGTGTGGATGAGCAGAGGGATCTTGGTGTCCATGTACACAGATCTTTGAAAGTTGACACCCAGGTAAATAGTGCAGTGAAGAAGGCATATGGCGTACTGGCTTTTATTGGTAGAGGAATTGAGTTCCGGAGTCCTGAGGTCATGTTGCAGTTGTATAAGACTCTGATGCGGCCGCTTCTGGAGTATTGTGTGCAGTTTTGGTCGCCATACTTTAGGAAGGATGTGGAAGCACTGGAACGGGTGCAGAGGAGGTTTACCAGGATGTCTGAAAACAGTTTAAGTACATAACTGAGAAAGCCTTTAGGTTTTATTAAAACGTTGGTAACAATGGAAGGGCAGTGGCCAGATCTGCCAGACCAGGTTTCCTCGTTTTGTTTTTAGCTGCAGCATTCAGAAGCTGCTGGGGATCCCAGAATGGTTCGGAGTTTGAATACATGATCCCAAGCTGCTTTTCTCTCTGAGATCTCTGTCGATGTTGACTTTTCCTGGATCAGAAAACTGCAAGTAAGAATCTGTATTTGAATATATCTTTGTGCCAAGCGGTGTATAGCAAGAAGGTGCGATATCTATTGTTTGTGTAAGTGTTCCAACTTTAATGCCATTCCAAAATGTTCTTTTCTTTGATTGTATTTTAACTAAAGCATTTGAATAGAGTATAGGGTGCGATTGGTCTTCTCTTGTTCCCATACAACAGACACGTGTCTGAATTACCTCCTCCTTTCTCATGAAGTAAATCTAAGATGGTCTTTATCCTTATCCAATTCCCTTGCAATAGGCTCGGTAGATCTGAATGGCCTCCTGCGGTGGAATAGGATACTGGTGCAGCATGGCCGACTCTGAGTCCAGTGTTTTGGCTCGAGGGGCTGATTGGCTTTCTCCTCTAAATATACATCAGGCTCCAGGGCTGAGCAGCCTCATCCTATTCTGGTGTAACAGGGTCAAAGGCCTGAATATCCTTCTGTTGTTCGTGTGTAACAGGCTGGAGAACGGAATGGATTCCTCCATTATCTGTGTAATTCTCTTCAGTTGTTTACTCGTTCCTGTTATCTATGTTGAAATAAGATCTTCATACATTTTAGTAAACTCCAATGGCTATTGGATCAACCTGATCATCCTTTCGTTATAAGCTAGCACCTTCATTGCAGGAATCAGTTGAGGAGACCATCTCTGAGCTGCTTCCAATACAACAATATCATTTCTTCATTGAAGAGACTAAATCTGCACACACTACTCCAGATGTGATCTCACTAAGATCCTGTACAGCAGCAGCAATGGTTTACCAGCCTGCTGTAAGGTTCCCACCAAGGTTAGAGCAGTCTCAGCTCTCTGGGGGAAATACAGAGCATTGTTGAACGATCATTGTCTTTCTCTACTCCACGAGCATAACGGAGATCTGGAGAAAATGTCACAATGATGCTTAAGAAGAACATAAATGATGTGGCGAGATGCTCTCTACCATTAATTTTCCCAAAGCCCACGTCGCTCAGATTCTACAGAATCTTGTAAAGTGGAGTGTAAAAACAGCATGGAGAAGGAAACATTGATGGGAGTTATATATCAAAGTGAAAACTGCAATACAAATGTTGGGCAGGTTAAAAAACAGGAAAATGAGATATTCACATTTGTCGGTACTGTAGTAATAATATATTGTTTACATTATATCTAAACTGTGTTAACACAACTGAATGCTAATGCTGGGAAAAATGGATTTCATGAGCATGTGTTAGCTGGCATTAACATTTTGTCAAGCACTGAGCTGGAGATCAGGTTATTTAGGAATTGGCGTTGGATGATCAGAAAAACTAATTGAAAACTTTGCTGTAGAAGATCTTTTGGGATCACTGACCACAATGAATTGGTTTTCTTTTATGCTGTTTGAGTACACGGTAGTTTTTGTTTTATTTGAAGTAACTGTTATAAATCTGAATCATGCAAGCCCTGGAGGCCTGAGGAGAAAGTGGCCACGACAGATGCTGGAGATCAGTGGCGCTGTAAAAGCACAGTCAGTCAGTTTACTAGGAGCAGGAGCATTGTCGTTTCGGGCACAACCCTTCAGCGGGAATGTGACTTCTGGGTCAAGGGGGCTGAGAGATAAATGAGAAGGTGGTGTGGCAGGAGGCAGGTAGCTAGGAATGCGATAGGTAGATGAAGGTGGGTTGAAAGTGATAAGTGATGAAGGGAGACAGAAGGCCTCAACTACTGCATCCTTTAAACTCAGTGTGGTCTTCTCTACATTGGCGAGACATACGTGGATTATTTCAGAGAACATCGCTAGAACAGTCACATTGACTAACTCCACCACCTTGTGGTTGAACACTTTACCTCTCCTTTCCACTCTGCCAAGGACATGAGAGTCCTGGGCCTCTTCCATCGCCAAACCCTAATCACCCAAAGCATGGATGAAGAAAGGTTCCACTTCTGCCTTGAGACCCTCCAACCACAGGGGATTAATGTAGATTTCACCAGTTTCCCCAATTTCGCAAACTCCACTTTATCCCAGTCCAATCTTCCAACTCAGCACACCCCCCCTTTTGAACGTTCCTATGTGTTCATCTTCCTTTCCCTCAATCTGGTCGACCCTCCTCTCCGACCTAACCCTTTCAGCCTCACTTTCAACTATCTATTAAACCAAAGGAAGCAGCTGAGAAAAATGCAAAGTGTTGTAGTAAGCCAGTGGATTCGGAGAAATATACGACCCAGTAACGGATGACCAAGAAACTGAGAAGAAAATCAAAAAGCGAAAAAGCATGCAGACAAAAGAAAAACATATTGACTGCTAAAGAAAACCATAAAGACTGCTAAAAAAACGTACATCAGTATATGAAACAAATGTAAAAACAAGGTCAAATGTGGAAATGTGGGTGTGCGGACAGGGTAATTTATTGAAGAGAACAGAGAAATCACAGGGGAAAGAAACAGTTTCTTTGTGTCTATCTTCAAGGCAGAATATCCAGAAATTCTCCCAGAAATACCAAGTGACCATGGGACTTGTGTAAGTAAAGGCTAAGATCATTCTTATCAGTGTTGAGGTCATCTTTTAAAAGAAAGCTGGATTGAGTATTTATAAATCTGACAGATCAGATGTACTTCATACAAGAATTTCAGAGGAAGCAGCAATAGGCATATTGATTGCATCGCAGATTTTCATGTTATTTACAATGCAGTCCTGAAGGATATGTAGCCAATCTGGATAAGGCAAAGGTTACAAATATTATCTAACAATTTAAGAAAGGATGAAGATGGACAGTGGTGAACTAAAGAGCAGTATCTTCTCATTCGCAGTCGGGTGTCTGTTGGGCTCGATTACAAAGAACGTGTTACTGGATATATAAAAGGTAATGGGAAAACTGGGGAGTGTGATAATGCATCGATGAAATGAAAACCTTAAGTGCTAAACATTTTTTGAAACGGTTTGAAGATGATTCTTGTGGACGTAGGCAATGAGGAGCTAATGGATAACGTATAGTTGGATATTCAGGAGGATCTTTTTTTAAGAACTCTCCCACTAACATCATAAGAAAAGTTAAAGTGAAAGGAATTGGGAAGAACGCATGCAAATAAGAAACGAAAAATTAGGTTTACATTCATGTGTATGTAATTGGAATATAGAAGATGTCGTGCACCAGCTGCATATAGTGTTGCTGAGACTAAACTTAGAGTATTGTGTACCGCTTGGAGTCCCAATCTAAGATTGAAGATACTGACTACAGAGGAACTGCAAAAGGTATTCTCCAGATTAATCCATAAAATGGCAAGATTGTCTGATGGGGGACATTCAGCCTGTGATCTCGAATTTCAAAAGATGAGAGGTGATTGTAGTGAAACTTAGAAACTTAGAAACATAGAGGGGACTGAATAACAGAGGGACATGGAGAAGTCCAAGCAGGCGAGATTAGGCAGAAGCCCACGATATTCCACACGTACAAGTAGAACAGAATAATCAGCAAAAAGTTAGTGTCCATTAGAAACCAAAGGGGGGCAATTAGTGCGTCAACCCAGAGAACATTGATAGATTGTTACATGTAAACATCACAGCTGTTTTACTTAGGAGAAGGAGGATGCAGGTACAGAATTCGAGAAGATGGACTGGAAAGCTCTTGAAGAGATTGATGTAAAATACGAGCGGGGGTTTGAGGCTTTGTTTAGTATAAAATTGGACCAATCCGCAGGTCTGGATACTGTTGGAGTCAAGGGAGGAAACTTTAATTGGAATCTGACCAAAGGGGAGGTGCCAGAGGACTGGAGAGGAGCTAATATGATTCCACTTCACACTAAGGGTGGTAGAGCTTTGCCAAGGTAACTATAGACAAGCGAGTATTAGATCACTGTTCGGGAAACTACTGGAGAAAATAGAGAAGGAGAAAATCGAACTCCAATCAGAGTCGCAAGCTTTGATCAGGGATAATCATCATGACTTGATCAGAGTGAAGTCACGCCTAATGAATTTGATTGAATGAGTTTGAGGAGGTCGCTTATTTAGTTTTGCATCAAGATCTTTGGCAAAGTTTCACATGGGAAACTGAAAAAAAAGTAAAATCTCACAGTATCAAGCATAACTTGAAAAGTTACAATGAAAATTATCTTAGTGTCAGGAGGCAGAGGGTGGTGGGAGAAGGCTGTTTGTGTGACTGGAGACCAGTGTCCCCTGGTGTACCACAGTGAACAGTGCTGTGTCCCTTATTGTTTGTAGCATTAATAAATGGTATAGATGTGAATCTGGAGGGGGAGTGGGTGGAGGGGTGGGAGTTGTGATAAGTAAGTTTATGTTTGATACAAAGATTGGCCGGGTGGTTGGCATTGAGGAGGAAGTTCTGATTGTACAGGAAAATACAAGTGGAATGATCAGATGGACAGATCAATGGCAGATGGAATGTGATCCTGATAAATATGAGGTGATGTACTTTGGAAGGAGGAACCAGACATTGGGTGTACACAATGATTGGCAGCAACTAGGGAGCTCAGAGGGTGTTTCTCCACACCTCCCTGAATGTGACTGAACAGGGTAATGGACTAGTTAAGAATTGAACCTTAGGGTGTAGCTTTTATTATTCAGGAAGTAGATTATAAGTGCTATACAGGGCTTTGTTTAGTACATGATTGAGTACTGTATGTAGTTCTGGGAGCCACATTACAGGAAAGATGCGATTGTACTGGAGTGGTTGCAGAGGAGATTCACCAGGAGATTCCCTGGGATGGAGCATATCAGCTATGGAGAGAGGCTGGATAAGCTCTGGTTGTTTACTTTGGACAGAGAGGCTGAAGGGGATGTGATTCAGAAGGATAAGTCAACAAGGGGCATGGACAGGGTGGATAGACAGCAGCTGTTCCTTTTAGACAGAGGGTCAAAAACAAGGGAGCACACTTTTAAAGTGAAGGGTTTGAGGTTCAGAGAGGATTTAAACATTACTTTTTCTCACCCAGAGGGCGTTGATGTCTGGAATGTACTTCCTGAAAAGGGAGTTATCACGGCTAACCGGTTAACCATTAAAAGTACTTGGACGAGCACTTGGAAGTTTCATAACATTCCAGGATATGGGCCTGGTGTTGGAAAGTGCGACTAATACAGATCGTGCTGTATTTCTGTTGGTACAGAAACTATGCTCCTGTGAGTATATGATGTGGAGCTGAGCAGCTTAAGACAGGAATTGATGGGGTTCTGAGCATAATGTTCACAAAGGTTATAAGAGTGAACTGTTATAGCTTGTCAAATTATATCAATGTGAGAAGTATGAAAAAACAGTGCAGGTTTTTTCCAGTTTGAAACCAGAGAATGGAGAATGGGAAACAGGAAAATGGCAAATCTATGAATCCACAACTTCAGTTCTGTCTTCACAGAACTTTCTGACAATACCAGGGAAACCAAGTTTGGTATGGAAAACAGTATCGTACATGGAACACAGAACATAGTAAGTAAATGGTTTGGGAGAAATTATTGGGACTGAATGTAATGGTCATAGACAACACTAACATAGATTTATGAAATGGGAATTATGTTTGAGAAACTGACTGGGAGACAAATGAAAGAGAAACAATGGATGTAAAACTCGTGGCTTTTCAGAAAAATGTTGATAAAGCTCCCAGCCTAGTTTGCAAAATCAAATCTGAGTGGATTGGGGCGAATATATGGACATGTTTCTAGATTGGGACAGCTGGCAGGAAACAGTGAATAGAAATAAACAGACACGTGAAGCAACAGCCTGACATTGTATTTAAGGTATGATTCTGTGATTATGACTATGTTCCAGACACTCCATCACCTTTCCCGGATATCTCCTGTTTAACCAGCAGGACAGACAAAGCAGAAGTGGTGGCACAGTGGCATACAGTTGGAAGGGAATTGCTCTGGGAGTCCTCAACAGTGACTCTGTATCCCATGAAGTCTCCTGGAGTTAGTTTACCCATGGGAAATGGAATCTCCTGCTGATTACCATGTACCAGCGTCTCAACTGATGAATCAGTACTCCTCCAAGCTGACCAACACTTGGAGGAAGCAATGAGGGTGGCAAAGGAACAAAATGTACTCTGGGTTGGGAATGTCAATGTCCACTAAAAGCGTGGTTCAGCAGCAACATTACTGATTGAGCTGGCCGTGTCCTAAAGGATATAACTGATAGACTGGGTCGACGGCAGGTGGCGAAGGAACCTATAAGAGGGAAAAGCTATACTTGACCACAGCCTTACTAATCTGCCAGTTGCAGAAGTATCTGTCCATAACAGTATCGGTAAGAGTGACCACCGCATAGTCATTGTGAAGACAAAGACACTCCTGCACATTGAGAATAACCTCCACCAATTTAGGTGGCACTATCACCGTGCTAACTGGGACAGACTTCGAACAGATCTATCTGGGTTTCCATAACGTGTTGTGGGTCATCAATAGCAGCAGAATTGTACTCCAGCACAACCTCATGGCCTGGCATATCCCCCTCACAACAATTACCATCAAACCAGAGGATCAACCTTGGTTCAATGAAGTGTGCAGGAGGGCAGGAGCAGCACCGGGCATACCTGACAATGAGGTATCACCCTGGTGAAGCCACCAACCAGGACTGCTTGTGCGCCAAACTGCACAAGCAGTAAGTGATAGACAGAGCTAAGTGATCCCACAAGCAAAGGATCAGATCTCAGCTCTGCAATCCTTCCACTTCTAGTTGAGAATAGTTATGGACAATTAAACACGTCATTGGAGGAGAAGATTCGACGAGTATCCACATCCTTAATGATGGAAAAGCCCAGCACTTCAGTGTTAAAGATAAGTTTGATACATTCGCACCAATCTTCAGTCAGAAGTGCTGAGTGGATGATGCACCTCAGCCTCCTCCAGTGGTCCTCAGCAACGCAGTTACTAGCCATCAGCTAATTTGATTCACTCCACGCAATATCCAGATTCATTTGGAGATACTGGATACCACAGAGGGTACATTCTCTGACAACATTCTGTCGATAGTACTGAAAAGTTTTTCTCCAGACCTTGTCACTGCCCTCACCAAGCTGTTCCAATACCGTTACAACAATTACATTTCCCTGATTACGTGGAGATTTACCCCAAGTATCTCCTGTATATAAAAAGCAGAACAAATCCAATCCGGACAATTACCACTCCATCAGTCTACTCTCGATCATCAGTAAAGTGGTGGAAGGTCTCAGTGCTTTCAAGCAGCACATGCTCAGCAATACCCTGGTCAATGACACCCAGTTTGGGGTCCACCAGGGTCACTCAGCTCCTGACCTCATTACCTTGATTCAAACATGGACCAAAAAGCTGAATTCCAGAGGTGGGGTGAGAGTGTCAGTCCTTTAAAACAAGGCTGCCTTCTCCCAAGTGTGACATCAAGGGGCGTAAACAAAGCTGTAATCAATGTGTATCATGGGCAAATTCCCCGCTGTTTAAAATCATATCTGACACGTAGGAAGATGGTCATTGTTGATAAAGGCCAGTCAACTCAGCTCCAGGACAAGTCTGTAGGAGTCCCTTGGCAGTGGTCTAGGCCCAAACATCTTCAGGGCTGCTTGATCACTGACCTTCCCTCTATAATAATGTCAGAAGTGGGGATGTTCGCCAATGATTGCACAATATTCAGCAACATTTGTGGCTCCTCAGATACTGAAGCAGTCCATGTCCAAATGCAACAAGATCTGGACAGTATCCAGGCTGACAAGTGGCAAGTAATATTCACGTCACACAATTGCCAGACCGTGACCATCACCACTAAAATGCAATCTAAACACTGCCTTTGGCATTCAATGGTGTTACCATCACTGAATCCACAGTGGACTGCAGCGGTTCAACAAGGCAGCTCACCACCACCTTCTCAAGGGGCAACCAGGGACAGGCAATAAATGCTGTCCCAGCCAGTCACACCCAGATTCACGAAATAAATAAATTGAAAAACCAGATTTTTGTTAACAGAGGAAGGTTGCTGAGGTATCACAGGGATCGGTGCTCGGGTCCCAGCTGTTCACAATATCCATTAAACATTTGGTTGCGGGAATCAAATGCAATATATCCCAACCTGCTGATAGAACTAAAAGATGTTGGATTGCGAGTGGGTGAGGAGGTTGTAAAAAAACTTCAAGGTGACTAAGGCAAGTGGAGTGAATGGGCAAATATGTGGCAGATGGAGAGCAATGTGGGTAGAGGTAACGGTGTGACCTTTGGTGGGAACAAGCGATTGGCAGCTTTTCATTTGAAAATAGATTGTTTGAAACATGTTGATCTAAAAAGCGATGTATGCGCCTTTTTGTTGTTTCCTTCTGCGCAGCCCTCCAAAGTCCCTGCAGCGCAGTGAGTTCTGAAGCCAGAAGTCAATACTGGGAATGGCATTCACACGCTGCCCAGTGTACATAGGCCTACGAAGTGGGGAGCTGCAACATTGCAAAGGATCTGGATCTCCCTGTAGACCAGTCATAGAAAGCAATATTGCAGGAGCAGAAAGCAGTTAGGGAGATCAATGATGTGCTGACCTTCATTTCTGGGGGATTTGAATCCAGGAGTAAGGGTGTCTTACTGCAGCTGCACAGAGCGTTGGTGAGACCCCATCTCAAACACTGTGCAGTATTGTGTGCAGGTTTAGTCTCCTTACCTAATAAAGGACAAACCTGAGGGAGTGCAGTGAAGGATGACCAGACTGATCTTTGTAATGACTGGCTTGTTGTGGGAGCAGAGTTTGGAGCGACTGGGCCTGTATTCCATGGGGTTTAGGAAAATGGGTGGAGATCTCAGTGAGATATATAAAGCTCTGACAGGGTGAGACGGATTGGAAGCAGGGATAATAATTCCCCAGGCTCTGGTGTCTAAAACAAGGGTCCACAGTATTAGGTACAGACAGACCATTCTACAATGTGATGACAATAAATGTCTGCACTCAGAGACTGGTGAACCTGGGGAATGGGCTCGAACCTGGAAGACAAGATACTGAATATAAATACGGACTTAGAGTCAGTAAAGGAATAGTGAGATAGAAGGAGAACGATATGGAAATAAAGGACCAGGTATCATTATATTGAATTGGGTAGCAAACTCGACAGACTAAATGGACTTCTGCACTTCCTACTTTTTTGCTTCCCACGGTTAAACACATTAAGGGATGTGTACAGTGTGTGGGAAAAGTGCATTGAGGAGATGTTTGAACATGAACTGGAATGGGGAAGGCTCAATGTGTTGTATGGCCTACTCCATTCCCGATGTTTCTGTGTAGTCTGTAAATGTTGTCACAAGCTCTCAGATGTTAGGAAGGATGTCTCTGCAGGGTCAACAGGACTGTATTTCTCATTCCCTTTTCCGATACTGAGGCTGGGGCCGGGTGTTCTGTCTGGTTCTATCCTTTAGACCTCGGAACAGTTTGATACAATAGAATGTGTTGTTTGGCGGATTCAGAGACCATTGAAAAGTTTATCACATGTCTGTGTGTCTGCAGTCACATTTAGACCCGACCAGGAAAGCACGGGTGATTCACTTCCTGAAAGTACATTTGTGAAGCAAATTGGTGTGTACAATCGACATTGGCTTGAAAGTCACTATTTACGGACACCAGATGTTGCATCTTAATATTTTGTCAATTGTGTTTAACTTACACCAGCTGCTAGAGCATTAGCCTGGTCTGGATTAGTAATCCAGTGACCTTTCCACAGCAGCACCATCTCTACATGGGGACATATCTGAAATCATACTGAGCAGGTTATTTCTGTGCTGTTTGATAACTCTGTCAAAAAGAACTCCCACCAATTTGACTGTCGTGGTGGGACTGAGGGGGAGGTAACTGGTCAGATTTTAATTATAATCCTCTTAGGAACTGGACAGAGTTGAGTAATTTTCCACATTTCCAGGGAGATTTCAGAGTTGGAGCTGGAATGAAACAGCTTCTTCAGGAACAGGGCTTGTTGTGCAGCACAAGTCTTCAGTCCTATTGCAGGAATGGTGTCAGGGGCCGTTGTCTTTTTCGTACGTACTGTGTTCAGCTGTTTATTCATGTCACGTGCAGCAAATTGAATTGTTTGAAGACTGGCATCTGTGATTCTGTGGGTATCATGGCGAGGGTGAGGTGGATCATCAACTCAACACTTCTGGCTGAGGTTGGTGCAGCTACCATATCCTGGTCTTTTACACTGATGTGCAGAGCTGTTCGATTACTGAGGATGGGGATATCTGTGGAGCCCTTTCCTTCGTCATTTGTTTAATCGTCCATCACCATTTATGATAGAATGTGAGAGGATTGCGGAGCTTCGATCAGATCTGTTTGTCAAGGGTGGTAGCTTTAATGGGTTCACGTCAGGTTAAGGTTCACGTGGTTCTGACCCAGTCATGTTCACCCACAGTCATTACTGAAACATAGATCGTATTGATGGTAATGGTTGACTGAGGAAATTATTCGAGGCTAAAAGTTACAGGTTGTGGTTGAATGCTGTACTGCTTCTGCTGCTGCGGTAGTCTACAGCACTACATCAATACGCAGTTTTGAGCTGCAATATCTGCAATGCAATTCTGCTCTCTGTCCCTTAGTTCACATCGAGACCTATTCACCCATCAGTCATGTACTCAGTGACCTAATCTGGTTTCTGATGTGGTAACACTTGCATTTTCATACTTTCATTCTGCTGAGGGTCTCTCCCCAGGTCATGCTTTCAATCTGACACATTCTGCAAAACAATTAACTGATTTTAATTCAATTACTTAATTCATCTGAATCTTTTTCCTTGAGTAATATCATCTTCTGTGTTTAAAGTGAATGTGTTTCCTCTGTTTCTCTCCCTGACCATGATTAAGAGCTCTGTAATATCAGTGTTGTCAGCTTTATGTAGTTTCAGAGCCAATGAATTCTCTGGGTTCCCAATCATCTTCACCACATTGTATTGGTTTGATGCCTTATTACTCATGGTTGCCTTTTCCTGCCATGAGTATGTTTCATCTCCTTTGGGAGAATTTCTAATATCCTCCGAAATATCCCCAGAAATTCCTGCTTTTGCTGCTCCATGATCTGAAAATGTGTTGCTGGAAAAGCGCAGCAGGTCAGGCAGCATCCATGGAACAGGAGATTCGAAGTTTCGGGCATAAGCCCTTCTTCAGACCTCATTTTGTTCTGCTCCATGATCTGCCCTGCTTGGCTCCCCTTCCAATTAACTCTGGCCCGCTCCTCCCGAATGTCTTTGTAGTTACATTGCTCAATTATAATCACATTACATCAAGAAGAGAGCAATAGATATAAACCGAAAGAAGGAGTTTTGAGAGAAGAGACGCAAAGAATAATTGGTAAATTTCTAAACTAGATACAAAGAGAGAAAGAGCGAGACAACATAGATGAGGAAATGTGAAAAATGAGAAAACTAGATCACCGAAAGAAGTAGATGTACATCCCTTAATGCTTTGGCAATTCTTGTGTGCTGTGGTCCTTTGCACAGTGCATGTACAACAGAGCAATATATGTTCAAATACTGGCTCTGATGCCAGAATTTTTATCTCCAATAGTATGACAGACACTAGCTTTGGAAAGTACCCAAAAGGCCAATATATTGAATTCTGGTAGAAAGGGGATTAACTGAAATAAATTGGGACACCAGAAGCAAGAATTTATAACACACATCCTGATAAGAATGAGAGATTGGATTGGAGAATTCCAGAAAAGGAGGGAACGTTGAGAGAAGGGGAACATATCATTTTAGATGAGAATCAAATGATGTTTTAATGTTTTATAAATTTTATACAGCATATGCCTCACTTTTTGTTAACTGTGTCTCCGTTGTTCATTTAGAATGTGTTGTGCACATATGAAAAATGTTACATATCTGCACACACACATTAATTAAACAGTGTATATAAAATCATTTTTCCGCCATTGAAATGGTCCTGTTGTCGTGTTACCAGGATACATGAACACCAACTGGCCACCAAAAGACATAACCCATTATCACTATGTTCCATACATACAGGCAAAGAAGGGCACCACTTTTATTGGGACAACGCACACACATACTAAGACACGCAAGGACGTTCTTACAGAAATGGCATTCTGACCAGAAGTCTGTGAATAAACACACCAATTTAGATCCTATCTACCTTCTCTTGTAAAACAAAAGAACTGGAAATGACATCACCCATCTTAAGAACCCAAGACCTATAAATAGAGAGGCGCGACATACCACCAGCGCTTCAGCAGAGCCTCTCACTGATGATGTTACCTAGTTATAGTGTCGAATCGTCAGAAAACAAACCTTAAAGCACAGCGAGCTAACTTGCATACACGCAACTGTTATTTTTCTTTCATTCGTGGAATTTGGGAGTTCTTTGTCACTCATGTATTAACAGATTACGAGGTGAGGTGATCTTTATTGGGTTTGTGGTTTTAATTAACAGAAGTGCTCGACATTGATGTCTTCAGAGTTTGGGGCCCTGCCGTATGGGAATTGGACAGATTTGAACAGATTTCGGGTACAAAATGTTCTAGCAAATTCCAACACGTTGCAATTAGTGACCTAGATCTTCAAATAAAACTGGTCGGAAAATCTGTTTAACTTTGTTTACTTGTGGTTGTTTAAATTAAAAGTGAGAGGAATGGCTTTTAACATTACTAAAGAGGTTCCCAAATTTGCCAAGACAGTTTAGAAAGACAGAAGCAGGACATTTTTTAGAATTAGCAAATAGGTTAGAATTGGGTTTAACCAGGGACAAAAGGAAACCTGAAATTATAGTGGAGTTGGTCAGAATAAGCTGGTGGGCACAGCTGGTGAGGCATGTGCAGCGCTGTCAGATGAGGGGTCAAGCACTTTGATGTGTCAAAGAAACAGACAAATGCAGTCGAGTTAGAAAAAACTAAAATTGCAAATATGGCAACTGAAGTTAGAAAATAAAGAACGAAACGGAAACAGAGAGAGAAAAATGAGAAGGAGAGGAAAAAGAAAGAGAGAGAGAATTTGAAATTCAGAAGTTGGGAATTAGACAAGAAAGTTAAATTAACAGGATGGAGATGAAGGGAGAACGTCGGGATGTATACAACTATGTTAGTACCTTGCCATATTTCGGTGACAAAAATGTCAAAACCTTTTTTATTACATTTGAAAAAAAATGACTCGGCAGATTACGTGTCCAGTGAACTTGCGGGTAATGCTAGTTCAGAATAAGCTTGTGGGCACAGCTGGTGAGGCATGTGCAGCGCTGTCAGGTGAGGGGTCAAGAGATTATGCAGATGTCAAATTGGCAATTTTGATTTGCTATGAATTGGTACCAGAAGCATATAGACAGAGGTTCATAAAAATAGAGGCGGAACCAGGTCAGATTTATGTTAAGTTTGAAAGAATTAACTACAGTCATTTTGATAGATGGGTGCTTAAAAATAGATAAGACCTGTAAGGCTCAAAGGGAGATTATTCTGCTAGAGAAGTTTAAAGTCTCACTTCCAGAGATGGTAAGAATTCATGTGAATGAACAGAAAGTTCAAGAAGCGAGAAGCGTGGCAAAAATTGCAAGTAAATATGCATTGGTGCATGAGATGAAATTGAGCTTCTGGGAGAATTTCCATGTTATGAGGGATAGAAATTGGGAGAAGGGAAGTTCACACATTACAAAGCAAACAATAGCGCATAATAGTTTACCACAAGTGAAAAAAGAAGCCCAAAGGGGTTGAAAGGAGATGAAAGGCCTCAGGTGTTCTCACTATAAGGGCGTGGAACATATAAAATGATAGTGCCGATGGTTTAAGAAGGGCACTGGGAAAAGGTGTTTTCATTAAAGTAAGCTGGGACACACTGTGATGGTCGTTGAAGGAAGGCACTTTGGGGAAAGATGTGGCAGAAGAGGCTAAACCAGTGGCATTAGTGAACCTGGTAAAGGAGACCCCAAGTAGAGCCGAGGAGCTGCAGAAGAGTATACAGCCGAGGCAGGGTCTGGGTATGGAGTCAGTACCTGATCACTATAAAGAATTCGCCTCTTTAGGTAAAGTTTACTCAGAAAGAACAGGGGGAGAAGGACAAGAGTTATAATTTTGTGAGATATGGATCTGCTCAGTCTGTAATAGTTGAGAAGTGAGTCGCCGGAAAAGCACAACAGATCAAGCAGCATCCGAACATTAGGACAATCGAATATCAGGCATAAACCCATCGTCAGGAATGTGGTGGGGGACAAGGGAGCTGAAAGATAAATACGAGGGTAGTAGTTTGGCTGGTGGGAGGGTCACTGGAAAGGCGATAAGAAGATGTAGGTGGGAGTAATAGTGATATGTCGGTTCGGAGGGTGGAGCCGGTAGGTGGGAAGGAAGCTGGCCAGTTAGGGCGGTTCAAGAGGGCAGTGCTAGGTTGAACGGTTGGATCTGGGAGAGGTTGGTGGAGGGGAGATTTGGAATTTGGTGAAGTCAACGTTCATGATGGTTCTAGTTTGAGGGTTCTAGTTGTCCTACTACCTACCCACAACACCCTCCTCTCCGACCTATCACCATCACACCCCACCTCCATCTACCTATCGCCTTCCAAGCTATCTTACACCCAGCTCCACTCCCACCCTCCTATTTATTTCTCGGCCTCATTCCTTCTCCCTTATTCCACACCCCACTTTCCTGATGAAGGATTTATGCCTGAAACGTCAACTCTTCTGCCCCTCGGATGCTGCCTGTTTGGCTATGTTTTTCCAGCCCCACACTTTTCAACTCTCATCTCCAGCATCTGCAGCCCTCACTTTCTCTCGGCCTCTAATAGTGAGAGATGAAAGATTTTCACTCTTTTTGACATATTAATCAAGATCGAGACAATTTGTGGAATGGGGTTAGAAATTAAGCATTACCTTGTGTAACATCAGGATGGAATGCCAAATCAAGGTTGGGAAAGTAACAGTGACAGTGAGTAACAGAGTGTCATTTCCAGGAATACTGTTTGTTCTTGTGAACGATTTAACAGGATCCAAGGTGGGAGTGGCGCCCCTTGTGTTGGAGAAGGCAAAAGGAAAACTGGGGAATTGGGGAGTTAAAAGAACAATACCCAGGATTTTTTCCAAACTGTATAGTAACAAGATTCCACTGTCATAAGTTAGAGCAGGAAGGAAAACCGAAAGAAAAAGCCAAAGGAGGTGATGTGCAGTTAACTGACACCCTGTTTGATGTCACGGTGCAGAAAAAGCCTGAACAGGCAGAGGATCAGGCAGGGGTGTTTAATCCTGAAAGGCGAATGGACTTACAACAGATATATATACACACACACATCCGCATGCACACAAACAGAAACGGAATCAAAATATATTGTCGAACGTTATTAACTTAAAGATAGAATGCTAAAATGAAAATGGAGACCCTGATAGGTTAGTGCAGAAGGGAAATGGGCCGACGTGCACCAGATTGTTTTAGAGGTAGCGTACAATGTTACGGGTAGCACATAAACTAACTGCAGGGGGTCACCTAGGTGTACAGAAGACTCAGGCTAAGGTACAGAGGCATTTCTAGTGGCCTGGAATGCACACGGACGTGGTTATTTTTTGATGTACATGTCAAACATTCTAAATGGTAGGGAAGTCACAGGTAGTACTAAAGCCAGCACCTTGTTACCAATTCCTGCCTTCGAAGAACATTCCACGTGGGTTATGATTAGTTGTGTAGCTCCCCTATCTAAAATAAAAGTGGAAACCAATATTTGCTAGCCATAATGGATGTTTCTCCCAGATTCCCAGAGGCAATTCAATTATGGAGTGTTAAGGTAAAAAGGGAGGTGGTGGAGTTGGTAGCTTTCTTTACTCACTGTGGGCTCCGCAAAGAGATTCAGTCAGACCAAGGTCTCATTTTTACCGCTCAGCTGTTTAAGGAAGTCTTGGATAGCTTAGGCATACAGCAGTTTAAATCAAGGGCGTCCCATCCTGAATCCCACGGAGCCTTGGCAAGTTAGCATCAGACGCTGAAGACCATATTAACTGCGTACTGTCAGGATTACCGGAATGATTGGAATGACGGTGTCTCATTAAATTGTTTGCCATTAGACAAAAAATATTTTCCCAAATAAATCTACTCAATTTACTTCCTTTGAGTTAATATTTGAAGTTAGAGGTCCTTTGGAATGAATTGAATATAAATTAACAGGACCGAAGTCAGAGATCTCACACTCGGATTATGTATGTGAGATGACGGAGAGATTAGATAGAGTAGGTGAGTTAGCTAAACAGCACCTGAAGGGCACAGCATAGAATGAAGCACGTGGCAGATAATAACTCTAAAATTTTGACGATTTCCTGTGGGTATGACGTAATAGTATTGCCACCAGTGATAGGAATTCCCTTCAAAACCAGGTTTAGTGACTCAGGAACAGAGTTATGGTCAGATGAACAAATTGTGTAGTTTATCTGTATGATGTAGTGACCTTTAGCAAGTGATTGAAAGCTCACATTTTACAGTTGGCAGAGCATGTTGACCGATTACAAGAAGCAACCTTGGTAATAAACTTAAAGAAAACAGAATTCGCGAAGTTAGAGGTGATGTTCTTGGGACATTACATTGGTTATGGAAGGTTGACCCCATGGAACACAAAGACTTTGAGGAATTTCCACGACCATCCTCGAAGAAAGAGGTGCTTCGATTTTTGGAATTGAGTGGATTCTATCGGACGTTTTTTCCAAACTTCAGCAGCGTATTGGCACCACTGATGGACTTAGTAAAGAAGGAAACAGAATTGTGGTGGACAGAACAATGCCAGGAGGCATTTGAGAATTTTAAAGCAGGATTAATCACGATCAGTTTTAGCTATACCAATTATTTTGAAACCCTTTCAAAATTCTATTTGCTTCTAGGGATATAGGGGTTGGAGTTGTATTGATACAGTAAGATGATGATGGAATTGAATGGCTAATTGGCTACTTGTCGAAAAACGCAATATCCACCAGAAAGAAAAATACAACATTCTCCATTATTGAAAAAGGATGATTAAGTTTCGCACTGACCTGACAATATTTTAATGTTTATGTGACAAATAAATTGTCGGAGATGGTTGTGGACAACGACAAACCTCTCGCATTTTTTGGAATATTTAAAGACCAGAATATGAGAGCATTTCATTGGAGTCTTATCACACCGACTCTAAACTTACAAAATGTACATGCTGTGGGTCCTAAAATGTGATAGCAGATGTGTTATCGTGGATTTAAAGGAAAAAGTTTAGATAACATTTGACTTATTCCAGTTTATACAGGTGTGTAAGATTAATATGAATGATATAACTGAGATTAATACTTTTTTATTTCATAATAATGGGATTAAGAATTAGAAGAAAAGAAATGGAGCCATCTTTTCATTTTGATCTTTTTTTTCTGAAGGAGGGAGGTCTTATGAAGCAGAAAGCATGTCAGCTCACTTTAAGACAGAACGGGTTTTGTTGAATAGAAAGTACAGCACAGATGCCAGCTAAATGTCAGATTGTTCCATATGTCACAGTTAGGTGTGAAATGATACCTGAGTTTTGGTTGCTGTTTTGACAACAATTCAAATACAACCAAAGCGTTTAAATAATGGTCAGGATACCAGAAGCCAACGGAATTTGAATATTATTGTTTAGACACCTGGAAAGCAATCAAATTATGAGAATTATTGTATCATGGGGAGTATGTAAACCCAGCATTTGAACACTAGAGGGAGAGCCACTGCCATCCAACAACAGAGTAACTGCTGGAAGAGTGAACACAGCGGGGAAGATAGAGACGGTGTGGTCTTGAGATTGTAATGTTTAATATGTGGGCTGTTGGAACAGAATATTTTTACAGAGTCGGAGTCAGATAGGATGTAGCTAAGAAAAGACGGGCTTGTATTTGTGAATAGTTGTTGTTTAGTGTTCACTATTAAAGTTAAGAAACTAACTTGTTAATTTTTGTATAAATCGTGGAATGTAGGAGATCTGTGTCACTCATATTTTAACAGATTCCAAGGTGAGGCGAGCTTTTCTGGGTGTTTGTTTTTAATTAACAGAAGGGTTCGACTCCATCTTGTAAATGTCCATCCACGCTAACCCCAATTCCCTGCAGTTGGCCCATATCCTTCCAGTCCATTCCTATTCACGTATTTATCCAAATGCGTTTGAAATGTTGTTAATGTACCCCCCAACCACATTTGCTGGCAGCTCATCCGTACACCAGCCATTTATGTAAATAAGTGGTCCCTCAGATTCCCTTTTAATCCTTCCCCTTTAACCTTAAACTGATCGTCTCTCGTTCTCAATTCTCTAAAGCTTGGAAAAAGACTGAGAGCATTAACCCTACCACCGTGATCTTATTCAGCTCTATAAGGACTCCGTCAGTCTCCTACATGCTAAAGAAAAGGTCCCAGCTTGTCCAACCCCTCCCTATAACTCAGACCATTGGATCCTGGCAACGTCCTTGAAAATTTCTTCTGCACGCTTTCTAATTTAATAATATCCACGCTATAACAACGTGTCCAAACTGAACACAATACTCCAAGTGTGGCCTTACCAAAGTCCTGTGTAACTGCAACATAAATTCCCAACTTCTATCAAAAATGTCCCACCTGATGAAGGCCAATGTGCCAAAAGCTTTCTTCACTGCCCTGTCTACCTGTGACTCCACTCTCAGAGAACCGTGCAGCTGAACTCCAAGGTCTCTCTGCCCACTACACCCTTGAAGATCCTCCCATTCACCATGAAACCCCTACCTTGCTTTGAGTTCCCAAAATATAAGGCATCACGCATCTATATTAAATTCCATTTGCCATTTCTCGGCCCACTTCCCCACCTGATTAAGGTCCTGCTGCAATTTCTGATAAACTTCCTCACTGACCATGCTCCCACTTACTTTAGTGTCATCTGTAAACTTACTAATCATAACTTGTACATTCTCAACCAATTCATAGATAACAAACAAAAATGGACCCAGCCTCCAGTCTGACAAACATCCTTCCACTAAACCCTCTGCTTTCTACCATCAAACCAACTGTGTATCAAATTGGCAAGTTCCCCCAGCATTCCACGTGATGGAAACTTCCAGAGCAGTCTGCCGTGTGGGACCTTATCAAAGGACATACTGAAATCTACAGAGACTATGTCTACCGCTCTGTCCTTATCAACCTTCCTGGTCACTTCATCAAAGAACTCTAATAAATTTGGGAAGCATGATCTCCCACTCACAAGTCTATGCTGACTGCTCCGAATCAAACCCTGTGTAAGTAATTGGTGCAGTCAATGGTGTGCTTTCCTTCATTGTAAGATGATTCGAGTACATAAGTAAAGCCATCTTCCTGCTGTTGTAGAGCCTTGCTGAGAGAGCATTTAGGGCACTCTGTACAGATTTAATCTCCTTTGTAAGGAATGATCTCCTTACCACAGACACGGGTAATGGCAACATGAGGATAGAGTAAAGAAACTAAGTGTTTAACGTGTAGAGCTGTGAGAGACGCAGAAATGGTGACGCTGAAACACGAGGAATGGCAGCGAACACTTATTTCCACAAGACACATTGATAGGGTGAGAAAATCCATACTTTGCCCAGGATTGATTGGTTTGATTTATTGCCACGTGTATCTCAGTACAGGGGAACACTTTATTTATGAGCAGTGGGGGCAGGTCATAGTAAGCATGGCCAGGCAGATCATAGGGTGGAAATAGACTTGGACAGAGTAAGGCATACAGGATACACTGCACAGGACAAGCATGCGACAAGATGAACATGAGCAAGATCGCCATTATTTGAACTTAGAGAGTCCATTCTTCAGTCTAACGTGGCTTTCCGAATAGTTTATATGCCTTTACTAACTCGCGCCATGTTATTGTGCAGTTGGTGTGTGCCCCTGTACTGAACGCCATGTTTTCACAATCCCCAACAGCAGCCACAATACCTTCATTCTGAAACAGGTAGCCATTCCCACCAGCTTCCACCTACATAGAGAACACCAGGCTGGCTTGTCGGAGATGGAAGGTGCCTTCTTGAGACTTCATACAGGACATATGGCTTCCCTCCTCACCATGAATAACGGAGCCAAGAAGAACAACGTGGAGCAGTCTGTCTGTGCAGCCTCTGCTCCACTTGTTCATCATGTTAGAGCATCAATCTGAAACACATAAGTCTGCCGATGCTGGTGATCAGAGTAGATCGTCGATTGCTGGAAAAGCACAGCAGGTCAGGCAGCATCTGAGAAGCTGGAGAATTGACGTTTTTGGAATAAGGCATTCATCAGGAATCAGCATCAATTACCACATTCTGCACCCCCGTGTAAGTGCATTGAGTTGAGAATGGCCTCCTACTGTTCCTGTATAAGTGACTCAAGGGGCTGATTGGCTTCTTCCTCGTCCGATTAGACAAGACCAAGGGCCTGACTGGTTAGCCCTGGTTCCTGTTCGACAGCTCATTGTACTGACAAGTGTGATGATGCTGTAGCTTTAAGAGGTTATTTTGTCCTGGTTTCTTTTCAGAGAGAGATTGAACGATCGTTACCAAGCTGGTTAGTTAAGACTGCTCGAGTAACAGCTACAGAGGCCTTGTGTTTATTTTAATGCAGCCTGAATGGGTGTGGCCAGCTCTCACAGATTAGGATCTCTGGGTTTTGGTTTCTCAGTAACATTAGAAACTATTGGCGTCTCCACAGAGTTGGAAGCTTGAGTGTATATCTCCTGATTGCTACCCTCTCTGAAATTTCTCTTGATGCTGTCACATTTCATCTGAAACAGACACTTTACATTCCCTGTAAAATAAGAAAACATTAGAGTCTAGGCTGTTGCCTTCAAATTTTTTCGAAGGGCTCTGATGTGGTCCATCACACTGTACTCCTTCTCTTCCTGAGTAATAGGCTGGAGGCACTGAATAGGCTGTCCTTTTCTTCTCCAATAGTGTCAATGGGATGAATGGCTTCCTCATATTCCTGTGAAACCAGCGTGAGGTGCTGAATGAACTCTTGTTTTACTGTGGCAATGTGCAGTGTCAGGCAGTGCTGTCACATGGATGTTACAGACACTTTAACAGCACAAGCCTGAGTGGTGTCCGGGTCTTGCTGCACATGGACACAGACCTGTTCAGGAGCTGACGGGGGACAAAATGTTCTGAACATTGTGGAATCTCCAGTGACCATCCCCACTTCTGATCTTATGGTGGGGAGGGTGGGGGCGGGGAGATATTGATGAAACAGCTGAAGATGTTTGTGAAGGGGTTCTCGCACAGAGGTGACCCAGGACTGAGATGATGAACACCTTCTTTTGCGCCATGTTTGACTCCAAACACAGGACAGTTTACTCTGATTCCCACTATGTCCAGTTTTGTTAAGCTCATTGATGTCAACAGAAGTCAACCACAGCCTTGATATTGGGGCCAATCATTTTAACTGAATCCTTGTGTCAACCTCTTTTGTTCACATCAATAAACCATGATATAGGAGCAGCAAGTGTTTTCTTCAAACAGATGGGATTGAATGTCAGGATTTCTCTTCTCAAGAGTCTTCTGGGAGCGAGATGACTGAAAGTATTTGAAGAGGAGTTAGCTGGATATTGATCTGTCAGAGAGGTGAGGACTATGAGGAATTGGGCAGTAAAGAGGATTTCAGACCGAGAGCAGGTCAGCCATGATCTTAGTGAAGGACAAGGCAGGCTCGGGGAGTGAACGACATGCCCCTGTTTCAGATATTCTCACATTCTGTTATTGAAAAGTTAATGGGTGTTATTTTCATGAATGCTCTGTTATTTCATATTGCAGTCAGGGAGACCAGAGGATTCTGTGAACCATCTCTGGGTGAGGTATAGGGTCTGTATTCACAGTGAATTGAGGTCTACAACATGACCAACAAATGAAGCATAAGTTGCAGATAGGGGAAGGTCTGTAAAGAGAGATGAGGGTCCTCGTTTATACCCGTGCCTGGGTTTTCCAATTACATTTCCCAAATCACCTCAAAGAGTGTGGGACAGTTATGAAGGGCTGAATAGACTCCTCTGTTTCTGTGCACCAGTTGATAGCAGTAATTAGCCTCCAACTGCTCCTGTCTAACTGGTTTGAGGGGCTGAATGGAACACAGAAGCATGGGACTGAGGAGCAGAAGTGGGTCATTACATACTTTGAGCCATCTCCACCAGGCACTAAGATTGTGACTGATCAGGTTGTGGTCTCAGCCCCACTTTCCTGTCTGTGTCCCATTATGCATGACTCACTTCTCTGTCAAATATTTACCTAATGCAGTTTTCAATCAATGTGAGCATAGAGGCACGATAAACGTCCAGTGAAGAGAATTCCCACTTGAAAGGTCCATTCAGAATTATTCGTCATTCTTTTTATAGAATCAGAGAGTCATGAAGAACGGAAACAGACCCGTTAGTCCAACCTGTTCACTCCGATCAGATATCAAATCTGATCCAGTCCCATTGCCAGCATTTGGCCAATATCCCTCCTCTTTCAGACACGTTTTAAATGTGCGATTGTAATCACCTTCAGCACTTCCTCTGACAGCACTTTCCGTACACACACCACTCTCTGTGTGTAACATTTACCTTCAGGTCCCTTCTAAATCATTCGCCCTCTCCCCTTCAAGCTATGCCCTCTTTTTCTGGACTCCCCTAACCTGGGGAGCAGAGCGTGGCTGTTCAGAATATCAATGCCCCTGATGATTTTATAAACCTCTATAATGTCACACCTCAATCTCTGACACTCCAGGGGGAAACCTCTCCCTAAAGCTCAAACTTCCACTCCTGGAACATCTGTGTCTAAATCATTTCTGCAGAAAACCGAGTTGTACGCAGTATTCTTAAAGTCGTCTCACCAACATCCTGTACAGATGTAACATGCCACAACAACCCCTGTACTCAATGCTCTGACTGATTAAATGAAATGTGCCAAATGTGTTCTGTCCCACTCTGTCTACCTCGACTCCACTTTCATGGAACAATGTACCTACAGCCCTATCCCTTTGTTTCACAACACGCCCCAGGACCTTACCATCAAGTGTATAATTCCTGCCCTGGTTTGCGTTCACAAAATGCAAAGCCTCGTATTTATCTAAATTAAACTTCATCTCTCACTCCTTGCCCCTTTGTCCCATCTAATTGTGGTCTCGTTGTACTCTGAGATAATCGACTACACCACCTTTCTGATGTCATCTGTAACCTTACTAACTATGGCCCCAATATTCGCATCTAAATCTTTCACATAAATGATGAAATGCTGTGAACTCAGTACTGATTCTTACAGCACACTGCAGCTCACAAGCCTCCAGTCTGAAAAATATCCCATTTCCTTCAAGCCAATTGTGACTAGCTTCCCCTGTATCCCATGTGACTGAAACTTACTCATTTGTCTACCAATCAGAATGAAATACTTGCTATGAAGTGGGGCTGAGTAGGTTAGGTTTATTTTCACTGGAAAAAAGGGGATTGAGGGGGGACTTAATCGATGTTTACAAAATCATGATGGGTTGAGACGGGGTGGATCGAGAGGGGACGTTTCCCAGGGTGAAGGATTCAGTAATGAGGGATCGTGCTTTCAAGGTGAGAGGTGGAATGTTTAAGGGGGATACACGCGGTAAGTACTTCACACAAAGGGTGGTGGGCATTTGGAACACGTTGGTAGCAGAGGTGGTAGAGGCAGGCACGGTAGATTCATTTAAGATGCGTCGGGACAGATGCATGAGTAGGTGGGGAGCAGAGGGATACAAATGCTTAGGAATTGACCGACAGATTTAGACAGTAGATTTGGATCGGGTCAGGCTTGGAGGGCGAAGGGCCTGTTTATGGGCTATAAATTTTCGTTGCTCTTTGTCCTTTAAATGAACACCTTGCTGAAGTCCATATAGACAATGTCAACCAAACTGTCTTCATCAATCTTCTTTGTCACCTCTTCAAAAAACTCAACCAAATTAATGAGACATGAATTCCCATGCAGAAAGACACGTTTTCTACTCCGATCAGCCCTTGCCTTCCCAACTGTATGTAAATGCTATTCCTCAGAATCCCCTCCAACAACTTACCCACCACTGACATCAGGCTGACCGGTGTATAATTCCCCGGCTTTTTGGGTCACTGTTTCCTTTTCTAGTCTCACTCCTCCACTGCACCCAACAAATGTTAAAAGTAACCAGGTTGGTGAGATGGCCGATCATATCTGTCTCAGACTGGGTCAGGATCAGTTTTAGGAATAAGTCAGGCTAGTTTATTTAACCTGCTCAAATAGCACGTTTATGATCCAGAGCAATGTTACTCAAACTATGGTGGAAAGATGAATGGCAAACTGTTTGGGTATTGCAATTATATAATCAATATTTCCCTTTCTAAAAACACTGACACACACACACACACACACACACACACACACACACACACACACACACACACACACACACACACACACACACACACACACACACACACACACACACACACACACACACACACACACACACACACACACACACACACACACACACACACACACACACACACTTTTAGCTTGAAAGAACTCTGTCCAGATATTATTGGAACTCATGAAAAAGGGAAAATTGTGAGATTGTCCACAACGCTATTCTGTTTCTGAAGATAATTTACTCACGCAGCTGTGAGCAATGGGATTCCATTCTGGGACAGTTGGATTTGGCTTAATTCCCTTTGCTTTAGGCAGTGAGGAGATTCCAGTGAATTCTGGTCAGTGATTACCCAAAGGGTAGCACGGTAGTTAGCACTGCTACCTCACAGCACTAGGAACTTGGGTTCGATTCCAGCCTTGGGTGACTGTCTGTGTGGAGTTTACACATTCTCCACTTTTCTGTGTGAGCTCTAAATGGTGATCCAGTTTCCGAACACAAACTGTGTAGGTTCGGTGGATTGGTCATGCTGTTCAGGGATTTCGAGGTTAGGTGAATTAGTCAGGGGTGAATATTGGGGAATGGGTTGCGAAGGTTGGTATAGACTTGTTGGGCCGAAGGGCCTGTTTCAACACTGCAGGGATTCCATAAAAAAATAAGAATGGTAATGACGACTGTAGTTTTTTTTTTGCTCGCACGCATTGCTGTGATGAGGAACAATGAAGGAAAGAGAATGCAATAGGCCGTTCCTTCTCAGGCAGATTACATTTTCTCCCTCTCTGAGCTGAATCACACAGTAATGTAATCCTTTCCCAAACTGGAACATGTGAGGTCTCCTTGTACATTGTCAAAACTATGTCCTCCATCACATTCCCTGTTCCATGTCGGTGCATCATTGCTGCTGTCATACACAGAGCCATACTCTTCGCAGAAAATTGTCTCGTTTGATTTGAAATATGTTTACATGGCCCTGCGTCATTAAAAAAATTAAAATGTTTAATTTATTCAGAATACCTGTGTTAAAATGAATGCATTTTTTAAAGAAATACAGAAATTGCTGGAAAAGCTCGGCAGGTCTGTCAACATCCAGGTTCCTTTTACATGCCGTAGATGTACCAGCCTCCACCACTTCCTCTGGCAGCTCATTCCATACACACACCACCCTCTGTGTGAAATGATGCCCTTTAGGCCTCATCAAAACCTTTCTTCTCTCACTTTCCACCAATCCTCTATAGTTCTTGACACGCTTAACCTGGGGGAAAACCTTGAGTACTCACCCTATCCATGACCATTCTGGTTTTATAAACCTTTACTGCTGCAAAATGTGACTTTAATCAACTTGAATAGCTGTACTTTCAGTCATCCTGGGCCTAAATTCAGAAATGCTATACTGACACCTCTTCCTTGTCCATCAGGTCACAATTCGAAATCCATTTTAATCAGTTTGTTCAGATGTATCAGGAGACACATCTGTGAGCTTTACACCGAGACCTTTGTGCCTGACGGACACGAGCACCACCCAACAATACCCATAAAGCTGTAACAGTATTCTCCTGTGTGTTTGCTCATCAACCTGTTCTGACATGCTGTGACATACCTCTGAAACAGGGAGGACTTGAATCCAGGCCTTCTAGTCCAGAGCAAGGAACACTACCACACAAGTTCCGGAATTGGAATCAAATTCAGAGCACTGACTGTGATACAGGGACACTACCCACTAAATTACCATACCCAGATTTTGGGACATATTTTAATGCCCGCTTTCAGCTCAGTGTGGGTTTCTTATAATCAGAGCTGAAAAATGTGTTGCTGGAAAAGCACAGCAGGTCAGACAGCATCCAAGGAGCATTTCAGGCATAAGCCCTTCTTCAGGAATGAGGCTGGTGTGCCAAGGAGGCTAAGATAAAAGGTAGGGAGGAGGAACTTGCGGGAGGTGCATTGGGAATGTAATACGTGGAAGGAGGTGAGGGTGACGGTGATAGGCCGGACACTGGCCTACCGCAGCTACACTGGCACCACCCCCCACCTTTTCCTCCGCTACATCGCTGACTGTATCGGCGCTACCTCGTGCTCCCACGAGGTGGTTGAACACTTCATCCACTTCCACCCCGACCTCAAATTCACCTGGACCGTCTCAGAATCCTCCCTCCCCTTCCGAGACCTCTCCATTTCTATCTTGGGCGACCGACTCAACACGAACATTTTCTATAAACCGACTGGCTCCCACAGCTGCCTAGATTACACCTCCTCCCACCCTGCCCCCTGTAAAAACGCCAACCAAATTTCCAATTCCTTCGCCTGGGCTGCAACTGCTCCCAGGAGGGCCAATTCCAATACCGAACAACCCAGATGGTGTCCTTCTTCAAAGACCGCAACTTCCCTTCAGACTTGGTCGACGATGCCCTCCACCACATCTCCTCCACTTCCCGCTCCTCCGCCCTTGAACCCCGCCCCCCCAATCACCACAAGGACAGAACCCCATTGATTCCTCACCTACCACCCCACCAACCTCCGGATACATCGTATCATCCTTCGTCATTTCCGCCACCTCCAAACAGAACCCACCACCAGGGATATCTTTCCCTCCCCTCCACTATCAGTGTTCCGGAAAAACCAATCCTTCCACCATTCCCTCGTCAGGTCCACAACCCCCACCATATGGTTGGCGTTGGTGGGGGTTGGCCTCCTGGTCCTCTCCGGCTCGTACCGGGGTCCTCCCCACATGGCGGGAGTGAGGGGGGGTGAGGGAACGGATATCGGGGACTCCACCGCCGGGCTTGTCCCTTTCTGTCCGATTCCAGGCTGTTTCTCCTGGAATGGTAGAAGGGGAGGGAGGGAGTGAGTGTGGGAGTGGGTGGACCTGCTGTTAGCTGGTATAGGTAGGGGACGTGGTCATGGTGAGGTGTCCGGAGGGAGTCAGTCCACAGTGTTGTATCCATGCAGTGTTATTAATGTGGTGGGTGGGGGGTGGGTAAAGTGGAGGGGGAGAGAGAGAGAGAGAAAGAGAGATAGACAGAGACAGAGAGAGACAGAGAGACAGAGAAGGTGCTGCATGCAGCAGTGAGAGTGGTGGAGCATGAGCCTTGTTCGGCGATCTGTGCTATAACAGATATACAGTGAGTGTGAGGGAGCAGAGAGAATACGGTGACCCTTATCCTGACAGAGCGGGGAAAGTTATTGATGCTTATCATGTATTGCTGGACATTTCCTCAGACCACAGTTACTGCATTGAGCTGGGTGGTGAGCTCAGATCATGCTCGGTGGGTCTGATGGTGTGGCCCCCTCTGGGAAGAGAATGGTCCCCCTCTGTACTAGCCCAATCACCAGGCTCTCCATGCCCCTGTACTTATACCTTATCTGCCATGCTCGGGGTAAACCAAAGGGCAGCTCCAGACTGAGAAAGCTCAACTGTGTGTCCCTTGGCCTTTTTAAAGATGGCCCCAGTGTCAGGGGTCATGGAATATCCAGGGGCAACCAGGCGATGGTGAGTACCTCCAGCCAAGATGGGTGGGAGTGTCGGGCTGGTATTGAATGAGAGGGACACCATGGGGTAGGTTGGGTAGTTAATGAGGTGAGTTCGATAGGATAGCACCAGGAAAGTAGCTCGGCCCCGTATGTTACACGATGCTGTTAAAATGTTTTCATTTCTGCATTCTGAAACCTGGGAAAACATCCTTCCATAACACTGTCTCTCTGTCTCCCCCTGTGTGTCTATTTCCCACAGCCCTCCCATTTTTTATTGTTTAAACTGATTCCCCCTCCATCTCTGTATCTCTGTGGCAGTCTTGTTCACACCCACAGCATCCCCTTGTCAGGACACAATGGAGCTGGAAATGGGTGGGTGCTGCACATCCTGTCACTTCCAGCATGGGCTGCAAGTTTCCCCACGCTGGGCAGGGATCTAACAAAGTGCTACTGAGCAATGCACTGGGGTCGTGTACACAGTCATACATGCTGGGAGGGTAACTGCTCCTGGGTTACAGATCAATTCACTGGGGAGGTAACTGCTCCTGAGTTACAGATCAATACACTGGGGTGGAGTACAGAGTCCTAGATGCTGGGAGGGTAACTGCTCCTGGTTTATAGATCAATGCACTGGGATGGTGAAGACAATTCTATAATCTCGGAGCGTAACGGTACCTGGTTTACAGATCAATGCGCTGGGGAGCAGTACAGTGTCCTACATGCTGGGAGGGTAACTGCTCCTGGGTTACAGATCAATGCACTGGGTTGGGGTACACAGTCCTACATGCTGGGAGGGTAAATGCTCCTGGTTAACAGATCAATGCAGTGGGGTTGTGTACACAGTCCTACATGCTGGGAGGGTAACTGCTCCTGGGTTACAGATCAATGCACTGGGTTGGGGTACACAGTCCTACATGCTGGGAGGGTAACTGCTCCTGGTTAACAGATCAATGCAGTGGGGTGGTGTACACAGTCCTTCATGCTTGGAGGGTAACTGCTCCAGTTTACAAATTGGTGATCACTGCGTAGCTCCTGGTGATGAACAGATGTTTAATCTGGGTTTATCGTTCAATTCATGGGTGTGGTCTCTACTGCTTCTCACACTTAACAGGCAGGAGGCTGGATGAACACAGCAAGCCAGGCAGCATTCGGAGGTGTGGAATTTGACATTTCCCGTGTAAACCATCTTCAGGACACCTTCAGCAGTGTTACTCCCAAAACGTCGATTTCTCCACCTCCTGATGCTGCCTGGCTTGCTGTGTTCTTCCAGCCTCCTGCTTGTCTACTTTGGATTCCAGCATCAGAAGGGTTTTTTTTTGTCTCTATCCCAGCTTCGCATACTCGACAGGTGATTTAAAGGTAAATGCTTTGACATGATCTGGACAGATTGCTGGATTGTACTGAGCAGTACACTGGCCTGGTCTGCACAGTGTCTCACGATGAATAGACATCTCCTCTGGGTTTATGGTGTCTGGGCTGGTTCTGTGAGGTGGATTGAGAGTGTGGAATATCTTACCATTTCAGCTGATCTGGTAATACCTTTCCATTCCTGTGATTGGACCCTCCGTCTCTCACCCCCTTAACGTTACAGTGTGCCCAGGTACAGTTCATCATGTTGTTGAATACCCGCTGTCCTGGGAACAGGCAAAGCCTCTTCATTCAGAAGCAGGCAGCCATTCCCATTGTCCTCGCGTCTCCACGCAAAAAGGAATGATAGCCTTTTAGATAAAGGCTGTCCCAGTTGTACAGGGCTCAAAACATCCTCCCCCTCACCAAGTCCCACCACCAACCAACCACATCAAAATATCCGGTATGTTCTGAGAGTAATGGGGCCACTGAGAACATCAGGGAGCAGACCATCAGAGTGATGGGGCCAGACTTCCCATGTCTGGACAGATCAGAGTGAACCCTCCAGTACACATGGTATCACTAAGTCCTATAATCCCTCTCCATCTATGTAATACACAGCCTGTTATTCTTCCTGAAAAAAGATCACAGGTTAACAGTTAACATTATATTCGATCTACCAAGTTGTTGTCTGTTACTTATCCATTTACAGACTCTCTACCTCCCCTTGATATCTTCAGTTTATCTCAATCTTACTGTCAGTTCAAATTTAGTTAGAACATGTTTGTTCCATTTCTGGAAACCATTGATCTAATTTTCAAATAGTTGAGGTCCCAGCACTGGTCACTGCGGTCAATAATTTGATTTAAACTGATAGAAACTGATTTCTCCCTAATACATTCTTGCTCCTGGCTCAGTATCCCCCCTCCCTCCCCGTATTCCTATGTAGCAGCTTTGAAAGGCTGTATCTTCCCTGCATTTCCCGTGTAACAGGTTGGAAAGATTAAAAGATCTGCTTCAATAGCAGAGTAACAGCATCTAATGACCGAATGGCCGCATTCTGTTCCTGTTTAAATCTCTTGTGTTTTTAGTGAACATGGTGTCTGACACTTCAGTTTATTTTTAGTGCTTATTTTTCCCCAGCATCCATGTTGTGCGTGTACAGGTGTGAGCCACAGTGAGAGACACAAGGTGCACGAATCTTTATTCAAATTTTCACCACCAGGCAGAAAGGAAACACCCGAGTGGCCAGTGACAAGCAGTGCCCTTCACATCAAAGAGCAATGCTGTGTGATCAAACAGTGAAGGGGAGGGCAGGGATTAAATCAAAATGGAGTTGGAGGGGGAAATAATGCACTCCACCACCTGCGGCGCCCACCTCTCCGTGAACAACTCCAGGATGTTGGTGTACACCGCGTACTGCTTCTACAAGGACACCCGGGCTCTAACATAGCAGAAGAGGGGCAGGCAGTAGTCCCTAAGGACCCCCTCCACGGCCTGCTGCCTGGTCCTGTTTATGGCCAGTTCAACCAGGCCCAGGACCAGACCCATGAGGAGGTCTTCAGACCTGCCCTCCCTCCTCCGTACCGGGTGCCCGAAGATCAGGAGCGTGTGACTGAAGTGCAGCCAAAAGCAGAGGAGGAGGTTTCTCAGAAAATCAAAAATGGAGTGCAAAGGCCCACACCCAATATACACGTGGTCCACGGACTCCACAGCGCCACAGAACAAGCAGTTGCGCTGGGAGTCTATGAACCAACGCAGTCTGCGGTTGCAGGAGACCCTCCACTCCAGATCCCGAAAGAAAGGGGAGGACTCCCGCCGAGAGAGCCTCCATTGGGGATCCCCACCGCCCAGTCGCAAATGGGCACGTCAAGGCGCGTCCGGACGGTGGATGAGGGAGAAGAGATGGACGGTGTGCAGCAGCAGTCGATATAGGACCCGCCTTTTCACGTCCTTAAAAGGGACAAAATAAAAATTCCAGAGGCAGCTCAGGTTGTGGGGCACAGGCTCCAGCGGGAAGTACAGGACCTTGTGCCAATGTGAAATTCCGTGTGGGCTGGGGTGAGCCTGGACGGAATCCCACTGCACACCTGATCATCCTCCAACTGGTGCACGACGTCAGGTCTGAGCATTGCCGTTTTAAGGCGTCGGATGGCGGTGGCCACGTACCGGACGTCTACCACTGCCCTGCTCGCTATGTCATGCTGCAGCGTCCAGCCCAGGCTCCCGGCACCCAGCACGTCCCCGACCCTTGTCACCCTCGCCACCACGGCCCTCCCTCTGACAGCCACTCGAACCCACGAGTACGGAGGTGCGGATTCCTGAGCAATGGCTCCCTGATGACAGCCGCTACTCCTGCTGGAGGGTAGCGGCGATGCGATTCGACCATGTTCCAGGCAGTGATCAGGTCCTGGTAAGAGATAGGCAGTGTCTTGAGGGCAACCTCCAAACCGTCACGGTCGACAAACAGGAGCTGCGTGTCGTAATTGAGGTTACGCACCTGGCGGAAAAAAAACGTAGCCAGTACGCCCCACCGAGAAGGAGGCTCGACGTAAATGTATTGCTGCAAGGTCTGAAGGCGGAACGTCGTGTCCTGGGTGCAGACGCACACCAGCGACTGACCGCCATCCTCAACAGGGAGACTCAGAACCTGCGCAGCGACCCAGTGCACCTTTTTGTTCCAGAAGAAGTCGGCCAACGTTCTCTGGAAGGCAGCGACAAAGCCAGGAGGAGGTACCAAAGTCACCAGCCGGTAGCACAGCATGGCGGCCACCAGCTGGTTTATGACCAGCACTCGTCTCCTGAAAGATAGCACTCAGAGCAGTCCTGTCCAGCGGCCTAGGCGAGCCGAGGCTTTGGCCTCCAGCTCCTGCCAGTTGGCCGGCCAGGATTCCTCAGCCGGGCTGAGGTAGACCCCCAGGTAGAGGAAATGGGTGGTACTCCAGCTGAACCCCCGCAACTCCTCCGGCAGAGTCCACCCGCCACGGATCGACCAATAGTCTGGAACATTTGGCCCAGTTTATCCTGGTGGAAGACGCTGCCGAGTACATGACCTGGCACTCGCGCATCGTCCCCAGGTCAGCCGGGTCGATGAAACAGAAGAGCACATAGGCGGCGTAAGCAAAGAGGACCAACCCAGTGCCCACACCATGCAGAACCAGCCCCGACAACCTCCCCCGCAAGAGGCGCAGGAAAGGCTCCACGCACAGGGAATACAGCTGGCTGGACGGGGGCAGCCTTGATGTACTCCTCTCCTGAAGTGAAGGGGCGCCGCCAGGGAACCGTTAACTTTAACCAGACACTCTGCAGTGGTATGCAAAAGTTGGATCGGGGCGACGAACAGCATCCCGAACCCAAATGCCCGCAGAGTCCCGAGCAGGTATTCGTGATCGATCCTGTTGAACACCTTCTCCTGGTCAAGAGCAGGAAGGCGCTCGGCAGACCAGCCCGTCGACAGAAATGGATCAGGTCCTGGACCAGGTGGATGTTGTCTTGAATAAAACTCTTGATGGGCTGAATAGCCTGCTTCAGTACAGGTGAAGTTGGGATTAGTGCAGAACATTTTGGAACCATCGGTGAATAGGCCACTTCTGACTTTATGATGGAGGGAAGGCCATTGATGCTGCAGCTGCTGCTAGCCCACAGTGTCTCATGGATGGCTAGCTTCCATGTGCTTGGTCCTTTAGAAGTATGTCCCTACTTCACAGGAGGGAGTGCCACATAACACAGTGGGCAGGATCTTCAATATGAGGCTGTGACTTTCCGTCCACCAGGACTGTGTGCTGGCTGCTCCTACAGATACTGTTAGGGAGAGATCCCTCTGGGACAAGGGGTTTGGTGAGAATGTTTCCCTCTTGTTCGTTCACCTATCACTTCCCCCAGTCTGACTGCTGTGTATGTGAGGCCCCTCACTGCTCAGTCAGTGGTGGGCCTGTGGATACACTCTTGGTGATGAACATTGAAGTCCCACACCCAGAGGAGGTTCTGTGTCCTTGTCACCCTTAGTGCTTCCTCTGATTTGTTTCTAACATCGAGGGGAACTGAGTTATCACCGAGAGGAGGGGTGGGGGGCAGGAGATATCCATTCTCAGGCGATTTCCTTGACCATGATCTGTTACCATGAGATTTCCTGGATTCTGGAATTAATGTTGGGGAATTGCAGGGTAACTCCTTCCCTGACTGTATCCCAGGGAGTCCCCATAACTGGTGTGTCTATCCTGCCGGTTGGACAGGATTGCCCAGGGATGGTGATGGGGCTTCATGAAACATGAACCATCAGGCCTGGCCCCGTGAGTATGACGATGTCGGACTGTTTCCTGACTGGGAGTGTGGTGCTGGAAAAGCACAGCAGGTCAGGCAGCGTCCGTGGAGCAGGTGAATTAACGTTTCAGGCATAATCCTTTAATCAGGAATGAGACTTGTGGACCGCGGAGCTGAGAGATAAATGGGAGGGGACTGGGGCTTTGGCTGGGGGGAAGGAAGCTGGGAATGTGATCAGAAGATGGATGTGGGGGCGAAGTGATAGGTCAGAGAGGGGGGTGGGGTGGATGGGGGAAAAGGTGATAGAGAGGTCAAGGTGTTCCCCTGAACTTTATGTCCCAACATCGTATAAGTGATGTTCCTTGGAAGGTTCTGTCCCCAACATTCTATAACTGTCATTCCCCGGAACGTTCTGTCCCTGAGATCGTTTGTGAACGGCCGGACGTCAGTGAATTGAACAAACGATAAGATTCCGAAGGAAGAGATCCCGTTCCAGGGAGAAGGAGACACTGTTCCAAAGGCCCGTCAGTCAGGTAAAGGGGTGAGTAAGTTTTCCCTGCGTTTACATTTCTTCACGACACAGGATCGACCACAATTTAGACCAAAATACAGGAATTCCCAAACTCCGTTTGTCTTCAGGAAACTGGGAGAGAGAGTCCTTCAGGACAGCAACATTTCCACCTTCCGTATTAGGAACTGGGAAGGAGTGACCTGTGTCTGCTCTCGAGTGATTGAGTGTTTGGGAATGTTCTAAAACCATCTGTCCTTATGGATGTGTCTCTGTGTGTTTGGGGAGGGAGGGTTTCTTGTGGTTTATGTCACATTTTTGTCAGTAATTCAGACCTTCCCATTTATTATTCCAGCTTCAATTATTTTAATAAATCCCTGAATACAGGGACACATTTGAAAATCTCACTGGGTCCGCAATCAAACGGGTCCCTTTGCCTCCAGGCTGATGGATAATGGGTTTGTTTTCCTTCCTCACAGTTAACGTAGTGACCATCTACGTCCTGCTTTATAAAGATTGTGGATTATCTTCATGTGTCAGACGTTACCTGGGGGCCATGGCAGCGGCGGATCTCCTGGTCATTATCCTCGACCTGATCCTGAGACACATTCCCATTGTTTATTGGGAACAATTTTATTTCCTGATGGACTCCATCCCCGTGTGTAATATCCACGCCGTCCTGCTTTATGCAGCCACTGACTGCTCTGTCTGGTTCACCGTCACTTTCACCTTTGATCGGTTTATGGCCATTTGTTGCCAGAAGCTGAAAAGTAAATATTGCAGTGAGAAAACGGCGGCTGTGGTTCTGGGAGCAGTGACTGTGCTGAGCTGTTTAAAGAACATTTCCTGGTATTTTATGCTCACGGCTTGGTATTGGCTGAGGAACCCCCCCTGGTTTTGTTATGTAACAGACGCTGTTCGAACCTCCAGTGTCTGGGGTACAATCGAGTTCCTCCACCACATTCTAACCCCGTGTGTCCCATTTCTTCTGATTCTGCTGCTCAATGTTCTCACCGTCAGACACATTTTAGTGACCAGCAGAGCCCGCAGGAGACTCCGCGCCCACACCAATGGGGACGCTCAGTCTGACACTGAAATGAGAAACCGAAAAAAATCCATCATTTTACTGTTTGTGATCTCGACCAATTTCATCCTGTTATGGTCAACGTTAATGCTTTATTCTCTATGGAACAGGTTGATTCATATTGGGTCTGGGTCTGTGTATCTTGATCCCTTTGTGGGGGAATTGGGCTTCATGCTGCAGCTCCTCAGTTGCTGCACAAACACCGCGATTTATGCTGTGACCCAGACTAAGTTCAGGCAGCAGCTGAAGAATGTGCTGAAATATCCCTTCACTGAAATCCATCCATCCATCAAATTCCCTCATTAATCAATCCATCCGGGATTTTCTCATTTCAGTTCAGTGTTTCAGCGATGGAGCAGCCTGTCGCTATGGTAACAGATTGAGGGTAGAGCTGGTTTGTCCCTCCTTATCCCACAGGGGGGTTACAGGGAAACATTTCAATGTTTCTCACAACTCAGGGGCCAGTGAGAAAAGGCACCATCCCACTGACTGTATCCATCACTTCCATTTGTAAACAACAAAAATGTTGATTAAAGCATGCCAAGCAGCAAAGCGACCAATGTTGTTGTGTGTCTTTGTGTTGGAGAAGCTGAGCTGGAGAGAGACAGACTCAGCCCCAAGTCCTGGTCCTCAGGGAAGGGGAGGGCACCGCGCCCTGAGCTCAGGAGCTGTGTTTAACTCCCTCTGATCCCCCACAACAACCTGGCCTCCCATTTCCTCTCCCCCACTTTTCCTCCTCAATTCTCTCCCTCTCTCTCGCTCTTTCAGCACACTCTCTCTTCCTCACCACCTCTCCCTTTCACTCTTCCTCTTCCCCCTCTCTCTCACACACCCCCAACCCCGGTTCCTCCACATGCCTTCACATCTCCCTGTCCCCCTTCCCCTTGTCTCTCCTGACGACTCTGTCTCCCTACCACAATTCTGTCTCGACCCAATTTTCCCTCCTCCCACCTCCCCCAACCCCCACACGCAGCCGCACCACCAAGAACTCCCCAGACTCTGGTTCAGAGGGAGAGGGAAGAATCAGGGGACAGAGTGTGTCAGACAGAGGGGGAGGGCGGGATAGAGATGCAGGCAAAGAGAAACGATGGGAGGTGGGGAGGGAGAGAGACACCGAGGGAGGGGGATCGAGAATGAGAGAAGAAGGAGAGGGAGATAGAGTGAGAGGGAGAGAAAGAACGACAGGGGAGGAGACAATGAGAGAGGGGGCGAGAGACGGGAGCGAGAGGGGGACCGAGAGAAGGGGAACAGAGAGCGCGGAGAGAGGGGGGAAGAGAGAGCAGATAGAGAGTGAGAGAGAAAAGAGAAGGTGGGAGAGAGAGGATAGGCGAGAGAGAGAGGATGGGAGAGAGGAGGGGAGATGGAGTAGGGGAGAGAGAGAAGGGAAGAGAGAGGAAGTGAGAGAATCGATAGGAGAGAGAGGGGGAGAGGAAGCAAGAGAGAGAGAGGAAGGAAGAGAGGACTGGGAGAGTGGAGGGAGAAGCGAGGAGGGGGAGAGAGGAGAAGGAGAGAGGAGAGGGAGAGTGGAGGGGAGAGGAGGGCGTGAGAGAGGGAAGGGAAAGGGTAGAGAGAGGGGCGTAGAAAAAGGGGGTTAGAGAGACGGTGAGGAGAGAGGGGGTAGAGAGAGGGGGTAGAGAGGGGAGAAGACAGAGGGCGAGAGAGAGAGACGTAGAGAGAGGGGCGGTGAGAGAGAGTGAGAGAGAGAGGGAAGGCCGAAAGAGGGGAGGGAGAGTGAGAGGGGAGGGAGAGTGAGAGGGGAGGGCGAGAGACAGGAGGGTGAGAGACGGGAGGGAGAGAGGGGAGGGCGAGAGAGAAGAGGGCGAGAGAGGGGAGGGCGAGAGAGGGAAGGGAGAGTTGGAGGAGAGGGAGAGTGAAGGGAGGGAGAATGAGAGGGGAGGGCGAGAGGGGGGGAGAGAGAGAGAGCGAAGCAAACGGAAAAGAGAGGAGCGAGACAGAGCGAGAGAGGAGAGCGAGGGGGTGATAGAGAGAGAGAGGGAGAGAGTGAGCGAGAGTGGGGCGAGAAAGGCGTGAAAGAGAGAGAAAGAGAGAGAGAGGGAGAGAGGTGCAAAAGAGAGGTGCAAGAGAGAATGAGAGAGAAAGAGTGAGATGAGAGCAAGGGTGGGACAGAGTGAGATGTGTGTGGGAGAGAGGATGAGGGGGAGAGGGAGAGACTGAGCTAGAGAGAGCAAGAGAGTGGCGAGAGAGGTGCGACAGAAAGAGAAAGGGGAGAGACACGGGGAGAGAGAAGGATAGAAAGTGCTGGGGGATAAAGCGAGGGACAGAGAGAGCATAAGCGACCGAGGGAGAGTGGGCGAGAGGCAGAGAGATGGGGAGGGCGAGAGAGAGGAGGGAAGAGCGAGATATGGGGGCAAGTGAGAGACAGAGGGATGAGAGAGAGCGGTGCGAGAGAGAGAAGGTGAGAGGGGAGGACTGAGAAAGAGAGACTGTGAGAGAGAGCAACACACAGACAGAGAGAGACATAGAGCAAGAATGAGAGAGAAGAGGTGAGAGATGGAGGGAGACAGACAGAGCATCAGTGAGAGTGCGAGCGAGAGAGACAGTGAGATGAGAGAGAGAGGGAGGCAAGAAAGAGGGAGAGAGGGAGGGAAATAGAGAGAGAGCATGAGAGCGTGAGGGAGGGTGAGAGTTTGAGAAAGAGAGACCGAGAGAAAGAGTGAGAAAGACAGGGTGTGAGAGAGAGGGGGGGGGGGAGAGAGAGGGGTAGCAAGAGATCGGGGGAGAGAAGAGAGAGGAGGCGAGTGAGAGACAGAGGGATGAGAGAGAGGGATAAGTTCACACGACAGAGACAGAGGCAGCGAGACAGAGAGGGAGACCTGAGAGAGACAGAGAGACAGACAGTTTGAGAGAGATAGAGGGGGCAAGAGAGAGACAGAAGGATAAGAGAGGGGGGGCACAAGAGAGACAGAGGCAGCAAGAGAGGGAGGTAGAGCTAAGAGAACAAGAGAGACAGGGAGACAGAGAGATAGAGAGGCAGAGAGACCGAGTGAGAGAGAGGGGCGATGGGGGCGTGAGAGAGGGGGATGGAGGGGGAGGGATTGGGAGACAGGGCAAGAGAGATGGCAGAGAGAGTGCGCAGAGAGAGAGGCCAAAGAGAGGGGGAGAGAGGAGGGAGAGAGAGGGGGAGAGAGAGAGGGGGAGTGGGGAGAGAAAGACTGCGCAGAGAGAGAGGGGGAAAGAGAGGGGGAGAGAGAGGGGAGGAGAGAGAAGAGGAGAGGGGGGAGAGAGAGGGGCAGAGCGGGACAGAGAGGGGAGAGAGGGGGAGAGATAGAGGGGTTGTGAGAGAGGGTGTGTGAGAGAGAGAATGGGTGTTAGAGAGACGTGGTGTGTGAGAGAGAAGGGGCATGAGAGAATGGGTATGAGAAAGAGGGGGTGGGACAGAGATAGAGAGAGAGACAGATTGGTGAGAGAGTGTGGGGTGAGATGGGAGTGAGAGAGAGAGTCTGTGAGAGAGAAGGGTTGAGGGATAAGGATGATAGAGGGGGTAAGAGAGAGGGCGTGAGAAAGAGAGAGTGAGTGAAAAAGAGAGATCGTGGTGAGAAAGAGGGGGTTGGGGTGAGAGAGAAAGTGGAGAGGGGGTAAGAGAGAGTGGATTGAGAAGGAGAGGGTGTGAGAGAGAGTGGGTGAGAGACGGGTGAATGGGAGGAGTGAGGGGTAGGATCAGAGAGAGAGAGCGAGGGGCAAGAGACAAAGGGTGTGAGAGAGAGAGAGGGGTGAGAGGTGAGAAAGTGAGGGGGTGAGGGGTTGCGGGAGAGGGGATGTGAGGGGGGAGAGAGCGATTGAGAGAGAGGGGGTGAGAGAGTAAGGGGTGAGAGAGAGATGGGATGAAGAGAGAAGGGGGTGGGAGAAGAGGGGGTGAGGGGTGTGAGAGATGAGAGAGAGAGAGGGAGAGAGAGAGGGAGTGAGAAATAGAGAGAGGGAATGAGAAAGAGAAAGAGAGAGGGTGGGCGAGATGGAGGGGGTGAGAGAGAGGGTCTCAGAAAGAGTGGGAGTAAAAGAGAGAGGGGTGAGAGAGAGAGGGAGTGAGAGAAAGGGGGATGTGGAGGGGTGAGAGAGATGGTGGATGAGAGAGAGGAGGGTGAGAGAGTGAGGTTATAAGAGATAGGGGTTTGAGAGTGGGGTGGTGAGAAGGGTGGTGAGTGAGAGAGCGAGTGAGAGAGAGGGGGTGAGAGAGAGAGGGAGTGAGAGAGGGGGTAAAATAGAGGGGGGCTGAGAGAGAGAGAGAGGGGTTGAGAGAGAGAGAGGGGTGGCAGAGAGACGGGGTGAAGAGAGAAGGCATTGGGAGAGAGACGGGGTGAGGGGTGTGAGAGATGAGAGGGTGAGAGCGAGGGAGTGAGAAAGAGAGAGAAGGGATGAGAAAGAGAAAGAGAGAGGGTGGGAGAGATGGAGGGTGTGAGAGAACGAGGTTGTGTGAGAGTAGTGTGAGAGAGAGGGGGATGTGAAAGAGATTGGGGTGGGAGAGAGAGAGGGCTGAGAGAGAGGGGGTGGGAGAGAAGGGGATGAGAGAAATAGGGGTGGGAGAGAGAGAGAATGAGAGGATGAGAAGGTGAGAAAGAGAGAGTGTGTGTGGGAGGGGAGAGATGAGAGAGAGAGCAGGGTGAGATAGAGAGTGTGCTGAGAGAGAAAGGAGGCTGAGAGAGAGGGGAGTGAGAGAGAAGGGGCTGAGAGAGAGGGGACTGACAGAGAAACGGGGCTGTGAGAGGGGCTCAGAGATAGTGGGGGTGAGTGAGGGAGAGAGGGGGTGAGAGAGAGAGGGGGATGTGGGGGGTGAGAGTGAGAAACGTTGGTGAGAGAGAGGAGGGTGAGAGTTTGAGGGTGTGAGAGAGTGAGGTTAAGAGAGAGGGGTTTGAGAGGGGGATGGTGAGGGGAGTGATGAGTGAGAGAGGGCGTGAAAGAGAGGCTGTGAGATAGTTAGGAAGTGAGAGAGCGAGGGAGTGAGAGAGAGGGTGAGAGAGAGGGGTGAGAGAAAGGGGTGAGAGAGAGTGGGGAGAGAGACAGAATGGGCTGAGAGAGTGGGGGCCGAGAGAGAGCGGGCTGAGAGTGGAGTGAGACAGAAAGAGTTTGTGTGAGAGAGAGAGAGGGGATGAGAGATAGGGGTGAGAGAGAGGCGTTGAAAGAGGGAGAGAGGGGCTGAGAGAGAGAGGGGGTGTGAGAGAGAGAGGTGTGAGAGAGAGGGGGTGAGAGAGTGGGGTTAGAGAAACGATGGTGTGAAAGAGAGGGGGTGAGAGAGAGGGGGGTGAGAGAGAGGGGTGAAAGAGAGAGGGTGGTGAGAGAGAGAGGATGAGAGTGTGACAGAGGTTGAGAGAGGGGATGGTAAGAGAGAGAAGGGGTGAAAGAGAGAGGGAATGAGATATTGAGGGGATAAGCGAGTGAGGGGGGTTGAGAGAGGGGGTGGTGAGTGGGGGATGAGAGAGAGGGGGCGTGAGAGAGAGAGGGAATGAGAGAGAGAGAGGGTGAGAGCAGGGGGTGTGAGAGAGGGGTAAGAGAGAGGGGTTGAGAGAGAGAGGGTGAGAGAGAGGGGTTGAGAGAGAGAGGGGGTGTGAGAGAGGGGATGAGAATGTGAGGGAGGTTGAGAGAGGGGATGGTAAGAGAGAGAAGGGGTGAGAGAGGGGTTGAGAGAAAGGGGTGTGAGAGATTGAGGGGATGAGCGAGTGAGGGGGGTTGAGAGAGGGGGTGGTGAGAGGGGGTGAGAGAGAGAGGGCGTGAGAGAGAGAGAGAATGAGAGAGAGAGGGTGAGAGAGAGGGGTGAGAGAGAGGGGTTGAGAAAGAGAGGGTGATGAGAGAGGGAGTGTTTGTGAGAGAGGGGTTGAGAGCGCGAGGGGTGGGGCAGAGAGAAGGTGAGAGAGAGGTGTGAGAGAGAGGGGGTGAAAAGAGAGTGGGGTGTGAGAGAGAGAGGCGGGTGAGAGAGAGAGAGCTAGGTGAGAGAGGTTAGAGGGCGGTTGAAGTGAGAGACAGAGAAGGGGTGGGAGAGAGTGGGGGTGAGAGATGAGAGAGAGGGTGAGAGAGGGGAAGTGATAAGGAGATAGAGGGGATGAGAAAAAGACAGAGATGGTGGGAAGAGGGCGAGGGTGAGAGAGCGAGAGTGTGTGAAAGTGAGTGTGAGAGAGAGGGAGGGGATGTGAAAGAGATTGGCGTGGGAGAGAGAGAGAGGGTGTGACAGAGAGACAAGGGTGAGAGAGAGGTGGTGAGAGAGAGATGGGTGTGAGGGAGAGAGGGGATGATAGAGTAAGGGGCATTGAGAGCGGGGGTGGCAAGAGAGAGGGGAGTGAGAGAGAGAGGGAGTGAGAGAGTGGGTGAGAGAGAGAGGGTGAGAGAAAGGGGGTTGCGAGAAAGGGGGTGAGAGACTGAGTGTGTGAGAGTGTGAGGGGATGAGAGAGTGAGGGTTTGAGAGGGGGATGAAAGAGATAGGGTGTGAGAGAGGGGTTGAGAGAGAGATAGGGTTGGGAGAGAGAGGGGTTGAGAGAGAGAGGGTTGATAGAGAGAGGGTGCAAAGAGGGGGATGAGAGGTGAGAGAGAGGGTGAGAGAGGGAGTGAGAAAGAGAGGGGGGTTGAGAAAGAGACAGAGAGATGGTGGGAGAGAGGGTGTGACAGAGAGAGAGGAATGAAAGAGAGGGGGAGTGTGAGAGTGAGGGGATGAGAAGGTGCTGGGGGTTGAGAGAGGGGTTGGTGAGAGGGGGGTGAGAGAGAGGGTGTGTGAGAGAGAGCGGGGTGCGAGAGAGAGGAAGTGAGAGAGAAGGAATGAGAGAGAGAGGGTGAGAAAGAGAGGGGTGAGAGAGGGGTGAGAGAGCAGGGTTGAGAGAGAGAGGGTGATGAGAGAGGGAGAGGGTGTGAGAGAAGAGTTGAGAGAGAGGGGTGGGAGAGAGAGGAGGTGAGAGAGAGAGGGGTGTGAGATAGAGAGGTGAAGAGAGAGAGTGGGGTGGGAGAGAGAGGTGGGCGAGAGAGAGAGCTAGGTGAGAAGGAGGTGAGAGGGAGGTGGGAGTGAGAGACAGAGAAGGTGTGGGAGAGAGTGGGGGTGAGAAATGAGAGAGGGTGAGAGGGGGAGTGAGAAGGAGAGAGCGGATAAGAAAGAGACACAGACATGGTGGGAGAGAGGGAGAGGGTGAGAGAGCGAGTGTGTGTGAGAATGTGAGAGAGAGGGGGGATGAGAAAGAGATTGGATTGGGAGAGAGAGAGGGTGTGACAAAGAGAGGGGATGAGAGAGTGAGGGGTGTTGAGAGAGAGGGTGGTAAGAGAGAGGGGGTGTGAGAGAGAGTCAGTGAGCGAGAGATAGAGTGAGAGAGACAGGAGGGTGAGAGATTGAGGGTGTGAGAGTGTGAGGTTATGCGAGAGACGGGTTTGAGAGGTGGGTGGTGAGTGAAAGAGGGAGTGAGCGAGTGAGGGAGTGGGAGAGAGGGTGAGAGAGAGGGGTGAGAGAGAGGGATGAGAGATAAATAGGGGTGGGGTGGAAGAGAGAATGGGAGGATAAGAGGGTGAGAAAGAGAGAGTGTGAGGGAGGGGAGAGATGAGAGAGCAGGGTGAGATCGAGAGTGTGCTGAGAGAGAAAGGGGCTGAGAGAGGGGAGTGAGAGAGCAGGGGCTGCTTGAGAGGGGGCTGAGAGAGAAACGGGACTGAGAGAGAGAGGCTCAGAGAGAGTGGGTGTGAGAGGGGGGGTTTGGGGAGAGAGGTGGTGAAAGAGAGAGAGGGGGATGTGAGAGAGAGGGGTGAGAGAGAGAGTAGGGAAAGAGACAGAAGGGGCTGAGAGAGGGGGCTGAGAGAGCGCGGGTTGAGAGAAAGGGGGTGAGAGAGAGAGAGTATGTGAGAGAGAGGGGATGTGAGAGAGGGGTGTGAGAGAAACGTTGAAAAAGGGAGAGAGGGGCTGAGAGAGGGGGTGAGAGGGAGTAGTGTGTGAGAGAGAGGTTTTGAGAGAGAGGGGTGAGAGAGGGGTTGAGGGAGAGGGGTGATAGAGGGTGGTGTGAGAGTGAGGGGATGAGAGAGAGGGGGCAGAGAGAGTGGGTGTGAGAGGGAAGGGTAGTGAGAGAGGGGGTGAGAAAGAGGGGTGAGAGAGAGAGGGGTGAGAGAGAGGCGTTAAAAGAGGGTGAGAGGGGCAGAGAGTGTGGGTTGAGAGAGAGAGGGTGAGAGAGAGGGGTTGAGAGCGAGAGGGTGTGTGAAAGAGAGGGGCTGAGAGAGAGTGTGTGAGAGAGAGTGGAGGTGAGAGAGAGGGGGTGTGTGAGTGAGGGTGTGAAAGGGAGAAAAGGGATGAGATAGAGTGCGTGAGAGAGGGGTGGTGAGAGAGAGGGGGAGTGAGAGAGAAGGGGCGAGACAGAGTGTGGGGAGAGAACGAGGAGAGAGAGTTGGGAGAGAGGAGTGAGAGAGGGGAGAGAGAGTGGTGAGAGACAGTGTGTGGTGAGGGGTTGAGAGAGAGGGGGTGAGAGAGAGGGAAGAGAGAGGGGGAAAGAGAGAGGGGGAGAGAAACGGTGGAGAGAGAAGGGGAGAGAGGGGGTAGAGAGTGGGGGAAAGAGATTTAGAGGGGAGAAAGAGTTAGAGTAGTCATACAGAGAGTGGTAAGAGAGAGGGGAGGTGAGAGAGTTAGGGTGAGAGAGAAATAGGGGTGGGAGAGAGAGAGAGTCAGAGGATGAGAGGGTGAGAAAGAGAGAGAGTGTGAGGGAGGGGAGGGATGAGAGAGAGCAGGGTGAGATCGAGAGGGTACTGAGAGAGAATGGGGGCTGAGAAAGAGGGTAGTGAGAGAGAAAGGGGATTGAGAGAGAGGGGGCAGAGAGAGAAACGGGGCTGAGAGAGAGGTGTTCAGAGAGAGTGGGTTGTGAGAGAGAGAGACGGTAAGGGAGAGGCAGAGAGAAAGAGAGAGAGGGGATGAGAAAGAGAAATAGAGAGGGTGGGAGAGATGGAGGGGGTGAGAGAGGGAGGGTGTGTGAGAGTAGTGTGAGAGGGAGGGGGATGTGAAAGAGATTGGGGTGGGAGAGAGAGAGGGCTGAGAGAGAGAGAAGGGTGCGGGAGAGAGGGGGTGAGAGAGAGTCGTGAAAAGAGAGTGAGAAGGGCTGAGAGAGTGGGGGTAGAGAGAAAGGGTGAGAGAGAGGGGTTGAGAGAGAGGGACGGTGTGAGAGAGGGGCTGAGAGAGAGTGTGTGAGAGAGAGTGGGGGTGATAGAGAGGGGGTGTGTGGGTGAGGCGGTGAAAGGGAGAGAACGGATGAGGCAATGTGTGAGAGAGGGGTGGTGAGAGAGAAGGGGCGAGACAGAGTGCATGGAGAGAGCAGGGTGAGAGAGTGGGGAGAGAGGAGTGAGAGAGGGGAGAGAGAGTGGTGAGAGACAGTGTGCGGTGCGGGGGGTTGAGAGAAAAGGGGTGAGAGAGGGGGAAGAGAGAGGGGGAAAGAGAGAGGGGGTGAGAGACGGTGGAGAGAGAGGGGGAGAGAAACGGTGGACATAGATGGGGTGAGAGGGGGTAGAGAGTGGGGGAAAGAGATTTAGAGGGGAGAAAGAGTTACAGTAGTGAGACAGAGAGGGGTATGAGAGAGGGGAGGTGAGAGAGTTGGGGTGAGAGAGAAATACGGGTGGGGAGAAAGAGAGTCAGAGGAGGAGTTGGTGAGAAAGAGAGAGAGTGTGAGGGAGGGGAGAGATGAGAGAGAGCAGGGTGAGATCGAGAGAGTACTGAGAGAGAATAGGGGCTGAGAGAGAGGGGAGTGAGAGAGAAAGGGGACTGCGCGAGAGGGGGTTGAGAGAGAAACAGGGCTGAGAGAGAGGCGTTCAGAGAGTGTGGTGGGTGAGAGAGAGGGTGTGAGGGAGAGAGGGGGATGTGAGGGGGGGTGAGAGAGAAACGGTGGGTGAGAGAGAAGGGTGAGAGAGAGGGGGGTGAGAGAGAGATTCGGGAGAGAGACAAAAGGTGCTGAGAGAGAGGTGGCTGAGAGAGCGCGGGATGAGAGAGAGGGTGAGAGAAAGGGCGTAAGAGAGATTGGGGAAAGAGAAGGGGAAGACAGAGGGAGAAGAGAAAGGGGAGAGGGGGGATAGAGAGTGGGGGAAAGAGATTGAGATGGGAGAGAGAGTTAGAATAGAGAGACAGAGAAGGGGTAAGAGAGAGAGGAGGTGAGAGAGTGGGGAGGTGAGAGAGGGGAGCGTGAGAGAGGGTGGTGTGAGAGGGAGTGAGAGACTGGGATGTGGGAGAGGGGGGAGAGAGAGAGGGCTGAGAGGGGGGTCTGAGAGAGAAAGGGAGCTGAGAGAGAGGGGGTCTGAGTGGGGGGGGGTGTGAGAGAGAGAGGTGGTACGAGAGAGAGAGGGAGTGAGACAGAGGTGGATTAGAGAGGGGGAGAGAGGGGTGATAGAGGGGTGAGAGAGAGAGGGGAGAGAGAGAGTGGTGAGAGACAGGGGGTGTGAGAGATGGGGGTGAGAGAGATGGGGTGAGAGAGGGGTGTGGGAGATTGGGTTGAGAGAGGGAGGGGTGAGGGGGGTGAGCGAGGGGCGTGAAGGGGTTGAGAGGGGGTGAGAGCAGGGGGTTTGGGGATGAGAGAGCCGTGTGAGGGGGGATGAGAGAAAATGAGAGAGTGAGGAGAGGGAGGGGATGACAGATAAAGTGGGGTGAGAGAGAGGGGCTGAGAGCGCGGGGGTGAGACAGAGGAGGGTGTGAGAGAGGTGGGTGAGAGAGAGTGTATGAGAGAGGGGGGAGAGAGAGGGTGGGTATGAGGGAGAGAGTGATGTGGCGAGCGAGTGTGAGGGAGAGAGAGGGTGTGTGAGAGAGGGGAGAGATGAGAGAGCGGGGTGGGGGTGGGTGAGAGAGAAAGGGGCTGAGAGAGAGGGGGTGAGAGAGGGGGGGAGAGAGAGGGAATGAGAGAGGGAAGAGATGAGAAAGGGCGGGGTGAGAGAGAGGGGTGAGAGAGGGGATGGGGGAGTGAGAAGGAGCGGGTATGCGACAGAGGGGATGAGCAAGAGAGAGACAGTGAGAGGGTATAATCGAGAGGGTGCTGAGAGAGAAAGGGGGCTGAGAGAGAGGGAAGTGACAGAGAAAAGGGGCTGCGAGAGGGGCTGAGAGAGAAAGGGGGCTGAGAGAGAGAGGGGCTGAGAGAGAAAGCGGGCTGAGAGAGAGAGGGTTCGAGAGAGAGAGGGGGTGAGAGAGAGGGGTGTGAGAGAGGGGGGTGAGAGAGAGACCGGTGTGAGAGAGAGGGGTGAGAAAGAGAGCTGGTATGTGTGTGTGTGAGAGAGAGGGGATATAGAGAGAAAGGGTTGAGAAAATGGGGTGAGAGTGAGAGGGGGTGAGGGTGAGGGGGTTGAGGGAGAAAAAGTGAGGGGATGCGAGAGAGTGTGAGAGAGAGGGTGTGAGAGAGACGGGAGAGATGAAAGAGAGAGCAGGTGAGAGAGAAAGGGAGTGAGAGAAAGGGGGGGTGAGAGAGAGGGGTGAGAGAGAGAGTGAGGGTGTATGAGAGAGAGAGTGTGTGAGAGAGAGGGAGGGTGAGAGAGAGGGGGAGAGATGAGAGAGAGGGATGAGAGATAAGGGGCTGAGAGAAGGGTTAAGAGAGAGGGTCTGAGAGAGAGAGAGGGTGACAGAGAGGGTGTGTGAGAGAGAGAGGGGTGAAAGGGAGGTGAGAGAGGGGGAGAGGGGGGAGAGAGTTTGGGGAGTGAGGACAGGGCGGAGAGGTGTCAGAGCGAGGGCGTGAGAGCGTTAGAGGTCAGAGAGAGAGAAGTTGAGAGAGTTCGAGGGATGAGAGAGAGTTAGAGGGTTGAGAGAGAGGGTGGGGTGAGAGAGAGGGGAGGTGAGAGAGAGTGGAGTTGAGATCGAGTGGAGGTGAGAGAGGGATGAGGTGAGAGAGGGAGGTGGTGAGAGACAAGGGGTGAGAGAGAGAGGGGTGAGAGAGAGAGGGGTGAGAGAGAGAGGTGAGGGGGTAGAGAGGGGGAAAGAGGCGGAGAGAGAGTTGGGGAGACAGGGTGAGAGAGTTAGAGTGGTAAGAGAGGGAGGGGGCATGACAGAGAGGGTGAGAGAGAGAAGAGTGAGAGAGAGGAGTTGAGAGAGGGGGAGAGAGAGGGTTGTGCGGGAGAGTGGGCTGAGAGAGAGGGTGAGAGAGAGAGGGGCGAGAGATAGAGGGGTGGTGAGAGAGAGGGATGAGAGAGAGAGAGGGCGTGAGTCAGAGAGTGGGTAGAGAGCAGGGGGAGAGGGGTGACAGAGCGTAGACAGAGAGTGGTGAGAGACAGAGTGGGGTGAGGGAGGGGGTGAGAGAGAAAGGGGGCTGAGAGAGAGGCTGAAAGAGAGAGAGGGGTGTGAGACAGGTGGGTGAGAGAGAAAGGGGGCTAAGAGAAAGGGGTTGAGAGAGCAGCAGAGAGAGAGGGAGAGAGAGGGGTGACAGAGAAGGGGTATGAGAAAGAGAGGGTGAGAGAGAGGAGTTGAAAGAGAGGGAATGAGAGCGAGAGGGGTGAGGGAGAGAGGAAGTGAGAGAGGGGGCTGAGAATAGGAGAGGTATGGGGGAGTGGGGAGAGGGCAGAGAGGTGTCAGAGAGAGAGGGATGAGAGAAGTAGAGGGATGAGAGAGTTAGAGGGGTGAGAGAGAGAGGGGATGTGAGAGAGCAGGGGTGAGAGAGGGAGGTGGTGAGAGAGGGGTGAGAAAGAGGGGTGGGAGAGAGACTGGGGTGAGAGAGAGAGTGAGAGAGAGGGCAGAGATGTGAGAGCGGGGTGAGGGGGGTGTGAGAGAGAAAGGTTTCTGAGAGAGTAGGCTGAGAAAAAGAGAGATAGTGAGAGGGTGAGAGAGACAGAGTGTGTGAGAGAGTGGAGAGAGACGGCGAGGGAGGTGAGAGAAAGGGAGGTGAGAGACAGGGGGTGAGAGAGAGGGGTGTGAGATAAAGAGAGTGAAGGTGCGCGTGTGTGAGAGAGAGTGTGTGAGAGTGATGGCGGGTGAGAGAGAGGGGAGAGATGAGAGACAGAAAGTGGGGTGAGACAGAGGGGTTGAGAGTGAAAGAGGACTGAGAGACAGAGGGGTTGGGAGAGGGGGGCTGAGAGAGAGTGGGTGACAGAGAGAGGTTGTGAGAGACAGATGGGTGAGAGAGAGGGTGATTGAGAGACAGAGGGGTGAGAGAGAGGGGTGAGAGAGAGGGGGGGTGAGAGAGAGGGGCTGAGAGAGAGAGGGTGACAGAGAGAGAGGGTGTGAGAGACAGAGGGGTGAGAGAGAGGAGGTGAGACTGAGAGGGTGTGAGAGACAGAAGGGTGAGAGACAGGGGGTGAGAGAGACAGGGTGTGTGAGAGAGGGGAGAGAGAGAGCGAGGGAGGTGAGAGAAAGGGAGTGCGAGACAGGGAGTGAGAGAGAAGGGTGTGAGATAGAGAGAGAAGTGAGGGTGTGCGTGAGAGAGAGAGTGTGAGAGAGTGATGCGGATGAGAGAGAGGGGAGAGATGAGAGACAGAGAGTGGGGTGAGAGAGAGGGGGTGAGAGAGAGGGGCTGAGAGAGAGAGGGGTGAGAGAGAGAGGGTGTGAGAAACAGAGGGGTGAGAGCGAGGGGGTGAGAGAGAGAGGGTGAGAGAGAGGGGAGGTGAGAGATGAGGGCTCAGAGAGGGAGGAGGTGGGACAGGGAGAGGCTGATAGAGGCAGGGGTTGAGAGACAGAGGGGTAAGAGATAGGGTTTGTGAGAGAGACAGAGGGTGAGAGAGAAATATGGCTGAGAGCGAGGGTGGAGAGAGGGAGGCTAAAAGAGAGAGGGGTGAAAGAGATGGGGTGAGAGAGAGAAAGCAGGCTGAGAGACAGAGGTTGAGAGAGAGGTTCTGAGAGAGAGAGGGTGAAAGAGCGGGCGTGTGAGAGAGTGGGGTGAGAGAGAGGAGGTGAAAGACAGGGGATGAGAGAGATAGGGGGTGAGAGAGAGGGGTGTGCGATAGAGAGAGAAGTGAAGGTGTGCGTGAGAGAGAGAGTGTGAGAGAGTGAAGGCGGGTGAGAGAGAGGGGAGAGATGAGAGACAGAAAGTGGGGTGAGACAGAAGGGTTGAGAGTGAAAGAGGACTGAGAGACAGAGGGGTTGAGAGAGGTGGGCTGAGAGAGAGAGGGTGACAGAGAGAGGTTGTGAGAGACAGATGGGTGAGAGAGAGGGGGATTGAGAGACAGAGGGGTGAGAGAGAGGGGTGAGAGAGAGAGGGGGTGAGAGAGAGGGGCTGAGAGAGAGAGGGTGACAGAGAGAGAGGGTGTGAGAGACAGAGGGGTGAGAGAGAGGAGGTGAGACTGAGTTGGGTGTGAGAGACAGAAGGGTGAGAGACAGGGGGTGATAGAGACAGGGTGTGTGAGAGAGGGGAGAGAGAGAGAGCGAGGGAGGTGAGAGAAATGGGGTGCGAGACAGGGAGTGAGAGAGAAGGGTGTGAGATAAAGAGAGAAGTGAGGGTGTGCGTGAGAGAGAGAGAGAGTGTGAGAGAGTGATGGCGGATGAGAGAGAGGGGAGAGATGAGAGACAGAGAGTGGGGTGAGAGAGAGGGGGTGAGAGAGAGGGGCTGAGAGAGAGGGGTGAGAGAGAGAGGGTGTGAGAAACAGAGGGGTGAGAGCGAGGGGGTGAGAGAGAGAGGGTGTGAGAAACAGAGGGGTGAGAGCGAGGGGGTGAGAGAGAGAGGGTGAGAGAGAGGGGAGGTGAGAGATGAGGGCTCAGAGAGGGAGGAGGTGGGACAGGGAGAGGCTGATAGAGGCAGGGGTTGAGAGACAGAGGGGTAAGAGATAGGGTTTGTGAGAGAGACAGAGGGTGAGAGAGAAAGATGGCTGAGAGCGAGGGTGGAGAGAGGGAGACTGAAAGAGAGAGAGGGGTGAAAGAGATGGGGTGAGAGAGAGAAAGCAGGCTGAGAGACAGAGGTTGAGAGAGAGGTTCTGAGAGAGAGAGGGTGAAAGAGCGGGCGTGTGAGAGAGTGGGGTGAGAGAGAGGAGGTGAAAGAGAGGGGATGAGAGAGACAGGGGGTGAGAGAGAGGGGTGTGCGATAGAGAGAGAAGTGAGGGTGTGCGTGAGAGAGAGTGTGTGAGAGAGTGAAGGCGGGTGAGAGAGAGGGCAGAGATGAGAGACAGAGAGTGGGGTGAGAGAGAGGGGGTGAGAGAGAGGGGCTGAGAGAGAGAGGGGTGACAGAGAGAGGGTGTGAGAAACAGAGGGGTGAGAGCGAGGGGATGAGAGAGAGAGGGTGTGAGAAACAGAGGGGTGAGAGCGAGGGGGTGAGAGAGAGAGGGTGAGAGAGAGGGGAGGTGAGAGATGAGGGCTGAGAGAGGGAGGAGGTGGGAGAGGGAGAGGCTGTAGAGGCAGGGGGTGAGAGACAGAGGGGTGAGAGATAGGGTTTGTGAGAGAGAGAGGGTGAGAGAGAAAGATGGCTGAGAGCGAGGGTGGAGAGAGAGAGGTTGAAAGAGAGAGAGGAGTGAAAGAGAGGGTGTGAGTGAGAGAGAAAGCAGGCTGAAAGAGAGAGGTTGAGAGAGAGGTTTTGAGAGAGAGAGGGTGAAAGAGCGGGCGCGTGAGAGAGAGGGGTGAGAGAGAAAGATGGCTGAGAGCGAGGGTGGAGAGAAAGTGGCTGAAAGAGAGAGAGAGGTGAAAGAGAGGGGGTGTGTGAGAGAGAAAGCAGGCTGAGAAAGAGAGGTTGAGAGAGAGGTTCTGAGAGAGAGAGGGTGAAAGAGCGGGCGTGTGAGAGAGAGGAGGTGAAAGAGAGGGGATGAGAGAGACACGGGGTGAGAGAGAGGGGTGAGACAGGAGGATGAGAGAAGGGGGTTGAGGGAGAGCGGGGGTAAGAGAGGGTATTGAGATGTGGAAGAGACGGGGAGAGAGGTGGAGTGGGGAGAGGGTGGAGAGGTGTCAGAGAGAGGGGGTGAGAGAGTTAGAGGTCAGAGAGAGAGGGGTGAGAGAGTTAAAGGAATGGGGTAGAGTGAGAGGGGTGAGAGAGAGATGGGTGAGAGAGAGGAGGTGAGAGAGGAGGGGTGAGAGAGGGAGGAGGTGAGAGAGGGAGGTGATGAGAGAAGGATGTGGTGAGAGACAGAGGGGTGAGAGAGTGAGTTGTGAGAGAGAGGGGTGGGGGGTAGAGAGAGTGGGGGAGAGTGGGAGGGAGAGAGCGGGTGAGAAGTGGGGAGAGAGGGTGAGAGAGTTAGAGTGGTTAGAGAGGGAGATGGATGTGAGGGGGAGTTGAGAGAGAGGGGTGTGAGAGAGCAATAGAGAGGGTTGAGGGAGAGAGCGTGGTGAGAGAGGGAGTGAGAGAGGGAGGTGCGAGAGAGGGGTGTGAGAGGGGGAAGGTGAATGGGGGTGAGAGAGGGAGGGGTGTGGAGGTGAGAGAGTGGTGTGAAAGGGTTGTGTGAGACAGGGGGTGAGGGGGTGAGAGGGGGCTGAGAGAGGGTGTGTGAGGGGTGATGTGAGAGAGTGGGATGAGAAGGGCGGTGAGAGAGATGGGGAGAGAGCAATAAACTGGGGTGAGAAAGAGAGCGTGGTGAGAGAGAGGGAGTGAGAGAGAGGGGGTGTGAGAGAGGCGTGTGTGAGGTGGAAGGAGAGTGGGGCTGAGAGATAGGGTGCGGTGAGAGTGAGAAGTGGTGAGAGAAAGCTGGTGAGAGAGAGGGGTGTGAGAGAGGGGAGTGAGGGGGAGTGGTGTGAGAGAGAGAGGTGTGTGTGTGAGGGGTGAGAAAGACAGGGGGTTTAGAGAGAGAGGACTGAGAGAGAGGGGGTTGAGGGAGTGGAGGTTGAGAGAGAGGGTGTTTTAAGAGAGAGGGTGTGAGAAGGGAGAGAGAGAGGAGGGTGAAAGGGCGGGGGATGAGAGAGAGTGTGACGGGGTGAGAGAGGAAGAGTGAGAGAGAGAGAGGGTGAAAGAGAGAGGATGAGAAAGAGAAGGGGTGAAAGAGAAAGAAGGGGTGAGAGAGAGGGTGCGAGAGAGAGAGGGGTGAGAGAGAGAGGGGTGAGAGAAGGGGAGAGGTGGGGGAGTGGGGAGAGGGCAGAGAGGTGTCAGAGAGGAATGAGAGAGGTAGAGGGATGAGAGAGTTAGAGGAGAGAGAAGTGGTGAGAGAGAAGGGGTGAGCGAGAGTGAGCGAGAGAGAGGTGTGTGAGAGAGAGGGAGTAAGAGACAGAGGGGTGTGAGAGCGCAAGGAGGAGAGAAAGAGAGGGGTGTGTGAGAGAGAGGAGGGTGAGAGAGAGGTGAGGGAGAGAGAGGGTTTGAGAGAGAAAGGGGGTGACAGAGAGAGGGGATGAGAGAGAAGGGGTGCGAGAGTGTGGGTGAGAGAGAGATTTGTGTGAGAGAAAGGGGGGTGAGAGAGAGAGGGTGAGAGAGTGGGGTGTGTGGGAGAGTGGGTGTGAGAGAGAGGGATGAGAGAGGCGTGAGAGAAAGAGGGGTGTGAGAGAGAAGGGGGGTGAGAGAGACGGGATGAGACAGAGGTGGTGAGAGAGAGGGGGTAAGAGAGAGATGGGTGAGAGAGAGAGGGATGAGAGAGGGAGAGAGTGGTGTGGGGGATGGGATAGAGGGGATGAGAGTGAGGGTTTGAGGGGGACAAGAGGAAGAGGGATGTGAGAGAGAGATGGATAAGAGAGGGAGAGGGGTGAGAGAGAGAGGGGTGAGAGAGAGGGTGAGATTGAGAGAGGGGTGTGAGAGAGACGGGTGAGAGAGAGAGCATGAGACAGAGGGGGTGAGAGAGGGTTGAGAGAGAGAGGGATGAGAGAGATGGAGAGAGTGGTGCGGGGGATGAGAGAGAGGGGATGGGAGAGAGGTTTTGAGAGAGAGGGGCAAGAGAGAGAGAGAGAGGTGAGAGAGAGAGAGAGAGACGAGTGGGAGAGGAAGGGGTTGAGAACATAAAGGGTGAGAGAGGGGGGTGAAAGAGAGGGGGTGAGAGAGAGGGGATGAGAGAGAGGGGGTGAGAGGGAGACGGTGAGAGAGAGGGGTGTGAGGGAGAGTGGGTGTGAGAGAGAGGGGTGAGAGAGAGAGGGATGAGAGAGATGGAGAGAGTGGTGCGGGGGATGAGAGAGAGGGGATGGGAGAGAGGGTTTGAGAGAGAGGGGCAAGAGAGAGAGAGGTGAGAGAGAGAGAGACGAGTGGGAGAGGAAGGGGTTGAGAACATAAAGGGTGAGAGAGGGGGGTGAAAAAGAGGGTGCGAGAGATAGGGGATGAGAGAGGGGGGTGAGAGGGAGACGGTGAGAGAGAGGGGTGTAAGGGAGAGTGGGTGTGAGAGAGAGGGATGAGAGAGGGGTGACAGAGAGAGGGGTGTGAGAGAGAAGGGGGGTGAGAGAGACGGGATGAGACAGAGGTGGTGAGAGAGAGGGGTAAAAGAGAGATGGGTGAGAGAGAGAGGGATGAGAGAGGGAGAGAGTGGTGCGGGGGATGAGATAGAGGGGATGAGAGAGAGGGTTTGAGGGGGGACAAGAGGGAGAGGGGTGAGAGAGAGAGATGGGTAAGAGAGGGAGAGGGGTGAAAGAGAGGGGGGTGAGAGAGAGGGTGAGATTGAGAGAGGGGTGTGAGAGAGGGGTGTGAGAGAGAGAGGATGCAACAGAGAGGGTGAGAGAGGGTTGAGAGAGAGAGGGTTGAGAGAGAGAGGGATGATAGAGATGGAGAGAGTGGTGCGATGGAATGAGAGAGGGGGATGGGAGAGAGGATTTGAGAGAGAGGAGCAAGAGAGAGAGAGGTGAGAGAGAGAGAGACGAGTGGGAGAGGAAGGGATTGTGAACAGAAAGGGTGAGAGAGGGGGGTGAAAGAGAGGGGTTGAGAGAGAGGGGATGAGAGAGAGAGGGTGAGAGGGAGTCTGAGAGAAGGTGTTGAGAGAGCGCGGGGTTAAATTAGGGGAATGAGAGAGGGGGGAGAGAGAGGGGGAGAGGGGGTATTGGGGAGAGAGGTTTCAGAGGGAGAGAATGAGAGAGTTAGAGGTCAGAGAGAGAGAGAGGTGTGAGAGAGTTGGAGGGATGAGAGAGTTAAAGTGGTGAGAGAGGAGGGTGAGAGAGGGGATGACAGATAGAGCGGGGTGAGAGAGAGAGGCGGGTGAGAGAGGGGGTGTGAGAGAGGGGGTGAGAGAGAGAGGGGGTGAGAGCGAGAGGGGGAGAGAGAGAGGGGTGAGAGAGAGAGGTGGTGAGAGAGAGAGAGTGGGTGAGAGAGAAAAGAGTGTGAGTGAAAGGGCGTGAGAGAGAGGGTGCAGAGATAGAGAGGGTGGGAGAGAGAGTGAGAAGGTGAGAGGGTGAGCGAGATAGGGTGTGAGAGAGGGGAGAGATGAGAGAGCAGGGTGAGATCGAGAGGGGGCTGAGAGAGAAAGGGGGCTGAGAGAGAGAGGAGGTGAGAGAGAGGGGTGAGAGTGAGTGAGTGAGGAGGATGTGAGAGATAGAGGGTGATGGGGTGAGAGAGAGGGGGCGAGAGAGGGCATGACAGATAGAGAGGGGGTGAGAGAGAGAGCTGTGAGAGAGAGGGTGAGAGAGAAAGAGGATGAGAGAGAGAGGTGTGTGTGAGAGAGAGTGTGTTAAGAGACAGAGGAGTGAGAGAGAGAGGGTGAGAGACAGAGGGTGTGTGAGAGAGAGAGGGGATGGGGGTGAGAGTGTGAGAGAGAGGGGTGAGAGAGAGATGGTTAAGAGAGAGAGGTGTGTGAGAGAGAAGGGTGAAAGAGAGAGAGAGAGAGAGGGGGTGTGAGAGAGATCGGGGTGGAAGAGAGAGCTGGTGAGAAAGAGACAGGGAGTGAGAGAGGGGGAGAGAGTGTGAGACAGGGGGAAAGAGAGAGAGAGGTGAGAGAGAGGGGGTGTTAGAGTGAGTGGTGTGTGAGAATGAGGGGGTGAGAGAGGAGGCTGAGAGAGAGAGGGATGAGAGAGAGGGGTGAGAGAAAGAGTTTGAGAGAGAGGTGTGTGAGAAAGAGGGGTGAGAGAGAGAGGGGGTGAGTGAGAGAAGGTGTGAGAGAGAGATCGGGGTGGAAGAGAGAGCGGGTGAGAAAGAGACAAGGATTGAGAGAAACAGGCTGAAAGAGAGAGAGTGGGTGAGAGAGGGGAGTGAGAGTGAAGGGATGAGAGAGAGGGGATGAGAGAGAGGGGTGAGGGAGTGAGAGACGGGTAAGAGAGAGAGGGGTGAGAGAGAGAGAGGGGTGAGAGAGAGGGAGGTGTGAGAAAGAGAGGGGTGAGGGAGAGAGGGGTTATGAGAGAGATCGGGCTGGAAGAGAGAGCAGGTGACAAAGAGACAGGAGTGAGAGAGAGACAGGCTGAGAGGAGGGTGAGAGAGAGGGGATGAGAGAGGGGGTGAGAGAGAGAGAGGTAAGAGAGAGAGAGGGATGAGAGAGAGAGCGGTGAGAGAGAGAGGGCCTAAGAGAGAGTGGGTAAGAGAGAGGGCGTGAGAGAGGAGGGGTGAGAGAGAGTGAGAGAGAGAGTGGTGGCGAGAGAGCGAGAGGGGAAAGAGAGAGGGGGGTGAGAGAGAGAGGAGTGAGAGAGCGATTGAAATGGATGTGAGAGCGGGTGAGACAGAGACAAGGGATGAGAGAGAGACAGGCTGAGAGAGAGAGGGGTGAGAGTGAGTGAGTGAGGAGGATGTGAGAGATAGAGGGTGATGGGGTGAGAGAGAGGGGGCGAGAGAGGGCATGACAGATAGAGAGGGGGTGAGAGAGAGAGGTGTGAGAGAGAGGGTGAGAGAGAAAGAGGATGAGAGAGAGAGGTGTGTGTGAGAGAGAGTGTGTTAAGAGACAGAGGAGTGAGAGAGAGAGGGTGAGAGACAGAGGGTGTGTGAGAGAGAGAGGGGATGGGGGTGAGAGTGTGAGAGAGAGGGGTGAGAGAGAGATGGTTAAGAGAGAGAGGTGTGTGAGAGAGAAGGGTGAAAGAGAGAGAGAGAGAGAGGGGGTGTGAGAGAGATCGGGGTGGAAGAGAGAGCTGGTGAGAAAGAGACAGGGAGTGAGAGAGGGGGAGAGAGTGTGAGACAGGGGGAAAGAGAGAGAGAGGTGAGAGAGAGGGGGTGTTAGAGTGAGTGGTGTGTGAGAATGAGGGGGTGAGAGAGGAGGCTGAGAGAGAGAGGGATGAGAGAGAGGGGTGAGAGAAAGAGTTTGAGAGAGAGGTGTGTGAGAAAGAGGGGTGAGAGAGAGAGGGGGTGAGTGAGAGAAGGTGTGAGAGAGAGATCGGGGTGGAAGAGAGAGCGGGTGAGAAAGAGACAAGGATTGAGAGAAACAGGCTGAAAGAGAGAGAGTGGGTGAGAGAGGGGAGTGAGAGTGAAGGGATGAGAGAGAGGGGATGAGAGAGAGGGGTGAGGGAGTGAGAGACGGGTAAGAGAGAGAGGGGTGAGAGAGAGAGAGGGGTGAGAGAGAGGGAGGTGTGAGAAAGAGAGGGGTGAGGGAGAGAGGGGTTATGAGAGAGATCGGGCTGGAAGAGAGAGCAGGTGACAAAGAGACAGGAGTGAGAGAGAGACAGGCTGAGAGGAGGGTGAGAGAGAGGGGATGAGAGAGGGGGTGAGAGAGAGAGAGGTAAGAGAGAGAGAGGGATGAGAGAGAGAGCGGTGAGAGAGAGAGGGCCTAAGAGAGAGTGGGTAAGAGAGAGGGCGTGAGAGAGGAGGGGTGAGAGAGAGTGAGAGAGAGAGTGGTGGCGAGAGAGCGAGAGGGGAAAGAGAGAGGGGGGTGAGAGAGAGAGGAGTGAGAGAGCGATTGAAATGGATGTGAGAGCGGGTGAGACAGAGACAAGGGATGAGAGAGAGACAGGCTGAGAGAGAGAGGGGGTGAGAGAGAGGGCCTGAGAGAGAGGGGGTGAGAGAGAGGAGGTGAGAGAGAAGGGGTGAGAGAGAGAGGTTGAGAGAGAGAGAGGTGTGTGAAAGAGAGGGCAGTAAGATGGAGGGATGAGAAAGAGAGCGGTGAGAGAGAGGGGGTTGAGATAGAGAGGGCTGAGAGAGGGGGATGAGAGCGACGGGGTAAGAGAGAAGGGGTGAGAGAGAGGGGGATGAGAGAGAGGGGTGAGAGAGAGAGAGACAGGCTGAGACAGAGGGTGAGAGAGAGAGGGTGATAGAGAGGCGTGAGAACGAGGGATTGTGAGAGAGGGGTAAGAGAGAGGGGTAAGAGAGAGGGGTGAGAGAGAAGGTGAGAGAGAGAGGGGGTGAGAGAGATCAGGGTGGGAGAGAGAGGGGATGAGGAAGAAAGAGGAGTGAGAGAGAGGGATGAGAGAGTGTGGGGGAGAGATTAAGGAGAGGGAGGATGTAGAGAGTGGGGCAGAGAGAGGGGGGAGAGAGGGGGAGACTGAGAGGGGAGATGGTTGGATAGAAAGGGGGAGAGAGATAGAGGGCATGGAGAAAGGGGAGTGAAAGAGAGGTGAGAGAGAGGAGGGAGAAAGAGAGGGGGAGAGGGGGGGAGAGTGAGAGGGGGTGAGAGAGGGGCAGGAAAGAGGGGGGAGAGAGATGGGGAGAGGGCGAGTGGCGTGAGAGAGGGGAGAGAGGAGGGAGAGAGAGAGGGGAGAAGCGGAGAGAGGTGGGCGAGAGAGAGAGGGGTGACAGTGTGGGATTAGAGAGAGGGGTGAGACAGAGGGGTGAGACAGAGGGGTGAGAGAGGATCGAGACAGAGGGGAGAGGGGAGAGTGGTGAGTGAGAGAGAGGGGTGAGATAGTGGGTTGAGAGCGAAGGCCGAGACAGAGGGGTGAGACAAAAGGGAGAGGGGGGAGAGTGGTGGGTGAGAGAGAGGGGTGAGAGAGAGGGAGAGAGTGGGGAGAGAGGGACGAGAGAGGTGGGAGAGAGGGGAGGGGGGAGTGGGGGGAGAGAGAGGTTGGGGGGACAGAGGGGGGAATGAGAGAGGTGGAGTGAAAGAGTGGGAAGAGAGCACAAGAGGGGCAGAGGGAGAGAGAGAAGGTTAAAGAGAGAGAGCCGGAGAGAGAGAGAGGGTGAGGGAGAGACGGATTGAGAGTGAGAGGGGGTGTGAGTGAGAGGGGTGAGAGAGAGAGAGAGAGTGAGTCGGACGAGAGAGAGGGTTTGGCTGGAGAGTGAGTGAGGGGGTGAGAGCTAGAGGGTGAGAGAGAGAGAATGAGCGAGGGGTGGGGGGGGGGGGCGGAGAGAGAGAGACAGACAGAGTGCCAGAAACAGAGAGAGAGTGAGATGTCTCAGGGAGGACCAGTACAGTCGAAGTGAAAGCAGGACCCTCACAAGGTGGTGGGAATGAAACCTAGAATATAGCTGTTCCCTGCCCAGCTCTGTATCTATGTCCTGTCTTCCAGGTGTGAATACAGAAGGCCACGAACTCCTCCCTGTGCTGTTTACTGTGAGTGATCTTACCGGCTGCAGGATTTACTGAAGGCTCCAGACCTCCCTCTTCATGTCTCTCTGGCTGACCAACCGTCTTTGATGTGGCTATGGACGAGACAGGAGTTAGGAATTCGGCTGAGACAGGAACATCCTGATGACCTACAAGAGACAGAGAAACAGACAGAATGGGAAATTAGACTGATGCAGTGAGGGTAACACATGGAGGATGGGACTGAGTCCCACAGAGATCTGGAAAATCCCAGTCTCCATCCCTGGCCTGCGCTTTTGCATCGCTCTGGAATGGAGAATTTTGTTGGCTCAGGATCTGGAGTAGCAGACCCACACATTGAGGGTTACCAGATTGAGAGAGACTGAGTGATATCACCAGAGTGCTGGACGGTATCAGGATCACACAATGGTCATGATGAAAGTGTTGTGATTTATGGTGCACGGGGATCAGTACTCACTGATGGGTGAGCTACCAGTGGGACAGATGATGGCCTCGTGCTATTCTCACCCGACTGTTCATCCAGATGTTAATGCCGGTGTCAGCTATACCCATCTAACTGCTTAATATCCTTTCAGGAGGGAAATCTGTTATAGACAGCGGGTCTGCCCTACACATGATCCAGACCCAGAGCGATGGGGTTGACTCTAAACTGTTCTCTGTAATGATCCAGCAAGGCACTCAGCTCAAGGGCAGCTCGGGGTGGGCATGCGATGCTGGCCAGCCAGAGACAGCAACATCCCATGAGTGAATTAAACACAACATTGCTGGGACCAGTGTCCTGGCCAATCATGTTGGTAGACTTATGGACAGGACTTTAAGCTGACAGAGAGGATGCAGGGCCAGGGTTCAGGTGAAAGGAGCTTTCCAAATCCAAAGAAAATGGCAATGTAGCTGAAGACAAGCAGAAAGGAACAGGAAGAGACAGAGTTTAACTGAAACAGTACATCAGTGAATTGGACTGTGACAAGAAATTGTGGAAAGAGTCAATCGTAATGTACTTTTTTTTGGACTGGCTAAAGTCTCTGGTACAGAGATAAACTAGGTTTAGTGGTGACACTGTGAAGAAAAGGTTGAACATGAATATTCTATTGTCCACCTCCTTGAGGGGTCTCAGGGAGAGTAGGATGGATAACCCTGACAGTAATGGGTAACAACGGAAAAAGTACAGATAAAGCATTTGGCCTCAGATGATGAAGCTGAATCAGCCTGAATGCAGATTCTGGGTAACACGTGTCAAAAACACAAGCAGGAGAACAGTTTTTCGGCTGCCTAACAGCATTTCATTGCTTAACCCTGTTACACATTCCAATGAATTCCTGTGTACTCGAAGGCACTGTGATCGTTTTGGGAGATTTCAGTCTTTGTATATCTGGGACAGTCACATTGGCAAAAGTGATGATCTCCAAACTCCTCTTTGAATGTTTGTATCAGTGTTTCTTTGAATAACACGTTGTGCAAGCAGCGTGACTATCTCAGATCGACCGTTGGGTGATGACGTTGAGTGAAGGAGTAATGTCCCACTGAGATATCCTCTGGGAAATTGTAGTGTCGTGGAATTCAGCGAGATGATGGATATTTAAAGTGACCATAAGGCACACATATAATCACAACCAAAGCCATTGACATGTGTTTGAGAGGAGAACTGACCAAGGTAAACAGGGGAAACAGTGAAGTGTATGGCTGGAAATGGAGAGTGGAAAACATTTACAGTCATAGAGATGTACAGCACAGACACAGACCCTTCGGTCCAACTCATCCACGCCACCCACATATCCTAACATAATCTCGTCACATTTTCCAGCAATTGGCCCAAATCCCTCACAATCCTTCCATTTCGTATACCCATCCATCTGCCTTTTAAATGCAGTAATTGTACCAGTTTCCACCACTTCATCTAGCAGGTCATTCCATACACGCAACATGCTCCACATCAAAACGTTGTCCTTTACATTCCTTTTATATCTTTCCCCTCTCATCCTGAACCTGCGACCTCCAATTCTGGACCACCTCACCCCAGAGAAAAGACCGTGTCTGTTAATCCTAACCATGCCTCTCATGGTTTTATAAAACTCCATATGGGTTTTCCTTCAGCCTCAGACATTCTAGGGAAAACATCCACAGCTCATTTAACCTCTCCCTTTAGCTCAAATCTTCCAATTCTGTCAGCATCTTTGTAAATCTTTTCTGAACACTTTCAGATTATACAATATCCATCCAATAGGGAGGCGACAAGAATTGCACGCAATATTCCAACAATGGCTTATCCAATGTCCTGTACAGCCACAACATGACCTGCCAACTCCTCTACTCAATGCACTGATCAGTAAACACAAGCATACCAAACACCTTCACTATCCTATCGACCCACAATTCTCCTTTCAAGGAACAATAAACCTGCACTCCAAGGTCTCTTTGTTCAGAAACACTCCCTGGGACCTTAACATTAAGTGTATAAATCCTGCGAAGACCTGCTTTCCGAAAATGCAGCACCTCCCATTTATCTGAATTAAACTCCATCTGTCACTCCTCAGCCCATTGGCCCATCAGTTCACCATCCCGTTGTAATGTGAAGGAACATTCTTCACTGTCCACTACACCTCTAATTTTGGTGTCATCTGCAAACTTACTAACTATACCTGCTATGTTTACATCCAAATCATTTATATAATTAATGGAAAGTAGTGGATGCAGCACCGATCCTTGTGGCACTTCACTGGTCACAGGTCTCCAGTCTGAAAATACAAACCTCCACAACCACCCTCTATCTTCTACCTTTGAGCCAGTTTTGTAATCAAATGGCTGGTTTTCCCTGTATTCTATGAGAGCTAGCCCCTCCCTGACTGATCCCTACCCAACAATGCAATCACCCCTTCCCTGACTGATCCCTACCCAACACTGCAATCTCTCACTCCCTGCCTGATCCCTACCCAACACTGCACTCACCTCCTCCCTTCCTGATCCCTACCCTGATCCTGATTCATCCCCTCCCTGACTGATCCCTGCCGAACACTGCAATTTCTCCCTCTCTGACTGATCCCGACACAACACTGCACTCACCCCATTCCCTGACTGATCCCTACACAACACTGCAATCTCCCCCCCCCCGACTGAGCTGTACCCAACACTATAAACTCACCCTCTCTCTACCTCCTCTCTCCCCCTCTCTCTCGCCCCCCCTACTCCTCTCTGTCCCAATCTCTCTCTCTTCACTCGCGCTCTCCCCTTACTCTATCACCTCACTCTCCCCCTCTCTCCCCTCCTGGAGTGAGAGAGGGGGTGTGAGAGACGGGGTGTGAGAGAGGGGTGTGAGAGAGGGGTGAGAGAGAGTGGGTGAGAGAGAGTGGGTGAGAGAGAGTGGGTGAGAGAGTGTGGGTGAGAGAGGGGGGAGAGAGGGGGAGAGAGGGGCAGAGGGGGGAGAGTGAGGTGATAGGGTAAGGGGAGAGAGCTAGTAAAGAGAGACAGATGGGGACAGAGAGGAGTAGAGAGAGGGGGCGCGAGAGGGGGGTACGAGAGAGGAGGGCAAGAGAGAGGGGAGAGAGAGGGGGACAGAGGGGGAGAGAGAGGAGGAGAGAGGGGAGAGAGAGGGGAGAGAGATGGGGTAGAAAGAGAGAGGGGGGAGAGAGAGAGGGAGAGGGGGAGAGACAGAGAGAGGGGTGAGAGAGAGATGCGAGAGAGAGGGGGCAAGAGGGGGAAGAGAGAGAAGGAGGAGAGAGAGCTGGAGAGAGGGGGAGAGAAAGGGAGAGAGAATTTGGGGAGCGAGAGGGGTCGAGAGAGTTTGGCATAAGGGGGAAGAGAGGGGGAGAGAGTGAGTGGGGCGACACAGGGTGTGAGAGAGAAGGGGTGAGAGAGAAGTGGTGTGAGAGAGGTGGTGTGAGAGAGGTGGTGTGAGAGAGGGTGTGAGAGAGGTGGTGAGAGAGAGGGGGTGAGAGAGGGGGTGTGAGAGAGGGGGTGAGAGAGAGTGGGTTTGAGAGAGTGGGTGAGAGAGTGGGTGAGAGAGTGTGGGTGAGAGGGGGAGAGAGGGGGAGAGAGGGGTGAGGGGGTAGAGTGAGGTGATAGAGTAAGGGGAGACAGCTAGTGAAGAGAGAGAGATGGGGACAGAGACGAGTAGAGAGAGGGGGCGCGAGAGGGGGTACGAGAGAGGAGGGTGAGAGAGACTGGAGAGGGGGTGAGAGAGAGGGTAGGGAGAGAGGGGGAGAGAGGGGAGAGAGAAGGGGTGAGAGAGGGGGGTGAGAGAGAGAGGGTGAGAGATTGGGGGTGAGAGAAGGGGGAGAGTGAGGCGGAGAGAGAGGGTGTGAGAGAGAGGTGAGAGAGATTGTGAGAGAGGGGGTGAGAGAGAGAGGGTGACAGATGTTGGTAAGATGGAGAGAGAGAGGGCATGAGAGAGGGGGTGAGAGAGGGGGTTGAGAGCGGTGGTGCGAGGGGGGTGAGGGAGGTGAAGACTGGGTTTAGGGCCGAGGGGGCAGAGAAAGGTGGGAGAGAAAGGTGGATGGAGATTGGAGGAGAGAGTGGGGAGAGAGAGGGGTAGAGTGAGAGAGTGAGAAAGAATGGGAGAGAGAGGTTGGGAGAGAGGGAGAGGGTAGCAGAGAAGGGGAGACAGAGAGAGAAGAGAGAGATATGGATGAGTTGCGGGGAGAGTGGGGAAAGACAGTGCGGGAGAGAGAGGAGAGAGTGAGAGGGGGAGAGAGAGAGGGAGCGAGAGAGAGAGAGGGAGGGGAGAGATTTAGGTGACAGAGTGGGGGTTACTGAAGAGAGAGGGGGAGAGAGATTGAGGGAATTGAGGGAGCACTTTCTGACGTACTGACGGAGAATTACTTGAGGTATTGAGGAAGCACTTTCTGAAGTACTGAGTGAGCACTATCTGAGGTATTGAGGGAGCACTATCTGAGGTATTGAGGGAGCACCTTCTGAGGAATTGAGGGAACACTTTCTGAGGTACTGCGGGAGCATATTCTGAAGTATTAAGGGAGCACTATCTGAGGTATTGAGGGAGAACTATCTGAGGTAACTGAGGGAGAACTACCTGAGGTACTGAGGGAGCACTTTCTGAGGTAGTGAGGGAGCACTTTCTGATGTACTGAGGGAGCACTTTCTGAGGTATTGAGGGAGCACTGTCTGAGGTACTGAGGGAGCACTTTCTGAGGTATTGAGGGATCTCTTTCTGAAGTATTGAGGGAGCACTGTCTGAGGTACTGAGGGAGCATATTCTGAGGTATGAAGGGAGCACTATCTGAGGTATTGAGGGATCACTATCTGAGGTACTGAGGGAGAACTACCTGAGGTACTGAGGGAGCACTTTCTGAGGTACTGAGGGAGCATTTTCTGAGGTATTGAGGGAGCACTATCTGAGGTAGTGAGGGAGCACTTTCTGAGGTACTGAGGGAGCACTTTCTGAGGTATTGAGGGAGCACTGTCTGAGGTACTGAGGGAGCATTTTCTGAGGTATTGAGGGATCTCTTTCTGAGCTATTGAGGGAGCACTGTCTGAGGTCCTGAGGGAGCATATTCTGAGGTATGAAGGGAGCACTATCTGAGGAATTGAGGGACCATTATCTGAGGTACTGCGGGATAACTATGTGAGTTGTTGAGGGGGCAATTTCAGAGGTAATGAGGGAGTACCAATTGAGGTTCTGACGGAGCACTTTCTGAGGAATGGAGGAAACACTTTCAGAGGTATTTAGGGAGCACTATCTGAGGTATTGAGGGAGACCTATCTGAGGTACTGATGGAGCACTATCTGAGGTATTGATGGAGCATTCTCTGAGATATTGAGGGAGCACTTTCTGAGGTATTGAGGGATCACTATCTGAATGACTGAGGGAGAACTATCTGAGGTATTGAGGGAGCACTACCTGAGGTACTGAGGGAGAACTGTCTGAGGTACTGAGGGAGAACTATCTGAGGTATTGTGGGAGAATTATCTGAGGTACTGAGGGAGAACTATCTGAGGTACTGAGGGAGCACCATCTGAGCTATTGAGGGAGAACTATCTGAGGTATTGAGGGAGCACTTTCTGAGGTACTGAGGGAGCACTATCTGAGGCCATGAGGGAGCAATTTCTGAGGTATTGAGGGATCACTATCTGAATGACTGAGGGAGAACTATCTGAGGTATTGAGGGAGCACTATCTCAGGTACTGAGGGAGAACTATCTGAGGTATTGTGGGAGAATTATCTGAGGTACTGAGGGAGAACTATCTGAGGTACTGAGGGAGCACCATCTGAGCTATTGAGGGAGAACTATCTGAGGTATTGAGGGAGCTGTATCTGAGGCATTGAGGGAGCAATTTCTGAGGTACTGAGGGAGCACCTTCTGAGGTATTGAGGGAACACTGTCTGAGGTACTGAGGGATCAATTTCTGAGGTCCTGAGGGAACACTTTGAGGTACTGAGGAAATACTATCTGATGTATTGAGGAAGCACTTTCTGAGATATTCAGGGAGCACTTGCTGAGGTACTGCGGGAGAACTATCTGAGGTACTGAGGGAACACCTTCTGAGATATTGAGGGAGCACTTTCTGAGGTATTGAGGGAGCACTTTCTTAGGTATTGAGGGAGCATTTTCTGAGGAACTGAGGGAGCACTTTCTGAGGTATTGGGGAATCAATTTCTGAGGTATTGAGGGATCACTTTCTGAGGCATTGAGGGAGCACTTTCTGAGGTATTGAGGGAGCATATTCTGAGGTACTGAGGGAGCACTTTCTGAGGTATTGAGGAATCAATTTCTGAGGTATTGAGGGATCACTTTCTGAGGTATTGAGGGAGCACTTTCTGAGATATTGAGGGAGCATATTCTGAGGTATTAAGGGAGCACTTTCTGAGGTATTGAGAGATCACTTTCTGAGGTTTTGAGGGAGTACTAATTGAGGTTCTGACGGAGCACGTTCTGAGGAATTAAGGAAACACTTCCAGAGGTATTTAGGGAGCACTATCTGAGGTACTGAGGGAGAACTATTTGAGGTACTGAGGGAGCACTATCTGAGGTATTGAGGGAGAACTGTCTGAGGTACTGATGGAGCAATATCTGAGGTATTGAGTGAGCACGATCTGAGACATTGAGGGAGCACTTTCTGAGTTATTGAGGGATCACTATCTGAGGGACTGAGGGAGAAGTATTTGAGGTATTGAGGGAGCACTATCTGATGTGCTGAGGGAGAACTATCTGAGGTACAGAGGGAGCACTATCTGAGGTATTAAGGGAGCACTTTCTGAGGTATTGAGGAAGCACGTTCTGATTTAACTGAGTGAGCACTTTCTGAGGTACTGAGTAAGCAGTTTATGAGGTATAAAGGAAACACTTTCTGAGGTAACTGAGTGAGCACTTTCTGAGTTACTGAGGAAGCACTATCTGAGGTATTGAGGTAGCACTTTCTGAGGTATTGAGGGAGCATTTTCTGAGGTATTGAGGTTGCACTTTCTGAGGTACTGAGGGAGCACTATCTGAGGTATTGAGGTAGCACTTTCTGAGGTATTGAGGGAGCACTTTCTTAGGTATTGAGAGAGAACTTTCTGAGGTATTGAGGGAGCTCCTTCTGAGGTACTAAGGGAGCACTTTCTGAGGTACTGAGGGAGAACTATCTGAGATACTGAGGGAGCACTTTCAGAGGTATTGAGGGAGCACTTTCAGAGGTACTGAGGGAGGACTATCTGAGGTATTGAGGGAGCAATTTCTGAGGTACTGAGGGAGCACTATCTGAGGTACTGAGGGAGAACTATCTGAGGTATTAAGGGAGCATTATCTGAGGTATTGAGGGAACATCATCTGAGGAATTGAGGGAGCATTGTCTGAGGAATTGAGGGAGCACTCTCTGAGGTACTGAGGGGGAAATATCTGACGTAATGACGAAGCACTTTCTGAGGTACTAAGGGAGCACTTTCTGTGGCATGGAGGGAGCACTTTCTGACGTACTGAGGGAACACGTTCTGAGGTATTGAGGGAGCACAATCTGAAGTACTGAGGGAGAAATATCTGAGGTTGAGGGAGCACTTTCTGAGGTATTGAGGGAGCACTTTCTGAGGTATTGATTAAGAACTATCTGAGGTATTGAGGGAGCACTTTCTGAGGATCTGAGGGAGCACTATCTGAGGTATTGAGGGACAACTATCTGAGGTATTGAGGGAGAACTATCTGAGGTATTGAGGGAGCACTTTCTGAGGTAGTGAGGGAGCACTTTCTGAGGTACTGAGGGAGCACTATCTGAGGTATTGAGGGAGAACTATCTGAGGTATTGAGGTAGCACTTTCTGAGGATCTGAGGGAGCACTATCTGAGGTATTGAGGGGCATCTATCTGATGCATTGAGGGAGCACTATTTGAGGTACTGAGGGAGAAGTATCTGATGTATTGAGGGAGCACTTTCTGAGGATCTGAGCGAGCACAATCTGAGGTATTGAGGGAGAAATATCTGATGCATTGAGGGAGCAGTAATTGATGTACTGAGGGAGAACTATCTGAGGTATTGAGGGAGCACTTTCTGAGGATCTGAGGGAGCACAATCTGAAGTATCGAGGGAGAAATATCTGATGCATTGATGGAGCACTATTTGAGGTACTGAGAGAGCCCTTTCTGAGGTATTGAGGGAGCACTATCTGAGGTACTGAGGGAGCACTTTCTGAGGTATTGAGGGATCACTATCTGATGGACTGAGGGAGAACTATCTGAGGTATTGAGGCAGCACTACCTGAGGTTTTGAGGGAGCACTTTCTGAGGTATTGAGGGAGCACTATCTCGGGTTGTCAGGGAGAACTTTCTGGTGGTACAGAGTGCAGAGGATAGAAAGGAACAGATGCAATTCCCTGATCGTTTCCTCAGGGACCCCGAGACCCTCTCGTGTCATAATGTAAAATGGAAGCCACTCCCCATTTCTGAAGATTCAGATCGTTTTAAACAATCAGTGAAAAATAACATCAGGATGTGTCTGAAACATGGTTTGGAGGTAAACTTTCATCAATCTATTGTGACTTGTTGCTTGGAGACGCTTTAGAAAAGCAGTCACCCAAACAGACTAACGCTATCTATTCAAGAGGTGGTGCACAGGAAGATCCAACAAGTCTCTGCAGCTGCTGTCTGTCTCCCTGGAGCAATCATCATGCGAGATCAGGGATCTGTCCTGGGAGAAATCATTTCTTCATCAATACCTCAACCATGCCTTTACAGCCATGTGTGTGTGTGTGTGTGTGTGTGTGTGTGAGAGAGAGAGAGAGAGAGAGAGAGAGAGAGAGAGAGAGAGAGAGAGAGAGAGAGAGAGAGAGAGAGAGAGAGAGAGAGAGAGAGAGAGAGAGAGAGAGAGAGAGAGAGAGATAGAGGGAGAGAGAGATTGCCTGTGTTTGTGTGTGTAAAAGAGTGGATGCATGTATATCTCTGTGTGTCTGTATGTGTGTGCCTGAGAGAGAATGTGCATGTTCATGTGAGAGTGTGTGGCTGTGTGTGTGTTTGAGGGTGTGTGTGTCTCAGTGTGCATGTGTGTGAGTGAGGGTATGTGTGAGAGAGTGTGTGTGTTTGAGAGAGAACGTGTGTCTGTGTGTATATGTGTGTGCCTGTGTGTTTATGTGTGTATGTGTGTGTCTGTGTGTCTTTGTGTGAGAAAGAGTGTGTATGTGTGTGTGAGAGAGTGTGCGTCTGTGTGCATGTGTGTGTGAGAGTGAGTGTGTCTGTGTGTGAGAGAGTGCGTGTATCAGTGTGTGTGAGAGAGTGTGGGTGTCCGTGTGTGTGTGAGAGAGAGTGTATCTATGCATATTTGAGGGAGCATGTGTCTGCATGTGTATGTTTGTGAGAGAGGGAGTGTAACTGTGTGTTATGTGTGTGAGAGAGAGCGTCTCTGTGTGTGAGAAAGTGTGTGTCAGTGTGTGTGTGTGTGAGAGAGAGAGTGTGTCTATGTGTGTTTGAGGGAGCGAGTGTCTGCGTGTGTATGTGTGAGAGAGAGTGTCTGTGTGTGTTTGAGGGATCATGTGTCTGTGTGTCTTTCTGTGTGTGTGTGAGAGAGAGTGTGTGTCTGTGAGTGTGTGAGAGACAGAGAGAGTATGTGTGTGAGAGAGAGAGTGTCTGTGTGCGTGAGAGGGAGTGGGTGTGTGAGAGAATGAGAGTGTGTGTGAGAGTGTTTGTAAATGAGAGAGAGTGTGTGTATGTGTGTGTGAGAGAGTGTGTCTGTGTGTGAGAGAGTGTGTGTCTGTGTGTGCGTGAGAGGGAGTGCTTGTGTGTGTGAGAGAGTGAGTTTCTGCGTGTATATGTGAGAGACTGTGTCCGTGTGAGGGAGCGTATGTCTGTGCGTGTATGTGTGTGAGAAATATAGTGTGTACTTGTGTGTGTATGTGTGTGAGAGAGTTGTGCCTGTGTGCATGTGTGTTTCAGAGTGTGTCTGTGTTTGTGCTTGAGGGAGCGTGTGTCCGTGTGTGTGAGAGAGCCTGTGTGTGGCGGGGTCGTGTGTGTGTGTGTGTGTGTGTGTGTGTGTGTGTGTGTGTGTGTGTGTGTGTGTGTGTGTGTGTGTGTGTGTGTGTGTGTGTGTGTGTGTGTGTGTGTGTGTGTGTGTGTGCTTACTGGGTGCTCATGAATATAAAATCCAGCTGCTGTTTCAGGTGAATTGGTCCTTGTGTCTCCAAAAACACAAAGGCGACAAGAGTGACTTATCTGGGGGAAAGAGAGTGCTGCTCATTCCAGTGGGGATTCATCCAGTAAACCTTCCCCACACGCTAACATCCCTCTGGCAATGCAGTGACTAGTCCTGCACACAGTGCTCCAGGTACAAACCAATGTAATGTCACCGTAGTCTTACCAGAGCATGGGACAGCTCCTCATTACAGAGTGGTGTCTGGTGGGGATTTAAACAGAGGGTCACCATGGCCCCAGCTGATGGGAGAGGTTGGGTAGGAGAGTCCTTCAGGGTATATCTAGCTAGTGTGGTAAGCTAACTGACCAGCCAACTGAGCTAACCAACCTCACTCCAGGGACATGCCCTGTATAACCCAATCATAGCCAGCCTGCACCTCAATAGGAGCCAGGAGCAAGGCCATTCGGCCCCACCCTAACCCAAAAGGGAGAGCACGGGAAGCTGATGAAGGAAACAACCCCCTCCCATGTGGCCTACTGAAATGTAGCTGAGGACAGAGCACATCTGACCTGCTGTTTGCTTTCCCGAGACTGGCCTGCTCCACCTTACAGTGAGAGGAGACTGAGGGGAATCTCAAGGAGATTTAACTTCTCACGGAGAGGCTGCAACTCCAATCCAAATCAGGCTGGTTCCCTCCGAGACTCACGGAAGAGTGCAGCACTCTACAGATCAGGCCCTTCTGTCATCCTAACCTCCAGTGTGGGTGCCAAGAGCTGGGAGATAGCATTAAGAACATATGACCATCCCAAATAGGAACAGGAGGAGACCGTTCAGCCCCTCGAGCCTGCTCTGGTATTCAACAGGATAATGGATGATTCAACATTTGATTTGGGAGCTGAAACTAGGACAATACAGAGACAGAGAATCAAATTAATCTGCCATGAGGAATCATCAGACGAAAGCAGACACACACACACACACACACACACACACACACACACACACACACACACACACACACACACACACACACACACACACACACACACACACACACACACACACACACACACACACACACACACACACACACACACAGACACACGGATTCAGGCCGTCTGTGGGAACGGGGAGAGACAAAGGAGTAAAATGCTAGAAATCTGATAACACAGATTTCACTGCTTCCCTCTCTCTCTGCAGCTCTCATGTCTATTTTTGTTTTCCCAGTTCTCTCTCCCACATCTTTCCTTCAATCCCTATCTCTCAACATCCTTCACATCTCTGTCTTGTTTCCATTTCCCAGCAGATTCCCTTCCCCCTTTTTCACCTCACCAGGTTTTTCAGGAATGCTTAATCATTCAATCTTTCACAAAACTAACACCTCTGCATCTGTCTCTCAGCTCTGTGGGATCTTGCTATTCCTGTCTGTACATCATTCTAGCCACATCACATCAGCCCCTACCACCACACCACTCTCTCAGCTCTACCTCTCTGCTGTTGCAGCTCCTCTCTCTCTCTGTCCTCTATCTCTCCCTGGGATTTCTGCCTTGCTGTCTGCCTGAACTTCTCTCCCTCCCTTTCTCTCCCCATTTTCACCTTGTATCTGTCTGACATTGTATTTCTCTTCCTGGAGTTTCACTCTCTCTCTCCCTCTATCTGGCTGTCTTCTGCTCTCTCTCAGTTCTTCTCAAATTCTCTCCCCCTCTGCCTGCCTGTCTTTCTCTTGTTCTCTCCCTCACGCTCACTCTCTGTCCGTCCATCTTTCTCTCTCTCCTGTCGTTTCTCTCCCTCTTTCTCCATGGACCCCTCTGCTCAGTCCCAGTGACTGGGGGAAGGGGCATTGGGAAGAGTCTGCCGCAGTGCCTGGTCTCTCTCAGGTTTTACCCCCACTGTAGGGGAGGATCATGAAGTACTTTTCTAAGTGAGTTTGAAATAGAGAAAAAATAGAGAAAGGGAGACTGTTAAAAAGAGAGCAAGACATGGCGAGGATGGAGATGGACAATGTGGTGAGAGAGAAATGGGCAGTGAGAGTCCGGGAGGCGGAGTGAGAAAAGGACTGAATGAGAGAGAGAGAGACAGGGAGAGAGTGAGAGAGTGAGAACGACATAAACTGAGGGAGATGGACAGTGTGTGTACTTGGCGATGGTTTTTAAGTGCGATCTTGCTGTGCATTACAGAAGTCAGTCAAAAGGCAAGTTAGACTCTGCACTATGTCCTCCAGCCCAGGAGCTGTGAGTCTGCATGGGAAGGGGGAGAGTGGGAGACCACGGAGGTAGTGGGACAGCCAGAGACAGGGGGAGTGTTTAATGGGACTTTGGGGTTGGTGGAAAAAGGAGGGGCTGTTGTCAGAGAGAGATGGAGGGAGGGACAGCATGTGATGCAAAGTCTGAGACAGGGTGGAGAAGAGGTCTCCACACGAAGAATAGTCAATGAGGCCATTCAGGGGCTAATCCTGAAGATCCTGAACAGGACCAGGATCATTCAATGGGGGAAGGGAGATGATGGGCAGAAAGGACTCCATCTGTGATGCAAACTTTCTGTAATTCTGGGACTGGGATCTTGCTGTGCATTAAAATAGTCCCAGGCCAGTCAACCCAGACTCATTTCCCGGTGTGAGAAAGTGAGGACTGCAGATGCTGGAGAGTCAGAGTTACAAAGTGAGGAGCTCGAGTAGCACAGCAGGTCAGGGAGGAGAGTCGATGGTTCAGGCCTGACCTACTGGGCTTTTCCAGCTCCACACTTTTCCACTCAACGCCCTCTGCTCCAGGGAGTGGGGCTCACAGCAATGTTGGGGGGCACCTAAATATTTGAGGGGGGCACAGTTGGTGAGGTAGGTATTTGGGGAAGGGAATAAATTTGGGAGGAGAGTGAAAATCATGGGCAATTGTTTTTAGGGGCTTCAAAATTGGGTGAGCACTTTCAGGTCTGAAATAAAGAAAAAGAGAAAAGGAGGGTGAGAAAAAGAGAGAGTGGGGATGGAGAAGGGGGATGAGAGAAAGATGGGGCAGAGACAGACAGTGAGAGTGAGGGTGTGAGAGAAAGGCAGATTGAGAGAAAGAGACAGACAGGGAGAGAGAAGGACAAAGAGAGAAGGGGAAGACAGACTGAGACAAACAGGCATTGAAGCATGGACAGACTGAAGGGGTGACACTCAGTATTCCAGTTGGTTCCAGCTCCCTCTCTCTCAATGGTTTTTTCCACTCCTTCTCTCCCATGCTCCTGGGGTTTGCTTCAGCTTGTCTCCCTTCCTCTCTCTCTCCCTCTCTCTGGATGGTGAGCTGGTCTCTGTCCCTTGCCATGTTGGTCTTCTCAGAAAGCCTCCAGAAAATTCAAGAGATCAGTCTGCAGGTAAACCCTGGTTTTGTTCATTTCTGGATGATTTCCCAGAACTTTCTATACTTCTGGTCAATTCAGAGAATCAGTTAACAGTTTGAAGCGTTGCTAATCATTTGGATGGCTTATTCCTGTTAGTTTCTTTGTGTAACAGGACCCGGTGCCTTCCTATCTGGGCCCTCCTTTGGTGGAGACGTTGTTAGGGATATGTCTGCCCAGGAGAACTGTTGCCTTTTACATTATGCTGATGGGATAACCATCTGGCTGCTGTCTGGCTTTTGTGATTTGGGAGTATAACTTGTCCAATATACGCAGCATCTCTTGGCTGTCTATCTGTGTTTTAGCAAGGTGGCCGCAACATTTCACCCATTCCCCCTCCCCCACCCAGTCTTTTGAATGGAAAGAAGCTGATACAATGAATTACAAACCTAATTTTAAAAACTGGTTATGTTTGTTGTTAGAGTAGCCTGCTGTTTGAACGAAAGCCATTTTGTACATTGGTCAAACCGACTGTCATATGGCTGATAAGTGATATCATAGAATCCCTACAAAGCAGAAACAGGCCCTTCAGCCCATCGAATCCACAATGACCCTCTGAAGAGAATCCAACTCAGATCCATCTCCTGATGATATTTTTGAAACCCTGCATTTCCCATGACTATTTCAGCTTACCTGAATATCCCTCGACACTACGGGAAGTCTTCAAAAATGTGCACCATTGAACAGTGGGAGAAAACCCATGCAGATGCAGGGAGAATGTACAACTCCACACAGACAGTCGCTCAAGAGTGGAATCAAACCCAGGTCTCTGGCGCTGTGAGGCAACAGTGCTAACCACTGAGCGACTGTGGCACTCCTAACTGTTTCGACAAAACATATTCCGTTCTGAGAATCCATACAGAATTGGGATGCATAGCCAACATTCAGTGAGCAGAATAAATGCAAGGAAATGAGACCAGCTGGCTCAAACTCCAGGAATTCCCTCCCTAAGGACATTGTGGGTTCACCACCTGCAACAGTTCAAGGAGGCAGCTCACCACCAAAACCAGCTCCCGAGCAGCTATGGTCAGGCAATCAATACTGGGCCCAGCCAGGAACACTCAAACGCTGCAAATGAATGAAACTAAGGTGATCACCTGGGGAGTTCCATCTACCATCCAGACCCTGGGGGTGTATCCAGGTATTATTCACCATGACCGTACCCATCTGTTGCAGCCTGCAATCCTAACCACCAGTATCCCAAGATATATCATGGTGAGTGCGGTTAGGACCACAGCCGACGTGGTCCTCTATCTATCACTCCTCTCTCTATCTCACCCTCTCTCTCTCCCTCAGCGCTTCTCTCTCACACCGCGTCTCTCTCTCTCAGCCCTCTCTCACTCTCACCTGTCTCTCTCACACACCCTCTCTCTCTTACCCCTCTCTCTTCTCACTCCTCTCTCACTCTCCCTCAGCGCTTCTCTCTCACACCACTTCTCTCTCTCACCGCTCTCTCACTCTCACCACCCTCTCTCTCTCAAACACCCCTCTCTCTCTCACCCCTCTCTCTCTCTCACCCCATCTCTCTTGCACCCGCTCTCACCCTCTTTCTCTCAGGCCCTCTCCTTCAGCCTCCCTCACTCTCACCCCCCTCTCACACACACACTCTCTCTCAACCGCCTTTCTCTCACAACCCTCTCTCTTTCTCTCACCCTCTCTCTCACCCCTATCTCTCTCACCCCTTCTCTCTCTCCTACTTTCTTTCACACCCTCTCCCTCAGGCCCTCTCTTTCAGCCCCCCTCTCTCTCCCCCCTCTCTCACACACCTCTCTCTCTCAACCCCCTTTCTCTCACACCCCTCTCTCTCACCCTCTCTCTCACTCCTTTCTCTCTCACTCCTTCTCTCTCAACTACTCTCTCACACCCTCTCTCTCTAGCACTCTCTCTCTCAACCTGTATTTGTCTCACACCCTTCTCTCTTTCTCACCCTCTCTCTCTTACCCCTCTCTCTCTCACACCGCTTCTCTCTCTCACCCTCTCTCTCTGTCAGCCTGTCTCTCTCTCTCACCCCCTATCTCTCTCACACCCCCTCGCTCCCTCATTCCTCTCTCTCTTTCACCCCTCTATCTGTCACACCTCTCTCTCTCACCCTTCTCTCTCTAACCCGTCTCTTCCTCTCTCACACCTCTCTCTCTCAGCCTCTCTCTCTCATTCCTTCTCTCTCCCTCTCTTTGGCAGCCCTTCTCTCTCTCAGCCCCTCTCTCTCTCCCCAGTCTCTCCCACCCTGATCTCTCCCACAGTCCCTCTCTCTCTCACCCCTCGCTCTCTCTCATCCCTCTCTCTCTGATCCCTCTCTCTCTCACCCCTCTCTCATACCACTCTCTCTCTTACCCCTCTCTCTCTCACCCCTCTCTCTCTCAACCCCTCTCTCACCTCTTCTCTCTCAGCCCTCTCTCTCGCAGCACCCCTAGTCACTCCAGTCTTTCCCACCCTGATCTCTCTGACATACTCTCTCTCACCATCTCTTTCTCTCACCCATTCACTCTCTCATCCTGTCTCTCTGTCACCCCTGTCTCTTTCTCACCCGCTCTCTCTTCCACCACTCTCTCTCCCTCAACCCCTCTCTCTCAACCCTCTCTCTCTTACCCCTCTCTCTCACACCTCTCTCTCTCACCCTCTCTCTCTCTCATCCCTACTCTGTTAGCCCCTCTCTCGCACCCCCCTCTCTCAGGCCCTCTCTCTCTCACCCCCTCTCTCTCTGTTTCACCCCCTCTCTCTGTTTCACCCCTCTGTCTCACCCCATTTCTCTCACCCCCTGTCTCTCTCAGCCTCTCTCTTTCTCACCCGCTCTCTCTTCCACCCCTTTCTCTCCCTCACCCCTCTCTCTCTCACCCCTCTCTCTTTCACTCCTCTCTCTCTCACCCTCTCGCTCTTACCCGTCTCTCTCTCTTACACATCTCTCTCTCTCTCACGCCTTTTCTCTCATCCTCTCTTTCGCAGCCCTCTCTCTCTCAGCTCTTCTCTCTCTCATTACTTTCTCTCTCTCACCCTCTCTCTCTCAACCCCTCTCTCTCAAGCCATCTCTTCCAGCCCCTCGCTCTCTCACCCCCCTTACACACCTCTCTCTCAACCCTTTGTCGCTCTCACACTCCTCTCTCTCTCACTCACCCTCGCTCTCAACCCTCTCTCTCACCCCCTCTCTCTCAGGCCCTCCCTTTCAGCCCCCCTCTCTCTCACATACCCTTCTCTCTCTCTCACCCTCTATATCTCTCATCCCCTCTCTCTTAACCCTCTCTCTCTCACACACCTCTCTCTCACGTTTTTTCTCTCACCTCTCTCTCTCACACACCCTCTCTCTCTTACCTCTCTCTCACACACCTCTATCTCACACCCTCTCTCTCACCCCCCCTCTCTCACACCCTCTCTCTCTCATACCTACCTCTCTCTCACCCCTTCTCTCTCACCCCTCTCTTAGGCCCTCTCTTTCAGTCCCTCTCACTCTCTCACTCCTCTCTCTCTCATCCCTCTCTCTCTCTCACCCTCCTCTCTCTCACCTTATGTCTCTCTCTCACCCATTCTCTCTCACCCCCTCTCTCAGGCCCCCTCTCTCACCCACCTCTCTTTCATCCCGCTCTCCCTCTCACATCTCTCTCTCTCTCATCCCCTCTCTCATCTCCTCTCTCACCACACCCCTCTCACCCCTCTCTCTCACCGCCTCTCTCACCACTTCTCTCTCGCACCCCTCTCTTTCACCCCTCTTTCTCACACCCCCTCTCTCTCACCCCCCTCACTCTCACACCCTCTCTCTCTCTCACGCCCTTTCTCTTACCCCTCTCTCTCACCACTCTCTCTCACCCCCTCTCTCCCTCACCTCGCTCATCTGTCTCCCCTCTCTCTCTCCTCTCTCTCACTCTCACACACCCTCTCTTTCTTAGCCCTCTCAATCTCTTACCCTCTCTCTCATGCCTCTCTCTCACCTACTCTCTCACCTATTCTTTCTCTGCCTTTCTCTTACCCCCTCTTTCTCACCTGCTCTCTTCCACTCCGATCTCTCTCACACACCCTCTCTCTCATCCCCCTCTCTCTCTCTCACCCCTCTATTACCCCTCTCTCTCTCTCTCTCTCTCACACCACTCTCTCTCTCTCAGACACCTCTAGCCTTATAAGCCTCCTCTGTCCAAAGGAAATATTGAGGGTGTGACCAGCTCCTTTTTCAGTCAGGGTCCCCTCACAATCTGCTCCTGGTTTAAGTGAAGCTTGGGAAGCTGTTCCTGGAAAACCCGATGTGGATACAGCAGATCTCTTTCCCCACACACACACACTCCGTGGTTTCAGAGCTTCCCCTCTCTGCAGCCTCTGCTCCATTTTTTGTTCATGTTGCTGGCTCAGATGCTGTAACTACAGTCCCCATACAGAGTTAGGTCTCCACATTTTCAGGTCTCCCTGAATGTCGGAGGCAGCTTTCAACACATCCTCCAGCATATCATCTCCAGCCCCTCCACTAAATTTTCAATTACAGGAGTCAGTCAGAAACCCCTCGGAACAATTGTTGTGGACCAGACCAGATCCTCGCCCCCCCCCCCCCCCAGAATGTTTTAAGAAGACCGCTTAGATCCAAACCTTTCCTTATTTTGAACATAGATGGGAAGTGTGCCTTACAGATATGTTGTGACTGGTCAAACTACTCAACATTAAGCAAACTATAATCTATTCAAAAGCTTTAGTTAAAATACAATCAAAGAAAAGAACATTTTGGGATAGCATATATGTTGGAACACTTACACAAGCAATAGAAACCGTACCTTCTTGGTATACACCGCTTGGCACAAAGATATATTCAAATACAGATCCTTACAGCAGTTTTCCAATCCAGGGGGAATCAACATCAACAGAGATCTCAGAGAAAAGCAGCTAGGTATCCTGTAATAAAACTTCCACTCCTCTGGGATCCCCAGCAGCTTCTGAATGCTTCAGCTAAAAACAAAATGAGAAACCCTGGTCTGGGAGAGCTGGCCACTGCCCTTCCATTGTTATCACCGTTTTAATGAAACCTAAAGGCTTTCTCAGTTATTTACTTGGAGTGTTTTCCGACAGCAGTTCTGCACCTCTGCCTTTAAAACCTCTCTTTAAAAAAAAAACCAAGAAAAAATACAGTGGTAATATTCTCACAACTCCATCTTTAATAAAATAATCCATCAATATACAAAGGTGGATTCATTTTAGACATCCTAATCTTCCTCTATTAGTAGACTGAAATGCATATACTTTACATTGACTGTGAGCATACAAATGTTCACAACTAGTTTCAATTTCAATCATTTTACACCTGCCATAGAATGCCATTGTCTTTCTTCATCCAAGTCTCCACAACGTGTCAAAACTTAATTTTTCTCGCCCTGTCAACGGTATAATTTCAAAGTGAATGGCAGCAATAATTAGCTCAATTGAAACAGACTGGTATTTTTCTCCCTAAACTTCTCCAAAAACTTGAAGAGGTCACGATCAGTAACAAATATTTGTCTCATGTATATTATTCGCAATTTAAATGCTGAAATGTTGTAACGCCAACACCAAGCTCAAAGCCTCCTTCCCCATTGTGGAATAAACCTGTTGATGCTTCCACTGGACACTCCAACCACACGTTACATAATGGAGAACTTCTCATCTCTCCAATAATCCTTCTGAATGACATAACTCCTCATGTCTCAGCATAAAAGAGTTACATCCTTCATTACCTCTTAATGCTGTAACCTCTTTACCTGCTATTCCTGGCCTATGCCAGTAAACTTTACTCTCACAGGGATATGTTTTAAGAAGATCTCGCACATTCTTCTCAATCTCTCACAGAAACCAAACTTTGATTTCTGAGCTTAATCATCATCATCAGACATTTCAGCTTCTAAGCTTGCCATTGTAACTCTCTGCTTTCCACACGATTTCTCACGACTGCAGGAAGTGAATTGTTGAACTTCTCCAAAATAAGAATCTCTCTAAGAGTGTCATAGGTTTACTCTGTTTTTAATACCCTTCCCCAGCTTTCAAAATTACTTTGTTTGATCCTTTCAAACTCAGTGTGCGTTTAACCAGGGACCCTTTTTTACATTCCTGAAACGCTGTCTGTCGGCTTCTGGCACAAGCTCATATGCACTTCAGATGGCTTTCTTCACATCCTCATACTCCCCAGATACTTCCTCCGATAGGGATGCAAATACCTACCAGCTTTGTTTGGATCAGCTAATTTCACATGGTCACAGAGCACTGCATTTGTTTAGCCACTTTCTCAAATGAAATTCCAAAGGCTTCCCCATCCTTCTCATCAAATTTAGAGAATGCCTGGATGCATTTAAACAGAGCCCCATTGGACCATTAGTTACAATAAGGTTGTTCAACCTCACTATCCTCCTCATCCCGCCGACCGTCTACCTTCATCTCAGCCTTCTGTGTCAACTTTCCTCTCTAACTGCTAACTTTTTAAGTTGAAACTGTCTGCTCTTCTTCTGTCCTTTTCTCTCTTTCTTCTTCATTTTTTTCCATTTTCTTTTATTTCTGCTTTTTATCATAATTCAAACTGTTTCAATTCCTTCTCATGTTGAAGGCACCTCATTTGAAATTGAATTCTTGCCATTTCCAAAGAGTCTGATGGCGGTTCCACCAAATGTAATTGCCGAGCTATAGCTGTAATTATCTCTCATTTTCTCACAGACAAACGCAACCCCAACGCCAGATTGTCTGTCAATTCCTATAGCTTTGCCTTCATTATCTTTTGCAAAATCCCCAACTTCACTTGTTCCACACCCAGAAAACTCTTAATGACTTAAAGAATCTTTATACACAAAACACTGTTTAAACCAACCGAATTCAACATCTGGAACAAAAGACGCTAACAGCTACCACACACGACCTTTGAACGCAATAGTCTCCCAGTGCATAATCTCCAGTGTCTGCATGAGCCTATTCTGGATTCTCTGGTTTCCTCCCACAATCCAAAGATGTGCATGTCAGATAAATTGGTCATGCTAAATTGTTCATAGTTTTCAGGGATGTGTGGTTGGGTGCCTTAGTCGGGGTAAATGTGTAATAATAGGGTAAATGAATGGGTCTGGGTAGGTAACTCCTCGGAGGGTCGATGTGGACTTGTTGGGTCGAATGGCCTGTTCGCAAACTGTAGGGATTGTAATTCTAAACTCAATTTGATATTATAGATTGAGAACCAGACAAGAGTTCTCAGTTTGCTATAGACCAACCAGACTGCCTCAAACTAGTTTAAGAAGGTAGCTTGGATGCCATCCTTTTCTTATTTTAAAGGTAGATGTGAAGTGGGTGTTCCAGATGTGATGTTACTAGTCAAACCACTCACCATTAAGTAAAACACAATATATTTAAACACTCTAATGAAAATCCATTCAAAATGAAGAGGAATGTAGAATAATTTAACTATTGGAAACCTTAACCGAATAATGGATACAGTACCTTCTACAGATGAGCTATTCCATTATACTAACATGCCATAAACACACCCCTTGGCAAAAAGGAACAGTCAGACATACATTCTTGCATACAGTTCTCCAATCCAGGAGGAATCAACATCAAGTCAGGTTTCAGAGAGAGTAGCAGCTGGGGATAAGTTAATAGCCGTTGTTACTACTATTTATTAAAAACCCTAAAAGCGTCGTAAGTTATTTACTTGAGCCGTTTTCAGCAGGCAGTTTGGCCTTTAAGATCTCTTTTTTAAAGAAAGGAGAAAATAACTTTTTTAAAAAAGTGACAGCATTGTCACACAATTTAGATGCCTGGTCCTTTACTCTAGAGGCTTCCTCGTGCTACTGATCGTAAGGTCACCTGGGAGGGACAAATTCAGGTACAGACCAAGTTACAAGGATGTGCCTCATAACTTCTGAAACACACCTGTCCATGGACCATCACATGGGACATACCGGGAAGTGAACAACAGTCTGACACACACCATTTCTCTGTTTCACAGCTTCACAATGATTGCACTCGATACACTAGGGAGCCAAAAGAAAAGGCCAGGGAAAGATACAGAGGGACAGAAAGATTCACATTAAAGACAGAAAGAGACAAACTGGAAAGATGCTGTGGAAATATGGGGAAAAAGAGAGGGCAGTGGGACTAACTGGAGAAGTGAGATCTTCGAGAGTAAAATGACAAGAATGAGAACATTGAATAAAGGCATTGTCTGATCAGCTGGAATGGTTTGTTACATCATATTCTCAATCTGCTTCACAGAACACCACAAACAACATGAACTGGGACAAGATGACAGCCCAGCATGGAGAGCTGTGCAGACCATGCTAGTGTGTTGCTCAGTAAACTGCACAGCATAGAGAGTATTGCAAACTTTACTATCATATGCAAACTATACTCGGATCAGATTACTGCCTACAATGGGAAGATTTGGTGTGTGTGTGTGTTTGTGTGTTCATCAGAAACTGAGGGACAGTACGTGTGTGCGCGCGATAGGCGTAGTTGAATGCGAAACTCATTGTTTGAGAAGGAACGCACATGGAAGAAACTATTTTCAGTAAGAATAGCTGGCAGACTTTTTGTTAATCGACAGAGAGAGAACGAGAGAGGTTTCATGGACAGATGAGATAAAGTGTTTGAGAATGTCAAAATAAAGGCATTGCCAGACACAACAGCAATATACAAAGGCATACACATGAATAACAGATGGATAGGAGTTTGGTGTGAGTTCGAATCAAATTTGCTTCGGCAGGTTTGAAGCCTGGAGTGTCAGCAGCAGATTATTGGCTTCCTGAAGACTGCATTCCATAGCTCAAGGTTCAAACAGCAGATGGACGAAACCAGTGAGATATATTCTGGAGTGGTGTGTACTTCAAGTTAGAAATAGTCAGGGTATGGTGTCAGGAATCAGCTCATGGTTCACCCACAGTTGTGACTTGTCACAGATATTGGTCAGGGATGAGATGGAAACAGTGGCAGGAAGTGGAGTTTGTAACCAGAAAAGTGGAGATTTACCTCCATGCTGTTAATATTTAAATAACAAAGGCAATGATACAATAAATTGTAGTGCTCCGCTGAAACTGAGTAGGTCAACAGAGATACCCATGAGTAACACTGCCAGAGAAGAGAGGGAGACAGAAATTGAACACATTCCTTGATGTAGTTAGCAGTGGTCTGTAGAGTGAATATATGGATTGAGAGTTTCAACAGGAAATAATAGTGACAAGAAGTGTAGACTATATAAAAGAACAGTAATACAGTCATAACTGGTTTATAGAAAAAAATCTGGACAGCAACACTTACCAGGAACACAGACGATAGCCAGGAAAGGATAATAAATACATTGAATAATGAGAAGAGTGTAAAAGATCCGCAATGATAATGACGACCAATAAAATGCAGAAAGATACCAAACATAATCGGATAACCTCCTGTCTATTATTGGAACATGCCAGTCTGATGTCCCCAGATTCTTATCCATTTTTGGAACATTCCAGTCGAATGTTCTCAGATTCTGATCCATTGTTGGAACATTCCAGTCTAATGTTCTCAGATTCTGATCTCTTCCCCCCCTCTCTCTAGATCTGCTGATCCCTGTCAGTGTTGTCAGTGATGGTCCCGCTGATGTATGGGATAACACATTGAACGGCGCCCATTTATCATTAAAAGATGGAAACCCTCCACTGGAATAGTTAGAATCCATGGAGATTGGCACTAATCACAGTCACTGAACAAACACTGGGAAACCGAGCAAAGGCTTCAACAACAGATGAATGGGCACTGCACAACAATCAACAGACAGGAGTGTTCCCTCCCAGTTGGGGAACACTTCAGTGGTCCAGGACCTTCAACCTCGGACTTTCTGGTGACCATCCTCCAAGGCGGACTTCAGGACAGGCAGCAGTGAAAGGTGGCCGAGCAGAGGCTGATAGCTAATTTCGATACAATAGGGAGGGCCTCAACCGGGACCTTGGTTTCATGTCACATTACAGGTGTCCACCATTGCACTATACACACACATATGCACACACACACACACAGGCACTCCTAAACACACACAGACATACCGACATACATGTACACAGACACGTACACAGACACTCACCCACACCCTTACAGACACACACACTACCACACTCACACGGCACTCTTTCAGAGACTTACACCACTCTACACTCATGCACACACATACACACTCTCCCTCACTGATACTCAAAACCCCCCACCCCAGACACGCACACACTCCCACACTCACACATACACCCCCTCACAGACGTAAGACACTCTACATCACTACAAACACATATGCATTCTCTCTCACACTCACAACCCCCCAACCCAGACAGACACAGACACTCATATACAAACCGACAAAGTCCCACATGCACACATATATTTTGTGGGATGAATTTGTACTTGCAGAGTTACATTGTATTTTGCTCAAAAACTGCATGGATTCATGTAAAACTCTGTTATCTCACTTTTCAGATTAGAATCAATCTACACATCATAGCATAGACAGAGAACACAGGAGGATAACACCTTCAATATATTGTCTAGTTAACACTCACTGTTACAGCTAACCTGAGAATGCAACTTTTTTAAAAAGGTTTTGTGATTTACACATGAAAGAAGTGAAACTATCATGGTATTCGAACAGATGAAAGACTCAACAGACAATCAACGTATTTTTCAAGGTATAATTTCAGTTACATCACACTATAAATTCTGTGCCTTAGAAGTGTGTCCTCTACTATCACCTGATGAAGGAGCGGTGCTCCGAAAGCTAGTGTGATTCTAATTAAACTTGTTGGACTATAACCTGGTGTTGTGTGATTTTGAACTTTGTACATCCCCGTCCAACACTGGCATATCCAAATCACGACTAAGTAAACAGGCTCAATTAACCAGTTCCACACAACACTTTCCATATAACTACAAAAGAGAACATTTACTGGGTTTGGATGGAATGGATGAGGGTTGCTGAGGGATGGACCATACATCTTTAAATCGTTTTTTAAACTTGGAAATAAGAGTATAACTGAACACTGCAGGGGTCTATATTTGTTCCACTCTGTTTATGAAAAAGACAGTTACAAAATAACAGATCGGTTGCATAAAGAAAACTCTGGTGGGCAGGTTTCTAGATTCCTTTTTGACCAGTGTGAGGCTACTCCTGGTTTTAAGTGCCCTGCTACCAAATCCTTTCATAACCTTGAGACAGAGCATTGAGACTGCTGCTCAGCAAAAGGCCGAAGCAATTCTGTCCCTATGGGCCTCTTACAGAGGGCTAAGAGAAGGCCATTTATCCCATATTAGCCTGTTGCTACTTGAAAAGGTGGAAATCTAGAACATTGGCACATTTTCCCAACAAGAAGAAAGCGAGGACTGCAGATGCTGGAGGTCAGAGCTGAAAAATGTGTTGCTGGAAAAGCGCAGCAGATCAGGCAGCATCCAAGAACCCGGAGAATCGACGTTTCGTGCTTTTCCAGCAACACATTTTTCAGCACATTTTGCCAACAGAATCATTTAAAACAAAGAGATGTGTCGCTGCAGCTGTATGAGGTGTTACTGAGAGGGCACCTGGAGTACATTGCTTTGGTTGTGTTACTGTAACTGAGAAGGGATGGACCTCCATCAGATACAGTTTAACGGCTGCTCGTAATCCATGGGTTGCTGTCTCATTTAATGTCTCGGGTCTGTTACACAGGAACAGGAGGAGGCCATTCAGCCTTTCCAGTCTATTACAGAGGGCCACAAGCAGCCCATTCAGCCTCTCGAGCCTGTTACAGAAGGGCAGGAAGTGTTTTTTAACTTTCTGTTATGCATAAATATTAGTTTTAAATTAGTTGTGAAATAGGAAAGACCTGACGTAAACATTAAAGTTCTAACTTTGAACAAGGCCAATTTTGAAAGTGTTAGGTGAGCCCTGTGAAAGGCTAATTGGAATACCCTATTGACAGGTAAAGGGATGGTTGGAAAATGCAAGGCCATCAAAACCTCGTTTCAGAGAGTCCAGAGCCAACGTGTTCCTATTAGTGAGAGGGGCAAGGCTGGTGGGTGCAGGGAGTGCTGGATGGCTAGATATATTGATGCTCTGGTCAAGGTAAGGAAGGAGGCATATGTCAGGTAAACAGAGCTGAGATCAAGTAAATCCAGAGAGGTGTATGAGGGCAGCAAGTGCATAGTCAATGTGGAAATCGGGCCAGAAAAATGTGGACATGAGATGGCTTTAAAAATAGGGTTAACGAGGCATTGAAGAAATTCTACAATTCCTTTAATGGTAAAAGATTAACTAGGGAGAGAACAGGGCCCCTTAATGGTCAGTAAGGCTACCTATGTGTGGAACCGCACGAGATTGGAGCGATACGAAACAAAAAATTCTTCTCAGTATTTAATGAGGAGGAGGTTACATGAGCGATAAATATTTCGTGATACATTAAAAGTGTCTATATTACAAGGAGGTCTTTGACATTTTAAAACACATAAAGGTGAACAAATCCCTGGGAACTGATCAGTTGTATCCCAAATATTTGTGGGAAGCCAGGAAGGAGATTGGTCAGCATTTTGATGATGTGTTTGTATCATTGATTTCCACAGGTGAGGTGTCAAAAGACTGGAGGGCTGCTAACATATTGTCATTTTTTAAGAAAGTAAGAAACAAACTGGTAAACATAGATCGCTGAGCCTGACGTCAATGGTGACTAAATTGTTGGAGGGGCTTTTGTGGGAAAGGATGTGTATGCATTTGAAAATACAAGGACTGAAGAGGGCTTTGTACATTGGAGATCACGTCTCACTGACTCGGTGTAATCTTTTGACAAAGTGATGAAGATGATTGATGAAGGCAGGAGAGTGGATGTTGTCTTTACGGAATTCAGTAAGAAAACCAAAATGTTCAACATGGTAGACTGGCCAAGAAGGTTAGACTGCCTGGAATCCAGGGAGAGTTTGCCATTTAGATCCAAAATTTTCTTGAATACTGCAGACAGGCCGTGAGAGTGGACATTTGTTCATTAAATTTGGAGACCTGTGACCAGTGGCGTGCCGCAAAGATCAATAGTGGGTCCACTGCCTTTTGTCACTTGTCCAAATCATTTGCATTTGAGTATATGAAGTATGGTCAGTAAGTTTGTAGATAATAACAAATTTCGTCGACCGTGAAGAATGATCTCTCAGACTATGATGGGACCTTGTTTAGGTGAGCCGCGGAGTGGCAGATAGAGTATATTTTAGTTTCATGTGAGGGGTTGCATTTTGGCAAGACAAATCAAGGCAAGACATGATAGAACTCCATAGAAAGTATCGAATCCCTACAGTTAGGAAGAAGGCTTTTCGGGCCCATGGAGGCCACACCGACCCTCTAAAGAGTATTCCACTGGACAAACCCCGACCCTATCCCTCTGAGCCTGCATTTCCCATAGCTAATCCACCTCCCCTACACAACCCTGGGTGCGGTGCGCAAATTAGCATGGCCAATGTACCCTTACCTGTGTATCCTTATACTGTCGGAGTAAAACAAAGCAACCGCAGGAACCTCCTGCAGACACGGGGAGAATGTACAAACTCCACACTGCCAGTGATTCAAGGATGGAATTAATCCCAGGTCGCTGCCCTGTGAGGCAGCAAAGCTAGCCTCGTGGTGCAGGTTCTCCGTTCCTTGAAAGTGCTGTCACAGGTAGAGAGCGCAGTGAAGAAGGCATTTGGTGATCTTCCCTTTATTGGTGCGTGCTTTGAGTCAAAACAGTTGCATGACAAAATCTGTACAGGACATTGGTTTGGCCACTTTTGTAATATTGTCTTTAATTCTGGTCACCCTGCTGTCGGAAAGGCGTTGTCAAACTTGAAAGGTGCGGAAGAGATTTAAAAGAACGTTGCAAGTGTTGGAGTGTTAGAGTTGCAGGGAGAGTTTGAATAGGCTGGGAAAAATTTTCAAGTGTTGAGGCTGAGGGGGGACCTTAAAGAGGTTTATAAAATCATGATGGGCATAGATAAGGTAAACAGTCAATGTCTTTTCCCAGGATAGACGAGTCCAAAATTAGAAGACAAAGGTTGAAGGTGAGGGGAGAAAGATTTAAAAAGGGATATGAGGGGCAACATTTCCACACAGAGACCCCTGTATGTATGGATTGAACAGCCAAAAGAGGTGGTGGAGGCAGGTACATTTACACCATTTAAAAAGCATTTAGATGAGTAGATGCATTGGAAGTGTCTAGAAGGAGATGGGCCACCTGCTGGCAAAGGGAACGAGATTAATTTAGGATATTTGGCGGTATGGATGACCAGACCGAACGATCTTTTTCCTTGCTGTACATCTCTGAGAGTCTATTGACTCTTCAGTGTTTCACACTGGAACAGGAGGAGGCTATTCAGCATCTGAATTCTGCCAGTCGGCTTGTTTGCTCAATTACTGAGAGTCAAATACAAAAATACATCATTCAGAATTTGATGGTGTTTTACAGAAACAGCAGAAAGGCCTTTAGTCCAGAAAAGCTGTAAAGAATGTGAAGAGGCCAGTCAGTCCCTCACCTCAATTCCACAGGAGCAGCAGGTGAGCACAGAGCTATTGGAACCGGTTACTCAGGAGCAGGAGGAGGACATGTATTTTCACAAACTTGGGATCAGGAGGGAATCATTTAACTGCTTGAAACTGGGACACAGGAACAGGAGACTCAACTGTTCGAGACTGGGACACAGGAACAGGAGGAAGTCACTCAACTGCTCAAAACTGGGGCACAGGGAAATCTGGAGGAACAGGTGGAGGTGACTCACTCCCCACCAGTATGGGACACTGGGAGACTTGGGGAGTTTGCTTGGAACAAACAGAATATATATGAATAAATTGCATCAGTGGTCCATTCAATCCTGCCCCAACATTCACTAAGACCACGGCTGATCTGATGGTGATTCCCTCATTCCATTTTATGGAGACTGTCCTCTCTGCAGCCTCTGCTCCATTTTTTGGTCATGTTGCCGACACAGATTCTGTAACAACAGTTACCATGATTCATCCAGAGAGATGGGTCAAACCGGATGAGTCAGGATTTGAAGAGTCCAATCACACGAATTAATACAAAAAATAAAGGCATTGCCAGTTCTCTCACATTCGCAATCCAACTCACATAATCAGCCCATCCATTACATATTCAGGATGGAGCACTGTGTAGATCCGGCTCGTGTCTGCTGAATGCAACCCAGCAATATCCAGAATGGAACTCTGTGCAGCCCACACGAATGCTGGATCTATAATCCTGGCCTAAATGTCCAGCGTGGGGAGCCGTGCAGTCCGCACTGGTTCATTCATATATAAACCCAGGCTGTTGCATTGTTCGGTAACACTGTGTTAGATCGCAGCTCAGTGTGGGGAAACTTGCAGCTAATTTTAGAACTGACAGGATGTGCAGCTCCCATCAATTTACAGCTCCATATCTCCACTGTGCCTTGACAAGGGATGCTGCGAATGTGAAAGTCACTGCGAGGAAGAGATGTAAATAGAAACAATTTAAATACCAATAGTTCTGATTAAGACGCGTATCACTCTGGTATTTAACGATGAAATAACTGAGATAATATCCAATGAGACTTTGTAAATGATGCACACAACGATGGTGATGTTATAGTGGTCGTACTATATGCCTTCAAATAATCAATGGGAATTAGAAAAACAAATATGCAGGGAGACGTGGAGGAGCAATAGGGTTGTCATAATAGGTGATTTTAATTATTCTAACATAGACGGGGACTTTCAGAGGGTTAAGAACATAGAGGGAACGTAATTTGATAAGTGTGTTCAGGATTGTTTCCACAAGCAATATATAGCGAATCCTACTCGGAAGGGACTAACTCGACCTACTGTTGGGAAATAGGGATGGGTAGGTGACGGAGGTAAAGTGGGGGAGCATTTTTGGAAAAGTGACCAGAGCTGTATTAATGTTAAAATAGGTATGGTAGGGACAAAGTTGGTCCACAGATTCAAGTTCTAAATTGGGGCAAGGCGAATTTTGTTGGAATTAGGCAGGGGATTACAGGGCTTGATTGGAGAAGTGTGTTTCCAAGTAAAAGGATCGCGGGGAAGTGGGAGGGCTTCAAAAGTAAGATAGCTCAAGTTCAAGGTCGATATGTTCCTGTGAGGGTGAAGGAAAAGTGAGGCTGGAAGAGAGAACCCTGGATGACAAGAGATATTAAGGCTCTGACCAGAAAGAAAGGAGGCGTTGCTCAGGTACAGGCAGCTGGGACCAAGGGAATATTTGGAGGTACACAGGTGATACAGAAGTTTACTGATGAAGGAAATCACCAAGGCGAAAAGGGGGTATGAGATAGTCTTGGCTGAACAAATTAGGATGAATCCAAATTCAGTATAGTAAAGAAAAAGAACAACTATAGAGAGAATACGACGCCTTACAATTCAAAATGGACATGCATGTGTAAAACCTCAAGAGATGGGTGAGGTCCTCAATTTCCCCTCTGTGTTTATTATGAAGGAAGACATGAAGACCTGTGACCTTTAGGAGGTTAGTTGCGATATCTTGGTACAGCCCATATCACAGTAGAGGTGCTGATGGACATATTACAATACACAAAGTCAGATAAATCTCTTGGTCCTGGCCAAATATATCTAAGAGCACTGCACGAGGCGAGAGAAGACAGTTCAGGGGGAAGGTCCTGGAAGACTGGGCAGTAGCAAATGTCGTGCCCTTATTCAGAAGGGCTGCAAAGAAAAGCCTAGGAAATATAGACCAGTCTGCTTCACGTCTGTTTCTGGACGCCACTTGAGAAGGTATGCAGATATAAGATATGCATGCATTTGGAAAGACAGAGTTTGACTTGCAGCAGTCAGCATAGCTTTGTGCCTGGCAGATCATGCCTGACAAACTTTGATAGAGTTTTTGAGGAAGTGACCATAAAGGTTGACAAGGGCAGGGTGGTAGGCATATTCGATATGGATTTCAGTAAGGCCTTTGATAAGGTTCCACATGGTAGGCCGCTCTGGAAGGTTAGAGTACATGGACTCCAATGTAAACTGGCAAATTTGCAACACAGTTGGCTTGACGTTATGAAGCAAATGGCTATGGTGGAGGTATGCTTGTCGGACTGAAGGCCTGTGACTAGTGGAGTGCCTCAGTGATCGGTCCTGGGCCCATTGAGGTTTTTTGTCTATATCAATGATTTGGACCAGAGTGCACAACGCAAAGTTAGTAAGTTTGCAGATGACTCAAAATTAGGAGACATCATTTACAGTGAGGAACATTATCAGAAATTGCAGCAGTACCCTGATTAGCTGGGGAAGTGGGCTGAGAAATAACAAATGGAGTTTAATATAGATAAGTGTCTTGCAATTAGGAAAGTCAAATCCAGGTAGGAATTTAATGATGAATGAGAGGGCCTTAAGGCGTGTAGTGCAACAAAAGGACGTTGGAGATCAGGTGCACAATTGTCTGAAATTTGAGTCACAGATACACAGGATAGTGAAGAAGGGCTGTTGGCACATTGGCCTTCATCAACGTATTGAGTATAGACGGTGGGACGTTAGTTGCAGTTGTACAGGATGTTGGTAAGGCTGTATTGGAGTATTGTGTTCAGTTTTGTTCAGCTTCCTCTAGAAAGGATATTATTGAACAAGAAAGTACGCAGAACAAATTTCCAAAGATGTTCCCTCGGCTAAAGGCTCTATGTTATAGGCAGAGGTTGGACAGATTAGAACTTATTTCTTTACAGCGTCGGAAACCGAGGGGTTTCTTATATAAGTGTAGCCCTTATAAAATCATGAGAGGTGTGCATGGGGTGAACACTTCAAAATTTGTTCCTAAGGTTGTGGAATCGAGGACTAGAGGATATGCATTAATGTTTGGAAAGGATAAAAAATATAAAAAGGAAACTGAGGGGCAACTTTTTTACACAGAGTGTGGTACGCATATGGACGGAGCTGTCAGTGGAAGTGATTGAGGTGGGTGTAATAACAAGATTGAAAAGGCATTTGGACAAATACACAGATAGGAAAGGATTAGAGGGATACTGAACAAGAGCAGGGGAATGGGGTGAGTCTGGATGGACATTTTGGTTGGCATGGACCAGCTGGGCCAAATGGCCAGTCATACTGGCAGTCTCGTGCAATATGACTGTAAATGAGTGTTTTGGGGTGAAGACAGGGTAGGGGGGAGACTGAGATAAAATGTCATGGAAGAATATGTTCACAGATTCAAAATGCTGAAATGAAGACATTTCGATAGTATCATGCAACACGGGTCAGTATGTCGAAGAATATTGAGTGAAAGGGATATTGCTGTGAGTTCAGGCGATGGAGAGTTTTGGATGAGCATTTGTTCTGCAGCTTTGTACCTGGGAGTGAGGACAGCAGAGTCTTCGCCTCACTGGGCTGAATCTAACAAAAAAACTGTCTCAAGGACATTTTTATTGAGTGTGTCAGAGGGGTTGTCTGCACGAGGCCGAGCTAGTTTCCTGGTGCGATCTTACCAAACTCATCTCATTAACTACACATCCCACTCCATAGTGTCCCTCTCATACAATGCCAGCCCGATTCTCCCACCCATCATGACTGGAGGTACTCACAGTTGCCCGGATACCCCTGGATATTCCGTAATCCCTGACACTGGAGCCATCTTTTAAAGATCAATGGGCACATGGTTGCACTTTCTCAGTTTGGAGCTGCCCTGCACATTTTCCCCAAGCATGGCAATGAAGGGGAAATTACACTACGGTTTGTCAACAGCAGCACGGAGGTCCTGGTGGATGCGCTAGTACAAAACGGGACCATTCTCTTCTCAGATGGGGCCACACTACCAGATCCACCGAGCATGGGCTGAGCTCACCACCCAGCTCAGTGCAGTTTCTGGGGTCTAAGAAATGTCCAGCAAAACAGGACAAGCATCAGTAAGCATCCCCACTCTGTCAGGATAAGGGTCACCATATTTTCTCTGCTCCCTCACACTCACTGTATATCTGTTATAGCACCGGCCCCCGAACAAGGCTCATGCTCCACCACTCACACTATTGCATGCAGCACCTTCCCTCTCTTCCGCTCTTGCCTTTCAAATCCCGCCCCCCCTAACATAGTTAGAGAATATTCTGCAGAATGCCAATTATGGAATGTTCCAGGTATTGTTCCAACGTATTCCAGTTTCAGGAAAACGGCTGTGCCCCAGTGCGTAACATGTAAGAGGATGGATTAGAGATGTACGTTTTTCAAATCACACACAATTAAAATCCATCACGAGGCCATTCAGTACTTCAAATATGCTCCAACGTTCAATTCGTTTGGGGGTGTTCTGATGATTTTCTCAACTCCATATTACAGGAACTTCCAGTCATTCAACCCCCAGGTTCCTGTTACCGAGCAGACGATTCTCAGACACTTCATACCACGGGTTTCTTCTAGCATGTGTTCAGAAGGCATTTCTCATGGGGACAGTCTTCTAACAATATATTTCATCTGATATATGAATTCATGCAACAGTCAGCATGCTTTCTACAGACCAATCAAAAACATGCTCTTATTTTATGGTTATCGATATCCAATCACAATTACTCATTCTGGTTATTTCACTTGTCTCACCTTATTGTATTCAACCAAAGACAGCTTCCAAACACTTGTCTCATTATAAAATATAATTTCTAGCAGAGAACATATTTATCTCGAATCCACCTTTACCTTTGTCATTAAAATTTCTCTTGCCTTTTTTTTGTGACTGATTCTGTGTGCAATATTACACAGTCTCCCACTCAGTTGGCTGGATAGAACATAGAACATAGAACATAGAAGAATACAGCGCAGTACAGGCCCTTTGGCCCTCGATGTTGCGCCGATCCAAGCCCACCTAACCTATACTAACCCACTATCCTCCATATACCTATCCAATGCCCGCTTAAATGCCCATAAAGAGGGAGAGTCCACCACTGCTGCTGGCAGGGCATTCCATGAACTTACGACTCGCTGAGTGAAGAACCTACCCCTAACTTCAGTCCTATATCTACCCCCCCTTAATTTAAAGCTATGCCCCCTTGTAATACCCGACTCCATACGCGGGAAAAGGTTCACACTGTCAACCCTATCTAACCCCCTAATCATCTTGTACACCTCAATCAAGTCACCCCTAAACCTTCTTTTCTCTAATGAAAACAGCCCCAAGTGTCTCAGTCTATCCTCATACGATCTTCCTTCCATACCAGGCAACATCCTGGTAAACCTCCTCTGCACCCGTTCCAGTGCCTCCACATCCTTCCTATAGTATGGCGACCAAAACTGCACACAATATTCCAGATGCGGCCGCACCAGAGTTTTATACAACTGCATCATGACCTCAAGACTCCGGAACTCAATTCCTCTACCAATAAAAGCCAGTACGCCATATGCCTTCCTCACCGCACTATTTACCTGGGTGGCAACTTTCAGGGATCTGTGTACATGGACACCAAGATCCCTCTGCTCATCCACACTACCAAGTATCCGACCATTAGCCCAGTACCCCATCTTTTTGTTATTCTTCCCAAAGTGAATCACCTCACATTTAGCTGCATTGAATTCCATTTGCCACCTTTCTGCCCAGCTCTGCAGCTTCTCTATATCCTGCTGTAACCTGTCACATCCTTCCTCACTGTCAACAACTCCTCCGACTTTCGTATCATCCGCAAACTTGCTCACCCAACCTTCTAACCCCTCTTCCAGGTCATTTATAAAAATGACAAACAGCAATGGTCCCAAAACAGATCCTTGCGGAACACCGCTAGTGACGGCACTCCATGAAGAAACTTTGCCATCAACTACTACCCTCTGTCTTCTTCCATCCAGCCAATTCCTAATCCAAACCTCCAACTCACCCTTAATGCCATATCTCCGTATTTTCTGCAGTAGCCTACCATGGGGAACCTTATCAAACGCCTTACTAAAATTCATATATACCACATCTACCGCTTTCCCCTCATCAACCTCCTTCGTCACCTTTTCAAAGAATTCAATAAGGTTTGTGAGGCACGACCTGCCCTTCACAAAACCATGCTGACTATCCTTGATCACATTATTCCTATCCAGATGTGCACAAATCCTATCCCTTACAATTCTCTCTAAGACTTTGCCCACAACAGAAGTGAGACTCACCGGCATATAGTTACTAGGGTTATCCCTACTTCCCTTTTTGAACAAGGGAACCACATTTGCTATCCTCCAGTCTTCTGGCACTACTCCTGTAGACAAAGAGGACATAAAAATCAAGGCCAATGGCTCTTCAATCTCCTCCCTTGCTTCCCAGAGAATCCTAGGATAAATGCCATCAGGCCCAGGGGACTTATCTATTTTCACCTTTTCCAGGATTTCCAACACCTCTTCTCTACATACCTCAAAGCCATCCATTCTACTTATTTGTGACTCAGTATTCACATCGACGACAATGCCCTGTTCCTGAGTAAATACTGAAGAAAAGTATTCATTCAGTGTCTCCCCAATCTCTTCCGCCTCCACACGCAACTTCCCACTACTATCCTTGACTGGACCTATTCCTACCCTAGTCATTCTTTTATTCCTAACATACCGAAAGAAAGCCTTAGGGTTTTCCCTAATCCTACCGACTAAGGACCTTTCATGTCCCCTCCTTGCTGCTCTTAGCTCTCTCTTCAGGTCCTTCCTGGCTACCCTATAACTCTCAATCGCCCCAATTGAACCTTCACGTCTCATCTTGAGATAGGCCGCCCTCTTCCATTTAACAAGGGATTCCAATTCCTTATTAAACCACGGCTCCCTCGCACGACCCTTTCCTCCCTGCCTGACAGGTACATAATTATCAAGGACACTCAATAGTTGCTCCTTGAACAAGCTCCACATATCATTTACACTCTTGCCTTGGAGTCTACTTTTCCAAGCCACACATCCTAAGTCATGCCTCACCGCATCATAATTTCCCTGACCACAGCTATAACTCTTGCCCTGTAGTACACACTTATCCCTCTCCATCACGAGAGTAAAAATCACCGAATTATGGTCACTATCCCCAAAGTGCTCACCTACCTCTAATTCTAACACCTGGCCTGGTTCGTTACCCAGAACCAAATCCAGTATGGCCTCACCTCTTGTTGGCCTGTCTACATATTGTGTCAGGAAACTCTCCTGCACACATTGAACAAACACTGACCCATCTAACGAACTTGAGCTATAGCTTTCCCAATCAATATCAGGAAAGTTAAAGTCCCCCATAACCACCACCCTATTACTGTCACTCATCTCCTGAATCACCTTCCCTATCCTTTCTTCTACGTTTCTAGGACTATTGGGAGGCCTGTAAAAGACTTCTAACAGGGTGACCTCACCTTTCCTATTCCGAACCTCAGCCCAAACTACCTCAGATGGCAAGTCCTCATCCATCGTCCTTTCCACCACTGTAATACTAATGCAGAGGGAGGCCACCAGCGCAGCTTCAATTCGCCACACTGACAGAGGTTACCATGAAGGGGATGCTCTCTCAACCTCACCTCATCACCCATGTGGGGACCTTCAACGTAAACCACCATGAGTGGATTCTCTCATGAGAGTTATTTGGGACTCTGATCTATCAATGTTAGCATTTTAATTTTTTAAATTTTTTTTTTTATTGAAAAAGATACTTTATTATTATATTAAACCAATAACAAAACAACTCAAATAACTGAACAAAATTACACCCATGTGCATGTATATACAAAATAAGTTAAAGTCTCTGAACGGACAGAAGAAAAACCAAAAGAAACAATAAATAATAAATAAATAATACGGCTCAGCATAACAAAGTGATAGCTCTCGTTCTTCGAGAGCATCAACTGATACACATTCATACGTTCATAATTCCTAATATGTGATTCATTAGACAATATCGTCATGGCTATATAAAAGCCCTTTTTAGAGAGGCAGATTAGCCTGTATCGCAGTAATCCAAAAAGGGTTGCCACATCTTATATAAATCTCTGCTTTTCGGTGCACCATACTGGTGAGAAAGTCCAAAGGGATATTCTCCATGACGAGCTTACGACCACCCAACAGACATCCAAAACAACAGAATATTTTTACTAGCACAGGAAGTGTGGGGGAGCTACTAAAGGAGTACTGTGCATCAGTATTTACTGTTGAAAAGGATATGGAGGATATAAAATATAGGGAAATAGATGGTGACACCTTGCAAAATGTCGATATTACAGAGGAGGAAATGCTGGGTGTCTTGAAATGTGTAAAGATGGATAAATGCCGAGGACCTGATCAGGTGTCCCCTCGAACTCTGTGGGAATCTAGAGAAGTGATTGCTGGGCCTCTTGCTGAGATATTAGTAGTGTGGATACTCACAGGTGAGGTGCTGGAAGACTAGAGGTTGGCTAACGTTGTGCCATTGTGTAAGAAGGGTGTTAAGGACAAACCAGGGAACTATAGACCAGTGACCCTGACGTTGGTTGTGGACAAGTTGTTGGAGGGAATCCTGAGGGACAGGATGTGCATGTATTTGGAAAGGCAAGAACTGATGAGGGATAGTCAACATGGCTTTGTGCATGGGAAATCATGTCTCACAAACTTGATTGAGTTTTTTGAGAAAGTAACAAAGTGGATTGATGAGGGCAGAGGGGTAGATGTGATCTATACGGATTTCATTAAGGGTTTTGATGAGGTTCCCCATGGGAGACTGAATGGCATGTTTCGATCTCGTGGAATACAGGGAGAACTAGCGATTTGGAAACAGAACTGGCTCAAATGTAGAAGACAGAGGGTGGTGGTGGAGGGTTGTTTTTCAGACTGGAGGCCTGTGACAAGTGCAGCGTCACAAGGATCGGTGCTGGATTCACTACTTTTTGTCATTGACATAAATGATTTGGATGCGAGCATAAGAGGTACAATTAGTAAGTTTGCAGATGACTCCAAAATTGGAGGTATAGTGGAGAGTTAAGAGGGTCACTTCAGATTGATCAAATGGCCAATGGGCTGAGAAGTGACAGATGGAGTTTAATTCAGATAAATGCGAGGTGCTGCATTTTGAGAAAGAAAATCTTAGCAGGTCTTATACACTTAATGGTAAGGTCGCAGGGAGTGTTACTGAACAAAGAGACCTTGGAGTGCAGGTTCATAGCTCCATGAAAGTGGAGTCGCAGGGAGATAGGATAGTGAAGAGGCGTTTCCTTTATTGGTCAGAGTATTGAGTACAAGAGTTGTAAGATCATGTTGTGGGTGTACAGGACACTGGTTAGGCCAGTGTTGAAATATTGCGTGCAGTTCTGCTCTCCTTCCTATCGGAAAGATTTTGCGAAACTTGAAAGGGTTCAGAAAAGATTTCAAGGATGTTGCCGGCGTTGGAGGATTTGAGCTATAGAGAGAGGCTGAACAGACTGGGGCTGTTTTCCCTGGAGCGTCGGAGGCTGAGGGGTGACCTTATCGAGGTTTACAAAATTATGAGGGCATGGATAGGGTAAATAGGTAAAGTCTTTTCCCTGGGCTCGGGGAGTCAGAACAAGAGGGCATAGGTTTAGGGTGAGAGGGGAAAGATATTATAGAGAACTACGGGACAACTATTTCACACAGAAAGTGGTACGTGCATGGAATGAACTGCCAGGTGATGTCAGGGAGGCTGATACAAGTGCAACATTTGAGAGGCATTTGGATGGGTAAATGAATAAGAAGGGTTTGGAGTGTTATGGGCCATGTGCTGGCAGGTGGGACTAGATTGGTTTGGGATATCTGGTCGGCATGGATGGGTTGGACCGAAGGGACTGTTTCATGCTGTACATCTCCATGACTTTATGATTCTATGACCTATATTAATCTCTGATTTTTGGTGCACCATGCTGGTGAGAAAGTCCAAAGGGATATTCTCCATGATGAGCTTATAAAGTCTCAACAGTTTTCAGACATACAACACAACATAATTTTTTTCCTAGCATAGAAAGTAAGGATATTTTTTTTCCCATGTGCATCTGCGTAAGATACTCTGGGCAGACCCAGGAAAAGAGAAACCGGGTCCATCTCCAATTCGGTCCCCAAGAACCACTCTACCACAACTAACGCAGTGTTCCAATATATACGAAGCCTGCAGCAGGACCACATGCAATGAGTAAGAGTGTCTGTCGTCATTCTGCATTTAGGACATGCTGAAGATAAGCCCACTTTGAATTTTGAGTGAAAACCTGGGGTCAGATAGAACCTATGATGATTTTTCAACTGCATGGAATGGGTTCTATTACAGATCAAAATCCTCCGAGCATTTTCACAAATATCCTCGCATATCTCCGAAAAGATCTAAACCCCCAACTCTCTCGCACAGACGTCACGAAGCTGCACAGTCTTGTCTGCGGGGACACTCTCCAACAAATGGTAAAGGGTACTGACAGAGAATGTATTCTTTACAATAATCACCTGCTTCTCTGTATTGGATCTATAACTGTCTTTTAAAATTGTGTTTTTTAATCAAAAATCTCTAATCTGGAAAAAAACAGAAGAAGTGTCTACCAGGTAATCTATACTTACGAGTTACTTGATCAAACGGAATCATTGTTTCTCCTTCAAGTAACACGTGGTGGTTCGGTGGTTTGCACTGCTGACTCACCGCACCAGGGTCACAGGTTTGGTTCCAGCCTTGGGTGACTGGCTGTGTGGAGTTAGTATATTCTCAACTGTGACTGCGTAGGTTTCCTCCCACAGTCACAAACATGTGCATGTTAGATGACTTGGCCATTGCTAAATCGCTCATTGTGTTCCAGGATCTGTAAGTTGGGGCATTAATCAGGGTAAATATAAGATGGTAAGGGAATGGGTGTGGGTGGGTTACTGTTCAGAGGATCGAAGTGGACTTGCTGGGCTCAAGGACCTGTTTCCACACTGTAGGGATACTACTAATTCTAAATCACCCAAACAAGGTACCACCTCGTTGCCCACAGTTTAAACCTCGAATCCATTATCCCCGTATAGCAATTATAGGGGTAAGAAACATGGTTTTGGCTGTATTGCCTCGATCTTACGCATTGTCCTTCAAGTTTTAACAGTATTGATAATCATTATTTTATGACAATATTCCATAAATGTTGTCATTGTATCTAAGAACATCAGACTAATAAGCGTTCACTTTGTCTGAGAGCGCTCAATGTCTAGCCATATTGATGCCGAGACGTCAGCGGCCCAGGCACTAACATACGAGTTTTAAAAAAAAACTTAATTGATTGCTTTTAATCGGGGAGATCTACTCCTCACAATCTGTGGGGCAGTTACAATTTTATTAGCTAGATAAAGAATCGTTTATGGTGCCAGATAAAAGAGCTAAATCAGCCATTATGTTTCCGAAATATCTGTCTGGGAAACATCAAAGAAAGCATTCGCACGGGGTGAAGAAAATGAGGAAGGACATTCATTTTAATAAAAGCTATCGGACCTAGCCAGGATATTGAAAATGCCTCCCATCTTTGAAGGTCTTGTTTAATTTTGTCAAACAAATGGACATAGTTCACATTAAATAAATGATCAAAGACAAATGTAATGAATATACTGAAATAGAGAAACCACCCCCATGACCATTCAAAAGGAAACCAGGATTTGCCCTCAGTATCAGATATTTCCCTAAGACCTCCCATAGGCATGGTCTCCAACTTTGTAAAATTAATCTATTGCCTGGAAAGTCAACAAGCGAAATAATGCATTGCATCACATGAACTACCGAAATTGTGGGATTTGACAAAAAGACATAAGACCCTCATCTGCATACAATGTAATCTCCCGCGACTTCTATCCCACTTCTGGGGCAGATGTGTTGGCATCCCAACGGATGGTCTCCGCCAGTGGCTCAATCACCAATGCAAACAACAATGGTGAAAGGTGTCAGCCTTGTCAGCTGCCTGGAGAAATAGTAATATTTCTGGTTGGCGCACCATTAGTGAGAACCGCAGCCCGAGGATCGCGGTAAAAGACCCTCACCCACTTGATAAAAACTTTGCGTAGACCAAACCGTTCTAATGTACAGAAGAGATTCGGCCACTCAACCCAATCAAATACTTTCTCTCATCTAAAGAGATCAATAATCCCTGGACTATTGATTATTCTTGGATCATATTGAGTAAATACTTAACATTGTAGGAAGATCTGCGGCCCTTTATAAAGCCTGTTTGGTCCTCTTTGGCAACGGAAGGCAGCAAAGTTTCCATCCTGCTTGTATGGGTCTCAGATAGTATTTTGAAACCAACATTTAAAAGTGAGATTGGAGGGTAAGAAGCATAATCCTCCGGGGTCTACATTTCTTCAGCATCAGAGAGATGTGAGCCTCTCTTTAGGATGGAGGGAGGGGTTTGTGACTGTATAAGTGACGGAACATGTTAAACATCAGCCCTCATAATAGGTTTATAAATTATTTATAAATTTCACGAGCCTTTACATGCGCCTTTACATTCTGAAGCTGCTTCACAACTTCCTGCGCTGACAATGGTGCATTAAGGCACAACACTTCTTCAGGGTTTACTCCTGGAAAACCCAGGTTCTTGAAAAATGACTCCATCTTAATCCATCTATCCTCAAAATGTTCAGTCTGAAATAATTCGGAGAAAAATCTCGGACAGGAGTCATTAATATTTTGGAATTGAAGGTAAGGATCCCAGTTCCTTCCGTAATTGAGGCAATGGCTTGAGAGGGGCGCTCGTTTTCCTGGAAAGATAGACTAAATACCTGCCTGGCTTATCACCGTGTTCAGACAGACTTTGTTTTGCAAAAGTAAGTTCCTTCTTGGCTGTCTGTGTGAGCGTGGAATTCACTGTAGACCGAAGCATTGTGATCTTCTGCAGGTTAGCCACTGAGGGTCAATCACAGTATGCACTCTCGGCTGCGCTCAGCTGTGCCTCAAACCAGCGTTCCTACTCCCCCTTCTGCTGCATCCTAAGGAATAATTATTGCCTTGGCATATGCCTTAGCAATTTCTCATAGAGTGGATGAGTTACTGGTTGAATCTGAATTAATGGCTGAGAAAGATCTGAAATCATTGCAGTGGGCGGCACAGTGGCACAATGGTTAGCACTTCTGCTTCATAGTGCTAGAAACCCGGGTTCAATTCCCGCCTAAGTTGACTGACTGTGTGGAGTTTACGCATTCTCCCCGTATCTGCGTGGGTTTCCTCCAGGTGCTCTGGTTTCATCCCACAGTCCAAAAATGTGCAGGTAAGGTGAATTGGCCATGGTAAATTGCCCGTAGTGTTAGGTGAAGGTGTAAATGTCGGGAAATGGGTCTGGGTGGGTTGCGCTTCGGCGGGTCAGTGTGGACTTGTTGGGCCAAATGGCCTGTTTCTGCACTTTAAGTAATCTAATCTAAATACTCAATGAACTAACTAGTCTTGACAATAAAGGGATACATTCGCCAATGTATCCAAACTGCTATATTGCTCTTAATCAATAAGTATACTGCTGCATGGTCAGAAACGGTAATATTCCCAATTGTATAGGATGCCACCAAATCTAAGATTGTTGCAGGGATGGAGAAGATATCAACCCTCGTGTGGCATTTCTGCGGGTTAAAGAAGAAAAAATCTCTACTTGTGATGTGGATCTGCCTCCAGACATCCACCAGCTCTAGTTCTGCACACAAATCCACTAATTGCTTATATTATAACGAGGGTATTGGAGCACCTTTGGACATTCTGTCCACGGTGGGGTCCATAAGACAGTGTAAATCTTCTACAATTATGTGCCACAATGCAAGATATCTGAGTTTGGAAAATGCATCTACCAGGATTTTAAGAGGGTGCGCCGTGGGGGGTCAATAAACATTCAAAATACTGTATTATTTACCATAGTTCAAGGCTTTGGGGATCATGAGCCTCCCGTGAGAGTCAAATACGAACTAATTAGTTAAATGGAAGATTCCTTTTATCCATTATGGCTTCTCCCCTACTCGTAGTATTAAAAGAGGAGAAATAAACCCGATCAAACCCGACCTGCTGAAATGTCAAATGTTCCTTGTCATCTAGTCTCTTTTTACGACTAGAAAGTACATTTTTCCTCTTTTCTGGCCAATGACTCCCCTTAATGCTCCATGTACACCATTTAAGCACATCATTACCCAGAACACACTGTTGCAACATTTGAACTCGAGAGAGGAAGAACTCGAATTACTGAACATTAATAAACAAAGTCTCATAAACCTTAAAAACTACACAAACTAAGACTACTACAACTGCCAACTCTCAAAACTTTCAAAAACTAAGCATTTTAAGTAAATCGCTGGGATGGAGTGGGTTACGGAATCACTTTGTCCATGCTGTGATGCAGAGCCCAACAAAGCAGGCCTTCCAGATCGCCACCATCTTGGATTTCCCCTTAAAATGTTATCGATATTATCATTTCATTTTGCACTATATTCCTGGATGTTCTGGAGCAGTGTGATTTTGTCCCACTGTCAACATTTCCCCAACCTGCACATTCCTGCCATTTCCCAATAATCCTTGACTCCTTTATTATTTATGAACCTTCTGTCCATGCCTCAAACATATTCAATATCTCTGCCTCCAATGATCTGCGGGGAAGAGATTTCCAAATACTCTCACCACTGAGAAAACAAAAATTAACTTCATCTGAGCGAGAGGTTATTTTTGTCTCCTTATCTGAGAAAGGATATAATTAAATTGGAAGCAGTTCAGAGATATTTTACTTAATGTATTCCAGGAATGATGGTCTTATATTATGAAGGCTTTAACAGGTTACTCTTGGAATGAGAGGTGATCTTATTGAAACATGCAAAACCTAGAAGAGAGTGGATCAGATAGATACCCACTGGGTGTTTGCATAGCCCAAACTTCTTGTTGTTTTTATAGACTCTCTACAGTGTGGAAGCAGGACATTCCGTCCATCAAGTCCACACTGACCCTCGGAACAGTATCCCCTCCTGTACCTGCCCCCCTCTTCTCTCCATGTAACCCTGAATTTCCCATGACTAAACTATCCAACCTACACATCTCTGGGCAATTTAGCATGACCAATCCGCTTTCAGCTGCATATCTTTGGACTGTGGGAGGAAACTGGAACACTGGGAGGAAACCCACACAGAGATGGGAAGAATGTTCAAAATCCACATAGAGGTTTGCCCGAGGTTGGAATTGAACGCAGCTACTTGGTGATGGGAAGTAGCAGTGCTAACCACAGATCCACCATGCGCATCTATTAGTTATGTTAGTTACTTTTGGCTGACTAAAGAAATCTGCCTGACTTGTTCCTGTCACTGAACCTGACTCAGTCTGAGACCTTTATCATCGGCCATATCACCACCCTGGTTATATTTAAAATTTGGTGTGAGCAGTGGAGGGATGGGACGAGAAAAGGAAACAGTGACATCCTCCAAACTCCGTCAGAGCAGGAATTAGGAGAATTGCACAAAGTGGGATTTCAGTCAAGTGGGAATTCTCTTTCCCAGAAGTTTGGGATGGCTGGATCTTTATATTATATCGAAGCTGGCTTTATCTGATTTTCCATGGACAGGTGAATCAGGGATAATGGTGCATGGAAATAAACGTGCAGCTTGGATCACAATGAGATGAGCCATGACCTTATATACCAGTGGAGTAGTGTGAAAGGGCCGAATGGCCCACTTGTGTCCCTCAGCCCTATGTTCTGATGTTCCATTCAGCCCTCGGACCTGCGGAACAGGGGCAGATCGAGGCCACTTCGATGGTTAGGTGTAGTTTTGGAAATGTAATTGGAAAATCCAGGCTGGAACAGGAAGTGACCACCACGCCAACCCCCAGTCTCTGTTTCCAGGCTTCTCCTCGCTGTAACTTCTGCTCCAGATGTGGGTCATGTTGCAGACCCAGGTACGCTGGGAATACAGTCACATACCCCACCCGGGGTTAAAAAATCAAATCCCCTGCTCTCCCTGAATGCAACATTGTACAACACGATTTCCAGCAAAATAACCCGTTACTTTCGAAAAGCATGACATGTGAAATTAATAAATGGGAACAGGAGTAGGTCAATCGGTCCCTCAAGCTAACTCTGTCAATTGATAGAACTTGGCTGGTCTACCCCAGGCCACAACTCCACTATCTTGCCGACTCCTTGTATCCCTCCACACCTCTCTGGGTTAGGGAGTTCCAGACATTCACTACCTTCGGAGAGAAGCCATGACTCTGCATCTCAGATTGAAATCGATGTTCCTTATTCGGTATCTATATAATCGAGTTCGACAGCTTGCTCAAGAATGGAAAAAACGTCTCACCATCTACCTTCTCCAACCCCTTCTGTGTCTTGTAGGTTTCAGTAGGATCACTCCTCATTCATTTAAACCCCAATGAATTATCGCTTCACCATTTTAGAGATTCTAAATAACTCAACCCTTTCATCCCAGGAAACTGCCTAATGTACCAACCTGCTGCAACAGCATGCTGACTTTATGTTTCATACACAGGAAGACTCCAATGTCTTTATGGTTCCTTTTCTGGAAGTCCTCCCCATTAAATAACAGCCTGCCTTTTGATTCTCAGTGTTATACTCAAACTCGGATGTATATTGCACTCAGCTCCCTCCTTCAGGCTGTCAGCTTAGATTGCAAATAACTGATGCCAGCAGACTGATAGTTGTGGTATTCCAGCAGATACACCTTTACCATAAAGATCCATTAATCCTGACTCTCTTATTTCTGTGTTAACCAATCATCATCCCATGTTAATAAAGTATCCGATGTCCTGGAGCTTCTGTTTTGTGTAAGAACTTTTGTTTTGTAATACCTTGTGGAAAATCTCTGGAAAGCCTGGTGTCTACCAGATCCCCTTTATCAAGTCCGCTTGTTACATTAACAGGCATCTCCAGAAAAGCCGTGCATGATTTTAAAGGGCAAAATATCATTTCCCTTTCACAAAACCACACTGACTCTGCGTGAAGCTTTTCTAAATGTCTATATGTTTGCCCAAATGAGTTTTAAATGTTGTAGCTGTCCTTGCATCTCCCACTCTTCCTCTGGAAGCTCATTCCATCCCCCCACCACCCTCTGCGTAAAAACGCTGCCCTTTAGTCCCTTTTAAATCTACCCTCTTTCACCTTAAACCTATTCCCTCTATGTTTGGATTCCCCTATCCTGTGGAAAATACCTTGGCTATTCACTCTATCCATATCTCTCATGATTTTATAAGCTTCTATGTCAGTCCTCAATATCCTACACTCCATTTGATGCTAACTTCAAGAACAAGCGTTTAAAGATAAGCACGGCAAAATTGAAGCAATATTAAAAATGACAGGTAACCAATACTCAGCCAAAACGTCATACTGTGATTTGTTTTTCTCCATATTACAATAATAAGGCAGCATGAAACGCTTACTAGTGCCAATAAGAAGTCAAGCACCTGAATTCCTTTATCTAAAGGGTTTAATGATCACGACAGTGAAAACGTATCTGTGGCCAGATTTATATAATACCACATGATCAACATTCTCCTGGCCTCCGTATGACTTTGTGTGTTTGTGTCTTCTTTATCTTGCATTCAGTAGAGAGAACCCCTTTCCCCCAGTCACACCTCAAATTCAACCCATTATACAGAATCTTTTCTTTCAACACTGCTAAAAGCGCGTTATTCTTTTGCCACACCCTCTTTTCCCTGCCACCCATCCTCCACCTCTGGCAAGGGACTAAAAGACCATTTTGCAATTGTATTCAGTTTTGAAGAATTGTCACACTGGACTGGAAACGCTAACTCTGTTTCTCTTTCCCTGCAGATGTTGACAGGCCTGCTGAGTTTCTCCAGAAATGAATAAGCACAGAACGATTTTTCAATTAAACCAATAATTATGGATACTGGAAATAAAAATGCAAAAACCTTTGTAGAAGGATCACTGGACCTGAAAGTTTAACTCTGCATTCACTCCAGAAAATTCTGCAACATCTTTCGCAATTTCTTCAGCAATTTCTGTTTTTGAACAATTTCCAACGACATATTGTCAAAGATGCCCAAACATCCTGTCCAACATGGAGCGCCGTTCACTGGGAACTGAACAGTAAGCATGGAGACAAGTTCCTTGACTCTGAAACTGCGTAAGGCTGGCATCACTGATACTGCAAACATCTGAATCATGGTCAGGGAGAAAAACAGAAGGAAACACATTCACTTCAAATACAGAAGATAGCATTACCGAAAGGAAAAGATTCAGGTTAGTACCTTAAATGGATATTGTTTATGTAACAAATTGGAGGCGTGACACCAAGGAAAGACTTCCAGCAGAATGAAAACATAAAAATGGAAGTATTTCCGCATCAGAAAGCAGAGTAGGTCACTGAATACAGGGCTGATAGGTGAATGGGTCTCGGTGTGAACTGGGGGGCAGTCAGTAGAATTGAATTGTAGATATCGCAGCTAAAACTGGGTTGTCATCTGATGCGGTAGATTTCAATGACAATCTGTAACTTTTCCCCCAGGATAGTCCATCCGTCTACCATTTCCATCAAGCCGATCCATGGGTCAGTGACGAGTGTGAGTAAATATGATCGGTCGGAATCACGTACACCTACACCTGTGACAACCCATTAAAGCTACCGCACTTGACTGGTTACACTACAAACAGCAGGACTAACATCTGATAGAGAGAGAGATGATCCCAAGACTAACAAATCAGATATAATATCTGTCGTCCTGTCAAATCCATGCATAAAAGTCGATGGACCATTAAACAACTTACCGGAGGAGAGGACTCCACAAATATCCCCATCCTAAGTAATGGAACAGTCCTGTGCATCCATGTAGAAGATGCAGTATCTGCACCATCCTCAGCCAGAAGTGTTGAGTCGATAACCCACCTCACCCTCAATATGATACCCTCAGAATCACAGATGCCCGTCTTCAACCAATTCAATTCACTGCACGTGATATGAAGCAACAGCTGGACACTGTAGATACGACAAAGGCATTTGGCCCTGACACCATTCCTGCAATAGGACTGAGGACTTTTGCTACACAACAAGCCGTGTACCTGAGGAAGCTGTTTCATTCCAGCTCCAACTCTGACAACTCCCTGGCAATGTAGGGAGTTCTCACTTTCTCCTAATGTGGTTAATTACTCAACTCTGTCCCATCCCCTAAGAAGGGAATAATTACAATCGGACCAATTACCACGCCCTCAGTCCCATCACGATGGTCAAATTGGTTGGAGTTATTTTTGATAGAGCTGTCAAACAGCACAGAAATAATCGGTTCAGTGTGGTTTCCGATAGGCCCCCATGCGGAGGTGGTGCTGTTGTGGAATTATCATTGGATTGCTAATCCAGACCAGGAAAATTCTCTGGCAACTGGTGCAAGTTAAAAACAATTAAGAAAATATTGAGATCTATTATCTGGTGTCAGTAATAGTGATCTTGTGTTCAATGTCGGTTAGAGACGTCGATCTCCTTCCCCAGTGTACTTTCAGAAAGTGAATCTCCCGTGCTTTCCTAGTCTGGCCTAAAAGTGACTCCAGACACACAGACATGTGATACACTCTTCAATGGTCTCTGAAACGGGCAGGCAAAGCTCTCAATTGTATCAAACTGCTCCGAGGTCTTAAAGGATAAACCCGGAGAGAACAGCCGACACCAGCCTCGTTATCAGAAAAGGGAATGGGAAACACAATCCTGTCAACCCTGCAGAGACCTCCTTCCTAACAGCTGAGAGCTTGTGACAACAGTTACAGAGATTTCCCACACACTGCACAGAAGCATCGGGAAAGGAATACGTCATACAACTCATTGAACATTCCCTATTCTAATTAATGGCCGAACATCTCCACAACGCGTTTTCCCCATACAATATTCATAGCCCTGAATATGTTTAAACATTGTGAACCATAAAATGAGAACTGCTGTAGTCCATTCAGCCCATCAGTTTTGCGCCTCCATTCTACGTACAGGCAGTTCACCAATAACGCGTGCTGATTAAATACTATTTGGCTGCAATGCAATTCATGAACCTTTTTCTATAAAGTGAACTGGCGTTCACTGTGACGCGATTCCTTGGCTGGCACCAGCTGAACAGCTGAAATGACCAGTAACTTTGACAAGGGCATGGTGGTATACGTCGTGTATTTGGATTTCAGTAAGGCCTTCAGTAAGGTTCCACATGGTAGGCTGCTCTGGAAGTTTAGATCATATGGAATTGAGGGGGAGCTGGCAAATCAGGTCCAAAATTTACTTGGTGGTAGGAAACATAGTGTTAAAGTGGAAGGATGCTTGTCGGACTGAAGGCCTGTGATGAGTGGAATGCTTCAGGAATCGGTTCTGGGACAACTGTTTGTCCTAAGCATGTATATTGTATATATATTTTCAGATAAGTGTCAGTCCTTGCATTTTAGAAAGTCAAATCAAGGGAGGAGTTTCATGGTGAATGATAGGGTCTTAAGGAGTGTATTGAGACAAAGGGACCTTGGAATTCAGGTTCAAGGTTCTCCTAAAGTGGAGTCACAGGTAGATAGGGCAGTGTAAAAGGCATTTGGCACACTGGTCTTCATCAGTCAGAGTAATGAATATCGAAATTAGGGAGTTATGTTGCAGTTATACAGGATGATGGTGAGGCAATACTGGTAATGTTATGTTCAGTGTTGTTCACTTTGCTATAGGAAGGATGTTCTTAAACTGGAAATAGTGCAGAAGAAATTTGCAATGATGATGCCCGGACTCAATGGTCTGAGATATAGTGAGAGGTTGGGCAAGCTAGGAGTTTTTACTTTCGAGTGTATGAGACTGAGGGGGGTCTGATAGAAGTGTATAGGATCATGGGAAGCATGGATAGAGTGAATGCACTCAGTTTTTTTTTCACAGGATTGAGCAACCCACGGACTACAGGGCATCAATTTAAGATCCTAGGGGAAAGAGTGAAAGGGTACCTGAGGGGCAATTTATTTTACACACAGGGTGGTACACACATGGAATGAGCTGCCAGCAGAAGTGGTTGAGGGAGGTACATTCACAAAATTTAAAATATATTTGGACAAATACACGGATAGGAAAGAATAAGAAGGATATGGGGCAAAGGCAGGGAAATGGGGTTAATGTGAATCGACATTTTGTTCGGAATGGACCAGTTTGGGCTGAAGGGCCTTTCTCCGTGCTGTCGGACTCTATGACTCTCACAATCATTGTTTCTCCCATTGAATGTTATATTTTGCTTGCCCAATTCATTGGAGCGTACTTGACCCTCTTGCCTCCGGGCTTCCATGTTGTTTGACCAGAATGTTCAAACATTCGATATTGTATTCATACGCCGTGTAAAAATGCAACATATTGATGTCACTATTCCTCCAAAGCTGCTTCAGAGCAAATTATTAATTAGTCCTCCTGACAACACAACACCAAATCTGAAATAACCTGCTCTCTAGTTTGGTTCACAGCAAACTGTTCAACCTATCTAATACACACTTACGGAAGTTTTTCTTCACAGTATGAGTAGTCACTGCAGTTTCGGTGCAAATTGAGACCATCCATAATTACTGCAGCACCCACGATTATTTGTTACTCATTCACAGGATGAGGGCGTCGCTGGATAACCAGTATTTATTGTCCATGCCAGAGGGCAGTTAAGAGTCAGCAGCGTTGTCCTGAGTCTGGAGTCACATGCAGGCCACACCAGGTAAGGACAGCAGTATCCTTCCCTCAAGGACATCAGTGAATCAGATGAGTTTTTCCAACAATCGACAATGGATTCCTGGTCATCATAAACCCTTGATTCCAGATAAATATTGAATTCAAATTCCACCATGGCACGATTTGAATTCATGTCCCCAGAATATTACCTGGGTCTCTGGGTTAAGTGCCCAGCGATAATATCACTGTGTCATTGCTCCCCCTTGCATATACTTGCATACCTAATTTCCACAGCATGTTGTAAAGTATTTACGTGACAGATTTGGTTTTGATATATAACACACTAATGTTTGCTTCACCTTGCTATTTGTAAGATCCACCCAAACTGATTCTGTGGGAAGTGAGGGAAAGGGTCTTTGGCGTTATTACCGATAGACTTGGACAAGACGTTCAGGGAGACTCACCTCAACGCTAAGATAATCTGAAGAATTGGTCAGCAATACAGGACAAGCATCAATAATCTTTCCCCCCACTTTGGCAGGATAAGTGGCACCATTTTCTTCTGCTCCCTCGCACTCACTATATATCTGTTATAGCACCTACCCCCGAACAAGGCTCACATTCTATCTCCAAATAAGGCTCAAGCACGACCACACTCTCTGCTGAATTCAGCACCTTCCTTCCCTCAATTTTTCTGTCACTGACGCAAAAGCCCCGCACACTAATACCACTGCATGGATACAACTCTGTGGTCAGACTCCCTCCGGACATCTCACACTTCCACCTTCCCCTATAGCAGCTTTAACAGCAGGGACACCCACCCCCACCCTCACACCGTCCCTCCTCTTCTCCCATTCCAGGAGAAACATCCTGGAATAGGACATAAAAGGCCAAGCCGGGTGTTAGAGTGCCCGATATCCGTTCCTTCACCCTCTACATCGACATGTCGGGAGGATCCTGGAAAGAGCCAGAGAGGACCAGGACACCTTGTGTGGAGATTCTGAAACATCGACGTCCCACCAACCAAGTAAGCAGCAATGTTCAGTAAAGAGCAATTCTCAATTTAAACTCGCTGGCATTTCCTATCTCATCTCTCTTACTTTTCAGGCTTAGTTAAAAGCATTAATGAAAGACTGAAAATAAAAATAATGTTTATTTTCTTCAGTAAAAATGTTGAAAAGAAAAAAATAAACGATATAAGTTCATTACGAAAAATCTAAAACATGACGTTCATTCAAAATTATGGGCAATCCTCATAAATACTCGACATCATTTCTCTCACTAAATCTTCTTACCAGTGTTTGTATTCTAGCAAATGCTTCTTTAATTTCAATGGAATATCGTGCCCTGCTATCAGATACTCATAGTAAATGTTCCTTCCTCTCTGAACTTTTCGTAAACTGTCAATATATTTCCAAATAACTGGATGTTCCACATCAAGTTCGCACTGTCAGCCCCTGCGGGCAGCTTCTGCATTATTGTTTGTTTTGTCCTCATTGTTTAAATTTCTTTCATATAAATTCCACATTCCAACTGGAAAAAGCGGTGAACGCCGACCATTTCCTCTGCCTAATCTTCTACCTCCATAGTTATCCTCAAATCAGTCCAGCAGCGGTTGCAATTCATCTGGAAGCGCATGAGTCAGATGTTCAATAGCTTCAGGAATGTTTTCAATGTGAATAAATGCAAGGCCAATTATCATCGTTGCTCTGAAAGAAAACTCAAGTGTCTTTTTAACATTTTTACTGAAGGGAATAAACATCATTTTTATTTTTAATGATTTGATTAATGCTTTTATCGAAGCCTGAAAAGGAATAAAAATGAGCTGCGCTGAAATAATTCTGCGCCTAAATGGGTCTGCGGCAAAATGGGCTGCACCAAACAGGCCGCACCAAACAGAATGAAGTACTCAGTAAATTACACAGCACAGGGTGACGCCATATAACCATCCCAGGCTGTTATGCAGAAGCAGGGGCGCCCTGGGTAGCTGTCAGGAAATACAGAGTATAGATCATTACTCATTTTGTGTTTGGAAAGCTGTAACGAGTGGAATTCTTCAGGGATCTGTATGAGGTCATCAACAAATTACAATCTATTCTAATGAACCGGATGAAGGAGATGGAGCTCAGTTTGCTCATGCACCAGGATAGTCATTCAATAAGATGTCAAATGGAGACAGAGCGTCTGCAATGGGATACAGACGGGGAGGCAGAGCATCTGCAATGTTGTACAGACGGTGGAGGGCAGAGCTTCTGCAATGGGATACAGACAGGGGAGGTCAGAGCGTCTGCAATGGGATAGAGACAGAGGGAGGGCAGAACGTCTGCAATGGGATAGAGACAGGGGGAGGGCAGGGCGTCTGCAATGGGATAGAGACAGGGGGAGGGCAGAGCGTCTGCAATGGGATACAGACAGGGGGAGGGCAGAGCGTCTGCAATGGGATAGAGACAGGGGAGGTCAGAGCGTCTGCAATGGGATAGAGACAGAGGGAGGGCAGAACGTCTGCAATGGGATAGAGACAGGGGGAGGGCAGGGCGTCTGCAATGGGATAGAGACAGGAGGAGGGCTGTACGTCTGCAATGGGATACAGGCAGGGGGAGGGCAGCGCGTCTACAATGGGATACTTACAGGGGAGGTCAGAGCATCTGCAATGGGACAGAGACGGAGGAAGGCAGAGCGTCTGCAATGGGATAGAGACGTGGATGGCATAGTGTCTGCAATGGGATACAGACGGGGAGGCAGAGCATCTGCAATGGGATACAAACAGTGGAGAGAAGACTGTCTACAGTGGGATACAGACAGGGGAGGGAATAGTGTCTGCAATGGGATACTGATGGGTGAGGGCAGAGCGTCTGCAATGGGATACAGACGGGGAGGGGAGAGCATCTACAATGTGATACAGACAGGAGGAGGGCTGTGCGTCTTCAATGGGATACAGACAGGGGGAGGGCAGAGCGTCTGCAATTGGATACAGACAGGGGAGGTCAGAGCATCTGCAATGGGATACAGACAGGGGAGGTCAGAGCGTCTGATAACAGTGGAGAGAAGACTGTCTACAGTCGGATACAGATAGGGAAGGGAATAGTGTCTGCAGAGCGTCTGCAATGGGATACAGACGGGGGAGGACAGTGCGTCTGCAATGAGATACAGACAGGGGAAGGCAGAGCGTCTGCAATGGGATACAGACGGGGGAGGGCAGTGCGTCTGCAATGAGATACAGGTGGGGAGGCCTGAAGAAGGGCTAATGCCCGAAACGTCGATTCTACTGTTCCCGAGATGCTGCCTGACCTGCTGCGCTTTTCCAGCAACACATTTCCATCTCTGATCTCCAACATCTGCAGACCTCACTTTCTCCTCAAAGATTTCAACCTACTGCGAATCCTCTTACAAGGATGCCTTCCTTGAAGAAGCTCTCTTTCTCCCTTTACAAAGGTTTCAGTGAGTCCCTCTCTCACTGCACCCCCCAGGTCATCTCCTCTGCACAGAAGCTGTTCAGCCACATTCTCAAACAGACTCGCTACCACAGCACATCTCCTTCCTCAGCACCTGCCTACGGAACCGACTGATCCCGCACGGACTCCGGACTACGTTCCGACCAACAAAACTTGGACCCAACCAGGACAACCAGTACCTACAACAAATCCGAAGCCTCCAGCAACAGACGTCCCTCCGGATCCTCCGCTCCACGCTTGCAGCCATGCGCCGCTATCTACATTCCCTGCAACTCGACCTACCCCAGCTCAGGACAACACTCTCACAGACCTGCAAAGGACCTCTACTGTTCTTCATCCACAGAAGGATCCATAAACTAAACAAACAGTTCTTCCTGGCCATATCGGAAATCAAAGACAGTAAGTACCAAAAACTTTCATGTACTTACCCCCACACTCCGGATTCCTCAACTGTTCCAGAATCTTCCATCGGCCTCCGAAATCAGTCTGGCGCCATTACGCACGCGGCCGCTACATCGCCCGCTGCAATACCTGCCGCCGCCGCCGACGATGACGTCACCTCCGCCCCCACCGACCTCGCAGCCTCCGCGATCGCCGCCCAGACAACCGCCTCCGCGATCGCCGCCCAGACAACCGCCTCCGCGATCGCCATGAAGACAACCGCCTCCGCGATCGCCATGAAGACAATCGCCGGCAGATTCGCGACCACCGCGGCTGTGGGGAATAACTCTGTCTCTGCGGTCGCCGCAGCCACTTCCGCCCCCACTGACGTCACTAACCTACACGCCCACAACGGCGCATGTGTCTCCGCCCCCACGCCGATCTCCACACCTAACCCCGCCCCCCCGGCGAGTTCCGTCACCTCGCCTAACCCCGCCCCTTCGCCGATCGCCATCACCACGCCCGAACCCGCCCCCACGCTGATCTCCGTCCCCGACCCCAGACCTAACCCCGCCCCCACACCCAGCTCCAGCCCCACACCAGGTCCTAGCTCCCAGCCCTGCCGTGTTTTCACTATCCCTCCAGACCTACCCCTCTCTGAGGATCAAAGATCAGTCCTCAGCAGAGGCCTCACCTTCATTCCCCTACGCTCCCGGATTGATGAATTCAACACGCGGCGTGACATCGAACAATTCTTCCGCCGCCTTCGCCTCCGTGCCTACTTCTTTAACCAAGACTCCCGCCCACCCTTTGACGACCCCTTCTCCCGCCTCCAACACACCCCATCCACCTGGACACCCCGTGCTGGCCTCCTACCTGCCCTCGACCTCTGCATAGCCAACTGCCGCCACGATATTAACCGCCACCTGAACTCCCCCACCCCTCTCACCCACTCCAACCTCTCACCCTCGGAACGCGCAGCCCTCCACGCATTCCGTTGCAACCCCAACCTCACTATCAAACCAGCAGACAAGGGAGGCGCAGTAGTAGTTTGGCGCACCGACCTTTACACCGCTGAGGCCAAACGCCAGCTCGCAGATACCTCCTCCTACTGCCCCCTTGACCATGACCCCACCCCCCACCACCAAACCATCATCTCCCAGACCGTCCATAACCTCATCACCTCGGGGGATCTCCCATCCACCGCCTACAACCTCATAGTCCCACAACCCCGCAACTCCCGCTTCTACCTCCTGATTCCTGAAGAAGGGCTAATGCCCGAAACGTCGATTCTACTGTTACCTAGATGCTGCCTGACCTGCTGCGCTTTTCCAGCAACACATTTCCATCTCATGCAATGAGATACAGACAGGGGAAGGCAGAGAGTCTGCAATGGGATATAGACGGGGGAGGCCAGTGCGTCTGCAATGAGATACAGACAAGGGAAGGCAGAGCGTCTGCAATGGGATACAGACGGGGGAGGCCAGTGCGTCTGCAATGAGATACAGACAAGGGAAGGCAGAGCGTCTGCAATGGGATACAGATGGGGGAGGGCAGTGCGTCTGCAATGAGATACAGACAGGGGAAGGCAGAGCGTCTGCAATGGGATATAGACGGGGGAGGCCAGTGCGTCTGCAATGAGATACAGACAAGGGAAGGCAGAGCGTCTGCAATGGGATACAGACGGGGGAGGCCAGTGCGTCTGCAATGAGATACAGACAGGGGAAGGCAGAGCGTCTGCAATGGGATACAGACGGGGGAATGCAGAGCGTCTGCAATGAGATACAGACGGGGGAGGGCATAATGTCTGCAATGGGTTACAGACTGGGGGAGGGCAGAACTTGTGCAATGGGACAGAGACGGAGGAAGGCAGAGCGTCTCCAATGGGATAGAGACGGGGGAAGGCAGAGCGTCTGCAATGGGATACAGACGGGGAGGGCATAGTGTCTGCAATGCGATACAGACACTGGGAGAGCAGAACGTCTGCAATGGAACACAGACTGGGAGAGGGCACAGCAACAAGCAATGGCATAAAGACAGAGGATGGCTGTGAGCAAAGCTTCACAGTAAAAAAAGCAGTACAATATATATGTGATGGAAATTTTCTGTTTTGGGGAAAAGACAAAACAGCAGAGATTTATTTAAATGCAAGAAGAATGCAGAACTCAGTGTGACAGAGGGATTTGTGTTACAGAGGGATTAGTACATGAATCACATCAAATTAATCTGAAGAAGTTGCAACTGATTTGGAAGATAAATGTAGTGATTCTGTTTCATCAAAGGGGTGTTGGCTATGATCTTAGCGATGTTTTCTGCATCAGTACAGGGCATTGCTGAGATTACATCTGTTGTATTATGTGTACTTATAATTGCCTAAACTGAGGGAAAAAAATGCCTTCGAAACGTTTCAAAGATGTTTCTCTTTACTCAATCTTGGGATGAATGCATTACGTTATGAAGAATTAACAGTTCGGCCTGAGAAAGAGGTATGTTTTATTGACCATATAAGATATTGAGAAGAGTGTAGTTGGTGAATACCGGATGGATATTTCTTCTTATGTGGGAGAATAAAACTGGGGAAATACTTTAAGAATAAGACAGGTCCAAAGGAAAGGTCATTGAACAGAAAAATTGAACTCTGAATTCTGTTCATACATGCTGACAGACAGGCTGAACATTTCCAGAAATTACTATATATGTTTAAGAATGTTCATTTTAACACAGATATTGTGAAGACATGAAACGCTTATTTTTACATTATGCAAGCACATATTAACACATCTTCAAAACAAGTTGGACCATTTATTGTTAATGAATTGATTCTGCAACAACACACTGACCTGGAGTCGAGAGTATGATGGAGTCATATAGTTCGGACAATGTTCAAGAAGAGCTCACAGAGTCCAGTGTGAGACTGATAACGTTACTGATTTAACTTACAGATAGAAAATGTAGCCTATCTGTGGAGAAACATTCTATTGCTCCCTTTCTGTTTCCCTGTCGCTCATCACAGCAATGTGTGGGAGTGAAAAAAAAAGTCCAGTCATCTTTCCCACTAATGGAGGATTCCTGATGAGGATTCATTGGAATCTCCCCATTGCCTGAAGCAAAACAATTCAGCCAAAGTCAACTGTTTCAGGAAGAAATCCCATTGTCAGAAGGCTGTGCAAGCAGAATAACTACAGACGTAATTATCTGACTCGATAGTGAGGGGCACAGACAGGAGATTCTGTGTCTGCAAATGGTAATCCGGAATGGTGTGTAGCCTCCCACATGCCCAGGGTCCAGGATGTCTCAGAGCGGCTGCAGAACGTTCCCACCGGGGGTGGGAATGGGGGAGGGGGGGGGAGGTGGTGGTGGGGGGAAGCAACCAAAAGTCATTGTGCACATTGGTACAAAGTACAGAGTGACACAGGTAGAAATAGTGTTGACGTCCTGAAGAGTGATTGAAGAGAGCTAGGGAAAAGGATAAAAGACAGGCCCATGACAGTGGTAATATCCAGTTTACTTCCAGTGCTCCGTGCTAAAGAGGGTAAGAACTGGAGGATATGGCAGATGAACGGGTGGCTCAAGAATTGGTGCAGGGGGCAGAGATTTTTGAATTACTGGAATGTTTTGTGGGGCAAGGTGACGTGTTCAGGAAGGACGGGTTGTACCTTAACTGGAAGGGGACCCATATCCTGGCAGGCAGGTTTGAAACTGCTGCAAGGGAGGGTTTCAACTAGATTGGCTCGGGTTGGGGAGGGGTGGGATCCTCAACAGCAGGGAGGCAAGTGCGAGGCTGGAAGGAGATACCGTAATCAGAAACAGCAAAATGAAGAGGCAGGTCAGGCTAGACAACGACAGGGAGCAAGGAATGCCTGTTGGATTAAAATGCAACTGTTTCATTGCAAGATGGCTGACAGGTAAGGCTAATGAACTCAGAACATGGATCGGGACGTGGGACTGGTATATTATAGCCATTACATATACATGGCTAAGGGAGGGACAGCCTTGGCAGCTGAACGTACCAGGGTACAGGTACTTTATGCGGGACAGAGATGGTGAAAAGAGGGGATGGGGAGTTTATTTTTGATTAAGGCGAGTATCACAGCAGTAATCAGAGATAAAATAACTGATGGATCATCCTGTGAGCACTTGTCTGGGGAGCTAAGAAATAAGAAGAGAATGGTGATAGTATTTGGATTGTACTATAGCCCCCCAAATAGTAAACGAGGAATTAGGGAAACAAAAATATGTAGACAGACTGGGGAGACTTTCAGGGCCAATAGGATTGCATAAGTAGATTTTAATTTTCCTAACATAGACTGGGAAGACATAGAAATAAGGACGGAGATGGGGTGTATCTAATAAGTGTGTTCAGAATAGTTTCCTCAAACAGTAAGTAGAGGGTGCAACTCGGGAAGGGACGAAACTTGACCTACCCTAAGATCTGGGGCAGGACAGGTGACGGAGGTGACGGGGGTGGGGGAGCACTCTGGGACCCGTGACCATAGTTCTATTAATTTTTAAATAGTTATGGAGAAGGACAAAACTGCTCCACATTTTCAAGTTCAAAATTGGGGCAAGGCGAACTTTGATGGAATTAGACAGGAGCTTGTAGGGGTTGGTTGGAGGAGTTTGTTTGCAGGCGATGGGACCTCCTGCAATTGGGAGGACTTTAAAAGTGAAATGTCTACAGTTCAAGGTCTATATGTTCCTGTGAGGGTAAAAGGCAAGTTTGTTATGAAGAGGGAACCTCGGATGTCAGAAGATATTGAGGGTTTGACCAGCAAAAAGGAGGCGTGGCTCAGGTCCAGGCAACTGGGATCGAGGGAATACCTGGAGGTGCACAGGGGATACAGTAGTTTACTGAAGAAGGAAATCGGGAGTGCGAAAAGTGGACACAAGATAGCTTTGGCTGAGAAGATTAGGGTGAATCCAAAGAGGTTCTTAAATTATATTAAAGTAAAAAGAATAGCTAAGTGAGATATGACCCCTCAAGGTCCAAAGTGGACATGCATGTCTAGGACTGTAGGAGATTTGCGAGATTCTCAATGAATATGCCTCCTCTGCCTTTATCGTGGAGAAATACATTTCTCCACGATAAAGGGAGGTTAACAAAGACTTGGGAGGTTAACAAAGGTTGTGGTGTTATCTTGGGGTGAGTCGATATCACAGGAGAAGACGTGTTGGATGCATTAGATTGTATGAGGGTGGATAAATCTCCTGGTCCTAAACAGACGCATCCAAGAACACTACAAGAGGCTACAGAACACACTACGGGGACCTTGGGTGATATTTTTGCATCATTGTTAGCTACAGTTTAGGTTCCAGAATATTGGAGAGTAGCAAATGTTGTACCATTATTCAGGAAGGGAATCAAAGAAAACTCTGGGATCTATAGACCAGGAAACCTAACATCTGTGGTTGGTAGGTTACTAGAGAAGACTCTGAGGGATGAGATATACATGCATTTGGAAAGATAAGGTTTTTTAGAAATAGTTTTTTTGACAGATTCCCTACAATATGGAAACAGGCCATTTGGCCCAACAAGACCACACCGACCCTCCAAACAGTAACCCACCCAGTCCCATTCCCGTACCCTGTATTTACTCCTGACGAATGCACATAACACTACTGGGTAACTTGACATGACCAATTCACCTGACCTCTACATCTTTGGATTGTGGAAGGAAAATGGAGCACCCAGAGGAAACACACATTAATACAGTGAGAATGTGCAAACTCCACACAGAAAGTCACCTGAAGCTGGAACCAAACTCGGATCCATGGCACTATAAGGCAGCAGTACTAGCCACTGAACTACCATGCCACCCTTGCTTTTTTCAACACAGTTCAATGACACATGTACAAAATCTATTCTGCCCTTCACCCATGATGCACGTTCCAATATCACATACCATGGAAACTTTATTCTCCACTGAAAATGTCATCTTATTATTATTTATTAATTAGTTTGTTATTATTAATTTTAATAATTATTATTAATAGTTGTTTTTAGGCTGGAAAGATTGCATGGCTTTGTGAGTGGGAGATCATGCCGCTCAAATTTGTTTGAGTTCATTGATGAAGTGACCAGCAATGGTGATGAGGGTAGGGTGGTAGACGTCGTCTGTATGATTTTCACGGAGGCCTTTGACCAGGTTACCATTGATAGGATGGTCTGGAAGGTTAAAATCGCATGGAACCCAAAGGGAGCTGGCAAATTGGACACACAATTGGCTTCATGGTAGTAAGCAGTGGGTAATAGTGGAAGGATGCTCTCGGACCGGAGGCATGTGACACATGAAATGCCTCAGGGGTCGCTGCTGGGCCCATTGCTGTTTATTACCTGTATCAATGATATTCTTGCGAATGTACAAGGCATGATTAGGAAACTTGAAGATGGCACTAAAATAGGTGGTATCGGAGACAGTGAGGAAGTATATCAGAAATTGCAGCAGGACCTTGATCAAACTGGAGAAGTGGGCCGAGGAATATTTTGGCAACGTTAGATCAAGGTAGGAGTTTGATGGTGATTAGTAGGACCTTAAGGAGTGCAGTTGAGCAGAGGAACCATGGAGTTTATGTCCACCATTCTCTGAAAGTGGGCTCATAGTTAGACATGGTAGTGAAGAAGGCTTTGGCCACACGAGCATGCATCGGTCAGGACATGGAGGAGAGCAGTTGGGAAGTTATGTTGCAGTTATACAGGATGTTGGTGAGGCTGCACTTGTAGTGCTGTGTTCAGTTTTAGTCACATTGCAATCGGAAGGATGTTTTTATTTTGGAATGTGTGCAGACGGAATTTATAAAAATGTTGCCAGGACTCAACAAGATGAATTATAGGGAGAGGTTGGACAAGCGAGGATTTTTTTCTTTCGAGAATAGGAGACTGAGAGGAATCTCATAGAAGTTTACATGGATAGGGTGAATTGATCCAGCCTTTTTTTCCTCGAGTTGCGGAATCGAGGAGGAAAGGGCATCAGTTTAAGGTGAGAGGGGAAAGAATAAAAGGGAAACTGGTGGAAACTGTTTTACACAGAGAGTGGCACACAAAGGGAACGAGCTGCCAACGGAAGTGGTTGAAGCATTTGTCTCAACGATAATTAAACGGCATTAAAGGCAAGTACATGGACATGAAAGGACGAGAATGCTATGGGCCAAAGTGCTGGGAAATGAGGTTAGTGTGGTTGGATTTTTGGGTCAGCATGGACGAGTTTGGGCCAAAGGGCCTCTCTGCCTCTCTTCATGATGAAGGACTTGATAACTCTACAAATAGAACAGCATTTGGGTCAAACTCTCATTTTTCCTTTGGTCATGAGTTCGAATCATATTTGGACAATGTTCTTTCAAGTTAACTTTGCAGATATTTTGCTTTCCAGTTCGGTATCGACAATACGTGTGTGTGTCCGTGCGTGTGTGTGTGTGTGTGTGTATGTGTGTGTGTGTGCCTGTGTATGTGTCTGTTTGTGTGTGTGTGTGTGTGTGTGTCTGTGTGTATTTCTCAGTATTTTTCAAAGAAAAATATCAATGTACATATTTGCAATATCCTCTCGTCATTCCTCATTCCATCATAGATTGAGCAACTTTGTTTTGGTCATAAACGTGTTGTTTTAGCAGATTAAAGAAATCTGCCTGATTTGTTCCTCACACTGACCCTGACACACTCTGAGAACTATATAATTGGCAATATCACCAACATAGTTTTAATTATTTTTTGTGGTCAGTATCAGCCAACGTTAGTGTCGAGGAGTTCATTGGAGGGGAGTTTGAGGGATAGGATTTACATCTATTTAGAAAGACAAGGAGTGATTACGGATGGTCAATATGGATTTGTGTGATGGAAATCATGTCTAATTAATGTGATTGAGTATTATGAGGAGGTGACAAAGAAGATTGAAGAAGACACTGTGGTATATATTGTTTACACAGACTTCAGCAAGGCATTTAATAAGGTTCCCCATCGTAGACAGATTACTAAAATTAGGTCATATGTCATCTAGGAAAAACTAACGAATTGGATGCAAAATTGGATTGAAGGTAATGGATTATATTCCAGACTGAAGACCTGTTGCCAGCGGCGTGCTGAAAGAATCAGTGCTGAGCTCACTGCTTTTCATCACGGCTGTAAAAAGCTTTGAAGTGATTATCGGAGGCTTGGTCAGTAAATTTACAGATAACATCACCAAAGTGGTGCAGTGGACAGTAAAAGTAGATTATCTCAGAATATAACGGGATCCTTGACCATCGATGAGGCAAGGACTGGCAGATGGAGTTTAATTTAGATATCTGTGAGGTTTTACATTTTGGTAAGTTAAAGCAGGGTAGTGCCCTGGGGAATGTTGCTTAACAAAGAGAACTACGGGTGAAGATTCATAGTTCCTTGTAAGTGGAGTTTAGGTCGTTAGAGTGGTGAGGAACGTGGTTGACATGCTTGCCTTAATCGGTCAGAACATTGAGTATAGGAGTAGGGGTAGCGTGTTGCGCTTGTACAGGACGTAGATGAGGCCACCTTAAGAATACTGCGTACATGTCAGTTGAGTCTGCTAAAGGATGGATATTGTTAAGCTTGAAAGGGTGCAGAAAAGATTTACAAGGATTTTGTGGAACCTGACGGAACCAGGGAGATGATGAACAGGTTGAGGCTTTTTCCCCTGGACTACTAGAGTTTGAATGATGATATGACAGAGGTTTAATAAAGTCCTGAGGGGCATGGATAGTCTGAATGGGCAAGATTTGTTTCCCAGTGTCGGGGCGTCCAGAACTAAACGGCATAGGGTGAAGGTGACAGGTCAAAGACTTAGAAGGGACCTGAGGGGAAACTTTTTCACACAGAGGCTTGTGGGTGTACTGTCAGAGGAAGTGGTGAAAGCGGGTAAAATTACACGTTTAAAATGTTTCTGGATAGGTACATAAATAGGAATGGATCATGTGATGTGGGCCAAATGCTGGCAAGTGGGACGAGATCTGATTAAGATGCCAGATTGGCCTGGACAATTTGGACAAAATGATCTGTTTCCACGCAGTATGTCTCTCTTATTCTCACAACAGGATGAGGGAAAATTCAAAAAGGGCCATTCGAATGTGAATTCTCTTCCCCAGAGGTTTGTGGTGCCTCTTTGATTACAAGTATTCACAGCTGTGTTAGTTAAAAAAATTGAGAGAGAACTGTTTCATGGATAATGGGACACAGACAGGAAAATGAGGCTCAGATCACAATCTGATCAGCCACAATTTTAATGCCTGGTGGAGAAGGCTCAAATTCTCTAATGACCCTCTTCTGCTTCTCAGTCCCATGCTTCTGTATTCCATTTAACCCCGCAAATCTGCTAGCAATGGCTTCCCCTCTTTGTAACTTGTGCTTCATTTGTTGATCATGTTGTAGATCCAGATTCACTGTGAATACAGCCCCCAAATCTCACCCAGCGACGGCTCACAAAATCCGCTGGTCTCACTGATTGCAACATTCCATAAAAGACCTTCCAGGAAAATAACACCAACTAACTTTCCAAAAACAGAATGAGAGAACATCAGAAACAGGGGCAGGTCATTCACATCCTAAGCCTGCCTTGCCCTTCACTAAGACCAAGCTGACCTGCTCCAAGTCTCAAATCGTCCTCAATGTCCAAGTCTTCTTGAGCATTTCCATAGAACACAGAACAAAGAACAGTACTGATTTGAAGATGCCGGTGTTGGACTGGGGTGTACAAAGTTAAAAATCACACAACACCAGGTAATAGTCCAACAGGTTTCATTAGAAGCACACTAGCTTTCGCAGCGTCGCTCCTTCATCAGGTGATAGTGGAGGGCTTAATCCTAACACAGAATTTATAGCAAAAATTTGCAGTGTGATGTAACTGAAATTATACATTGAAAATTTGATTGTAAAGCCTTTCATTTGTTAGAATACCACGATAGTTTCACTTTTTTGATATGTAAATCACAAAACCCTTTTTTTTAAAGTTGCAGTCTCAGGTTAACTGTTAACAATGGTGATATCTAGACAATATGGTGAAGATGTTGGCCCCCTGTGTTCTCAGTCTATGCCATGATGTTTAAATTGATTCTAATCTAAAAAGTGAGATAACGGAGTTTTACATGAATTCATGCAGTTTTTGAGCTCAGAGGTCTACATGAATGCTTGCACTTCGGACCTTCGTCACTCGACGTTGTGCCATTTATCCTACGCTAAGATCAGACTAACCTACATGCTTCCGTTCACTTTGTTCCATGTGCCTATCCAAGAGTCTCTTAAGTTTCCCTCACGTATTTGACTCTCCTACCACTTCTGGCAGTGCATTCGACACACCTACCACTCTCTGTGTAAAGACTCTACCACTGATATCTCCTCTAAACCTTCCTCCAATTGCCTTAAATCATGGCACCTAGTCATAGATATTTCTGCCCAGGGAAAATGCTTCTGGCTATTCACTCTATCTATGCCTCTCATCATCTCACCTCCAGTGAGAAAAGCCCTCGCTCCCTCATGGTTTCATCATAAGACCTGCCCTCCAGTTCAGGTAACATCCTGGTAAATCTCCTCCTGGTAAATCGCACTTAATGAGAATTAATTATGACCTCTACACTTTTTGGAGTCATTCATTGCACAAGGGAAGATGATTGTCAGTGGTGGGCATTAATCATCTCAGCCGTGGGACACATCTGCAGGAGATCCTCAGCGTAGCTTCCTCAACCCAGGCATCTCCAGTTTGTCATCACATAATCCCTACAGCGTGGAAGGAGGCTATGCAGCCCATTGAATCCAAACTGAGCAGATTAGATTCCCTACAGTGTGGAAACAGGCACTGCGGCCCAACCAGTCCACACTGACCCTCCGAAGAGTATCCCACCCAGACACATTTCGCTCTGACTAATGCACCTAACATAATGGACAATTTAGCATGGCCAATTGACCTGGCCTGAACATCTTCGGACTGTGGGAGGAAACCGGAGCATCTGGAGGAAACTTATGCAGACTAGTGGGAAATGTGCAAACTCCACACAGACAGTTGTCCAAGGCTGGAGTCGAACCTGGGACCCTGGTGCTTTGAGGTAGCACTGTTAGCTACTGAGCCACCGTGCCAGCAGAAGAGGGGGCATTCATTGAAATTTACAAAAATTTCCAGGACAAGTTGTCCCTCTTCAGCTCTTGAAACAATCTGTGACCATGTACAGCAAGACCTGGACAACATTCAAGATCGTACTGTTAAAGTCTGGGTAACGTTTATTTAACAGCACAGCACATTTCCACAGTAAAATGAGGAGTTCATTCAGCACCTCAACCTGGTTTCACAAGAATGTGAGGAAGCCATTCATCCCACCAAAACTACTGGGCAAAAGAAGGATAGACCATTTAGTCCCTCCTGCCTGTTGCTCAGGAAGACAGGGAGTCTGCTGTCTCCCACATGTCACGTACATGGGATCAGAAATAACCATTTCACACCCGGAGTCACGAACAAAGGAACAGGAAGAAGTTATTCAGCTTGTCAAGCCACTAACACAGGAACAGGAAAGTGTCAGAGATGCTCCAACATCACAAACAAATGGAGCAGGGGCTGCACAGACAGACTGCTCCAAATTGATCCACATGGCTTAATTACTTATGGTAGATATGTGTTACTTTAACATGGTTTTCTGGCAGTCGGAATGACGCCAACATTTTTTAGCCATTCTCCAAGTTATATTCCATCTCCAAGAAGGCAGTCCCAGGGTGTCTGTGGAGGTCAGAAACCGGTGGGGAATAACTAACTGTTTCAGAATGATGGTATTTTGGCTGCTCACAGGATTGTGTACAAAGTGATATTCAATGCAGTGTCACACAGTAACTGTGCATAAAACTGTTCAGAGTTCATTCAGAGTCTGTACCTCTCTGTCAATCCACATGGGGGCTCTGCAGATGCATGTAAACTGTCGCGAATCAAACATCCAAAGAAAAGTATGAAATTTTCACCCTATTCAGCTGCTTGGGGCATAATGAGTTTCTGTCCATACCCATCAAGCTTCAACTTCTTATTCTATCACAGCGCTACAGATTAAACACATAGTTACTGCACTCTCTCCTCATGGTAACATCATGCCAGTGTTTAGTCTGGTCAAAATACTTTCCACTTTCTCAGTGACAAAGGGATCATTGTTTATAAAGCAGACCAAACCTTTACATAAAGCACTAAATACTCTCTCAACAAAACACGATCAGTGGGAAAGATATTCTAACTTTTGTACATCAATCATTTTGCATGAAGAGCCACATGTCTTTTACTTCCTGCCCCTGTATGAATTCTGTCAATGACTTATGACCAAGGACATCCAGGTCCTTTTCAACAAAAGCACTCGCCAACCTCTCTACCATTTAATAAATATAAATGTACATGATTTGTTGTTCACATCTGAATCATTTTTATACCGTGTGAACAGCTATTGCCCAAACACTGATCCTGCTGGCACCCATCAATCCTTCAGTCCAGAGAAAAACAGTATTCTTCTCGTATCCCCATTACTCAATTTTTAATCCATGTGGTATATATTCCACCCCTACCTACCCATGGACTCTAACATTCCCCATTCACCTGTATTCAAACATGTCAACTTCTTCTAAAAATACAAATACTCTACTCCCATTGATTCTCAACTGTCGATGTCACAACAGACAATCTCCATAAACAGGTTTATCAAAGATCATTTCCCTTTCCTGAATCTAGGCCGAATGTACCAAATTATATAAATATTCTCCAAGTTTCTAGTTGTCACATTCCTTATCAAAGGTTCCAATACTTTTTTCTAACAGCTGACATCAAGCTGTTTAGTTTTCTGTTTTCCCTCTCCATCCTGTTTTAAACAATGAAGTTTTCAATAGTTGTTTTCCAGTCTGCAGCATCCTTTCCAGAATCTAACTAGCTTTGAAGAATAATCAGTAATTCTTTCATTAGTTCTGTTTTCATCTCAATTACTCTGGGATGTAGCTCATCAGATGCAGCAACTTATGAAACTTCAATTCAACTAGATTTTCAATAACATACTCTTCATTAATTCTGGTTACCTGCAGTTTCCCATTTTTACCAGTCACTCTGTTCCCTAATATTTCTGGAAATTAGTTTCTGTGCCTTCCTCTGTGGAGATGGAACCAATGCATTCCTCTCAACAGGTAGATGGCTTCAGTTAGCTCGTGAACACATTGGAGGATTGTACTTCAGAGATGGTGGATGTATTACCCACTGCTGCCTGCAAAGTTCCAGAATCAATCCAGTTTATTTAATCGTGAGTGTCAGCACAGTCCTGTCCCTGGTATGAGATTATTGGTTATAATGAAGGAGGGGATACAGCTCAGTGACAATCTCAATTTTGAGACAAGCTGGTTTTATACTTTACACCTGAATGGGTGCAGCTTAGACAAATGTTCCTGGAAATCCCAGAGAATATAGTACAGTGCCCTGCTCCTCCCAGTTTACACAGCTTCCCTTCTTTGTAGTCTCAGCTCCATTTGTTTACCATGGACCCAGACACACTGTAAATGTAGTATTCAGAGTGGGGTCCCCAGACCCTCGGGGGTCCCTGAATGAACCAACTAACTGACATCACAATCCTGAGAACACCATCCACAGATCCTCCACTGACTTTCTAGATGACAGCAGCAAGTCAATTCCCCACACCCATAGTGCATCCATTCAGTGTTGAAAATGCCTCGGTCTCCTCAGTTTCGCTTCCTAGCTGAGAAAGCTCTTCCATCTCCACGCAGTCTCACAGTAACAGTTCCTCTCTCCAAAGAAGCAGTTGACAATGGAACATTACGTTTCTCTATATCTTAGCGACCATAAGTATTGCTGATGGAGTTGATCACCACACTCAGAGGAGAGATAGAGGGAACATAACTCAGGGTAAGCAGGGGCATCCCATAATAAATATGATATTCAGGAATATGTGAAAAGGGGAAATATTAGAATAACTTCCCATTCTGTTTTCCTTCCAGTTCATCATCAGCAATCCTTTAGCTCGCTTTAACTTTCTCTCTCTCTCTCTCTTACACACATACTATTTCTCTCTCTCTTTCTCTCTCTCTCTCTTGCTGGACATCATCTACTCAACACAAACCTCCCGCTAACACTTCCAACCATCCCTGATACAATAATATTTTTTCCCAGTTGCATTCAATTTTGATAGGTTCACTGAACTCGAAACGCTATTTGTGTTTCTTCCGACAGACTTCCATACATGCTGAGATTCTCCAACATTCTTTCAGACGGTGGAGAATTTTATTTCAGATCGCCAGCCTTCACATTTCCTTGTTGTTGTTGTTTCGCGTAATGCCAGCACCACTGGCAAAGGCAGCATTTGATGTCCATCCTAACTGCCCTTGACCACGCGGCCATTTGTCAAGGCAATATGGATCAACCACATTGTTGTGGATCTGAGGTGACACTTAGTTCAGACAGGGCAAAAATGTTAGGGTTCTTTACCAAAGGTTATCAATAAAATAAGAAAAGAAATCCTGATGTTTTATGGTTACCATGAGTGAAATTAGGTTTCATTCCAATTTTTGCCATTGGAATTTAAATTTAGTCATCGACTATGGTAGGATTTCAGACAATGCTTCTGGAGTTATAACCTGTGCCTCTGAGTTACACAGTCAGTGACATTATTACTCTGTTTAAGAGTCCCTGTTATGAAGTAACTGTAGAGACAAGAATAAGTTTGTTGTCAAACTATTTGTAACTGGAAGAGAGGTCAGTAGAGAACTGGAGCCATAAAATCTGTCATTAACAAAGGGGTAGATGATGGCGAATTCAGCAACAGAACTCAGGCAGAGCTGGAGATTGGGGATATTATGAAGGTGGGTGTCGACAGGTTTGATCACAGAGAGAATATGGAGACCTAAAACAGTTCATGGTAAAAAGGAGACTCAAAGTTCCGAACAGTCTTATTCCTTCTCAGATGTTTATGAGTGAGTAGTTTGGAAATGCATGAGAAGGAAATGGCGTTTGTGACTGAAAGTTTATGTATTTGTTAAATATAATCAACCAGAATATCAGTAACATTCAGCATCATTTATAGAATTGAGAGAGATAGACTTATCAGGAACACCAATAATAGCGAGGGTGGGATAGTACCCAGCTTGAATAATCAACAGTACGGCTTCTATCCGCAACTCTAACTGTGGCCAATCCTGAGAAAGATAGTAAAGACCCAAGGATAAACTCCTGTCCATTGTTGGAACGTTCCAGTCTAATGTTCTCAGATTCTGATCCATTGTTGGACCACTCTAATGTTCTCAAATTCTGATTTCTCTCTCTTTCTCTGTAGCTGCTGACCCCAATCTTGTTGAGGTTGACTCTGCGCCAAATATCATGGCATAACCAGGTGAAGTAAGTCCCTAATTATGGAAGAGGGAAATCCTCCAGTGACCCAGTTAGATCCAGGAAGACTGATATTAATCATAGTCACTGAACAAACAGCTCCAGTTAACCCATTTCACGGCAACTCTGATATATCACAATAATACTTGGTTTTGATATCGCTGATTATTGGGCTCATGGCACATCTCCAGTTGTAAACATAGAGGTGAGGGAGAGAGAGAGAATTCTTTCTCTTCACAAGCCCGATAATTCTGCTGTGTTTTGGTAGTATAGGAATTGCTGAGCTCCCGAGGCAGTCTGTGTCTGATCACCAGGCCTGCTTCATCTTTTTGTTTTATTTATTGATGTTTAACTTTGACTTTTATCTGTCCAGCATTAAATGGCTTAGGTGGGTTTAGGCATTTTAGAGAGACACGTACAGGGCCATAGACGATGCAGATACAGTCCATTCCTTGTGCTCTTGCAGCCGCGGCCTGGTCCTGTGGAGTGATCGTCAAACTCTCACAGAACCAGGATTCTTAGTATTACCTTTTGCCAGTTATTGGAAGGCAGGAAATCTCTCCCGGGTGCTACTCACTGTCTCTGTGATTTTTCTCGGAACTGTCGTTTGATCTTCTTTCCTCCTGGATTGGACAACTGTTTCCTGCATTTGTTTTTTAACATTTGTGTGCTTATTGGATGATACCATATTGGAGCAGTTACTGTATAGCTCTTAAATAAATTATTATTCTGCTACGTTTTCCAACAGAATTATGTTATTGCAAGTTCATTTTCCTTTTGTTGTTGTCTTTTATCAACAGTTTTCGCGTAAATTGTTTTGCTTAATGTCGAATATTTTGACCAAGTAAATTCTATTTCAAACACAGCACCTCACATATACCAGCGGAATGGGCCGAGCTGGAGGAGTGATAATCATGTCAGGAATTATATTGGATACTCAATCCACCTCTCAGATCCAGCCCGGACACATATAAGCCCAGATGAGATACCTGCTCGGCATGAAGCACTGGTAGACCAGGCTAGTGTACTGCTCAGCAATCCGTCGAGGTTCGAACACTATTTAGAGCTCACCAGTTCACGACGTATCGGTCTAACAGTGCACTGATCTATAAACTTGTACTAGATGATCTGTTCAGCACAGGGCGCTGTGCAGAACACACAAAGGCATTGTTCTATACACACGTACTGGATATCTGTGCAGTATGGGGAGCTGTGCAGTGAATAGCAGTGAATTTATCTATTAATCTGGAGCAGTTACCTTCCCACCATACACAGCTGTGTACACCAATTACAGCATTGCTGAGTAACATTGTGGTAGATCACTGCCCAGCGTGGGGAAACTTGCAGCTCATGCTGGAAATGACAGGATGTGCAGCTCCCTCCATTTACAGCTCCATATCTACATTGTGGCATGACACAGGGCTGCTGTGGATGTGAAACTCACTGCCAGAGAGAGATGGCGGGGGAATTAGTTTAAATACCAACAAATGGGAGGAGCTTGGCTAAAAGAGAGGGGGAGATTGAGAGAAAACTTCAGAGAAGGATCTGATGGTAGGTTTAAAAATTGTGAAAGGAAAACATTTCGATAGTAGCTTGCAATATAGGCCACTGTTTACAGGAATGTTGGGTGAGCAGGATATTGGTGTAAGCTAAGAAGATGGAGAGTTTTGGATAAGCATTTGTGCTGCAGCTTTGCAATTGGGAGTAGGGTCAGAAGAGTCTTCGACTCATTGGTCTGAATCTGACAATAATTTGTCTCAGTGCCATTTTCATTGAGTGTGACAGAAGGATTGTCTGCACGAGGCCAAGCTAATTTCCTGGTGTTATCTTATCGAATTCACCTCATTAACTATCCACCCCACTCCATGGTGTCCCTCTCATTCAATGCCATCCCGATTCTCCCACGCATCATGGCTGGAGGTACACACCATCTCCCGGATGCCCCTGGATATTCAGTGATCCCTGGTACTGTTGCCATCATTAAAAAGCCAATGGGCACACGGTTGAGCTTTCTCAGTTTGGAGCTGCCCTGCGTAGTTTACCCGAGCATGGCAGATAAGGGGAAATTACACAACAGTTTGTCGACAGGGGCACGGAGGTCCTGGTGAATAGTCTAGTACAGAGGGGGACAATTGTCTTCCCAGAGAGAGCTGCACCGAGCATGGTCTGAGTGCAGTACCTGCTGTCCGAAGAAAAGTCCAGCAATACTGGAAAAGCACCTTCCCCGCTCTGTCAGGATACGGGTCACCGTATTCTCTCTACTCTCTCACACGCACTGTATATCTGTTGGCGCCTTCACCAGAATAAGGCTCCATGACTCTCACCACTACAATGCAGCACCTTCTCTTTCTCTCTCTCTCTCAATCCTACGCAATACCCCCACATGATTATAAAATGTTCTTATGAGTACAGTTTCTAGAATTCTCTGGATGATATCATTTGTACAATGTTCCAGATAATTTTAAAAATAATTCAACATTAGCAAAATGTTCATCCCCCAGTATGTGACACATCAGAGGAAGGAGCAGAGTTTTACTTTTTTTTACAATCACTCAGGATGAAAGTGCATCATGAGGACATTAAGCCGCTCAAATATGCACCGTTATTCAGAGAAAGGGAGAACCTAAACACTTGAAGACTCACTCTCTTCGTGAAGCAGGCGCCACATTGGAGTTTCGCCAGTTTCACTGGAACACTCCTGTAATACCGAGAGTAATGGAATATTTCACACAGTGTCACCAGCCACTCTGCAACCACTTCTATTAAAACAAGCTATGAATTGCTGATGAGCCGTTTACTCTGGTCTTTTCTGTTTGAGGAAAAGCCTTGTTCGTTTTTTTAGAGACAGTGCAAAACTTTCATCTGACTACAATTTTGTTTATAATACTGAAACACTTTGTGCCTTCCTCTGTGAGGAACGATGTAAAATACTGTTTGAAATGTTCTACTTGTTCCCTGAAACCAATTCCACAGCCACATCTTCCAGGTGTCCCACATATTCTTTCCTGCCTTTCTTCCAAGGGTCACACGCACATCATGAACGTTTTTTATTCGATATGAGAAAACTCTTGTGGTTAGTTTTTTTTCATATTTCTTGCCAGTTTTGGAATTTTTTTTGTATTTTGTTTTGTACAATCTGCTTCTGGTTCCAAAAGCAAACTTCCCAAATGTGGCCGACGCTAGAACTCACCAATTTGAATTTTTTAGTTTGTGATTGATTAGTATCCTTCACAGCCTTTGTGCGTCATGGGGGTGTTCATCTTCACATCTTCATATCATCTTGTTTTTGACCAGAGTCAATAATAGCTGAGTGTTATTAAGCAGTACCTGCTTAAATGTTCCCCCACCCACCACACATCTGCTGACCTTCACCTGTGTCTACTTTCACACTCCGTATTTGACCAGATATATTACATAAATCTGTATTTGAAATGCCTGGCTCTTTTCAGTCATTCAGGGGGAACCTACGTATGTGGCTGAGCACATGGAGAGTAACTCCATTCTCTCAGTTTTTCTCGCTCTCTGATTTCTGTTCAATGATGTCTCATTCCAGTAAGAAGCTTCCTACATGACATCCTTTTCTCTCAAACGAGAAATCCCCTCACTCTGATGGACTGAGCCTTCAGTTGTGACTGTCCCGTCTCCCTCACTTCTGCCCTCACTCCATCCCCTCCTTCGCAGAACAATGATAGATCTCCCCTTGCCCTCACTTCCTACTATTCAACCACAATATAATCTCTCAGTCTACCATTACCATGAAGCTGATCTCCGCTTCAGTGATGAGTGTGAGTGAACATGCCACGGTCAGAACCATCTGTACCTAAACCTAATGACAACCCATTCAAGCTACCGCACTTACTGCTTACATTAACCAACAACAGAACGAACATCTGATAGAGAGGGCGCCATGACGCCAAGACTGTGACCACTTCTGTTAAAATCAGCTATGTATTTCTGCTGGCCTGTCTACTCTTGCTCTTAACTGTTAGAAAAATCCTTTTTTCTTTTGTTAAAGACGATTCAAGAACTTCCCTCCTATTAGCATTTTGTTTACATCATTGAAATACTTAGTGTGCCTTCCCCGTGAGGAAAGATATAAAACATGGGTGTAAATTATCTGTCTGCTCCCTGTAGCCAATACTTCAGTTACACCCTCCAATTATCTGCAATATACTCTCCTGACGTAATTTCTATCTAAGGTCACACACTCATCTTAAACTTTTTTTTATATATGCTCGGAGAAGCTCGTGCTGCTTGTTTTTGTATTTCTTGCCAATTTACTACATCATGTCATTTCTCCCTTTTCCTCGCTTTCTCAATTGATACAGTCACATAGCACACAAACAGACCCTTTGCTCCAACTTGTCTATGCTGACCAGATTTTCCAAACTAAACTAGTCCCATCTGATTGCATTTTGTCCATATGCCTCTAAACTTTTCCCATTCATATGTTTGTCCTAATGAGTTTTAAATGTTGTAGCTGTACTTGCATCTCCCACTCTTCCTCTGACAGCTCATTCCATAAACACACATCACCCTCTGTGTGAAAACATTGACCCTTCGTCCATTTCAAATATTCCCTCTTTCACCTTAAACCTATGCGTTCTACGGTTGAACTCCCCCATCCCGTGAAAAAGACATTGTCTGGTCACTCTATTCATACTTCTCATGAATTTATAAACTTCTACAATGTCATCCCTCAACCGCCTACACAATATCTGACACTAACTTTACGAACAATCATTTAAAGATTAGCACAGCACATTTCCACAGCAAAAGGATTCCCTGAAATAAACATTATAAATCTGGCCCTCCACTAATGCTCATCAATAGTATCCTTGAGAGCTTTTGTCAACCACTGGAGGAGAGGACTCCACAAATATCACCATTCTAAATAATGGGACAGCCCTGTACATCAGTGTAAAAGACATGGTTGTGTTATCTGCGTCATCCTCATCCAGAAGTGTTGAGTTGATGATCCACCTCAGCCTCGCCATGCTGCCTGCAGAATCATAGATGCCAGTCTTTATTCAATCTGATTCACTGTATGTGACATGAAGAAACCGCTGAACACAGTAGATACGACAACGGCAATGCGCCCTGACCTCATTCCTGCAATAGGACTGAAGCCTTGTGCTGCACAACAAGCCGTGTCCTTGGGGAAGCTGTTTCATTCCAGCTCCAACTCTGACATCTCCCTGGCAATGTGGAAAATTACTCAGCTGTGTCCAATCCCATAACAAGGGAATAACTACAGTCTGACCATTTACCACGCCTTGAGTCCCGTCGCGATAGTTATGTTGGTGGGAGTTATTTTTGGACAGAGCTGTCAAACAGCACAGAAATAACCAGCTCAGTGTGGTTTCAGATAGGTCCCCATGAGGAGATAATGCTGTTGTGGAAAAGTCGCAGGCTAATGCTCTGGCAGCTGGTGGAAGTTATTATTAATAAAATATCAGGATGTAAAACCTGGAGTCATTAACAGTGACCTTGAAGCCAATGTCGATTGTAAACACCAATTTGCTTCCCCAATGTACTTTCAGGAAGTGAATCTCCCGTGCTTTCCTGGTCTGGTCTAAACGTGACTCCAGACACACAGACATGTGAAGCACTCTTCAATGGTCTCGGAAACGGCCAAGCAAGACACTCTATTGTATCAAACTGCTCCGAGGTCTTAAAAAATAAAACCGGACAGAGCACCCGGCACCAGCCTCAGTATTTGAACGGGTAACACTATCCTATTGACCCTGCGGAGACCTCCTTCCTAACATCTGAGAGCTGGTGGCTTTCCCACAGACTGCACAGAAACATCGGGAAAGGAGTAGGTCATTCAACACACTGAGCATCCTCCATTCTAGTTCATGGTGAAAATCTCCTCAATTCAGTTTTCCCCACACAGTGTTCATATCCTTTAGTATGTTTAAACATCGGAACATATAAAATAGGAACTACTGTATTCGCATTAGTCCATCAATTTTGATCCTCCATTCAATATGCAGGCGGTTATCCAATAAGGTGTGTTTATTAAACGCAATTTCGCTGCAACACAATTAGTAAATTGAGCCCCTTTCTTTATAAAGCGAGCTCCCGTTCACTGTTATGGGAGTCCGTCTCTGGCACCTGCAAATCCCAGCCTCAGGATCCCTCTGTCTGCCAAATGCACCCTCAGTGTGTTCAGCTAAAGCAAGAATGTAATCCGCTCTGCAAGCCTTGAAACTGAGCCTGAATGTGGGATTTGTAGTCTACATTTAGAAAGAACTTTATTTCAAACCGGGAGGGGAATAGCTTGGAGAGAAGTGGAATTCTGCATCGGCATTACGTGTTCAGTCAGCTCGCGCGCTTTCTGGTGAAGATCTTGGTGAAAGGTACAGTGCTGTAGTCAGTGTATGTAGTGTTAAAGTGTGACATTTACTGTACTAATTCATTACTCATGGAATGCAAACACAGTCACCCAAAACGCTGCTCCCACACCAAGCTTGTCATCCCAGAGATCAGTCTGGTCATCCTTCACTGCTCTCCCTCAATGTCAGGTTTGTCCTTAATTAGATACGCAGACCAAAACTGCACACAATACTGCACAATGGTCGAGATGGAGTGTCACCAAGGCTCTGTACAGCTGCAGTAAGACACCCTTACTCCTGGACTCAAATCCTCCTGAAATGAAGGTCAGTACACCATTTGTTTTCAACAATGTGTGTTCCCTTTGACAGCTGAGCCTACTCTAACCTGACTTGGAACCTAACAGCAGGCTGGTAAAATTTTGCTGTTGCTATACAGGATCTTAGTGAGATGATATCTGGATAAAGTGCACAGATTTAATCTCCTCATTAAGAAAGGGTATTGGAATTAACTCAGAGATTATTCCCTCAACTGATTTCTGCAACGAAGATGTTAATCATAGAATCCCTGCAGTGAGTAAGCAGGCCATTTGACACATCGACATGCTGATCCTCCAAAAGCCATCCCATACAAACCCCACTCCCCACCCCGCTTCCCAACTCAATCTCTGCAACCTGGCATTTTCCATGACTAATGCATCTAACCAGCACTTTTTGGGACTGTGGGAGTAAACTAGAGTACCCGACAGTGACCCTTGCAGGCACAGGCAGAATGTGCAAACTCCACGCAAACAGTGACCGAGACTGAAATTGAACCCAGATCTCTGGTGCTAGGAGACAGCTGTGCTAACCACTGAGCTACCCACTGTGGGCAATGCAACTTGCCTGCACAATTCAACACTCGAAATGTGGCAAAACAGCAGGGAGATTCCATAAGTGCCCAAACTTGTCATTGAGCAACAGGAGGAGGACAGCCACAGGGCATGCAAGACATCGAAACTATAGTGTAGGAAGACCAAGAGGGCATTCAGCCCATCGGGTGTATCCCATTCCGCACTGCTCCCACACTGGATCGCGGTTGTGCCTGGAAGACAGTGGAAAAGAGGAGGATTAGACAGAGCAGAGGGTGTTACAGTGATTGAGCGATCTATATGGGATGGAACAGGTTATCTGGGGAGCTAGGCAGACCTGCAGCAACTAAAGAACATTACTGGAAGATACAGCGAGAGTTTCAGACATTGAAGAAGGCAAAGGAAATAAAGAGATGGTAGCTTGTTCATGACGGAGCTTTGTAGAGTCTAAAGGGCTTTTTCTGAACTGGTTACGGTGATGTGTGGACTTCAACAAAAGCAAATTGACATCCAGCAGGTGTTGTCTGACCCTGGAGACTTGATGTGACAGACTTGGATGCGACAGAGTGAGAAGACTTGCAGTAACTTGTGGGAGTACAAACCTTTGGGGCACTGGTGGTTTTCAAGGACCCCCAGGACATGAGGAGATGCAGATAATGGGAGCATTCCAAATAGTGGGATTGTAGGGGCTGTAAGTCCTGTGATGTGTAAGGAGGAAGAAAATGGCCAAATGTAGCACACACAACCATTGTAATTACAGAGATTTAGGAAGGGAAGCTGTGCTGTCATTGATTACAGTTATATGGAGAGTAACAGAACCTGAAGGGGTTACAATTTTAAAAAGGGAGAGATTTTGGGTGATCAGAAGTTTAAACAAGAATAAAGAAATTTTAGTGATCTCTAGCACAGATGGGAATTGAGGAGGTGAGATATTGTGAAGAACTATAAGAGTTATACGTCGGGGAGGATGTCAGATATAAAAAGGAGAGCTGCATTATCTGTCTGCAGTTCCAGACGTGAGGAGTGTTGTAGCGCCTGCTGGAGGGGACACAGATAATAACAGTTCCAACAGTTGGTGCAGTGGCTCAGGAAGGCAGCTCACTACCACCTTCTCAGGGACAACTCCAAATCAACAATAAATGTTGGCTCTGCCAACAAAGCTCATGTCAATGAATGAGTGAAGGAAGGAATAAAATATCTACAAGTAGCACTGAGGCCACTGAGGAAGGCTCTTTCAACAGCACTTCCCAAAACCGAAACCACTATACCCTGGAAGGACAATGAGCTCCCGGTGCACGGGAACACCAGAATTTCCATGGCACGTTCCATCCACCCAGCACTGTGTCTGGCCCTACACACAAAGGCCTGCAGTGGGTCAGCAAGGCAGATCACCACCACCTTTTCCAGGGAATTACTGATGGGAAGGTAATGGTGAAACTCTGCTGTTTACAGCCAGACAGAAAAATAAATCCAGCAGTGGGTGTGAAATGAAATTTCCATTTCAGAACAATATGCTGAACATGGATAGGGGATTTGTCTGATTGGCACAAGGCAGAGAGTGTGAAGAAAGGGGTCTTTTTCACGATGGCAACTGGTGATGAGGGGAGTTCCGCAGGGGTCAGTGTTGGAACTACACTCTACACGCTATACATTAAGAGTCTGGACAAAGGATGTGAAGGGGTACGAGAAATGGGTTTCCAAGAAAGATCGCAGGGATGAAATTCGTGCCATATAAGGAGTCTCTGAGTCTGCACTTGATGAAGTTTCAGAGGCTGTGGCAGAATCTCATTCAAACTTACAGAATAATGAGGGGCCTGGATGGAGTGGACGGGAAGAAGATATTTCCACGAGAGGAGAGACTGGGGGCTAAGGGCACAGCTTCAGACTGAAGGGACGACTCTTTAGAATACACGGTGGCACAGTGGCTCAAGAGGTGGCACGGTGGCACAGTGGTTAGCACTACTGTTTCACAGCACCAGGGGTCCCAGCTTCAATTCCAGCCTCAGGCAACGGTCTGTGTGGAGTTTGCACATTCTCCCCTTTTCTGCGGGGGTTTCCTCCGGGTGCTCTGGTCTCCTCCCACAGTCCAAAGATGTGCAGGTCAGATGAATTGGTCATGCTACAGTGCACATGCAACATAGTCAGAGGGAAATGGGTCTGGGTGAGTTACTATTCGGCGGGTCAGTGTGGACTGGTTGGGCCCAAGTGTCTTTTTCCACGCTATAGGGAATCATATTTTTAAAAAAAAGAGATGTGAAGGAATTTATTCAGCCAGAGGGTGATGGATCTGTGGAACTGACTGCCTCATGGGTTTGTGAGGGCGAAGTGATTTAGTGTATCTAACTCAGAGTTAGCTGGGTTCTTTAGGAGTAAGGAGATCAAGGTTATAGGGAATAAGTGAGAGAATGGTGTTGAGAAACAATTCAGCCATAATTGAATAGTGGAATAGACCCGATGGAATGAATGGCCTAATTCTACTCCTATAAATGATGGTCTTATGGACTGCGCTTTTTCCATAGGTTTCGAAGTGTGCAGTTATCATTTCTGGCATATCGTTTACCTTATATTCCAACACTTTCCTGATTATTGCTGTCACTTCTTGGTTTCAGATCAACTGCAGAAAGCTACACCACGGAGTAACGTGGGAACCCTTGTGTATAAATCTCAGAAAGGTGGCATACAGGGCCAGCAGGTCATAAAGAATGTAAATGGAATGCTGGCATTGATTCCAAAAGGAATGGAGAATAAAAATAAGGAATGCTTGTAACAACTATAGAGGACTCCAATCAGCTCAGTGAGAATACTGTGAACAGGTTTGGTCCCCTATCTGGAGGGAAAACGCCCTTGCATTGGAGGCAGCCCAGAGAAGGTTCACCATGCTGGTCTTCAAAATGGAGGGATATTGATGAGAAGATGTGGAGAAGGCTGAACTTGCAGTCGTTAAGATTTAGAACGAGGCAAAAGTATTGATAAAACCGAAGATTCTTGTGTTCTTACACATTCTGTCATATTCTGTACTGAGACATTGTTTCCCAGTGCAAGGATCTGTAACCGGAGATAAAGGGGAATACAGACTCAGAGAAGCTAACAGAGAAAAGCTGGGTTGTAGAGACTGGAGGATGTAACAGAGTTCGGGTGGTTTGAGATCACTATTGGTGGTTAGAGATCAGCTAGGTTATCGGGCTGAAAGATGTCAAGGTGAGTTACAGGATTATCAGTCCTGAAGGAGTTACAGAGATAGGGAGGAATATAGGGACTACAGATTACACAGATAGGGTGGTCATTGGAGCTACAGAGACGCGGGTGGGGGGTTTGTCGGGACTGGAGATTACACAGATAATGGTGGTAATTGGAGCTACAGGAGTAACCGAGACTGGAAGGGTTGTCGAGATTGGAGATTACACAAATAGAGGTGGTATTTGCAGCTACAGAAGTTTTCAGAGAAAGGGAGGGTTGTAGGTCCTGGAGATTAGACAGATCGAATGGTATTTGAAGCTACAGGCGTTTATAAAGAAGGGAGGATTAGACAGACTAGAGATTACACAGATAGGGGTGGTAATTGAAGCAGCAGGAGTTTATAGAGAAAGGGAGGATTGGACGGACTGGAGATTACACAGTTTGGGGTGGAATTTAGAGCTGCAGGAGTTTATAGAGACCGGGAGGGTTGGAAGGACTGGAGATTACACAGATTGGGGTGGTATTTGGAGCCGCAGGAGTTTATAGAGACCGGGAGGATTCTCGGTGCTAGGAATTACACTGACATGGACAGTAGTTGGAGTTGCAGGAGTGAGTGAGATAGGGAGGGGTGAAGGGGATGGATCAGTTCACACAGCCAGGGAGAAGTGTAGGGATTGGAGGATCCAGAGGTACTGAGGGTTGTAGGGCTGCAGGAGTACAGAGAGCTAGAGAGGACTGTGAAGGCAGATTTGCAGCATTACCATCAGTTACACAGAGATGTGGAGTGCTGTTCTGGAGGAGGATAACGAAATCAACAGCGTTGCAGTTACTGGAAGATATTACAAAGACTGTGCTGTAGTATTTGAGGAGGTTACATCGACAGGATGCATTGAGGAGTTGGAGGCTGCTACAGGTGTTAAACATGTCACAAGGGATTAATAACCTTACATCGATCAGGGGGATTGGAAGCTCTGGAGATAAAGAATGAGAATTGCAGTAACTGAAGAATATCACAGAGATGGGCAGTAACATATGAGTTAGAGGAGTTATACCATGAGATGAGCTGTATTCAATGGAGTCAGGAAAGATACAGGGAGATCTGAAAGGAACACAAGTGATCAAAAGGACAGTGAGGCTTCTCGTTGTAGAATTGGGGTAGTTTACACAGACAGGGAGTATTTTATGGAATGGTGCTATTTACAGAGATTATGAAGTTGTATAGAATTGAGGAACGAACAGAGATATGGAAAGCTGTAGTTAATGATGACATTTGCTGATGTCGGATGCTGACGTTCTGGAAATTATATGGACCAGAAAGCTGGATAATCTGTCAGAGTTTACAGAGACAGGAACATAATAGAGCTTGGAGACACTAACACAGATAGGGAGCATTGCACACTGGAGGAGGTTTCTGCTTTAGGGCTGGTTGTAGGGGAGTGTAACATTTACATAGATAGAGGTGTAAGAGCTGGAGAAGGTTATGGAGATGAGTAGATTGGTGAGGAGATTGGAGGAGCTTACATTGACAGGGCGGGTGACAGCGACGGGAGAATGTTACATCGATAGTAAGTCTTGTAGAAACTGAGTGGGAGAGTCAGATGCATTGGGGTTCTTTCCACAGATCGGGGGCGTTACAGGGACCTGAGAGGATTGCGCAGATCGGGAAGATTGGAGTATGTCCACATTTTCAGAGTGTTTCAGGACTGAAAAAGGTTACACAGTTAAGCAGGGATGTCGGAACTGTGGGAGTTCACAGAGACTCGGAGGTTTGAAGGGTGTGGGGTTGTTTATGGATAGAGGGATATATTTAGGGGCAGTAATATGGAACGCAGAGGGAGAGTTTTGATTAGATTCCCTACAGCATGGGAATAGGTACTTCGGCCCAATAAGGCCAGACCGACCCTCCAAAGAGTAACCCACCCAGACCCACTTCTCTCTGACAATGCACCTAACACTACGGGCAATTTAGAATGGTGAATGCACCTGACCTGCACATTTGTGGACTGTGGTGGGAAACCGGAGCATTCGGAGGAAACCCACGCAGACACATGGAGAATGTGCAAACTCCACACAGACAATCACCTAACGGTGGAATCGAAAGTGGATCCCTGGCGCTGTGAGGCACCATTGCTCACCACTGAGCCGCCATGCTGCCCCAAATTGCTCAATCATACAAGAGAGAATGTTTGAGGTGCTGGGAGGACTGTAGAGAGTGGAGGAGCAAACAGAGATGTGGAGTGCTGTTGTGGTTTGAAAAGGGTCTGGATGTGCTCAGAAAATGAGCTCAGTAGGGTTGGGAGAAGGTTACCGAGGTTCTGTGATGCTATAGGCCAAGAGGCAGGTGTATTATAGGGCCTGCAGAAGGTTCCAGTGATATCATGTTCTCCTAGGTCTTGAAGAAGGTATGCAGGTGGGTATTTTGATCCAGACTGGAGGATTTTACAGTGACGGGGGCACTGTAAGTATTGTGCAAGACTACAGAAATAGGGATTATTGGACAGACTGCAGGATGTGACTATTGAGATTGGGCATGTTATTGACACTGGAGCAATTTACATTCAGGGAGAGTTGTCAGCATTCGAGTAGGTTTGAAATATACAGCGGGAATAAGGGAGGGGTGAAGGTTATAGAAGCAGAAAATTTTCTGGGAATTACAAACATACAAGATACTGGCGCAAATGAGTTGGATAAAAAGGTATGTTTCCTTGCTGTATGACTCTATCACATGACAAAAGACAGTGTGAGAGGGGGAATACAGAACAGAAAGATCCCAGGATTCAATGCCCATCTCCTTGAGGGAGACCTGCTTTCCCCTCTGTTGTACTGATCCTCATCAAGACAGCACAGGCCTGGATTGTTAACTGTCAACTTCATATATTGACGGAGAAAGGCTCAGTACAGCAGAGATGAATGTAAACAAGAGGGTGAGGATTGAGCCTGGAACCATCATGCTCTGTGTTCGTGCTACAAAACTGTATCTATGTCATATCTTCTGGACCAAAGTTCGATCCCTTAAATACACTCTGCTCTGTTCACTGTGAGTGATCTTACCTCACTGCAGGATTTACTGAAGGCTCCAGATCTCACTCTCCATCTCTCTGGCTGACCAACTGTCTTCAGTGTGGTGATGGACGAAACAGGAATTGGGAATTCTGCTGAGTCAGAAATATCCTGATTACCTACAGGAGACAGAGAAATGAATAGAATGGGAAATTAGACTGATGCAGTGAGGGTTACACATGGAGAATGGCACCAAGTCCCACAGAGATCTGAAAAATCCCAGTCTCCATCCCTGGTCTGTGCTGCTGCGTCTCCCTGGAGTGGAGAATTCTGTTGGCTCAGGATCTGGAGTAACTGCAAAAGGTGCAGTCACCGGCAGCAATTAAACCCTCACAGTAACAGATACCACATGGAGAGAGACTGTGTGATAGCACCAGAGTGCAGGAAGTTATCAGGATCAAATCACGGTCAGGAAGAAGGTGCACTGGGATCAGTACTCAGGGATGAGGGAGCTATCAGTGGGCCAGGCAATGGCCTAGCGTTACTCTCACTCGACTGTTCATCCAGAATTTAATGCCTGTAGCAGGGATACCCATCTGACTACTTAATACCCTTAAAGTAAGGAAATCTGTTATAGGCTGCCGATCGAGACTACATATGAATCCAGACCCAGAGCAATACGATTGGCTCGCAAATGCCCTCTGTAATGATCTGGCAAGCCACTCAGCTCTAAGGCTGGTCAGGGTGGGCATGCGATGCTGGCCAGCCAGAGACAGCAAAATCTCACGAGTGATTTAAAATCAACACTGCTGGGAGCAGTGTCCTGGCCAATCATGTTGGTAGATTTATGGACAGGGCTTTAAACTGATAGAGAGGATGTAGGGACAGGGTTCAGGTGAATGGAGCTTTCCAAATCCAAAGAGAAAAGGTGAAGCCTCAGAACAGCATGGGAATGTGGCTGAAGACAAGCAGAAAAGAACAGGAAGGGGCAGAGTTTAACTAAAACTGTACATCAATGAATCGGTTTGCGATAGGACATTGTCGGGAAGAGGAAATTATAATTTTTTTTTTTGGAATGGACAAAGTATCTACAATAAGGTAATAGACTTGGGACACAGAGATACATGAGATTTAGTCACCAGACAGACGTGGTTACAGTTTGAACACAAGGTGGAACATAAATATTCAACAGTAAACAACCTTACAGGAGTTCAGGCAGAATGGAAAAGCAAGATGGGAACCCTGACACTAATGGATAACAAAGGCATTACAGAGAAATCATTTGGTCTCAGATTTTGCAGCTGAATCATCCTGAATGCAAATTCTGGTGCTATGTGTCAAAAACACAAGCAGGAAGAACAGTTTTCATGCAGCCTTGCAGTATTCCATTTCTCATCCCTGCATTAAATAGGAATTCATTACAAATTGTAGCAAAGGTGGTGTGATAATTTTTGGAGACTTCAATCTTTGTATAATCTGGGACAGACACATTGGCAAGAGTGATATTATCTGAGATCCTCCTTGAATGTTTTTGTCAGTGTTTCTTTGAATAACACATTGTGCAAATCGCTAGGGATGTAACTATCTCAGATCGACCGTTGGGTGATGAAGCTGAGTGAATGAGTAATATCACACCGAGATCCTCCAAGAAATTATACCGGAATTCAAAGAGATTATGACACTTTAAAGTGACCATAAAGCACACCCGAGCATCAGTAACAAAGACCATTATATGATTTTGAGAGAGAACTGACCAAGGTAAACAGGGGAAACAGACTGAAATGTCAGTCTGTAAATGAACAGTGGAAAACATTTAGAGACAGAGAGACCTAGAGACGTACAGCACATAAACGGACCCTTCGGTCCAATTCATCCACGCCGACCAGATATCCTTTCCTAATCTCGTCCCATCTGCCAGCACTTGTCCCATATCCCAATAAACCCTGTTTATTCATATAACAATCCAGATGCTTTTTGAATGCTGCAATTGTACCAGATTCCACCACTTCCTCTGGCAGTACATTCCATACATAAGCACACTCTGCGTGAAAAGGTTGCCCCTTAGGTCCCTTTTAAATCTTTCACCTCTCACATTAAAAATACGCCCTCCATTTCTGGTCTCCACTACCCCAGGGAAAAGACCTTGTCTGTATATCCGAGCCATGCACATCATGATTTTATAAACCTCATAAATGTCACCCCTTAGCCTCTGACGGTCCAGGGAAAACAGTTTCAGTCGTTTCAGCCTCTCCCGATAGCTCAAATCCTCCAATCCTGGCAACATCCTTGCAAAACTTTTCTAAACACTTTCAAGTTTCACAACATTCTTCCAATAGGAAAAAGACCAGAACTGCATACAATATTCCAAAAGTGCCCTAACCAGTGTGCTGTACAGCTGCAACTTGACCTCCAAATTCCTATAATCAATCCTCTGACCAATTAAGGAAAAGCATACCAAACACCTTCTTCACTGTCCGCTTACCTCGGTAACACTTACGGGGGCATGGGCGTGGACATGGATTGGACGGTGGGTGCAGTGGGCGTGGGGCGGTGTTGAACGGGTTTGAGGATGGGCTGAGGGTGATGTCGGATGTGTCTGGGAGGTGGGGACAGGCGGCGGGTGGAGGGTGGTGTCAGACAGTTTTGGGGGCAGGATTCGCTGTTGGGTCGGTTTGGGGGGCGACATTGAGAGGCGGGTGGGGGCGATGTTGGATGGGTTTGGAAGCGAGCGGGGTGTGTTTTTGGGGTTTGGCAGGATGTAGGGGCTCGGTCATGGCTTGCTGCTGCCTAGTCACCTGAACAGGGAACAGACTGGACTGAAAACTCCGACCCCCAGAGGAAAGGTATTGAATCGATTAACCGAATAATCAATTATCGAACGAAATCGTACCCGCCTATCTCGTTCATAAAATCGAGGTTCCTCTGTCAACCATCTGGACTATACCCTAGTGTTGTGTGAGTTTTACCTTCACCCAATTGACCCCTGCTCGATTCTGCCGAATGGCCCCAATATTGGCCCAGTTCCAGATTAAGACCTAAATCTGTCAACCTGTCTGATCTTTTTCCACAAATCTGTTAAAACAAAGACAGTTGTGGTGACTAGACGCAATGTGCTCTCTGACTGATACTTCAGTCACTTGCCTGACCTCGTTTTCTGAGGAGAGGTTTCGTATTGCATCCGCCTGAGTAGCGTAGAGCCATCTACGTCTTGATTGAGGAAACTTTCTTGGACACATTTTACAAATTCCACCCCGTACGGGCCTTTTACACTCTAGGTGACCCAGCCAATCCAGGGGAAGTTAAAATCTCCATCCAATACTACTCTATTATTTTTATAGGTACCTGAAAACTCACTACACATTTGCTCATCTCGTACCCGCTGGCTATTTGAGGGTCTAGAACACGGTCCCAGCAGACTGATCATCCCCTCTTTGTTTCTAGCTTTTAAATTTATGGCCTCATTTGATGACTGCTTAACAGAATTGTCTCGATGCACGGGTGTTATGTCCTTCCTAATCAAAAGGACAACTCCCCCTCCTCATTTACTTGCCCTTCTCTCACGCCTGTAGCTCCTGTATCCTGGAACACTGAGCTGCCGGTCTTGCCCTTCTCTCAGCCATGTTTCTATTATGGCTATAATATCCCAGTCCCCAGAGCTAATCCATGCTCTGAGCTCGTCTGCCTTACCAGTCAGGCCTCGTGTGTTGAAATAAATGCCCTTTAAACCAGATATCTTTCCCTCCCTCGACTGTGCCCCTGGATATTCTGAATAGGTAACTTGCTCTCGATGGTCTGATGTATTTCCCTTGACTGTTCGATGGTCCCTCTTTCACTCAGAGTCTCAACTCCCTGCCAAATTAGTTTAAATCCTCCTGGGAAACACTAGCAAATCTCCTCACTGGGATACTTGTGCCCCTTTGCTTCAAGTGCAAACCATCCCCTTTGTCCAGGTCCACTCTACTCCAGAAGAGATCCCAATGACCCAAGAACTGAAAACCCTGCCCACTATACCAGCTCCTTAGCCACACATCCATCCGGCCTATTTCTATCCTCACTGGCACTTGGCACTGGGAGTAATCTGGAGATCATTAAGGTCAATATCCTGCTTTTTAAACTTCTCACCTGACTCCCTGTACTCATTTCACAGGATCCATCCCTTTGTCTACCTCTGCCATGTGGACCGATGTGCACAATGACCTCTGGATGTTCACCTTCCGCGTTCATAATGTTCAATAGCGACTCAGAGACATCCTTGACCCTGGTACCTGGGAGGCAGCACACCATTCTGGGGTCTCTTCTGGAGCCACACAGTCTCCTGTCTGTCCCCCTCACAACTGTGCCTCCTATCCGTATCACGATTATTACAGAGGATTTGGCAAACATAGACTGGGAGGAACTCCCTGCAGTTGGGTCCACGTTAGGAAAGTGGAGTATTTTAAAGTGATGCAGTGAGAATGCAGGGCCGGTGTGCTCCTTGAAGAGTGAATAGTAAAGACAGCAAGTCCAGGGAATACTGATCAAGTAATAACGCGAGTTTGATAAAGTAAAAACAGTGCAATAAAATCAGGTGAAGCCCTTCACAAGTATAGAGAGTGCAAGGGGATTCTGGAAAATGAGCGACAAACAATCGTCATGAAATATATTTGGCAGATACAATTGCGGAAAAACCACAGATATTTTATCAGCATCGTGAAAGAGGATTCCCAGCGAAAGAGGGAGGCCTGTGAGAAACTAAACGGATAATCTGTGCATGGAGCCAGAGGAAGCAGGTGAGGTCTTCAATGAATACTTCCAATCTGTATTCACACAGGAGAAAGGCATTGTAGCCGGGGATTTCAGTTGGGATGCTGAGGTTCCAGAACATGTTAAGATCAATAAGGAGGAGGTATTAAATGTTTTCACAGGCATAAAGGTGGAGAAATCTCCAGTGCCCAATGAAATGTATAGAACATAGGTAGAACATAGATCAATACAGTACAGAACAGGCCCTTCATCCCACGATGTTGTGCCGAACATTTGTCCTAGATTGTACCCAACAATGTACCTATCCAATTGCCGCTTAAAGGTCACCAATGATTCTGACTCTGCCAATCCCACAGGCAGCGTATTCCATGCCCCCACCACTCTCTGGGTAAAGAACCTACCCCTGATATCCCGCCTATGCCTTCCACCCTTCACCTTAAATTTATGTCCCCTTGTAACACTCTGTTATACCCGGGGAAAAAGTTTCTGACTGTGTACTCTATCTATTCTTCTGATCATCTTATAAACCTCTATCAAGTCACCCCTCATCATTCGCCGTTCCAATGAGAAAAAGCCTAGCACTCTCAACCTATCCTCGTACGACCTATTCTCCATTCCAAGCAACATTCTGGTAAACCTTCTCTGCACCCTCTCCAACGCTTCCACATCTTTCCTAAAGTGTGGTGACCAGAACTGCACACAGTACTCCAAATGTGGCCTAACCAAGGTCCTGTACAGCTGCAACATCACTTCACGACTCTTGAATTCAATCCCTCTGCTAATGAACGCTAATACACCATCGGCCTTCTTACAAGCTCTATCCACCTGAGTGGCAACTTTCAAAGATCTATGAACATAGACCCCAAGATCCCTCTGTTCCTCCATCTGACTAAGAACCCTACCGTTAACCCTGTATTCCGCATTTTTAATTGTCCTTCCAAAATGGACAACGTCACACTTGACAGGGTTGAACTCCATCTGCTACTCCTGAGCCCAGCTGGATATATCGTAGGATTATGTGGGAAGCAAGAGAGGAAACTGCAGAGCCGTTGGCAATGATCTTTTCGTCTTCATTGTCAACGGGGATGGTACCAGGGGGCTGGAGAGTAGCGAATGTTGTGCCCCTGTTCAAAAAAGGGAATAGGCATAACCCCTGGAATTACAGGCCAGTTAGTCTTACTTCGGTGATAGGCAAATTAATGGAAAGGGTACTGAGGGATAGGATCATATCTAAGTCCATTTGCAGCCGACAACAGCCCTCCTCACTATCCAAAACTCCACCAATCTTCGTATCATCTGCAAATTTACAGACCCACCCTTCGACTCCCTCTTCCAAGTCATTAATAAAAATTTCAAACAGCAGAGGACCCAGAACTGATCCCTGCGGAAGTCTACTTGTAACTGGGCTCCAGGCTGAATAATTACCATCTATCACCACTCTCTGACTTCAACTGGTTAGCCGGTTTTCTATCCAACTGGCCAAATTTCCCTCTATCCCATGCCTCCTGACTTTCCGCATGAGCCTACCATGGGGAACCTTATCAAATGCCTTACTAAAATCCATGTACACTACATCCACTGCTCTACCCTCATCCACATGCTTTGTCACCTCCTCAAAGAATGCAATAAGACTTGTAAAGCAAGACCTACCCCTCACAAATCCGTGCTGGCTGTCCCTAATCAAGCAGTGTCTTTCCAGATACTCATAAATCCTATCCCTCAGTACCCTTTCCATTAATTTGCCTATCAGGCCCGGTGGACTTGTCTCTCCTCAAGTTTTTCAAAATGCCCAACACATCTTCCTTCCTAACAAGTATGTCTTCGAGCATACCAGTCCATTTCACACTCTCCTCTTCAACAATACGGTCCCTCTCATTTGTAAATACTATCCTTGATCGGACTTACCCTCGTTCTCATTATTCTCAAGTTTCTCACATTCGCATAAAATGCCTTGGGATTATCCTTGATCCTACCCGCCAAAGATTTTTCATGCCCTCTCTTAGCTCTCCTAATCCCTTTCTTCAGCTCCCTCCTGGCTATCCTGTATCCCTCCAATGCTCTGTCTGAACCTTGTTTCCTCAACCTTATGTAAGCCTCCTTCTTCCTCTTTACAAGACATTCAACCTCCCTCGTTGTAGGGGGTAGTGTAATTTTTAAATGGTTAGCTGCATTTTAGTCTTTTCTACCTTATAGCAAACACAAGTGCCTTATAGTAAACACAAGCAGACACTCGAAACTGATGCCGGACCTCCCCCATGATTTTATGAATGAAACAATTGTAACAGCTTTCCTCGATAGCTGAGAGACCGCCCTTAACCACAGTTGTACAACATCATCCATATAAGGAAAGAACGGGGAACTCGAACACTGATTGGCCAAGTGAGTAACAAAATAATCGCAGGCACCAGAACCCAAATAAGGAAAACAGTGGGGAAACCTAGCACTCGTTGGTCAAGACAGCAGTAGGAGACCCAGCCCACATTTACGTGTTTTTTTTAGATTACTTACAGTGTGGAAACAGGCCCTTCGGCCCAACAAGTCCACACCGACCCGCCGAAGCCCAACCCACCCGTACCCCTACATTTACCCCTTACCTAACACTACGGACAATTTAGCGTGGCCAATTCACCTGACCTGCACATCTTTGGACTGTGGGAGGAAACCGGAGCACCCGGAGGAAACCCACGCAGACACGGGGAGAACATGCAAACTCCACACAGTCAGTCGCCTGAGGCGGGAATTGAACCCGGGTCTCTGGAGCTGTGAGGCAACAGTGCTAACCATTGTGCCACCGTGCTGCCCACCACGGTGTATATAATGTGTGGAGATTATTATTAAGGGGTGTGTACCATTTTCGCACCCGACTTTGCAAAGTTGAATGAAAAGTTTTGGACAGACTCCTCCGTGTCTTTGTTCCTGGGAAGGGAAATAAAAGTGCCGGAGATGGGGCTGGACAGCCGCATATCTCGCACATCGTCAACCAAGGTTCCCTCACATGACCATCTCTTCCCTGCCTGACAGGTACATACATATCAAGGACACGTCGTATCTGTTTCTTGAAAAGTTCCACATTTCCACGACATCCTTCCTTGACAGCCTTTGCTCCCAACCTATGCTCCTCAGACCCTGTCTTACAGCATCGTATTTACCCTTCCCCGAATTGTAAAACCTACCCTGTTGCACGCACCTATCTCTCTCCATAACCAAGGTGAAAGTCACAGAATTGTGGTCACGATCACCAAAATGTTCGCACACTAACAAGCCCATCACTTGCCCCGGTTCATTACCAAGTACCAAATACAATATGGCCTCCCCTCTGGTCGGACAATCTACATACTGAGTTAGAAGAGCTTCCTGGACACACTGCAAACACCGCTGCAAGTATCCCAGGCTGCTCTGTCATTCAGAGAAGGACATCTGCCCATCCTCATGTGGTCTGCACGACATAGCCACAGCAAAGTATTTGCCTCCCAATTACTCTCTTCAAAGGCCAAGCAAGTTACTCAGTTCAATGGCAGCTAGGACTGGGCAAGAAAGGCTGGTCAGCCAGAGACACCCACATCCCATACCTGATTTAATAAATAATCCATTAGGATGATCCCACTGGAACCGTGCAGCGACCAGGGTCCGGGCCGATCATGTCGGTAGGTTTATGGACAGGGCTTGAAACTGACAGAGAGGATGCTGGGACAGGGTTCAGGTGAAAGGAACTTCCCAAATCCAAAGAGAAAAGGTGAAGCAATGGAACAGCATGGGGATGTGGCTGAAAACAAGCAGAAAGGAACAGGATGGGACAGAGTTTAACTAAAACTGTACATCAGCGAAAAGATTTGTGACAGAAAATTGTGGGAAAGAATAAGTTATGTTTTTAATGGACAACGTCACTTTAATAAGATCGATGGATTTGTGACACAGAGATAAAGGAGATTTAGACACCAGGGAGACATGGATACAGGGTGAACAAAAATATTCAGTGCAAACTCAGGCAAAATGGGCAACGCTAACAATAATGGATAACAAAGGCATTACAGAGAAAGCATTTGGCTGCAGATCATGAAGTAGAGTCAGTCTGAATGTAAATTGCTACTTGCCAAGGACACAAGCAGCAGAAGAGTTTTAGCCACTGAAGAGTATTCCATTGCTCATCATTGCATTACACAGGGACTCATTTGATTTTTTTTTAACAAAGCATTGTGATAATTTTGGAAAACTTCAATATTCGCATAATCTGGGACAACACACGGTCAACATTGATATTGGAATAGGAGATCGGTTAATTTTTTTTTCAGTGTTTCTTTGAAAAACACTTTGTGCAACTGGCTAGGGACATAACTATCGCAGAGCGACCGTGTGATGAAACTTAGTGAATGAGTGATGTCACCGGGAGAGATCCTTCGGTAAATTGTGATAAAGTGCAGTTTAAATAAATATAAAGTTTTAAAGTGATTCACAGAGGACAAGCTACAACTAGAATCAAAAAGCCAATTACATGTGTGTGAGAGGAGAACTGACCAAGGTAAACAGGCGAAACAGACTGAGACATGTGTCTGTAAATGGACAGTAGAAAATATTTGAAGGAACAGTGCAACAGAAGGAAATTCCATTGAAACAGTATAAACCTCAGCAAGAAATCCCCACTGGTCCCGCACTCAGGACAAAAGGGATCATTCTAGATTAGGAGGCTGAGAAGATCCCCAAAAAGTACTTAAATCCTGAAGTCAGAGAGTGTTTTAGGAGTAAATGTTAATGGATTGCAATGGGTCTGCTCGCAGGAGGAGGGCTGTGGGAAGGGGAATCACGGTCAGGGTTCATTGACACAATTGGAACAGGGAGAGGTGAAGGTGCTGGAGGTGGTGAGAGTGTTACACAGAGTGGTCAGGGTGTTACAAAGCCAGGACGGATTGCTGCCGCTGGAGGGGTTTGCAGAGGTAGGGAGAGACATAGGTATTTTTATTTATTCATTCATGGGATGTGGGTGTCACTGCCTGGACTAACATTCTTTGACCCAACTGATAATTACCCAGAGGGTAGCTCAGTGTCAGCCATATTGCTATGGGTCTGGAGTCACATTTCGGCCAGACCAGGTTAGAATATTTAATGCCCTTCCTTAAAGGAAGTAAGTGACGAGAGCAGTTCTTCCTACTGATCAACAATGTTTTTTTATGGTGGCCCCACCAATGTCTTTTACAGCCACAACATGACATCCCAACTCTTACTCTTAATGCTCTCCCCAATGAAAGTAACCACCCCAAACACCTGCTTCACCAACCTGTGACACCATATTCAAAAAACTGTGTACCTGCATCCCTGGGTCTCTGATTGATAACACTACCCAGGGCCCGAACATTAACTGTACAAGTCCCAACCTGGTTTGTTTCACCAAAATGACACACTTCACATTTATCTAATTAAACACCATCTGCTATTCTTCAGCCCACTATCCCAGCAGTACTGTTCATCCTGTTGTATCATAGATAAACTTCTTCACTGTCTACTTTACCACCAATTTGAGTGACACCCAAAATCCTTACTTACCAGGAAACCAATATTCCCATCCAAACCATTTATCCAAATGACAAACAACAGAGGACCCACTACACCGCTGGTCACATGCCTGCAGTCAGAAAAAACAACATATCTCCCATCACCCTCTGTCTCCTACCATCAAGCAAATTTTGTATCCAGTTCACTAGCTCCTCCTGAATGCCATATCCTTTTACACTGATCTGAGCTTATTACCCAGTTTATCAGACAGAACACAGAACGCAGAACAGTTCAGCCCAAGACCCTTCGGCCTTGATGCTATGCCAACCTTTTATCCGACTGTAAGATCAAACTAAATACATACCCTTCGTTTTACTATTATCCATGTGTCTGTCCAAGAGTCTATTAAATGTCCCGAATGTGTCTAATTTTACTACCACCATTGGCAGTCCATCCAACCACCTCCCATTCTCTATCCTCTTATCCACCCTCCATTCACCTTAAAATTACACCCCCTTGTAATAGCCATTTATGCCATAGGAGGAAAAGTCTCTGACTATTCACCCACTCTGTGCCTCTCATCACCTTGTTCACCTCCACAAAGTCACCCCATCCCCTTCTCCAATGAGAAAATCCTTAGCTCCCTCAACCTTTCTTCGTAAGAAATGCCTTCCATTCCAGGCAGCATCCTGGTAAATCTCCTATGTACGCTCAATAAAACTTGCACATCCTTCCTGTAAACAGGGGACCAGAACTGAACACAATATTCCAAGTGTGGTCTCACCAGGATGCTATAAAGATGCAGTAAAACCTCATGGCTCTTACAGTCAATCCCCTTCTAAGGAAAGCCAACACAACATATGCTTTTTAACAATACCTTCATGGTGATGAAGGCATTTGAGGAGGGAGGGAGGATTGTAGGGAAATTAGAGGTTTCACAGTTTGGGTGTTTTGTTAGGGCTGCAAATGGTTACTGAGTTGGGGAGGGTGTAAACACTGGTGGATATTACATAAACATGTGGTTTTGGTTGCAATGCAGGAAGACGATGCAGGAAGCTGGAGAGTATGGGGTCTGAACGAGGTTACACAAATGGGAAGAGTTGTCAGGAGTGGAGACAGCAATGGTCTGATCTGGAGCAGAGGACCCAGATTGGGAGGGATGTGGGGACTAGAGGAGGTTTCACAGGGAGGGAGAACCATAGACCCACAGGGGGCTACAGGAATGTGGAGAGCTGTAGGGCTGACAGGGGTTCATGGAGATTGGAATGTTGGGAGGGATGGAGATGTTTACAGGGATAAGTATGTTTGTAGGCCAGGGCTGGATCACAGACAGGGACTGTTTTAGGGAGCTGAGCAGATTACAGAGAAAAAGAAGTTTGTATCGACTGGAAGAACAAACAGAGATATGCAGGGTAGTCGTGACTGAAGATGTTTATAGACATAGGAAGGCTGTTCTGGGGATTAAAGAGGCTGTGGAATCTGGATTTCTTTTCAGAGACTGGGATATCAATTTTGGTCAGAAACAGTTTCACAGATAAGGGAGCATAGCACAAACAGGAGGAAGTTGTAGGGGAGGGTGACGTTTAAACAGATAGTGGTGTAAGAGCTGGACAAGGTTATGAAGATTAGTAGATGGTGGAGACACAGGAGAAGCTTACATTGACATGGGGGTGATAGTGACAGGAGGGTGTTAAATAGATAGTGGGTTTTGTAGGGACTGGATTGGGAGAGGCACAGGCATGGAGTGAGTTCGACAGATCAGGATTACTGCAGAGACCTGAGAGGATTACACTGATAGGGATGGTGGTTGGGTCTCCACAGACTGTTGGTGTTTAGGGACTGGAAGAGATTTAGTAGATAGGGAGGGATGTAAGAGCTGCAGGAGCTTATGGAGAGTTGAAGAGTTGGAGCAATTTGCAGAGGTAGGTTTCTCAGACAGGAGTAGGCTACAGATAGTGAGGGTCGTGTGGTCTGAGTAAGTCAAAAAGAGGAGGGTTTTCACGTCTGGAAGAGGTTACACTGACAGGGACAGTTGAAGAGATTGAAGCAAAAAATAGGGAGGTGAGTAGGAACTGAAGGTGAATACACAGACATGGAGGGTTGTATTGTTAGACGGAGCTGAGAGGGATAGGGACTGGTGTAGAGATTTACACAGATAGGGAAGGTTGTGTTTTTGGAGAAGGTTACACTGATACAGACAGTGGTAGGGAGTGTTTAGTGAACTGCAGAGGAGCTCAGAGAGAATGTATTATGGGGAGTGGAGGAGATTACAGACACAGAGATGGCTGTCAGGTTGAGAAGAGCTTCTACAGATCCTCGGTGCCGTAAGGTTGGAGGGAGGTTATAACAGTGAGTGTTGCCAAGACTTAATTACTTCACTGATATAGAGCAGGTCTCAGCACGTAACTGTCAAAGGGAAGTTGAGTCGGTCCAGATGAGTTTTCAGAGATACAAATGTTTATGGGAGTTTCAAGAGTGAACAATGATTGGGAGTGCTCTACCAAATGGTAATATTTATAGGGAGGGTTCTAAAAGCAGGAAGAGGTGACAGACATATCGATCTTTGCAAGGACTGGAGAAGGTTACATAGGCAAGGGGTGTTTTAGAGTCTGGAGGAGATGACAGTGTTAAGGAGAATATTGGGGATAAGGCCAGGTGTAGGAGACGGGGATGGTTGACAGGGCTGGACAATAACCTGAATAGAATCGCCATCGTGTGTAGCCAGGCCATTCGGCCCAACCAGTCCATTCCTCTGAAGAGCATCTGACCCAGACCCACTCCTCTACCTGTACATTAAACCCTGCATTTCTCGTGGTGAACTTATTTAAACCACACATTCCTGAATACTACAGTCAATTTATGATGGCCAATTCACTGATGGTGCAAATATTGGGGACACACACACACACAGCAAAGTAGCGACACGCAAACACACACAGTGAGGGAGATACCTGCAGACACACAGCGAGGGAAGGGCACGCACACACACACACAGCGAGGGAAGGGCACGCACACACACACACAGCGAGGGAAGGACATGCACACACACACAGTGAGGGGGATACACGCAGACACACAGCGAGGGAAGGACATGCACACACACACACACACACACACACAGTGAGGGGGATACACCCAGACACACAGCGAGGGAAGGACATGCACACACACACACACACACAGTGAGGGGGATACACCCAGACACACAGCGAGGGAAGGACATGCGCACACACACAAGTAAGGGAGATACCTGCAGACACACAGCGAGGGAAGGACATGCACACACACACAGTGAGGGGAATACACGCAGACAACCAGCGAGGGAGGGACACACATACACACACACAGCGAGGGAGGGACACGCGCATGCGCAAGCACACAAACACAGGCACACACAGTGAGAGTGGGACACGCACCCACACAGCCAGGGAGGGACATACACACACAGCAAGGGAGGGAGGGACACGCACACACACAGGGAAGGATGGACAAGCAGACACACGGCGAGTGGGAGGGCATATGCACAGAAATCGAGAGGGTGCACGCACACACTGAGAGGGGACACGCAAAGACATGGCGAGGGAGGGACACACGCACACACAGCAAGGGGTTCAGGCACTCACACAGCGAGGGGCAATGCGGACACACAATGGTGGGGATATGCACAAAGAGCAAGGGAGGGACACACACACAAGGAACGGACACACACTCACAGAGCGACGGAGTGACACACGCACACACAGCAAGAGGCACACACACACACGCGCACAAAGCAAGGGAGGGACACGCACACATAGACACTACACACAGCAAGGGAGGGACACACAAACACAGTGTGGGAGTGACACGCATACACACACACACGCAGCGAGGGAAGGACACTCACATACACATCAAGAGGGACACATACTCAGAGCAAGAGGGGAACTCGTGCACACAGCGAGGGAGGGACATGCACGCTCACACACACACAGAGCAAGGGAGAGAAGGACATGCACACACAGCATGGGAGGGACACGCGCACACAGCAAGGGGGGACGTGCACTCACACACGCACACCAAGAGGGACGGACACACACACACACACACACGGGGGGGAAATGACACATACACAGCGAGGGACACATACACACATAGCGAGGGAGGGACACACACATACACAGACAGCGAGAGTAGGACCGCGCACACACACACAGCGAGGGGGAGGCACAAACACACACAACAGAGCGAGGGAGGAACACACATACATACACAAAGCGAGGGAGGGACACGCACACATACACACAGTTAAGGGGATACACGCAGACACACGGCGAGGCAGGGACACACATACTCTCACACACAAACACACACACACACAGCGAGGGAAGGACACTCACATACACTGCAAGAGGGACACATATACTCACAGCAAGAGGGAGACACGCACACACAGCGAGGGAGGGACACGCGCAAGCACAAAATTATAGACACATAGCGAGAGAGGGACACGAAAACACAGCCAGGAAGGGACATGCACACACAGTGAGGGAGGGACACACGCACACACAGCGAGGGAAGGACACATTCACACACAGCGAGGGAGGGACACGCTCACACACAGTGAGGGGGACACGCACACACTGCAAGAGTGAGAGACATGCACTCACACAGCAAGGGAGGGACACACACAAACACAACGAGGGAGGGACACACACACACAGCGAGGGAAGGACACGCACACACAGTGAGGGAGGGACACGCACACACAGCGAGGGAGGTACACGCTCACACACAGTGAGGGGCACACACACACACTGCAAGAATGAGAGACATGCACTCACACAGCAAGGGAGGGCCAACACAAACACAACGAGGGAGGGCCACACACAAACACAACGAGGGAGGGACACGCACACACAGCGAGGGAGGGACACACGCACACAGCGAGGGAGACACACACACACACACACACACACACACACAGCGAGGGATGGACACACACACACTGCGAGGGAGGGACACATACACACACACACACACACACACACAGAGTGAGGGAGGGACGCATACACACACACACACACACAGCGAGGGAGGGACACACACACAGCGAGGGAGAGACACACACACACATAGCCAGGGAGGGACGCACACACACATAGCCAGGGAGGGACGCACACCCATACACACACAGCAAGGGAGGGACACGCACACAGACAGCAAGTTACTCGCACACAGTGAGCAAGGGACATACACACACACACACACACACACAATGAGGGACACACACAGCAAGAGCGACGCGCACACAGTGAGAGAGGGACATGCACACACATACTCACACAGCGAGGGAGGGACACACAGACACACAGTGAGTGAGTGATACGCATACACACACATACAGAGCGAGGGGAGGATACCCTCACACACTGCAAGAGGGGCACACGCACTCACAGCAAGAGGGGCACACACACACACACAGCGAGGGTGGGACACGCACACACACAGCAAGTGAGGGACACGCACACACAGCGAGGGTGGGACACGCACACACAGCGAGGGAGGGACACGCACATACACAGCGAGCGTGGGACATGTGCTCAGAAAGCGAGAGGGGACACACACACACACAGTGAGGGAGGGAGACACACAGACATACGCACACACAAACACACACACAGTGAGGGAGGGACATGCACACACAGAGCAAGGGGGGAAACTCACACATACACAGTGAGGGAGGGACACACTCACATACAGACAGCGAGGGTGGGACCACACACGCGTGCGCGCGCGCACACACACACTCAAACACACACACACACACATAAAGCAAAGGAGGGACACACATACAGCGAGGGAAGGACACATTCACACACATAGCGAGGAAAGGGCACGCTCACACACAGCAAGGGAGGGACACGCTCACACAGCAACAGGGTCATGCACTCACATAGCAAGGGGAGATGAACACACACAGTGAGGGGGATATACACAAAGAGCAAGGGAGGGACACGGGCACAGACACACACACACAGAGCGAGGGAAGGACACTCCCATACACTGCAAGCGGGACACATACTCACAGCAAGAGGAAGACACGCACACACAGCGAGGGAGGGACACGCACAAGCACAAAATTACAGACACACACAGCGAGAGAGGGACACGAACACACAGCTAGGAAGGGACATGCACAAACAAACACAAACACACATACAGAGCAAGAGAGGGACATGTGCACACCCAATGAGGGGGGACACATGCACACACAGCGAGGGAGGGCCACGCGCACACACAGCGAGTGGGGCCATGCACACACACAGCGAGGGAGGAAAATGCTCACACAGCGAGGGAGGGACACGCACACACACAGCGAGGGAGGAACATGCTCACACAGCGAGGGAGGGACACGCACACACACAGTGAGGGGGACACGCACACACTGCAAGAGTGAGAAGAGACATGCACTCACACAGCGAGGGAGGGACACACACACGAGGGAGGGAGGGACACACACAAACACAACGAGGGAGGGACACACACACACAGTGAGAGAGGGACACACACACAGCGAGAGAGGGACACACACACACAGTGAGGGAGGGACACAGACACACACAGTGAGGGAGGGACACACACACAGAGCCAGGGAGGGACACACACACAGCGAGGGAGGGACACGCTCACACACAGCAAGGGAGGGACACGCTCACACAGCAAGGGGGTCATGCACTCACATAGCAAGGGGAGATGAACACACACAGTGAGGGGGATATACACAAAGAGCAAGGGAGGGACACGGACACACACACACAGACACACACACATCGAGGGAAGGACACTCACATACACTGCAAGAGGGATACGTACTCACAGCAAGAGGGAGACACGCACACACAGCGAGGGAGGGACACGCGCAAGCACAAAATTACAGACACACACAGCTAGAGAGGGACACGAACACACAGCCAGGAAGGGACACGCACGCACAAACACAAACACACATACAGAGCAAGAGAGGGACATGCGCACACCCAATGAGGGGGGACACATGCACACACAGCGAGGGAGGGACACGCACACACAGCGAGAGGGGGACACGCACACACACACAGCGAGGGAGGGACACACACACAGCGAGGGAGGGACATGCACACACAACGAGGGAGGGACACGCACACACAGCGAGGGAGGGACACGCACACACAGCGAGGGAGGGATACACACACACAGCGAGGGAGGGACACACACACAAAGCGAGGGAGGGACACATTCACACACAGCGAGGGAGGGACACATTCAAACACAGCGAGGGAGGGACACATTCACACTCAGCGAGGGAGGGACACATTCACACACAGCGAGGGAGGGACACATTCAAACACAGCGAGGGAGGGACACATTCACACACAGCGAGGGAGGGACACATGCACACACAGCGAGGGAGGGACACGCACACACACACAGCGAGGGAGGGACACACACTCAGCGAGGGAGGGACATGCACACACAGCGAGGGAGGGATACACACACACAGCGAGGGAGGTATGCACACACACGCACACACAGCGAGGGAGGGATACACACACACATCGAGGGAGGGACACGCGCACACAGCGAGGGAGGGACACACACACACAGCGAGGGAGGGACACACACACAGTGAGGGAGGGACACATTCAAACACAGCGAGGGAGGGACACATTCACACACAGCGAGGGAGGGACACATTCACACACAGTGGGGGAGGGACACACACACATACAGCGCGGGAGGGACACGCACGCACACCCAGGAGGGGGGACATGCACACACAGCAAGGGAGGGACACGCACACACAGCAAGGGAGGGACACGCTCACACATAGTGAGGGGGACACGCACACACTGCAAGAGTGAGAGACATGCACTCACAGCGAGGGAGGGACAGACACACACAGCGAGAGAGGGACACACACACAGCGAGGGAGTGACACACACACAGCGAGGGAGGGACACGCACACACATCGAGGGAGGGACAGGCACACACAGCGAGGGAGGGACACACACACACGCATACACAGCGAGGGAGGGACACATTCACACACAGTGGGGGAGGGACACACATACACACAGCGCGGGAGGGACACGCACGCACACCCAGAAGGGGGGACATGCACACACAGCGCGGGAGGGACACGCGCACACAGCAAGGGAGGGACACGCACACACAGCAAGGGAGGGACACGCTCACACACAGTGAGGGGGACACGCACACACTGCAAGAGTGAGAGACATGCACTCACAGCGAGGGAGGGACACACACAAACACAACGAGGGAGGGACACAAACACAGCCACAACGAGGGAGGGACACGGACACACAGCGAGGGAGGGACACGCACACAGAGCGAGGGAGGGACACGCACACAGAGCGAGGGAGGGACACGCACACACAGCGAGGGACACACACACACACAGCGAGGGAGGGACACACACACACAGCGAGGGAGGGACACGCTCACACAGTGAGAGAGGGACACGCACACACAGTGAGGGAGGGACACACACACATAGTGAGGGAGGGATACACACACACACGCACACACAGCGTGGGAGGGATACACACACACAGCGAGGGAGGGATGCACACACACACACACACACACACACATGGAGGGAGGGACACGCGCACACAGCGAGGGAGGGACACACACACACAGCGAGGGAGGGACACACACACAGCGAGGGAGGGACACATTCAAACACAGCGAGGGAGGGACACATTCACACACAGCGAGGGAGGGACACATTCACACACAGTGGGGGAGGGACACACACACACACAGCGCGGGAGGGACACAAACACAGCCACAACGAGGGAGGGACACGGACACACAGCGAGGGAGGGACACGCACACAGAGCGAGGGAGGGACACGCACACAGAGCGAGGGAGGGACACGCACACACAGCGAGGGTCACACACACACACACACACACACAGCGAGGGAGGGACAAACACACACACAGCGAGGGAGGGACACGCTCACACAGTGAGAGAGGGACACGCACACACAGTGAGGGAGGGACACACACACTGTGAGGGAGGGACACACACACACAGTGAGGGAGGGACACAGACACACAGTGAGGGAGGGACACACACAGCGAGGGAGGAACACACACACAGCGAGGGACATACACACACACAGCGAGGGAGGGACACACACAGTGAGGGAGGGACACGCACACACAGCGAGGGAGGGACATGCACAAACACACACAGCGAGGGAGGGACACACACAGAGCGAGGGAGGGACACACACAGTGAGGGAGGGACACGCACACACAGCGAGGGAGGGACATGCACAAACACACACAGCGAGGGAGGGACACACATATAGCGAGGGAGGGACACACACACACACAGCGAGGGACACACACACACAGTGAGGGAGGGACACGCACACACAGCGAGGGAGGGACACGCACACACAGCGAGGGAGGGACACGCACACACAACAAGGGAGGGACACGCGCACACACACACAGTGAGGGAGGGACACACATACACAGCGAGGGAGGGACACGCACACACAGCGAGGGAGGGACACGCACACACAACGAGGGAGGGACACGCTCACACACACAGCGAGGGAAGGACACGCACACACAACAAGGGAGGGATACGCGCGCACACACACAGTGAGGGAGGGACACACATACACACAGCCCGGGAGGGACACGCACGCACACCCAGAATGGGGGACATGCACACACAGCAAGGGAGGGGCACGCACACACAACGAGGGAGGAACACGCACACACAACAAGGGCGGGACACGCACGCACACAGCGAGGGCTGAACATGCACACACAGCGAGGGAGGGACACGCTCACACACAGTGAGGGGGACACACACACACTGCAAGAGTGAGAGACATGCACTCACACAGCGAGGGAGGGACAGACACAAACACAACGAGGGAGGGACACAAACACAGCCACAGCGAGGGAGGGACACACACAAACACAACGAGGGAGGGACACACACAAACACAACGAGGGAGGGACACACACACAGCCACAACGAGGGAGGGACACACACTCACAACGAGGGATGGACACGCACACACACAGCGAGGGACACGCGCACACACACAGCGAGGGAGGGACACGCACGCACACAGCAAGGGCTGAACATGCTCACACAGCGAGGGAGGGACACGCTCACACACAGTGAGGGGGACACGCACACTGAAAGAGTGAGAGACATGCACTCACAGCGAGGGAGGGACACACACAAACACAACGAGGGAGGGACACGCACACACACAGCGAGGGAGGGACACGCACACACACAGCGAGGGAGGGACACGCACACACACAGCGAGGGAGAGACACACACACACACACACACATAGCCAGGGAGGGACACACACACACACACAGCGAGGGAGGGACACACGCACACACAGCGAGGGAGGGACACGCACACACAGCGAGGGAGGGACATGCACACACACACACACACACAAAGCGAGGGAGGGACACGCACACACAGTGAGGGAGGGACACGCACACACACAGCGAGGGAGGGACACACACACAAACAGCGAGGGACACACACACACACAGCGAGGTAGGGACACACACACACACAGCGAGGGAGGGACACACACACACAGCGAGGGAGGGACACACACACACAGCGAGGGAGGGACACACACACACACACAGCGAGGGAGGGACACACAAACAAACAGCGAGGGACACACACACACAGCGAGGGAGGGACACACACACACAGCGAGGGAGGGACACACACACGCACACAGCGAGGGAGGGACACACACGCACAAAGCGAGGGAGGGACACACACAGCGAGGGATAAACACACACACACACAGCGAGGGAGGGACACACACACTCACAGCGAGGGAGAGACACACACACACACATAGCCAGGGAGGGACACACACACACACACAGCGAGGGAGGGACACACGCACACACAGCGAGGGAGGGACACGCACACACAGCTAGGAAGGGACACGCACACACAGCGAGGGAGGGACACACACACACAGCGAGGGAGGGACACACACACCAACAGCGAGGGAGGGACACACACACACACAGCGAGGGAGGGACACACACACACAGCGAGGGAGGGACACTCACACACACAGCGAGGGAGGGACACACACACACAGAGAGAGGGAGGGACACACACCCACATAGCAAGGGAGGGACACGTACACACAGCAAGGGAAGAACACGCACACACAGCGAGGGCGAGACACACAGACGCACACAGCGAGGGAGGGACACACACGCACACAGCGAGGGAGGGACACACACAGCGAGGGATAAACACACACACACACAGCGAGGGAGGGACACACACACACACAGCGAGGGAGGGACCCACACAAACACAGCGAGGGAGGGACATGCACACACACACACAGTCAGGGAGGGACACACACACACACAGCCAGGGAGGGACACACACACACAGCCAGGGAGGGACACACACACACAGCCAGGGAGGGACACACACACACACACACACACATAGCCAGGGAGGGACACACACACACACATAGCCAGGTAGGGACACGCACACACACACACACACACACACATAGCCAGGGAGGGACACACACACACACACATAGCCAGGGAGGGACACGCACACACAGCGAGGGAGGGACACGCACACACACACAGCGAGGGAGGGACACGCACACACACACACACACACACAGCGACGAAGGAACACACACACACACACACACACAGCGAGGGAGGGACACACACACTCACAGCGAGGGAGGGACACACACACTCACAGCGAGGGAGAGACACCCACACTCACAGCGAGGGAGACACACACACACACACACACACACACACACACATAGCCAGGGAGGGAAACACACACACAGTGAGGGAGGGAGGGACACACACACACTCACACAGCGAGGGAGGGACACACACACACACACACACACACACACACACACATAGCCAGGGAGGGACGGACACACACACATAGCCAGGTAGGGACACGCACACACACACACACACACACATAGCCAGGGAGGGACACACACACACACACATAGCCAGGGAGGGACACGCACACACAGTAAGTGAGGGACACGCACACACATAGCCAGGAGGGACACACGCACACACAGCGAGGGAGGGACACGCACACACAGCGAGGGAGGGACACGCACACACACACATCGAGGGAGGGACACGCACACACACACACACACACACACACACAGTGACGAAGGAACACACACACACACACACACAGCGAGGGAGGGACACACACACTCACAGCGAGGGAGGGACACACACACTCACAGCGAGGGAGAGACACGCATACTCACAGCGAGGGAGACACACACACACACATAGCCAGGGAGGGAAACACACACACAGTGAGGGAGGGAGGGACACACACACACTCACACAGCGAGGGAGGGACACACACACACACACACAGCGAGGGAGGGAAACACACACACACACACACACACACTCACAGCGAGGGAGACACACACACACTCACAGCGAGGGAGACACACACACACACACAGCGAGGGAGGGACACACACACACGCACACACACACACACAGAGCGAGCGAGGGAGGGACACACACACACACACACAGAGCAAGGGAGGGACACACACACATAGCGAAGGAGGGACACACGCACACAGCGAGGGAGGGACACACACACACAGCGAGGGAGGGACACACACACACAGCGAGGGAGGGACGCACACAAACACAGCGAGGGAGGGACACACACACAGCGAGGGAGGGACACGCACACACAGCGAGGGAGGGACACGCACACACATATGCACACACAGTGAGGGAGGGACACACACATACATAGCCAGGGAGGGACACACACACACACAGCGCGGGAGGGACACACACACACAGCGAGGGAGGGACACACACACGCACACAGCGAGGGAGGAACACACACACACAGCGAGGGAGGGACACACGCACACACAGCGAGGGAGGGACACGTACACACAGCAAGGGAGAAACACGCACACACAGCAAGGGAGGGACACGCACGCACACAGCGAGGGAGGGATACACACACGCACACAGCGAGGGAGGGACACACACACACACAGCGAGGGAGGGACACACACAGCGAGGGATAAACACACACACACACAGCGAGGGAGGGACACACACACACAGCGAGGGAGGGACCCACACAAAAACAGCGAGGGAGGGACATGCACACACACACACAGCAAGGGAGGGAGACACACACACACAGCCAGGGAGGGACACGCGCACACACAGCGAGGGAGGGACACACACACACACAGCCAGGGAGGGACACACACACACATAGCCAGGGAGGGACACACACACACATAGCCAGAGAGGGACACACACACACACACACACACACACATAGCCAGGGAGGGACACACACACACACATAGCCAAGGAGGGACACGCACACACAGTGAGTGAGGGACACGCACACACAAACACAGCGAGGGAGGGACACACACACTCACAGCAAGGGAGGGTCACACACACTCAAAGCGAGGGAGAGACACGCACACTCACAGCGAGGGAGACACACACACACACACAGCGAGGGAGGGACACACACACACACAGACACACACACACACACAGAGCGAGGGAGGGACACACACACACGCACACACAGAGCAAGGGAGGGACACACACACATAGCGAGGGAGGGACACACACACAGCGAGGGAGGGACACGCACACACAGCGAGGGAGGGACACGCACACACGTACGCACACACAGTGAGGGAGGGACACGCACACACAGCGAGGGAGGGACACACACACACAGCGAGGGAGGAACACACACACACAGCGAGGGAGGGACACACGCACACACAGCGAGGGAGGGACACGTACACACAGCAAGGGAGAAACACGCACACACAGCAAGGGAGGGACACGCACGCACACAGCGAGGGAGGGACACACACACGCACACAGCGAGGGAGGGACACACACGCACACAGCGAGGGAGGGACACACACAGCGAGGGATAAACACACACACACACAGCGAGGGAGGGACACACACACACAGCGAGGGAGGGACCCACACAAAAACAGCGAGGGAGGGACATGCACACACACACACAGCAAGGGAGGGAGACACACACACACAGCCAGGGAGGGACACGCGCGCACACAGCGAGGGAGGGACACACACACACACAGCCAGGGAGGGACACACACACACATAGCCAGGGAGGGACACACACACACATAGCCAGAGAGGGACACACACACACACACACACACATAGCCAGGGAGGGACACACACACACACATAGCCAAGGAGGGACACGCACACACAGTGAGTGAGGGACACGCACACACAAACACAGCGAGGGAGGGACACACACACTCACAGCAAGGGAGGGTCACAACACTCAAAGCGAAGGAGAGACACGCACACTCACAGCGAGGGAGACACACACACACACACAGCGAGGGAGGGACACACACACACACAGACACACACACACACACACAGAGCGAGGGAGGGACACACACACACAGAGCAAGGGAGGGACACACACACATAGCGAGGGAGGGACACACACACAGCGAGGGAGGGACACGCACACACAGCGAGGGAGGGACACGCACACACGTACGCACACACAGTGAGGGAGGGACACGCACACACACACGCACACACACAGCGCGGGAGGGACACGTGCGTGCACACACACACACACAGCGAGGGAGGGACACGCACACTCAGCGAGGGAGGGACACGCTCACACACAGCGAGGGAGGGTCACGATCACACACAGCGAGGGAGGGTCACGCTCACACACAGCGAGGGAGGGACACGCTCACACACAGCGAGGGAGGGACACGCTCACACACAGCAAGGGAGGGACACGCACACACAGCGAGGGAGGGACACGCAAACACAGCGAGGGAGGGACACGCACACACAGCGAGGGAGGGACACGCACACACACACAGCGAGGGAGGGACACACACACACAGCGAGGGAGGGACACACACACACACACAGCGAGGGAGGGACACGCAAACACAGCGAGGGAGGGACACACACACATAGCGAGGGAGGGACACACACACACAGCGAGTGAGGGACACACACACACACACAGCGAGGGAGGGACGCACACACACACAGCGAGGGAGGGACACGCACACACAGCGAGGGAGGGACACGCACACACAGTGAGGGAGGGACACGCACACACACACGCACACACACAGCGAGGGAGGGACACGTGCACACACACACACACACACACACTGCGAGGGAGGGACACGCACACACAGAGGGGGACACACACACAGCGAGGGAGGGACACACACACACAGCGAGGGAGGGACACGCACAAACACAGCGAGGGAGGGACACGCTCACACACAGCGAGGGAGGGACACGCTCACACACAGCGAGGGAGGGACACGCTCACACACAGCGAGGGAGGGACACGCACACACAGCGAGGGAGGGACACGCAAACACAACGAGGGAGGGACACGCACACACACACAGCGAGAGAGGGACACACACACACAGCGAGGGAGGGACACATACACTCAGAGCGAGTGAAAGACACACACACACAGCGAGGGAGGATCACACACACTCACAGCGAGTGAAAGACACACACTCACAGCGTGGGAGAGACACATACACACAGACACAGCGAGAGAGTGACATATACACACACACACACAGCGAGGGAGGGACACGCACACACACACACATACACACACACACACAGCGAGGGAGGGACACGCACACACACACAGCGAGGGAGCGACACGCACACATACAGAGAGGGAGGGACACACACAAACTCAGCGAGTGAGAGACACACACAGCAAGGGAGGGACATGCACACACACAGCAAGGCAGGGACATGCACACACACAGCAAGGGAGGGACACACACACACATAGCCAGGGAGGGACACACACATACATACACACATATAGCCAGGGAGGGACACACACACACACACGTAGCCAGGAGGGACACACGCACACACAGCGAGGGAGGGACACGCACACACAGCGAGGGAGGGACACGCACACACACACAGCGAGGGAGGGACACGCACACACAGTGAGGGAGGGAGGGACACACACACACACACACACACACACAGCGAGGGAGGGAAACACACACACACACACGCACACAGCGAGGGAGGGACACACACTCACAGGAAGGGAGGGACACACACACTCACAGCGAGGGAGAGACACACACACTCACAGCGTGGGAGAGACACACACACACAGACACATAGCGAGGGAGTGACATATACACACACACACACACAGCAAGGGCTGGACACGCACACACACAGAGCGAGGGAGGGACACGCACACACACAGAGAGGGAGGGACACACACAAACTCAGCGAGGGAGGGACACACACAAACTCAGCGAGTGAGAGAGACACACAGCGAGGGAGGGACACACACACACACAGCAAGGGAGGGACATGCACACACACAGCAAGGGAGGGACATGCACACACATAGCCAGGGAGGGACACACACACACATAGCCAGGGAGGGACACACACACATAGCCAGGGAGGGACACACACACACACATAGCCAGGAGGGACACATGCACACACAGCGAGGAGGGACACACACACACACACACACACACACACAGCGAGGGAGGGCCACACACACACACACACACACAGCGAGGGAGGGAAACACACACACACACACTCACAGCGAGGGAGAGACACGCACACACACAGCGAGCGAGAGACACGCACACTCACAGCGAGGGACACACACACACAGAGAGGGAGGGAGGGACACACACACACTCACACAGCGAGGGAGGGACACACACACACACACACAGAGCGAGGGAGACACACACACACACACACAGAGCGAGGGAGGGACACACACACATAGCGAGGGAGGGACACACACACACAGCGAGGGAGGGACACACACACACACACACAGTGAGGGAGGGACACGCACACACACACACGCACACACACAGCGAGGGAGGTACACGTGCACACACACACACACACACACTGCGAGGGAGGGACACGCACACACACAGCGAGGGAGGGACACGCTCACACACAGCAAGGGAGGGACACGCTCACACACAGCGATGGAGGGACACGCTCACACACAGCGAGGGAGGGACACGCTCACACACAGCGAGGGAGGGACACGAAAACACAGCGAGGGAGGGACACGAACACACACACAGCGAGGGAGGGACACACACACACACAACGAGGGAGGGAAACACACACACACAGCGAGGGAGGGACACACACACAGCGAGGGAGGGACACATACACTCACAGCGAGTGAAAGACACACACACAGCGAGGGAGGGACACACACACTCACAGCGAGTGAAAGACACACACTCACAGCGAGGGAGAGACACACACACACAGACACATAGCGAGGGAGTGACATACACACACACACACACACAGCGAGGGAGGGACACGCACACACACACAGCGAGGGAGCGACACGCACACATACAGAGAGGGAGGGACACACACAAACTCAGCGAGTGAGAGACACACACAGCAAGGGAGGGACATGCACACACACAGCAAGGCAGGGACATGCATACACACAGCAAGGGAGGGACACACACACACATAGCCAGGGAGGGACACACACATACATACATACACATAGCCAGGGAGGGACACACACACACACATAGCCAGGAGGGACACACGCACACACAGCGAGATAGGGACACGCACACAGCGAGGGAGGGACACGCACACACACACAGCGAGGGAGGGACACGCACACACACACAGCGAGGGAGGGACACGCACACACAGTGAGGGAGGGAGGGACACACACACACACACACAGCGAGGGAGGGACACACACACACACACACACAGCGAGGGAGGGAAACACACACACACACGCACACAGCGAGGGAGGGACACACACTCACAGCAAGGGAGGGACACACACACTCACAACGAGGGAGAGACACACACACTCACAGCGAGGGAGACACATGCACACTCACAGCGCGGGAGAGACACGCACACTCACAGCGAGGGAGACACACACACACACACACACATAGCCAGGGAGGGACACACACACACAATGAGGGAGGGAGGGACACACACAGACACACTCACACAGCGAGGGAGGGGCACACACACACACACACACAGCGAGGGAGGGAAACACACACACACACACGCACACAGCGAGGGAGGGACACACACACACACACAGCGAGGGAGGGAAACACACACACACACACACACACACACAGCGAGGGAGGGACACACACACACACACACACACACACACACACACAGAGCGAGGGAGGGACACACACACAGAGCGAGGGAGGGACACACGCACACAGCGAGGGAGGGACACACACAGCGAGGGAGGGACGCACACAAACACAGCGAGGGAGGGACACACACACAGCGAGGGAGGGACACACACACACAGCGAGGGAGGGACACGCACACACATACGCACACACAGTGAGGGAGGGACACGCACACACACACGCACACACACAGCGAGGGAGGGGCACGTGCACACACACAAAAAACACACACTGCGAGGGAGGGACACGCACACACCGAGGGGGACACACACACGGCGCGGTAGGGACACGCACAAACACAGCGAGGGAGGGACACGCACACACAGCGAGGGAGGGACACGCTCACACACAGCGAGGGAGGGTCACGCTCACACACAGCGAGGGAGGGTCACGCTCACACACAGCGAGGGAGGGACACACTCACACACAGCGAGGGAGGGACACGCTCACACACAGCGAGGGAGGGACACGCACACACAGCGAGGGAGGGACACGCAAACACAGCGAGGGAGGGACACACACACACAGCGAGGGAGGGACACGCACACACACACAGCGAGGGAGGGACACGCACACACACACAGCGAGGGAGGCACACACACACACAACGAGGGAGGGAAACACACACACAGCGAGGGAGGGAAACACACGCACACAGCGAGGGAGGGACACACACGCACACACAGCAAGGGAGGGACATGCACACACATAGCGAGGGAGGGACCCCCGCACACACAGCAAGGGAGGGACATGCACACACACACAGCGAGGGAGGGACACGCATACACACACAGCGAGGGAGGGACACGCACAAACTGAGCGCCAGAGGGACACACACACACAGCGAGGGAGGGACACACACAGCGAGGGAGGGACACACACACACAGCGAGGGAGGGACACACACAGCGAGGGAGGGACACACACGCACAGCGAGTGAGGGACACACACATCGATGGAGGGACACGCACAGCGAGGAAGGGACACGCACAAACTCAGCGCGGGAGGGGGCCACACACACAGCGAGGGAGGGACACACACAGCGAGGGAGGGACACACACACACAGCGAGGGAGGGACACGCACAAATTCAGAGCGGGAGGGACACACACACACAGCGAGGGAGGGTCACACACAGCGAGGGAGGGACACACACACAGCGAGGGAGGGACACACACACAGCGAGGCATGCACGCACACACACAGCGAGGGAAGGACACACACACACAGAGCCAGGGAGGGACACACACACACACACAGCCAGGGAGGGACACACACACACAGCCAGGGAGGGACACACACACACACAGCGAGGGAGGGACACACACACACACATAGCCAGGGAGGGACACACACACACACACATAGCCAGGGAGGGACACACACACACACATAGCCAGGGAGGGACACGCACACACAGTGAGGGAGGGACACGCACACACAAACACAGCGAAGGAGGAACACACACACACACAGCGAGGGAGGGACACACACGCACACAGCGAGGGAGGGACACACAAACACACACAGCCAGGGAGGGACACACACACACACAGCCAGGGAGGGACACACACACACAGCCAGGGAGGGACACACACACACACAGTCAGGGAGGGACACACACACACACATAGCCAGGGAGGGACACACACACACTCATAGCCAGGAGGGACACACGCACACACAGAGAGGGAGGGACACGCACACACAGCGAGGGAGGGACACGCACACACACACAGCGAGGGAGGGACACGCACACACAGCCAGGGAGGGACACACACACACAGCCAGGGAGGGACACACACACACACAGCCAGGGAGGGACACACACACACACATAGCCAGGGAGGGACACACACACACTCATAGCCAGGAGGGACACACGCACACACAGCGAGGGAGGGACACGCACACACAGCGAGGGAGGGACACGCACACACACACAGCGAGGGAGGGACACGCACACACAGTGAGGGAGGGAGGGACACACACACACACACTCACACAGCGAGGGAGGGACACACACACACACACACACACAGCGAAGGAGGGAAACACACACACACACATACACACACACACACACAGCGAGGGAGGGAAACACACACACGCACACAGCGAGGGAGGGACACACACACACACAGCGAGGGAGGGACACTCACACTCACGGCGAGGGAGGGACACACACACACACATAGCCAGGGAGGGACACACACACACAGTGACGGAGGGAGGGACACACATACACACACTCACACAGCGAGGGAGGGACACACACACACACACACACAGCGAGTGTGGGAAACACACACACACACAGCGAGGGAGGGACACACACACTCACAGCGAGGGAGACACACACATACACACACACACACACACAGCGAGGGAGGGACACGCACGCACACAGCGCGGGTGGGACAGGCACGCACACAGCGAGGGAGGGACATGCACGCACACAGCGAGGGTGGGACACGCACGCACACAGCGAAGGAGGGACACACACACACAGTGAGGGAGGGACACACACACACACACACAGCGAGGGAGGGACACACACATACAGCGAGGGAGGGACACACACACACAGCAAGGGAGGGTCACGCGCGCACACTCACAGCGAGGGAGGGACACGCGCACACACACACACAGCGAGGGAGGGACACGCGCACACACACACACAGCGAGGGAGGGACACGCACACACACACACAGTGAGGGGGACACGCACACACAGCGAGGGAGGGACACACAAAAACACAACGAGGGAGGGACACACACACACACAGCCAGGGAGGGACACACACACACAGACAGGGAGGGACACACACACACACACACACACGTAGCCAGGGAGGGACACACACACACACACACACATAGCCAGGGAGGGAGAAACACACACATAGCCAGGGAGGGACACACACACACATAGCCAGGGAGGGACACGCACACACAGTGAGGGAGGGACACGCACACACAAACACAGCGAGGGAGGAACACATACACTCACAGCGAGGGAGAGACACACACACTCATAGCCAGGAGGGACACACGCACACACAGCGAGGGAGGGACACGCACACACAGCGAGGGAGGAACACACACACACACACAGCGAGGGAGGGACACGCAGACACAGTGAGGGAGGGAGGGACACACACACACACACTCACACAGTGAGGGAGGGACACACACACACACACACACAGCGAGGGAGGGAAACACACACACGCACACAGTGAGGGATGGAGGGACACATACACACACACACACTCACACAGCGAGGGAGGGACACACACAGACACACAGCGAGAGAGGGAAACACACACACACACACGCACACAGCGAGGGAGGGACACACACTCACAGCGAGGGAGGGACACACACACACAAACACAGCGAGGGAGGAACACACACACTCACAGCGAGGGAGACACACACACACACATAGCCAGGAGGGACACACGCACACACAGCGAGGGTGGGACACGCACACACAGCGAGGGAGGGACACGCACACACACACAGCGAGGGAGGGACACGCACACACAGTGAGGGAGAGAGGGACACATACACACACACTCACACAGTGAGGGAGGGACACACACACACACACACACACACACACACACAGCGAGGGAGGGAAATACACACACACACGCACAGGCACACAGCGAGTGAGGGTCACACACACTCACAGCGAGGGAGGGGCACACACACTCACAGCGAGGGAGACACACACACACACAGCGAGGGAGGGACACGAACACACACACAGCGAGGGAGAGACACACATACACACACACAGCGAGGGAGGAACACACCCACACACACACACACAGCGAGGGAGGGACACGCACGCACACAGCGAGGGAGACACACACACACACAGCGAGGGAGGGACACGAACACACACACAGCGAGGGAGAGACACACAAACTCAGCCAGGGAGTGACACACTCACACACAGAGCGAGGGAGGGACACACATACACACACACAGCGAGGGAGGAACACACCCACACACACACACACAGCGAGGGTGGGACACGCACGCACACAGCGAGGGAGGGACACGCACGCACATAGCGAGGGAGGGACACGCACACACACACAGCGAGGGAGGGACACGCACACACATACAGCGAGGGCGGGTCACGCGCACACAGCAAGGGAGGGACACACACAAACATAACGAGGGAAGGACACGCACACACAGCGAGGGAGGGACACGCACACACACACAGCGAGGGTGGGACACGCACACACATACAGCGAGGGAGGGGCACGCACACACACAGAGATGGAGGGACACGTGCGTGCACACACACACACGCACACACACAGCGCGGGAGGGACACGTGCGTGCACACACACACACACACACACACAGCGAGGGAGGGACACGCACACTCAGCGAGGGAGGGACACGCTCACACACAGCGAGGGAGGGTCACGCTCACACACAGCGAGGGAGGGTCACGCTCACACACAGCGAGGGAGGGACACGCTCACACATAGCGAGGGAGGGACACGCTCACACACAGCAAGGGAGGGACACGCACACACAGCGAGGGAGGGACACGCAAACACAGCGAGGGAGGGACACGCACACACAGCGAGGGAGGGACACGCACACGCACACAGCGAGGGAGGGACACACACACACAGCGAGGGAGGGACACACACACACACACAGCGAGGGAGGGACACGCAAACACAGCGAGGGAGGGACACACACACATAGCGAGGGAGGGACACACACACACAGCGAGTGAGGGACACACACACACACACAGCGAGGGAGGGACGCACACACACACAGCGAGGGAGGGACACGCACACACAGCGAGGGAGGGACACGCACACACAGTGAGGGAGGGACACGCACACACACACGCACACACACAGCGAGGGAGGGGCACGTGCACACACACACACACACACACACACACACACTGCGAGGGAGGGACACGCACACACAGAGGGGGACACACACACAGCGAGGGAGGGACACGCACAAACACAGCGAGGGAGGGACACGCTCACACACAGCGAGGGAGACACACACATACACACACACACACACACAGCGTGGGTGGGAAACACACACACACACAGCGAGGGAGGGACACGCACGCACACAGCGCGGGTGGGACAGGCACGCACACATCGAGGGAGGGACACGCACGCACACAGCGAGGGTGGGACACGCACGCACACAGCGAAGGAGGGACACACACACACAGTGAGGGAGGGATACACACACACACACACAGCGAGGGAGGGACACACACATACAGCGAGGGAGGGACACACACACACAGCAAGGGAGGGTCACGCGCGCACACTCACAGCGAGGGAGGGACACGCGCACACACACACACAGCGAGGGAGGGACACGCGCACACACACACACAGCGAGGGAGGGACACGCACACACACACACAGTGAGGGGGACACGCACACACAGCGAGGGAGGGACACACAAAAACACAACGAGGGAGGGACACACACACACACAGCCAGGGAGGGACACACACACACAGACAGGGAGGGACACACACACACACACACACACGTAGCCAGGGAGGGACACACACACACACACACACACACATAGCCAGGGAGGGAGAAACACACACATAGCCAGGGAGGGACACACACACACATAGCCAGGGAGGGACACGCACACACAGTGAGGGAGGGACACGCACACACAAACACAGCGAGGGAGGAACACATACACTCACAGCGAGGGAGAGACACACACACTCATAGCCAGGAGGGACACACGCACACACAGCGAGGGAGGGACACGCACACACAGCGAGGGAGGGACACACACACACACACAGCGAGGGAGGGACACGCAGACACAGTGAGGGAGGGAGGGACACACACACACACACTCACACAGTGAGGGAGGGACACACACACACACACACACAGCGAGGGAGGGAAACACACACACACACACGCACACAGTGAGGGATGGAGGGACACACACACACACACTCACACAGCGAGGGAGGGACACACACAGACACACAGCGAGAGAGGGAAACACACACACACACACGCACACAGCGAGGGAGGGACACACACTCACAGCGAGGGAGGGACACACACACACAAACACAGCGAGGGAGGAACACACACACTCACAGCGAGGGAGACACACACACACACATAGCCAGGAGGGACACACGCACACATAGCGAGGGAGGGACACGCACACACAGCGAGGGAGGGACACGCACACACACACAGCGAGGGAGGGACACGCACACACAGTGAGGGAGAGAGGGACACATACACACACACTCACACAGTGAGGGAGGGACACACACACACACACACACACACACACACAGCGAGGGAGGGAAATACACACACACACGCATACGCACACAGCGAGTGAGGGTCACACACACTCACAGCGAGGGAGGGGCACACACTCACAGCGAGGGAGACACACACACACACAGCGAGGGAGGGACACGAACACACACACAGCGAGGGAGAGACACACATACACACACACAGCGAGGGAGGAACACACCCACACACACACACACAGCGAGGGAGGGACACGCACGCACACAGCGAGGGAGACACACACACACACAGCGAGGGAGGGACACGAACACACACACAGCGAGGGAGAGACACACAAACTCAGCCAGGGAGTGACACACTCACACACAGAGCGAGGGAGGGACACACATACACACACACAGCGAGGGAGGAACACACCCACACACACACACACAGCGAGGGTGGGACACGCACGCACACAGCGAGGGAGGGACACGCACGCACATAGCGAGGGAGGGACACGCACACACACACAGCGAGGGAGGGACACGCACACACATACAGCGAGGGCGGGTCACGCGCACACAGCAAGGGAGGGTCACGCACACACACACACAGCGAGGGAGGGACTCACGCACACACACACACAGCGAGGGAGGGACACGCACACACACACACAGTGAGGGGGACACGCACACAGCGAGGTAGGGACACACACAAACACAACGAGGGAAGGACACGCACACACAGCGAGGGAGGGACACGCACACACACACAGCGAGGGAGGGACACGCACACACATACAGCGAGGGAGGGGCACGCACACACACAGAGATGGAGGGACACATGCGTGCACACACACACACGCACACACACAGCGCGGGAGGGACACGTGCGTGCACACACACACACACACACACACAGCGAGGGAGGGACACGCACACTCAGCGAGGGAGGGACACGCTCACACACAGCGAGGGAGGGTCACGCTCACACACAGCGAGGGAGGGTCACGCTCACACACAGCGAGGGAGGGACACGCTCACACATAGCGAGGGAGGGACACGCTCACACACAGCAAGGGAGGGACACGCACACACAGCGAGGGAGGGACACGCAAACACAGCGAGGGAGGGACACGCACACACAGCGAGGGAGGGACACGCACACGCACACAGCGAGGGAGGGACACACACACACAGCGAGGGAGGGACACACACACACACACAGCGAGGGAGGGACACGCAAACACAGCGAGGGAGGGACACACACACATAGCGAGGGAGGGACACACACACACAGCGAGTGAGGGACACACACACACACACAGCGAGGGAGGGACGCACACACACACAGCGAGGGAGGGACACGCACACACAGCGAGGGAGGGACACGCACACACAGTGAGGGAGGGACACGCACACACACACGCACACACACAGCGAGGGAGGGGCACGTGCACACACACACACACACACACACACACACACTGCGAGGGAGGGACACGCACACACAGAGGGGGACACACACACAGCGAGGGAGGGACACGCACAAACACAGCGAGGGAGGGACACGCTCACACACAGCGAGGGAGGGACACGCTCACACACAGCGAGGGAGGGACACGCTCACACACAGCGAGGGAGGGACACGCACACACAGCGAGGGAGGGACACGCAAACACAACGAGGGAGGGACACGCACACACACACAGCGAGAGAGGGACACACACACACAGCGAGGGAGGGACACATACACTCAGAGCGAGTGAAAGACACACACACACAGCGAGGGAGTGTCACACACACTCACAGCGAGTGAAAGACACACACTCACAGCGTGGGAGAGACACATACACACAGACACAGCGAGAGAGTGACATATACACACACACACACAGCGAGGGAGGGACACGCACACACACACAGCGAGGGAGCGACACGCATACATACAGAGAGGGAGGGACACACACAAACTCAGCGAGTGAGAGACACACACAGCAAGGGAGGGACATGCACACACACAGCAAGGCAGGGACATGCATACACACAGCAAGGGAGGGACACACACACACATAGCCAGGGAGGGACACACACATACATACACACACATAGCCAGGGAGGGACACACACACACACATAGCCAGGTGGGACACACGCACACACAGCGAGGGAGGGACACGCACACAGCGAGGGAGGGACACACACACACACACAGCGAGGGACACGCACAAACTCAGCGCCAGAGGGACACACACACACAGCGAGGGAGGGACACATACAGCGAGGGAGGGACACACACACACAGCGAGGGAGGGACACACACAGCGAGGGAGGGACACACACGCACAGCGAGTGAGGGACACACACATCGAGGGAGGGACACGCACAGCGAGGGAGGGACACGCACTAACTCAGCGCGGGAGGGGGCCACACACACAGCGAGGGAGGGACACGCACAAATTCAGCGCGGGAGGGACACACACACACAGCGAGGGAGGGTCACACACAGCGAGGGAGGGACACACACACAGCGAGGGAGGGACACACACACAGCGAGGCATGCACGCACACACACAGCGAGGGAAGGACACACACACACAGAGCCAGGGAGGGACACACACACACACACAGCCAGGGAGGGACACACACACACAGCCAGGGAGGGACACACACACACACAGCGAGGGAGGGACACACACACACAGCCAGGGAGGGACACACACACACACAGCCAGCGAGGGACAAACACACACACATAGCCAGGGAGGGACACACACACACACACATAGCCAGGGAGGGACACACACACACACATAGCCAGGGAGGGACACGCACACACAGTGAGGGAGGGACACGCACACACAAACACAGCGAAGGAGGAACACATACACTCACAGCGAGGGAGAGACACACACACTCATAGCCAGGAGGGACACACGCACACACAGCGAGGGAGGGACACGCACACACAGCGAGGGAGGGACACACACACACACACACAGCGAGGGAGGGACACGCAGACACAGTGAGGGAGGGAGGGACACACACACACACACTCACACAGCGAGGGAGGGACACACACACACACACACACACACACAGCGAGGGAGGGAAAAACACACACACACACACACACACAGACACACACAGCGAGGGAGGGAAACACACACACACACACACTCACAGCGAGGGAGGGACACACACACTCACAGCGAGGGAGGGACACACACACTCACAGCGAGGGAAGGACACACACACTCACAGCGACGGAGAGACACGCACACTCACAGCGAGGGAGACACACACACACACACATAGCCAGGGAGGGACACACACACACAGTGATGGAGGGAGGGACACACATACACACACTCACACAGCGAGGGAGGGACACACACACACACACACACACAGCGAGGGTGGGAAACACACACACACACACACGCGCACAGCGAGGGAGGGACACACACAAACACAGCGAGGGAGGGACACACACGCACACAGCGAGGGAGGGACACACAAACACACACAGCCAGGGAGGGACACACACACACACAGCCAGGGAGGGACACACACACACAGCCAGGGAGGGACACACACACACACAGCCAGGGAGGGACACACACACACACATAGCCAGGGAGGGACACACACACACTCATAGCCAGGAGGGACACACGCACACACAGCGAGGGAGGGACACGCACACACAGCGATGGAGGGACTCGCACACACACACAGCGAGGGAGGGACACGCACACACAGCCAGGGAGGGACACACACACACAGCCAGGGAGGGACACACACACACACAGCCAGGGAGGGACACACACACACACATAGCCAGGGAGGGACACACACACACTCATAGCCAGGAGGGACACACGCACACACAGCGAGGGAGGGACACGCACACACAGCGAGGGAGGGACACGCACACACACACAGCGAGGGAGGGACATGCACACACAGTGAGGGAGGGAGGGACACACACACACACACTCACACAGCGAGGGAGGGACACACACACACACACACACAGCGAAGGAGGGAAACACACACACACACACACACACACAGCGAGGGAGGGAAACACACACACGCACACAGCGAGGGAGGGACACACACACACACAGCGAGGGAGGGACACTCACACTCACGGCGAGGGAGGTACACACACACACACATAGCCAGGGAGGGACACACACACACAGTGAGGGAGGGAGGGACACACATTCACACACTCACACAGCGAGGGAGGGACACACACACACACACACAGCGTGGGTGGGAAACACACACACACACAGCGAGGGAGGGACACACACACTCACAGCGGGGGAGACACACACATACACACACACACACACACAGCGAGGGAGGGACACGCACGCACACAGCGCGGGTGGGACAGGCACGCACACAGCGAGGGAGGGACACGCACGCACACAGCGAGGGTGGGACACGCACGCACACAGCGAGGGAGGGACACACACAAACACAGCGAAGGAGGGACACACACACACAGTGAGGGAGGGACACACACACACACACACATAGCGAGGGAGGGACACACGCATACAGCGAGGAAGGGACACACACACACAGCAAGGGAGGGTCACGCACGCACACTCACAGCGAGGGAGGGACACGCGCACACACACACACAGCGAGGGAGGTACACGCGCACACACACACACAGCGAGGGAGGGACACGCACACACACACACAGTGACGGGGACACGCACACACAGCGAGGGAGGGACACACACAAACACAACGAGGGAGGGACACACACACACACAGCCAGGGAGGGAGACACACACACAGACAGGGAGGGACACACACACACACACGCACACATAGCCAGGGAGGGACACACACACACACACACACACACATAGCCAGGGAGGGACACACGCACACATAGCCAGGGAGGGACACACACACACATAGCCAGGGAGGGACACGCATACACACAGTGAGGGAGGGACACGCACACACAAACACAGCGAGGGAGGAACACATACACTCACAGCGAGGGAGAGATCACACACACTCATAGCCAGGAGGGACACACGCACACACAGCGAGGGAGGGACACGCACACACAGCGAGGGAGGGACACACACGCACACACACACAGCGAGGGAGGGACACGCAGACACAGTGAGGGAGCGAGGGACACACACACACACACTCACACAGTGAGGGAGGGACACACACACACAGCGAGGGAGGGAAAAACACACACACACACACAGACACACACAGCGAGGGAGGGAAACACACACACACACACACTCACAGCGAGGGAGGGACACACACACTCACAGCGAGGGAGGGACACACACACTCACAGCGAGGGAGGGACACACACACTCACAGCGACGGAGAGACACGCACACTCACAGCGAGGGAGACACACACACACACACATAGCCAGGGAGGGACACACACACACAGTGATGGAGGGAGGGACACACTTACACACACTCACACAGCGAGGGAGGGACACACACACACACACACACACACAGCGAGGGTGGGAAACACACACACACACACACACACGCACACAGCGAGGGAGGGACACACACAAACACAGCGAGGGAGGGACACACACGCACACAGCGAGGGAGGGACACACAAACACACACAGCCAGGGAGGGACACTGACACACACAGCCAGGGAGGGACACACACACACAGCCAGGGAGGGACACACACACACACAGCCAGGGAGGGACACACACACACACATAGCCAGGGAGGGACACACACACACTCATAGCCAGGAGGGACACATGCACACACAGCGAGGGAGGGACACGCACACACAGCGAGGGAGGGACACGCACACACACACAGCGAGGGAGGGACACGCACACACAGCCAGGGAGGGACACACACACACAGCCAGGGAGGGACACACACACACACAGCCAGGGAGGGACACACACACACACATAGCCAGGGAGGGACACACACACACTCATAGCCAGGAGGGACACACGCACACACAGCGAGGGAGGGACACGCACACACAGCGAGGGAGGGACACGCACACACACACAGCGAGGGAGGGACATTCACACACAGTGAGGGAGGGAGGGACACACACACACACACTCACACAGCGAGGGAGGGACACACACACACACACACACAGCGAAGGAGGGAAACACACACACACAGCGAGGGAGGGAAACAGACACGCACACAGCGAGGGAGGGACACACACACACACAGCGAGGGAGGGACACTCACACTCACGGCGAGGGAGGGACACACACACACACATAGCCAGGGAGGGATACACACACACAGTGAGGGAGGGAGGGACACACATACACACACACACACAGCGAGGGAGGGACACACACACACACACACACACACAGCGTGGGTGGGAAACACACACACACACAGCGAGGGAGGGACACACACACTCACAGCGAGGGAGACACACACATACACACACACACACACACACAGCGAGGGAGGGACACGCACGCACACAGCGCGGGTGGGACAGGCACGCACACAGCGAGGGAGGGACACGCACGCACACAGCGAGGGTGGGACACGCACGCACACAGCGAGGGAGGGACACACACAAACACAGCGAAGGAGGGACACACACACACAGTGAGGGAGGGACACACACACACACACACAGCGAGGGAGGGACACACGCATACAGCGAGGGAGGGACACACACACACAGCAAGGGAGGGTCACGCACGCACACTCACAGCGAGGGAGGGACACGTGCACACACACACACAGCGAGGGAGGGACACGCGCACACACACACACAGCGAGGGAGGGACACGCACACATACACACAGTGAGGGGGACACGCACACACAGCGAGGGAGGGAAACACACAAACACAACGAGGGAGGGACACACATACACACAGCCAGGGAGGGACACACACACACAGACAGGGAGGGACACACACACACACACACACACGTAGCCAGGGAGGGACACACACACACACACACACATAGCCAGGGAGGGACACACACACACATAGCCAGGGAGGGACACACACACACATAGCCAGGGAGGGACACGCACACACAGTGAGGGAGGGACACGCACACACAAACACAGCGAGGGAGGAACACATACACTCACAGCGAGGGAGAGACACACACACTCATAGCCAGGAGGGACACACGCACACACAGCGAGGGAGGGACACGCACACACAGCGAGAGAGGGACACACACACACACACACAGCGAGGGAGGGACACGCAGACACAGTGAGGGAGGGAGGGACACACACACACACACTCACACAGTGAGGGAGGGACACACACACACACACACACACACACACACAGCGAGGGAGGGAAACACACACACACACACGCACACAGTGAGGGATGGAGGGACACACACTCACACAGCGAGGGAGGGACACACACACACACACAGCGAGAGAGGGAAACACACACACACACACGCACACAGCGAGGGAGGGACACACACTCACAGCGAGGGAGGGACACACACACACAAACACAGCGAGGGAGGAACACACACACTCACAGCGAGGGAGACACACACACACACATAGCCAGGAGGGACACACGCACACACAGCGAGGGAGGGACACGCACACACAGCGAGGGAGGGACACGCACACACACACAGCGAGGGAGGGACACGCACACACAGTGAGGGAGAGAGGGACACACACACACACACTCACACAGTGAGGGAGGGACACACACACACACACACACACACACAGCGAGGGAGGGAAATACACACACACACGCACACGCACACAGCGAGTGAGGGTCACACACACTCACAGCGAGGGAGGGGCACACACACTCACAGCGAGGGACACACACACACACACACAGCGAGGGAGGGACACGAACACACACACAGCGAGGGAGAGACACACATACACACACACAGCGAGGGAGGAACACACCCACACACACACACACACAGCGAGGGAGGGACACGCACGCACACAGCGAGGGAGACACACACACACACAGCGAGGGAGGGACACGAACACACACACAGCGAGGGAGAGACACACAAACTCAGCGAGGGAGTGACACACTCACACACAGAGCGAGGGAGGGACACACATACACACACACAGCGAGGGAGGAACACACCCACACACACACACACAGCGAGGGAGGGACACGCACGCACACAGCGAGGGAGGGACACGCACGCACATAGCGAGGGAGGGACACGCACACACACACAGCGAGGGAGGGACACGCACACACATACAGCGAGGGCGGGTCACGCGCACACAGCAAGGGAGGGTCACGCACACACACACACAGCGAGGGAGGGACTCACGCACACACACACACAGCGAGGGAGGGACACGCACACACACACACAGTGAGGGGGACACGCACACAGCGAGGTAGGGACACACACAAACACAACGAGGGAAGGACACGCACACACAGCGAGGGAGGGGCACGCACACACACAGAGATGGAGGGACACGCACACACACAGAGAGGGAGGGACACACACACAGTGAGGGAGGGACACACACAACGAGGGAGGGACACACACAGCGAGGGAGGGAAACACACACACAGCGAGGGAGTGACACACACACACAGCGAGGGAGGGACACACACACACAGCGAGGGAGGGACACCCTCACACAGCGAGGGAGGGACACACACACACAGCGAGGGAGGGACACACACACACACAGCGAGGGAGGGACACATACACACACGCACACAGCGAGGGAGGGACACACAGCGAGGGAGGTACACACACAGCGAGGGAGGGATACACACACAGCGAGGGAAGGACACACACAAACACATCGAGGGAGGGACACGCACACACACAGTGAGGGGGACACGCACACACAGCGAGGGAAGGACACACACAAACACAGCGAGGGAGGGACACATACACACACAGCGAGGGAGGGACACACACACAGCGAGGGAGGGACACACACGCAGCGAGGGAGGGACACGCACACACACAGTGAGGGGGACACGCACAAACACAGCGAGGGAAGGACACGCACACGCAGCGAGGGAGAGACACACACGCAGCGAGGGAGGGACACACACACACACAGCGTGGGAGGGACACACACACACACACACAGCGAGGGAGGGTCACGCTCACACAGCGAGGTAGGGTCACGCACACACAGCGAGGGTGGGACACACACAATCTCAGCGAGGGAGGGACACACACAAACTCAGCGAGGGAGGGACACACACAGCGAGGGAAGGACACACACACACAGCGAGGGGAGTGACACGCACACACACACAGCGAGGGAGGGACACGCACACACATACAGCGAGGGAGGGACACGCACACACATACAGCGAGGGAGGGACACGCACACACACAGAGATGGATGGACACGCACACACACAAAAAAGGGAGGGACACACACACAGCGAGGGAGGGACACACACAGCGAGGGAGGGACACACACATACAGCGAGGGAGGGACACACACACACACAGCGAGGGAGGGACACACACAAACTCAGCGAGGGAGGGACACGCACACACACACAGCGAGGGAGGGACTCGCACACACACACAGCGAGGGAGTGACACACACACACACACACAGCGAGGGAGGGACACACACACACACACAGCGAGGGAGGGACACACACACACACACAGCGAGGAAGGGACACGCACACACACACAGCGAGGGAGGGACACACACACACACAGCGAGGGAGGGACACACACAAACTCAGCGAGGGAGGGACACGCACACACACACACACACAGCGAGGGAGGGACACGCACGCACACAGCGAGGGAGGGACACGCACGCGCACAGCGAGGGAGAGACACACACACACACGGCGAGGGAGGGACACACAGCGAGGGAGGGACACACACACACACACACAGCGAGGGAGGGACACACACAGCGAGGGAGGGATACACACACACAGCGAGGGAGGGACACCCTCACACAGCGAGGGAGGGACACACACACACAGCGAGGGAGGGACACACACACACACAGCGAGGGAGGGACACATACACACACGCACACAGCGAGGGAGGGACACACAGCGAGGGAGGGACACACACAGCGAGGGAGGGATACACACACAGCGAGGGAAGGACACACACAAACACATCGAGGGAGGGACACGCACACACACAGTGAGGGGGACACGCACACACAGCGAGGGAAGGACACACACAACACAGCGAGGGAGGGACACATACACACACAGCGAGGGAGGGACACACACACAGCGAGGGAGGGACACACACGCAGCGAGGGAGGGACACGCACACACACAGTGAGGGGGACACGCACAAACACAGCGAGGGAAGGACACGCACACGCAGCGAGGGAGAGACACACACGCAGCGAGGGAGGGACACGCACACACACAGCGTGGGAGGGACACACACACACACACACAGCGAGGGAGGGTCACGCTCACACAGCGAGGTAGGGTCACGCACACACAGCGAGGGTGGGACACACACAATCTCAGCGAGGGAGGGACACACACAAACTCAGCGAGGGAGGGACACACACAGCGAGGGAAGGACACACACACACAGCGAGGGGAGTGACACGCACACACACACAGCGAGGGAGGGACACGCACACACATACAGCGAGGGAGGGACACGCACACACATACAGCGAGGGAGGGACACGCACACACACAGAGATGGATGGACACGCACACACACAAAAAAGGGAGGGACACACACACAGCGAGGGAGGGACACACACAGCGAGGGAGGGACACACACATACAGCGAGGGAGGGACACACACACACACAGCGAGGGAGGGACACACACAAACTCAGCGAGGGAGGGACACGCACACACACACAGCGAGGGAGGGACTCGCACACACACACAGCGAGGGAGTGACACACACACACACACACAGCGAGGGAGGGACACACACACACACACAGCGAGGGAGGGACACACACACACACACAGCGAGGAAGGGACACGCACACACACACAGCGAGGGAGGGACACACACACACACAGCGAGGGAGGGACACACACAAACTCAGCGAGGGAGGGACACGCACACACACACACACACAGCGAGGGAGGGACACGCACGCACACAGCGAGGGAGGGACACGCACGCGCACAGCGAGGGAGAGACACACACACACACGGCGAGGGAGGGACACACAGCGAGGGAGGGACACACACACACACACACAGCGAGGGAGGGACACACACAGCGAGGGAGGGATACACACACAGCGAGGGAGGGACACACGCAGCGAGGGAGGGACACACACGCAGCGAGGGAGGGACACGCACACACACAGTGAGGGGGTCACGCACAAACACAGCGAGGGAAGGACACGCACACGCAGCGAGGGAGAGACACACACGCAGCGAGGGAGGGACACGCACACACACAGTGAGGGGGACACGCACACACAGCGAGGGAAGGACACACACAAACACAGCGAGGGAGGGACACACACACACACAGCGAGGGAGGGACACGCACACAGAGCGAGGGAGGGACACGCACACACACAGCGTGGGAGGGACACACACACACACACAGCGAGGGAGGGTCAAGCACACACAGCGAGGGAGGGACACACACAAACTCAGCGAGGGAGGGACACACACAGCGAGGGAGGGACACACACACACAGCGAGGGAGTGACACGCACACACACACAGCGAGGGAGGGACACGCACACACATACAGCGAGGGAGGGACACGCACACACATACAGCGAGGGAGGGACACGCACACACACAGAGATGGATGGACACGCACACACTCAGAGAGGGAGGGACACACACACAGCGAGGGAGGGACACACACAGCGAGGGAGGGACACACACACACAGCGAGGGAGGGACACACACACACAGCGAGGGAGGGACACACACACACAGCGAGGGAGGGACACACACAAACTCAGCGAGGGAGGGACACGCACACACACAGCGAGGGAGGGACTCGCACACACACACAGCGAGGGAGGGACACACACACACACACAGCGAGGGAGGGACACACACACACACAGCGAGGGAGGGACACACACACACATGCAGCGAGGAAGGGACACACACACACACACACAGCGAGGGAGGGACACACACACACACAGCGAGGCAGGGACACGCACACACACACAGCGAGGGAGGGACTCGCACACACACACAGCGAGGGAGGGACACACACACACACACACAGCGAGGGAGGGACACACACACACACACACACACACACACAGCGAGGGTGGGAAACACACACACACACACACACACACACACGCACACAGCGAGGGAGGGACACACACAAACACAGCGAGGGAGGGTCAAGCACACACAGCGAGGTAGGGTCAGGCACACACAGCCAGGGAGAGACACACACACACAGCCAGGGAGGGACACACACACACACAGCCAGGGAGGGACACACACACACACATCGCCTGGGAGGGACACACACACACTCATAGCCAGGAGGGAAACACGCACACACAGCGAGGGAGGGACACGCACACACAGCGAGGGAGGGACACGCACACACATAGCCAGGGAGGGACACACACACACTCATAGCCAGGAGGGACACACGCACACACAGCGAGGGAGGGACACGCACACACAGCGAGGCAGGGACACACACACACACAGCGAGGGAGGGACACACACACACACACAGCGAGGGAGGGACACACACACACAGCGAGGAAGGGACACACACACACACTGCGTGGGAGGGACTCGCACACACACACAGCGAGGGAGGGACTCGCACACACACACAGCGAGGGAGGGACTCGCACACACACACAACGAGGGAGGGACACGAACACACACACAGAGGGAGGGAGGGACACACACACACACACAGCGAGGGAGGGACACACACACACATGCAGCGAGGAAGGGACACACACACACACACACAGCGAGGGAGGGACACACACACACACAGCGAGGGAGGGACACGCACACACACACAGCGAGGGAGGGACACACACACACACAGCGAGGGAGGGATACACACACACACACACACACAGCGAGGGAGGGACACACACACACACACTGCGAGGGAGGGACTCGCGCACACACACAGCGAGGGAGGGACACACACACACAGCGAGGAAGGGACACACACACACACACACAGCGAGGGAGAGACACGCACACACACAAAGCGAGGGAGGGGCTCGCACACACACAGAGCCAGGGAGGGACTCGCACACACACACACAGCGAGAGAGGGACTCGCACACACAGAGAGAGTGATAGACACACACAAACTCAGCGAAGGAGGGACACACACAAACTCAGCGAGGGAGGGACACACACAGCGAGGGAGGGACACACACACACAGCGAGGGAGTGACATACACACACAGAGCGAGGGAGGGACACACACACACACAGCGAGGGAGGAACACACCCACACACACACACAGAGGGAGGGACACGCACACACACAACGAGGGAGGGACACGCACGCACACAGCGAGGGAGGGACACGCACACACACAGCGAGGGAGGGACACGCACACACATACAGCGAGGGCGGGTCACGCACACACAGCAAGGGAGGGTCACACACACACACAGCGAGGGAGGGTCACGCGCACACAGCAAGGGAGGGTCACGCACACACACACACAGCGAGGGAGGGACTCACGCACACACACACACAGCGAGGGAGGGACACGCACACACACACACAGTGAGGGGGACACGCACACACAGCGAGGGAGGGACACACACAAACACAACGAGGGAGGGACACGCACACACAGCGAGGGAGGGACACGCACACACACACAGCGAGGGAGGGACACGCACACACACACAGCGAGGGAGGGACACGCACACACACACAGCGAGGGAGGGACACATACACACACGCACACAGCGAGGGAGGGACACACAGCGAGGGAGGGACACACACAGCGAGGGAGGGATACACACACAGCGAGGGAGGGACACACACACAGCGAGGGAGGGACACACACACACACAGTGAGGGGGACACGCACACACAGCGAGGGAAGGACACACACAAACACAGCGAGGGAGGGACACGCACACACACAGTGAGGGGGACACGCACACACAGCGAGGGAAGGACACGCACACACACAGCGAGGGAGGGACACATACACACACAGCGAGGGAGGGACACACACACAGCGAGGGAGGGACACACACGCAGCGAGGGAGGGACACGCACACACACAGTGAGGGGGACACGCACAAACACAGCGAGGGAAGGACACGCACACGCAGCGAGGGAGAGACACACACGCAGCGAGGGAGGGACACGCACACACACAGTGAGGGGGACACGCACACACAGCGAGGGAAGGACAGACACAAACACAGCGAGGTAGGGACACGCACACACACAGCGTGGGAGGGACACACACACACACAGCGAGGGAGGGTCACGCACACACAGCGAGGTAGGGTCACGCACACACAGCGCGGGTGGGACACACACAAACTCAGCGAGGGAGGGACACACACAAACTCAGCGAGGGAGGGACACACACAGCGAGGGAAGGACACACACACAGCGAGGGAGTGACACGCACACACACACAGCGGGGGAGTGACACGCACACACATACAGCGAGGGAGGGACACGCACACACATACAGCGAGGGAGGGACACGCACACACACAGAGATGGATGGACACGCACACACACAAAGAGGGAGGGACACACACACAGCGAGGGAGGGACACACACAGTGAGGGAGGGACACACACACACAGCGAGGGATGGACACACACACACACAGCGAGGGAGGGACACACACAAACTCAGCGAGGGAGGGACACGCACACACACACAGCGAGGGAGGGACTCGCACACACACACAGCGAGGGAGGGACACACACACACACACACAGCGAGGGAGGGACACACACACACACACAGCGAGGGAGGGACACGCACACACACACAGCGAGGAAGGGACACACACACACACACAGTGTGGGGGACACGCACACACAGCGAGGGAAGAACACACACAAACACAGCGTGGGAGGGACACACACACACACAGCGAGGGAGGGTCAAGCACACACAGCGAGGTAGGGTCACGCACACACAGCGAGGGAGGGACACACACAAACTCAGCGAGGGAGGGACACACACAAACTCAGCGAGGGAGGGACACACACAGCGAGGGAGGGACACGCACACACATACAGCGAGGGAGGGACACGCACACACACAGAGATGGATGGACACGCACACACACAGAGAGGGAGGGACACACACACAGCGAGGGAGGGACACACACAGCGAGGGAGGGACACACACACACAGCGAGGGAGGGACACACACAGACAGCGAGGGAGGGAAACACACACACACAGCGAGGGAGGGACACACACAAACTCAGCGAGGGAGGGACACGCACACACACACAGCGAGGGAGGGACTCGCACACACACACAGCGAGGGAGGGACACACACACACACAGCGAGGGAGGGACACACACACACACACAGCGAGGGAGGGACACACACACACACACAGCGAGGAAGGGACACTCACACACACACACAGCGAGGGAGGGACACACACACACAGCGAGGGAGGGACACGCACACACACACAGCGAGGGAGGGACTCGCACACACACAGCGAGGGAGGGACACACACACACACACACAGCGAGGGAGGGACACACACACACACAGCGAGGGAGGGACACACACACACAGCGAGGGAGGGACACACACACACACAGCGAGGGAGGGACACACACACACAGCGAGGAAGGGACACACACACACACACTGCGAGGGAGGGACTTGCGCACACACACAGCGAGGGAGGGACTCGCACACACACACAGCGAGGGAGGGACACGCACACACACACAGCGAGGGAGGGACACGAACACACACACAGCGAGGGAGGGACTCGCACACACACACAGCGAGGGAGGGATACGCACACACACACAGAGGGAGGGACACACACACACACACAGCGAGGGAGGGACACACACACACCCACACACAAACACACAGCGAGGGAGAGACACACACACAGCGAGGGAGAGACACGCTCACACACAGTGAGGGGGACAGGCACACACAGCGAGGGAAGGACACACACAAACACAGCGAGGGAGGGACACACACAAACACAGCGAGTGAGGGACACACACACAGCGAGGGAGGGACACGCTCACACAAAGCGAGGGGGACAGGCACACACAGCGAGGGAAGGACACACACAAACACAGCGAGGGAGGGACACACACAAACACAGCGAGTGAGGGACACACACACAGCGAGGGAGGGACACACACACACACACACACACACTCACACACAAAACGAGGGAGGGTCACGCACACACAGCGAGGGAGGGTCACGCAGACACAGCAAGGGAGGGACACACACACACAGCGAGGGAGAGACACACGCACACAGCGAGGGAGGGACACACACACACACACACACAGCGAGGGAGGGACACACACACACACTGCGCGGAAGGGACACGCACACACATCCAGCGAGGGAGGGACACGCACACACACAGAGAGGGAGGGACACGCACACACACAGAGAGGGAGGGACACACACACAGCGAGAGAGGGACACACACACAGCGAGAGAGGGACACACACACACACACACACACACACGCAGCGAGGGAGGGACACACACCCAGCGAGGGAGGGACACACACACACACACACAGCGAGGGAGGGACACGCACACACACACACACACAGCGAGGGAGGGACACGCACACACACACAGCGAGGGAAGGACACGCACACACACACAGCGAGGGAGGGACTCGCACACACACACAGCGAGGGAGGGACACGCACACACACAGAGAGGGAGGGACACGCACACACACAGAGAGGGAGGGACACACACACAGCGAGGGAGGGACACACACAGCGAGGGAGGGACACACACACACAGCGAGGGAGGGACACACACACACGGCGAGGGAGGGACACACACACACACACACACACATCGAGGGAGGGACACATACACAGCGAGGGAGGGATACACACACACACACACACACACACACACAGCGAGAGAGGGATACACACGCAGCGAGGGAGGGACACACACGCAGCGAGGGAGGGAGGAACACACACACACAGCGAGGGAGGGACACGCACACACACACAGCGAGGGAGGGACACGCACACACACACAGCGAGGGAGGGACACGCACGCACACAGCGTGGGAGGGACACACACACACACACACACAGCGCGGGAGGGACACGAACGCACACAGTGAGGGGGACACGCACACACAGCGAGGGAAGGACACACACAAACACAGTGAGGTAGGGACACGCACACACAGCGAGGGAGGGACACGCACACACAGCGAGGGAGGGTCACACACACACAGGGAGGGAGGGTCACACACACACAGCGAGGGAGGGTCACGCACACACAGCGAGGGAGGGTCACGCTCACACAGCGAGGGAGGGACACGCACACACAGCGAGGGAGGGACAGGCACACACAGCGAGGGAGGGTCACGCACACACAGCGAGGGAGAGACACGTTCACAGCGAGGGAGGGACACGCACACACACACACAGCGAGAGGGACACAAACACACACACAGCGAGAGAGGGACACGTACACACTCACAGCGAGGGGCTTCACACACACAGACAGTGAGGGAGGGAGACACGCAGACATACGCACACACAAACACACACACAGTGAGGGAGGGACAAACACACACACACACACTCACACACAGCGAGGGAGGGTCACGCACACACAGCGAGGGAGAGACACGTTCACAGCGAGGGAGGGACACGCACACACACACACAGCGAGAGGGACACAAACACACACACAGCGAGAGAGGGACACGTACACACTCACAGCGAGGGAGGGACACACACAGTCACAGCGAGGGAGGGACACACACACACACAGCGAGGGAGGGACACACACACACACACACACACACAGCGCGGGAGGGACACGCACACACACAGCAATGGAGGGACACACTGCAAGAGGGGCACACACACAGCGAGGTTGAGACACACAGACACAGCGAGGGTGGGACATGTGGTCAGAAAGCGAGAGGGGACAAACACACACACACACAGCGAGGGGCTTCACACACACAGACAGTGAGGGAGGGAGACACGAAGACATACGCACACACAAACACACACACAGTGAGGGAGGGACAAACACACACACACACACTCACACACAGCGAGGGAGGGTCACGCGCACACAGCGAGGGAGAGACACGTTCACAGCGAGGGAGGGACACGCACACACACACACAGCGAGAGGGACACAAACACACACACAGCGAGAGAGGGACACGTACACACTCACAGCGAGGGAGGGACACACACAGTCACAGCGAGGGAGGGACACACACACACACAGCGAGGGAGGGACACACACACACACACACACACACAGCGCGGGAGGGACACGCACACACACAGCAATGGAGGGACACACACACACACAGCAAGGGAGGGACACACACACACACAGCATGAGGGACACACACAGCAAGAGTGACACGCACATATTGAGAGGCAAACATGCATGCACACATATTCACACGCGAGATAGGGACACACAGACACACAGTAAGTGAGTGATATCATACACACACATACAGAGCGAGTGGAGGATACCCTCACACACTGCAAGAGGGGCACACACACAGCGAGGTTGAGACACACACACACAGCGAGGGAGGGACACACACACACACACACAGCGAGGGAGGGACACACACACAGCGAGGGAGGGATACACACACACACACAGCGCGGAAGGGACACGCACACACATACAGCGAGGGAGGGGCACGCACACACACAGAGAGGGAGGGACACGCACACAAACAGAGAGGGAGGGACACACACACAGCGAGGGAGGGACACTCACACAGCGAGGGAGGGACACACACACACGCAGCGAGGGAGGGACACACACCCAGCGAGGGAGGGACACACACACACACACACACAGCGAGGGAGGGACACGCACACACACACACACACACAGCGCGGGATGGACACGAACGCACACAGCGAGGGAGGAACATGCTCACACAGCGAGGGAGGGACACGCTCACACACAGCGAGGGGGACACGCACACACAGCGAGGGAAGGACACACACAAACACAGCGAGGGAGGGACACACACAAACACAGCGAGGGAGGGACACGCACACACAGCGAGGGAGGGACACGCACACACAGCGAGGGAGGGACACGCACACACACACAGCGAGGGAAGGACACGCACACACACACAGCGAGGGAGGGACTCGCACACACACACAGCGTGGGAGGGACACGCACACACACACACACACAGCGCGGGAGGGACACGAACGCACACAGTGAGGGGGATACGCACACACAGCGAGGGAAGGACACACACAAACACAGCGAGGGAGGGACACACACAAGCACAGTGAGGTAGGGAAATGCACACACAGCGAGGGAGGGACACGCACACACAGCGAGGGAGGGTCACACACACACACAGGGAGGGAGGGTCACACACACACAGCGAGGGAGGGTCACGCACACACAGCGAGGGTGGGTTACGCTCACACAGCGAGGGAGGGACACGCACACACAGCGAGGGAGGGACAGGCACACGTAGCGAGGGAGGGTCACGCACACACAGCGAGGGAGAGACACGTTCACAGCGAGGGAGGGACACGCACACACACACACAGCGAGAGGGACACAAACACACACACACAGCGAGAGAGGGACACGTACACAATCACAGCGAGGGAGGGATACACACAGTCACAGCGAGGGAGGGACACACACACACACACAGCGAGGGAGGGACACACACACACACAGCGCGGGAGGGACACACACACACACAGCGAGGGAGGGATACACACACACACAGCGCGGAAGGGACACGCACACACATACAGCGAGGGAGGGACACGCACACACACAGCGAGGGAGGGACACGCACACACACACACACAGCGAGAGGGACACAAACACACACACACAGCGAGAGAGGGACACGTACACACACACACAGCGAGAGAGGGACACGTACACACTCACAGCGAGGGAGGGATACACACAGTCACAGCGAGGGAGGGACACACACACACACAGCGAGGGAGGAACACACACACACACACACAGCGCGGGAGGGACACGCACACACATACAGCGAGGGAGGGACACGCACACACACACACACACAGCGAGAGGGACACAAACACACACACACAGCGAGAGAGGGACACGTACACACTCACAGCGAGGGAGGGATACACACAGTCACAGCGAGGGAGGGACACACACACACACAGCGAGGGAGGGACACACACACACACACACAGCAAGGGAGGGACACACACACACAGCAAGGGAGGTACACACACACACACACACACACACACACACCATGAGGGACACACACAGCAAGAGTGACACGCACATAGTGACAGGCAAACATGCATGCACACATATTCACACGCGAGATAGGGACACACAGACACACAGTAAGTGAGTGATATCATACACACACATACAGAGCGAGGGGAGGATACCCTCACACACTGCAAGAGGGGCACACGCACAGCGAGGTTGAAACACACAGACACAGCGGGGGTGGGACATGTGGTCAGAAAGCGAGAGGGGACAAACACACACACACACAGCGAGGGGACACACACACACAGTGAGGGAGGGAGACACGCAGACATACGCACACACAAACACACACACAGTGAGGGGAGTTACGCACACACAGCGTGGGAAGGGGACACACACACACATACGCACACACACAAACACAGAACAATTGAGGGACACGTGCACACACAGTGATGTGTCTCCTCGGACGTGTAATTGTCCAGCTCTCACTCCAGTCTGCTCCCTCACAGGGTCACCGTCTCTGTGACTCCCAGGTACAACTAGGCCTCGATCCTCAGTGCTGATTTATATTCTCCCAGGTGTGAGTCAGCCTCAAGCTCCTGCTCCAAGTTGCTCCCTCACACGGTCACTCCCTCAGTGACTCGGTGCGGATTTCGAGCCTCCTGCTCTGCTTTTTATCCAAATCCAAGTCCCAGTCGGCCTTGACCCTCGCTGCTGATTTATATTCTCCCGCTCTGTGCTGCACTCGCTCAGGTTCTCTCCCCTTGTGACTCCCAGGTAATGGTGGGCATCAAGCCTCAACTGCGATTTATAACATCCCATTCCGCACTGCTCTCTTCCAGGATCGCAGTTGTGCCTGGAAGACAGTGGGAAAGAGGAGGATTAGACAGAGCAGAGGGTGTTACAGTGATTGAGGGAGCTGTAGGGGATGAAACAGGTTGTCTGTCAAGCTAGGCAGACCTGCAGTAACTAAAGAACGTTACTGGAAGATACAGTGAGAGTTGCAGACACTGAAGAAGACAAAGCAAATAGAGAGACGGTGGCTTGTTCATGACGGAGCTGTGTAGAATCTAAAGGGCTTCAAAGTTTGTGAGAAGATGTCTAGCACGGGTGCTCGTTTTTGTGGTTCTGTTCGTCGAGCTGGGAATTTGTGTTGCAGATGTTTCATCCCCTGTCTAGGTGACATCCTCAGGGAGCCTCCTGTGAAGCGCTTCTGTGATGTTTGCTCCTGCATTTATAGTGATTTGCATCTGCACTTCCAGCTGTCCGCTGCAGTGGCCGGTATATTGGGTCCAGGTCGATGTGCTTATTGATTGAAACTGTGGATGAGTGCCAAGCCTCCAGGAATTCCCTGGCTGTTCTCTGTTTGGCTTGTCCTATAATAGTAGTGTTGTCCCAGTCGAACTCATGTTGCTTGTCATCTGACTGTGTGGCTATTAAGGATAGCTGGTCGTGTCGTTTCGTGGCTAGTTGGTGTTCATGGATGCGGATTGTTAGCTGTCTTCCTGTTTGTCCTATATAGTGTTTTGTGCAGTCCTTGCATGGGATTTTGTACACTACATTGGTTTTGCTCATGCTGGGTATCGGGTCCTTCGTCCTGGTGAGCTGTTGTCTGAGAGTGGCTGTTAGATTGTGTGCTGTTATAAGTCCTAGTGGTCGCAGTAGTCTGGCTGTCAGTTCCGAAATGTTCTTGATGAATGGTAGTGTGGCTAGTCCTTTGGGTTGTGACATGTCTTCATTCTGTTGTCTTTCCCTGAGGCATCTGTGGATGAAATTGTGTGGAGTTTGACCCCACCCCACAGCTCACCAATAGGATAACACACTGAGAAACCTACAAAAAAAAACGGACAGATAACCTACAGAGAATGAAAACTGAAAGCAACAGCACCCTCAGATTTAATGGACTACCTAAAGTGCACAAACTCGACATCCCACTCAGACCCATAGTATCACTACCAGGGACACCATCACACAAACTGGCTAAAGAACTACAGCAGAAACTGAAACACCTGATCAGCGGATCCAGACACTCTATACAATCAACACAGGAATTCTTGGACATCATGAGAAATACACACATAGACAAGGAAGAAACTGTGGTCTCATTCTTTGTAATGGCACTGTTCACCTCTATCGACAAAACCCGAGCCAGAGAAACAATAGCCAACCTGCTGGACATACAGAACAGACAACAGGATGGTGAACCTATCAACAAAGACGGCATACGCAAACTACTGGATATGTGCCTCACAACACACTTCACATTCAACAACCAAATATATGAATATTTCAACGGCACCCCCATGGGCTCACCCATCTCTGGATTCATAGCAGAAGCGGTAATGCAAAGGTTAGAACAAACAGTCTTACCGCAAATTCAACCCAAACTCTGGGTCAGATATGTGGATGATACCTTTGCAATAATTAAAACCACAGAAAGAGAGAACACACACCGGATCATCAACGCCACACTCACAGGAATCCGATTCAGTAGAGAGGAAGAAAAGGGCAACCAACACCCATTCCTAGACGTGATGGCACAGAGAACACCGAACAGAGAATTCACCACAAAGGTATACAGGAAAGCCACACACACACAGACCGAGTCCTAAACTACGAAAGCAACCACCCCAACACTCACAAATGAATTTGCATCAAGACACTGTTCAAAACGGCCACAACACACTGCAGTACCAGAACTGCAAAAAGAGGAAGAAAAACACCTATACAATGTATTCGCCAAAAATGGATACCCGCGCAATTTCATTCGGGATTGTCTGTATGGATCTGCGGGACGACTGTCCTCTGATATTGATGAGGGCCGTGCAGATGATGTGGTTTATATGGAGTTCATTAAGGTCTTTGACAAGGTCCCACACGGAAGGCTAGTCCAAAAGGGAAGAGCCCATGGAATCCAAGGCAAGTTGGCAAATTGGGTCCTCAATTGGTGGAGGGTTGTTTTTGTGATAGAAAGCCATTGTCCAGCGGGTGTACCACAGGGATTTGTGCTGGAATCATTGCTGGCTGTTACGTACATTAATAACTTGGATATCAAAGCAGAAGGAATCATTAGTAGGTTTGCAGATAACATGAAAGGTGAGGGTGTTGCCCACAGTGAGGGGGATGGACTCTGGCTGCGGTCTGATATCGATCAGATGATAAACTGAGCAGAGTAATGGCAGACAGAGTTTACTTCTTTTCACTGTGAGGTAATGCACTGTGGCAAGTCTAATAAACGAATGATATACATCATGAATGGTAGGTCCTCCTGGAATACTGAGGAACACAGGGACCTTGGTGGGCAAGTCCCTGGATGTCTGGAGGTGTCAGCACAGATAGACAGGGTGGGGAATACACTTGAACTGGGAGCAGGAGAGCGAACCACATCCTGGTGGGGAACGTTGCTGGAGCTGCTCGAGAGGATTTAAACTCGTCTGGCAGGGCTGGGTGACCCCAAAGTGTCGTAAGGCCAGAAAGAAAGTTGAGGCTGGTACAAATGTTCAAGAGAAAAATATAAGTAGACAAGGCAGGCAAGAACATAGCTGACAATTAGGGAAAACTGGTGGATTAAACTGCAGTTATTTCAATGCAAAGAGCCAGACAGATAAGGCAGATGAACCCAGAGCATGGATGGGAACATGGGACTGGGATACCATAGATATTACAGAAACACAGCTGAGGGAGCAACAGGACCAGCAGCTCAATGTTCCGGAGACAGATGCTACAGGAAGGAAAGAACAGGAGGAAAAACAGGAGGAGAGCTGGTGGTTTTGATTGGGGGAAACATCCCAGCAGTACCTAGAGGGAGTATTCATGCAGGATCGCCTAGTTAAGCGATATTAGTGGAACCGAGAAATAAAAATTGGCCATTAGTTTTCTACGGTCGTACTACAGCGATAGGCAATGGGAGAAGAAGGAGCAAATATATCAAGAGATTTCAGATATCTCTTAGAATAATAGGGTTGTAATGATAGGGGATCTTAACCGTTCCAAACCTGGACTGGGATTGCTACTATGTTAAGCATTTGGATGGAAGGAATTTGTTAAGTGTGTTCCAAAAACTCCCAGTCATTATATAAGTGGCCCAACTGGAGAATTGGGCTAAACCTGACCTCCCCTTGGGAAACAAGGTCGGGAACGGGACTGAGATGTTCGTGGGGGAGCACTTGGGAAAGTTACCATAATTGTATTAGTTTGAAAATAGCGATGGAAAAGGACGGCCTGGTCCACAAGTTAAAGTTATTCAATGGAGCAAGATAGTATTCGACATGAATTTTTAAGTAGATCTGGGGAGGCTATTTGCAGATAAAGGGAAGTCTGGCAAGTAGGAATATTTTAAAACTGAGATAAAAGGAGTGTTTAGCGCCAGCGTGTTCCTGTTAGTGTGCAGCTCAATGCTGACTGAATTCAGAAACACTGGCTGAGTTTCGAGGCTGTGGACAACAAAAAAGAGGTCACATGTCAGATATAACTGGCTGACTCAAGGGAATCCCTTCAGGAGCATCAGGACTGTAGAAATATACTTAGGAAGGAAATCAGGAATGTAAAAATAGGACACGAGATAGCTTTGGAAGAGAAAGTAAAGGAGAACCCAAAGAGACTCTACAAGTGTATTAAGAGCAAAAGAAGAGCTCGGGACAAACCCGGTATCCTTAATGATCAATGAAGCCAACGATGTGTGAAACAACAAGATCCAAAACAAATATTTCACTTTGGAACTTACTGAGGATAAAGACTGGGCACTCAAGGAACAAAACAGTGTTTGGCCTGACTACTATTGGAATACTGTGTGCAATTCTGGTCTCAATGCCATCGGAAGGATGTTGTGGAACATGAAAGGGTTCAGAAGAAATGACCAAAGATGTTGCCAGGGTTGGAGGGTTTGTGCTTCAGGGAAACGCCTGAATAGGCTGGGGCTGTTTTCAGTTGAACCTGGGAGGCTGAGGAGTTAACCGATAAAAGGTGTTTAAAATCATGATGGTCATCGACAGGGTCAATAGACAAGGTCATTTCCCCAGGCGAGGGAAACTTTTCAAAGGGATCTAAAGGACAACTGGCTCCCGCAGAGTGGATGGAATAAGCTGCCAGAGCAAATAGTGGAGGCTGATAGAAATACATTTAAAAGGCATGTGGATGGGTGTATGAATAGCAAGGGTTCAGAGGGATATTGGCAAAATTGTGGCAAATGTGACTAGAAACGCCATGCAGGAGTTGGTCCGAAGGGCCTGTTTCCGTGCTGTACATCTCTATGACTCAATGTCTTGAAATGAGTCCACACTATAGAAAAGGAGGTGCTGGAGGTTTTTAAACACAAATGTAGATAAATCCCCAGGACCTGGTCAAATGTATCTCAGGACATTGTGGGAAGCTGGTGAAGAAATTGTAGGGCCCCTAGCAGAGATATTTGTACCATAGAGTGCTATGTGTGATAGGCTGTTAGACTGGAGGGTGGCATTGTGGACAGTGAAGAAGGTTTTTTGAGATTACAAAGGGATCCTGATGAAATGTGTGAATGGCTGAGAAACTGTAGATGGAGTTCAATCTGAATAAATGCGAGATAATGCATTTGGTACAACAAACACGGGCAGGACTTATACAATTAATGGCAAGACCTTCGGTAGTGTTGTAGAACAGAGGGACCTCAGGGTTCAGCTACATAATTCTTTGAAGTTTGCAACATGGAGAGACAGGATAGTTTAAAAAAAGGTGCTTGCCTCACTTGCTTTCATTGCTCAGTCCTATGGATATAGGAGTTGGGAAGTCATATTGAGATTATACAGGCCACTGGTGAGTCCTCTTCTGGAATACTGTGTCCCGTTCTAGTCGCCCAGTTATAGGAAGGATATTATTAAGCTGGAAAGGGTTCAGAGGAGATTTACTGGGATGTGGCTGGGTACGAAAGGCTTCAGTATAAAGAAACGCTGAATAGGTTGGTATTTTTCACTGAAACCTGAATGTTGACAGATGACCTCATAGAAGTTTATAAAATCATGAGGAGGATAGATAGAGTTAGTGGGAGTTGTCTTTTCCCATGGACAGGGGAGTTTCAGGACAAGGCACTACATTTTTAAGTTTAGAGGAGTGACATTTAAAAAAAAGACACGAGAGGCACATTGTTACACAGAGGGTGGGTTGTGTGTGGAATGAACTTCCCAAGGAAGGGGTGAACATGGGGACAATTACAATGTTTAAAAGACATTTGGATTAGTTCAGGAATAGGAAAGGTTTGAAGGGATATGATCCAGGAACAGGCAGGTGGGATGAGATCCGTTTTAGAGTATGGTTAGCGTTAACCGAACAGTGCGGTCTGACTCTCTGAGTATGATCATAATGCTGTGTCATTAATTAAGAAAGGCTGCAAGAGAAAGCCAGGGAACTACAGACTGATGAGCGAGACATCAGGGTGGGTCAGTTGTTGGAGGTCATTCTGAGAGGTAGGCCTTACATGCATTTGGAAAGATAAGGCCTGATTACGGACAGCCAGTATGGCTTTGTGCGTGGGAAAACATGTCCCACAAACTTGACTGGAGTTTGCTCAAGATGTGACCAAAAAGATAGACGAAGGCAGAGCAACAGACGTTGTTTCTGGCTTCTGCAAACCCTTGTTCAGGATGTAGCATAATACATTGGTTAGTAACGGTAGATCACAAGGGGTCAGGGAGAGCTAGCCAACTGGATACTAAATGGGATAACAGTGGGAGACAGAGGGTGGTGGGAGAGGGTTGTTGTTCAGACTGGGGCCTCTGACCAGCAGTGTGCTGGAAGGATTGGTGCTGGGACCACTGTTGTGCACCATTTACATAAACAATCTGAGTGAAAAGATAGCACTCCCTGTTAGTATGTTTGTGGATACCAAGATGAGTGGAAGAGTGGGCAGCGAATATAGTTATCGAAGGGGATGTTAATCAACTGGGCCAGTGGGCCAAGGAATGAAAGATGGAGTTTAATTCAGGAGTTGGATCTAGTTCAGACAAACCAGGGAGGACTAACACAGTTAATGGTTGTGCCCTGGACAGTGTTGTAGAAAAGGGAGAGACCAAGGGGTGCAGTTACATTGTTCATTGGACTGTCATCACAGGGTGACAATTGAAAGCGGCAATTGGCACACTTGTCTTCATTGGTCAGAGCATTCAGTACATGAGTTGGATATATTGGTAACATTGTCGTCTATATTTCTCCTGGGCAGAGGAGGCCATGGGGTGACGTTATAAAGGTTTATGAAACCATGCAGGGCCGAAGTAAGGTGAATTGCCGAGGGTAGGTGAGTCCATAGCAGGAGGCATAAACGTGAGGTGTGAGAGCAAGGATTTAAAGAGGGAGCTGAGGGGCAACATTTTCCACAGAGGATGGTGCATAGACGGAATGGACTGCCAGAGGAAATGGTAAAAACAAGTACAACATGGAAAATACACTTGGGCAGGTACATGGAGAGGAAAAGATTTGAAGGGATATGGGCCAAACATCGGCAAACGCAACTCATTCCATTTTGGGAACCTTGGCCGAAGAGTCATGCCGCACAGAAACAGACCCTATGTCTCCAGTTATTGGAGGAGGAGACTACTGAGACAAGGCATGTTGTAGTGACTGAAGCAAGGTACAGTGATAAGGATGGTCATCTGGACTGGAGGTTTCAAATATGTGAAATAATTGGTGAGAGGGGAGGAAATGACAGAGATAGGAACTGTTATAGGAGTTAGAATGATTGAAGACACTGGTCCTCAATACAAGCCATAGATACAGTGTTGGAGAGGGAATTGGGAACAGAAAAATCCCAGGCAGCATTACCACCCTCTCGTGGGAGGCCTGCTTTCCCCTCAGTTGTTCTGATGCTCCCTAAGAATGCACAGGCCTGGACTGATAACTGGGAACTCCCGATGCTGTCTCATTACAACAAAACTTGCAGCAGGCGTGGTGATTGAGCCTGGTGTGTATCTGTACTGTGCTCCCCCTCCAGCACTTTCTCTATGTCATGTCTTGTTAGCTGATGTTTGGATCACCCTTATTACTTTCTGCTCTGTGCACTGGAATGATCTTAACTGGCAGCAGGATTTATTGAAGACTCCCGACCTCCCTGACTTTGTCTTTCTGGCTGACTAATCATCGTGCCAACCAGCAGTTGGCAAGTCTATTGAGACAGGAACTCCATGAGTACTTGTAGAAGACACAGAAATTGGCAAAATGGGAAATTAGACTAATGCTTTGAGGGTTACACATATAGAATGGCACTGAGCCCACAGAGATCTGGAAAATCCCAGTCTCCATTCCTGACCTGTGCTGCCTCATCTCTCTGGAGTGGAGAATTCTGTTGGCTCATGATCTGGAGTAGCTTCAAGAGTGAGAGACGCTGACAGAGGCAGCAATTAGACCCACACAGTGAGGGATACTGCATGGAGAGGTACTGAGTCACATCACCAGAGTGCCAGGTCAAACAATTGTGCAGGAAGAAAGAGTTTTGATTCATGTTGCACTGGGATATACAAACTGTGAGCAGACGAGGTGATGGCCTAGTGGCATTATTGTGTGACAATTTATCCAGAAACTCAGCAAGTGTTCTCTGGACACAGGTCCAAATTCCACCATTGCAAATGATTGAATGTGAAGTAAATGCTTCAAAAACGATGTAATTAAAATCTGTAAGTGAGTATTAAACAATTGCTGATGTTAAGAAAAATCCATCGGGTGCATTCCCGTCTTTAGTGAAGTAATCTAAGATGGGACTGGGATATCACAGGTATTACAGAAACAACAGCTGAGGGAGGGACAGGACAGGCAGCTCAATGCCCCAGGGGACAGATGCTGCAGGAAGGACAGAAGGGGAGCTGAGAGAGGAGGAGAGCTGCTGGTTCTGATTGGGTGAACCATCCCAGCAGGACTGAGAGAGGATATTCCTGCGGGACCACCCAGTGACGCTGTGTCCGTGGGATTAATCAGTAACAATGAGTCTTCCCTTTCCTCTGATTGTTCTACAGACCCCGAGAGCCCCGCCCTCCTGCACCTTGACCTTCTCAAGATGGCGGACCTGAGCACTCCTTCTTCCCTCAAACAAATGGCGGCCGTTTCCCTGATCAGAGACCGCCGCCTCCTTATCCGGCCCTGGAGGGTCTTTTCCGAGTATTTTAACCTGTATCCAGGACTTGTGAATTCTCTCCGCTCCTTTCTCCCAGCGAGGCTCCCACACACCGGCTCTGAGCGCCGCTCTCTGAAGCCGATCGCAGCCGCTGCCGGAGAAAGCAGCTCCACGTCTCTCTCTCTCTCTGACCTGACCAATGTGACACTGCGCATGCTCTGCATAAAAACAAAACTGCGCGTGCGTCTGAGGTTATCAGAGCGTTTATAGAGAATATTCATATCTGCACAGACTGATGGGTAAAATACTAGTCATTAACAATTGCTTTGTCGAGTTATAGTCATAGCGATGTCTAACATGCAAATTGTCCGGTCCAAATCAACCATAGCGGCCAGGTATGTAAATTACCAATCGTTCTGGGAGTTTGAAAAGAAGTTTCTTACTCGAGTAGTGTAAATCGATTGGAAATATGTACGTTATCAGATTTACATTTCAACTGCAGTATTTTTTTAAAATCTCACATTGATTTATGAGAGACGTTTAATGCTCCACTTTGTCGTGAGAATGATCAATCCTGCAAAATAGTTTGCTCTCTGACCAATCTTGAAGCGTTCACTCCCGAGAATGCTTTGGCCCCTCTCCTCATTCACTCTGGTTGGAGGACCGGCCGCTACTCGGTCCTCCTGTTCCGCACCTTCCTCCCAATTGCAGAGTTGATTCTGGCGTGACTTAGCAGGTAAGTGACAAAGGAAGATCGAGTCGATGTTTTGCGACGCGGTGAAAATATCCCGAATCTTGGACCGAGAGGCCTGGGTTCAATTCACAGCTTGTGCAGATGTGTGTAATAACAACTTTTAGCAGGTTCATTAGGAAAACCAAGGGAAGTCAGGAACAGAGTGAAAACAAGAGAAAATGCATGCAATGTGGTGGGGCTCTCAATGCTCAGATGATTTGACTCTTTACCAAACGTTTCAGGGTCCCAGTACAGACTGTTGCACTTCTTTTAGTGCACAGCCAGATACTACGATTGTGGGGCAAAGTGGTGGGATTTCGAGGTGCTTTTCTGGAAGGCGCTCGGTTTTTGTGGTGAAAACAGTTGAGAAGGAGTCGGGTTTTGTATGGAGCTACCTGTCCCCCTCCTGTTGCAGCCTCTTGTTATTGCCCTGACTCTACCTTGTACATGGAGAAAGTGAGGACTACAGATGCTGGAGATCAGAGCTGAAAAATGTGTTGCTGGAAAAGCGCAGCAGGTCAGGCAGCATTCTCTACCTCGTACATGTTTGGTAGACATCAGTGACACTTCGTAAGCCCACAATACAAGATCCATCACTCTGTTTAAGACAGTAAAAATCTCTTGTCGCACAATAGTCAGAGAACAATACAGCGCAGAACAGTCCCTTCGATCCTTGATGTTACGCCAACCTGTGAACTATTCTTAGCTTGTCCCCCTACACTATCCTGAAATCACCCATGTGCTTCTCTAGAGGATTGTTTAAATCTCACTAATGTGGCTGAGATAACTACATTAGTAGGTAGTGGATTCCATGCCCTAACCACTCTGAGGAAAGAACCTGCTTCTGACATTTGTCTTAAATCTATCACCCCTCAATTTGTAGATATGCCCCCTCATACACAGTAATGTCATCATCCTAGGAAAAAGACTTTCACTGTCTACCCTATCTAAGCTCTGATCATCTTGTATGTCTCTATCAAATCCTCTCTTAGCCTTCTTCTTGCCAATGAGAACACGTTCAAGTCTCTCAACCTTTCCTCATAAAACCTTCCCTCCAGACCACACAACATATCCTCTGCGCCTTTTCCCATGCTTCCACATCCTTCCAGAAATATGGGCACCAGAACTTCACACAATATTCCAAATATGGCCGCACCAGTGGTTTGTATATTGCAGCATGACATTGCGGCTCCAGAACTCAATCCATCTACGAATGAAACCTAACACACTGTATGCCGCCTTAACAGTACTGTACACCTGGGTGGCAACTTTCAGGCATCCATGTACATGGCCTCCAACATCCTTCTGCACATCTACACTACCAATAATCTTTCCATTGTCCCAGTACTCTGCCTTCCTGTTATTCTTCACAAAGTGCATCACCTTACATTTAGCTGTATTGAACTCCATTTGCCACCATTCAGCCCAATTCTGCAGTTTATCCAAGTCCCCCTGCAACCTGTAACATTCTTCCACACTGTCCACGACTCCACCGACTTTCGTGTCGTCTGCAAATTTACGAATCCATCCACTTATGCCTGCGTCTAAGACTTTTATAAAAATGACAAACAGCAATGATCCCAAAACAGATCCTTGTGGCACACCACTAATAACCGCACTGGAGGCTGATTATTTTCCATCATCCACCATTCGCTGCCTTCTTTCAGAAAGCCAGTTTCTAATCCAAACTGCTAAATCACACTCAATTCCATGTCGCTGCATTTTCCCTAACAGCCTACCATGTGGAACCTTATCAAAGGCTTTACTGAAATCCATGTATACCACGTCAACTGCCCTACCCTCATCTATATGCTTGGTCACTATCTCAAAAAACTCAATGAGGTTTGTGAGACACGACCTGCCCTTGACGAAACCATATTGACGATCTGAAATCATATTGTTGTTTGCCAGATGATTACAAATAGTGTCTCTTATAATCTATACCAAAACCTTTCCTACAACAGAAGTAAGGCTCACTGGTATATAATTACCTGGGTCATCTCTACTGCCCTTCTTGATCAAGGGCATAACATTTGCAATCATCCAGTCCTCTGGTACTGAACTTGTAGGCAATGACAACTCAATATCAAAGCTGAAGTCTTTGCTATCTTCTCCCTAGCTTCCCAGACAATCTACGGATAAATCCCATCTAGCCCAGGGGACTTTTCTACTTTCAATCTTTCTAGAATTGATAACACCTGTTCGTAACTAACCTCGATTCTTTCTAGTCTCACACCTTCTACCTCATTATTATCTACAATATTCTAATTTTCCTGAGTGAAAACCAATGAGAAATGTTCATTTAGCACCTTTCCGATTTCCACAGTATCCACAATCAACTTCCCACTTCTGTCTTTGATTGGCCCTATTCCTACCCTATCCTTTATTCCTCACATACCTATAGAAAGCTTCAGGGTTCTCCTTTATTCTATTCGCTAAAGACTGCTCGTGTCCTCTCTTTGCTCTTCTTAACTCTCTTTAAATCCTTCCTAGCTGATCTGTAAGTCTCCATCGCCTCATCTGTACCATTTGTCTCATCAACACATAAGCCTCCTACTTCTTCTTAACAAGAGATGCAATTTCTGTGATAAACCATGGTTCCCTTACCTTATCACTTCCTCCCTGCCTGACAGGGACATACCTATCAAGGACACGCAATATCTGTTTCTTAAACCAACTCCACATTTCCATTGTATGCATCTACTGCATTTCGCTACCCCATCCTATGCATCCTAATTCTTGCTGAATCGCATTATAATTGCCACTGCCCCATCGATATGTCTTCACCTGTGGTATGGACCTATCCCTTTTCATCGCTAAACTAAACATAACTGAATTATGATCACTCTCTCCAAAGTGCTCACCTACAACTCAATCAAACACCTAGTCCGGTTCATGACCAAGCACCAGATCCAATGTGGCCTCCCATCTTGTCGGCCCTTCGACATACTGTGTCAGGAAACCCTCCTGTACACGTTGGACAAAAACTGATACATCCGACGTACTAGAGTTATAGCATTTCCAGTCAATGTTGGGGAAGTTAAAGTCCCCCATAATGACCACCATGTTACTTTTACTCCTACCCAGAGTAATTTTGCTAATCCTCTCTTCCCCCTCCCTGGAACTCTGTGGTGGCCTATAAAAAATCCAAGCAGTGTGACCTCCCCTCTCCTGTTTCTAACCTCAGCCCATACTATTTCAGTAGACAAGTCCTCATCAAATGTTCTCTCAGCCACCGTTATACTATCCTTGACTAACATGACATGCATGGGCCCATTGCGGTGCTTCAAACTCCATGAGGCAGCCATACTGTCTATGACAGACAGACTCAGTCTGGAACCTCCTCTATCCTTAAGACCTTATGCACTGCCTATGCTCCTCCATTTCCCCTTTGCACATTCCCTTTTCAACCCAACCCACCTGCATCACTCCACAATTGGAGCTGTCAAGGGCAGAAGTCTGTGGAATAGCCTCCCTAACCTTCTCTATCCTCTTTTAAGATGCATTTTAAATCATTCTCTTTAATCAATGCATAGGATGGGGTAGCGAAATGCAGTAGATGCATACAATGGAAATGTGGAGCTGGTTTCAGGAACAGATATTGCGTGTCCTTGATAGGTATGTCCCTGTCAGGCAGGGAGGAAGTGATAAGGTAAGGGAACCGTGGTTTATCACAGAAATTGCATCTCTTGTTAAGAAGAAGTAGGAGGCTTATGTGTTGATGAGACAAATGGTACAGATGAGGCGATGGAGACTTACAGATCAGCTGGGAAGGATTTAAAGAGAGTTAAGAAGAGCAAAGAGAGGGGCTTAGGAGATTTGCCATTGTGAAAGATTCCATACAAAGCAAGTAGTTGTTGTTATTGCTGTACATTAGGAGAAACAGGAATGATGCATTCAAAATTCTAACAAGAAAGTCACTGATAGGTGCAGTGTGTAGGCCAAATAATAACTTCACATTGGGATGGGCAATAAACAAAGAAATAACTAAAGCCTGTAAAAATGGTACGGCTATTACCATGGGTGATTTTAATCTACATGTAGATTGGTCGAACCAGCTCAGTCAGGGTAGCCTTGAGTTTATTAAATGTATCCATGATAGTTTTCTTGAACAATATGAAATGTACCCTTAAAGGAGCAAGCTATCCAAGATCTGGCCCCTGTGCAATGAGACAGGAATAATTAATGACCTCATAGTTAGGGATCCTCTTGGAAGAAGTGATCACAGTATGGTTGAAGTTAGAATACATATGGAGAGTGTGAAGATAAAATCTAATACCTTGGTCCTGTGCTTGAACACGGGAAACCAAAATAGAATGAGGGAGAACCTGGATAAAGTAGACTGGAAACAAAGATTTTATGGTGGGACAGTTGATGAGCAGTGAAAGATTTTCAAAGACATTTTAGGAAGTGCTCAGCAAAGGCATATTCCCGTGAAAAGGAAGGACTGTAAGAAAAGGCGGTGGACAAAAGATAGGGAATTCTACACCAGTTAGTTTATTATCTGTAGTTGGAAAGATGCTTGGGTCTATTATCAAGGAAGAAATAGCAGGGAATCTCGATAGAAATTGTCCCATTGGGCAGACAGAGCATGGATTCATAAAGGGCAGGTCATGCTTGACAAATCGTTTGGAATTCTATGAAGACATTTCGAGCAAGGTGGACAATGGGGACCCAGTGGATGCGGTGTACCTGGATTTCCAAAAGGCCTTCAACAAGATGCCATGCAAGTGGCTGTTGCATTATATAAGGGTGCATGGGATAGAGTATCAGCATGGATAGAAGATTGGTTGACTAACAGGAAGCAAAGAATGGGGATAAATAAGCCTTATTCTGGCTGGCAATCATAACTAGTCGTGTGCCTCTAGGATCAGTGTTGGGACTGCAATTATTTAGAATTGATACAGATGATTTGGAGTTGGGGACCACATGTAGGGTGTCAAAGTTTGCATATGAGACTAAGATGAGTAGCAGGACAAAGTGTGCGGAGGACTGGGAAACTTTGCAGAGCAACATAGATACATTGAGTGAGTGGGCAATGGTTTGGCAAGTGGAATATTATGTTCATAAATATAAAGTCATACTCTTTGGTTGGAGTAACATTAATAAAAAGATTATTACTTGAATTTTTAAAAAGTTACATTATTTGCTCTGCCGAGGCACCTGAGCATCCTTCTGCAGGAGGGTTGGTCACCAGGTACAACAATCAGTTCAGAAGGCAAATGGGATTTTGTCCCTCATTGCTGAAGGGATTGTGTTTAAAAGCAGAGGTTATGTTCTAGCTATAGTGGGTGCTGGTGAGGCCACACCTGGAGTACTGCATGCAGTTTTTATCTCCTTCCGTGCTCAAGGATGTACTGGCACTAGAGGGGGGTGCAGAGGAGGTTAACTATGTTGATTCCGGAGGTGAGCAGTTTGGTTTAACAGGGACTGAGTAGATTGGGATTATATTCATTGGAATTCAGAAGAATGGAAAGATATAAAATAATGAATGGAATGAATAAAATAAAAGTAGAGAGGATGTTTCCATTGGCAGGTGAAGCTGGGACAAGAAGGCATCACCACAAGGTTAGAGGCAGCAAATTTAGGAGTGAATTGAGAAGGAATGTCTTGACCTCGATGGAGTACATTGCCCAGGGAAGTAGTTGATGCTAGTTCAATGAACGTTTTTAAAGCTAAGTTAGTTTTTTTAAAAAAGAAATAATTAACTAAGGAATACGGTCAAAACATGGGTAAATGGTTCTGCATCCACAAAATGATCAGCCATGATCTTATCGAATGGTAGAGCAGGCTCGAAGGGCAGGACAGCCTTCTCCTTTTCCAAGATCTTTTGTTCTGATGTTATGCATTCCTTCCTCACTCGTGACTTGGAGGTGCTGGTGTTGGATTAGGATGGACAAAATTAAAATTCACAGAATACCAGGTTATAGTCCAACAGGTTTATTTGGAAGCACTACTTTGCTGGTCCTTCATCAGGTGGTTGTGTGATTTTTAACTTTGTCCCTCACTCTTGTAACTGAGAAACAGCAACAAAAGCCACGAAGCAGTGCGCAAGCTCCAGCCAACAGTTGGTATTGTGGACAATCTCAGAATACAATGGGATATTGATCAGATGGTCCAATGGGCTGAGGAGTGGCAGATAGGATTTAATTTAGACCGATTAGGATAGGATATCTGGTTATCATCGACAGGTTGGACTGAAGAAGTGATTGATGTCAGCGGCGGACCAATGCATAAGTAGGGGAGGAGCTGGAGGACCTGGCGGGGCAGTTGGTCCTCCGACCAATCAGTGAATGGGGGCGGGACTAGACTATACCACGTGATCATCCTCGCGGTGGGCGCGAATCTTCGGAGTGTGGCGCGCGGAGTGCTGTCGGTAAAGAAAGAAATAAACAGCAGGAAGCGGGAGGGAAATGGTGTTGGTATGGTCTGAGAGGTTTTACAATCATTTGGTACACATCGGAAAATACAAATTTGAAACTTACAGTCCCGTTTTTGCAGCAAACGGGAAAATGCCTCGTTGAGTGATCGGCCCGAGTGAGCGCCGCCATCTTTATTCGGGGCAACGATTCACTGGATACGTGCGCGGCCGCCAGCTTTGTAGGGGGCAAAGTTCAGAGGGATGTATGTGCAGCCTTCCCTGGTAAAAAGAGTGATAGGGCAGGATTTACACAGAGCACATTCAAACCCAGAGAAATGTTTTTTTTTTCTGGATTTGTTTCGTCATTCATTTAAATGATATGGATGTGAATAGAGGCCGTATAGTTAGTAAGTTTGCAGGTGACACCAAAATTGGAGGTATTGTGGACAATGAAGAAGGTTATCTCAGAGTACAGTGGGATATTGATCAGATGGGCCAATGGGCTGAGGAGTGGCAGATAGGATTTAATTTAGATAGATTAGGTTAGGATATCTGGTTGGCATAGTTTGGACTGAAGAAGTCTGTTTATGTGCTTGACACTTGTTCATTATCGAGCTTCCTCCGTCTCTCATGGGTGTATTTTTGCACTGTATAGTATTTTACAATTACTTTCACAGCTGTTTTGTAAATGAATTGAAAAATGTAGAGCTGGAAAAATACAGCAGGCCAGGCAGCATCCGAGGAGCAGAAGAATCGACTTTTCGGGCATAAGCCCTTCTTCAGGAATGTTAATGAATTGTCCACTGCTGCGCGGCTCCTGACCATATGCTGTTCCATTATCAGGTTATTTTTTCCACAATATCTTTGACAGTCAAGAATTGTTTTTTCCAATAAGCGAGTGCATTTTCCTTCAATTTCTGACAGTCAAAGTCTGCACCATTTTCATTCCTTGTAATTCATATTGCACTCCCTGAAACATCAACTGCGTATTTCTCCTTCCACAGAAACCAGTGATCCATGCCAAAGACTTGTTGCCTGTGGAGACGGTGATGTTTGACTTCCTTGTACTGCTGCAGTTTGTATAGTGAAGGTGCTCCCACAACGTGATTGGGTAAGAGACATTACAGATTATTCACTCAGCGATATTGAAGAGTAGATGATATCTGTACAAATCATCATGGTTTTAATTTCACAAAAATATTATTCAGAACTTTTGACATAAGGCTACAGATGGAGAATATTGTGTCCAGTGACCAAAACTATTGCCAAATAAGCAGTTTTTCAGGAATGCCTTAAAGGAAGAAAGTAGATCTTAGAGGATTAGAGTGGGGATTCCAGACCATGTTCCCTTGGAGTCTATAGGAACAGTCACACAGGTGAACTCAAAAATAAACACATAATTGAGAGTCTGAACTAAAATGAGTTATTGAGATATGAAAGGGTGTGTGGTGCAGGGAGATAGGAATGATTACAGCCAGGAATTAATTCAAAGGTGCGAAAGTAAAATGGGATTCTTTTGATTGATCAGCAAGTTTTGGGACAAGTGAGCACTTCGGCAGTAGAGTTTTCAATTTTCTTGAGATTATCGGGAGGGTGAATGTGGGATGCTGGCCAGGAGTGGGTTTAGATAATGAAATCTAGAGTTAACAAAAGGAATGAATGAGAGTTTCAGCAAATGAGCTGAGACTGTGGTGAGGTTAGGTGATATGACTGAAGTCAAAATAGTGGTCTTGGAGGGGTTTTGTCATCCTCACCTCATTCAGCTGTTTGTCAGTTTGTGAATCAAGTCTGTAACAAGCTCAGGAACTGAGTGCCCAGTTTGGGTTCTGCCAGGGCCATCGCTGAGCAGGTTATTGCTGAGCAGGTGCTTGACAGCACTGTTGATGACACCTTCCATCACTTTACTGCTGAGCGAGTGTTCACTGATGGAGGGGAATTGGCTGAGTTGGATCTGCTCTGTGTTTTTGTGTTGGAACATCCCTGAGCAATTTTCCACAAAGTCAGTAGGTGCCAGTGCTGGAGCAGTACTTGCCTTGGTGGGCAGCAGGTTCTGGAGCACAGCCAACAGTATTATTGCCAGAATATTGGCAGGGCCCATACCTTTACACTGCTTATCCATTTCTTGATCTGATTTGAAATGAGTTTTCAACCAAGTCGATTCATATCTGTGATGTCAGGGACCAATCGAGAAGGCTCATCCACTTGGCATTGCTAGCTGAAAATCGCTGCTAATGCTGTCCTCTTATCTGTTGTATGAATGTGTGAGACCCCTCCATCAGTAAGGGTGAGGATATCTGTGATGCTTCCTCCAGTGGGTTGTTTAATTGTCCATCACTATTCTTGACTAGGTGTGGCAGAACTGCAGAACTCAGATCTAATCTATTGGTTATGGGATCACTTAGTTCTATTTGGTGTTGCTTGTGCTGTTTGGCATGCAGGTTTGGTAGCTGCACCAGGTTGGCACCTCATTTTTAGGTATGCCTGGTACTGCTCCTGGCATGCCCTCCTGCATTCACCATTGAACCAGGGTTGATTCCCCTGGCTTGATGTTAATGGTTGAATGGGGGATATCAGGCCATGAGATTTCAGGTTGGGCTGGAGTACAGTTCTGCTGCTGTTGTTGGCCCACAGTGAGGCGGACGTTGCAGCGTCAAGAGGGCTGATTGTGTGGTTGTATTTGCTAGTGCATTGGTAGATGTAATGTGGTCCATCTAGTTTCATACCTTTGTTGAGACTGTGCAGTGATTAATACAATAAGTGACTTGATGGGCCATTGACGGGTTTCTTTCCCTCAAGGACATTGTCAATGGCAGAAAAACATCCCCAATGGTTCCATGGCAAACAGTCGATTCTTCATTCCAGTTATTTTTTTCTTGACTACACAGCCACCCTCTACCGATTTGTAATTCAAACCTGAACTTCAGTTGTATATTTTAATATTCTTGATAAATGATAAATACGGCAGGTTTGTTCACTTATTTTTAGAATCGCTATCACTGGTTTTGTTTATTATTTTGGAAATAAAAAAAATGTCCATTATCCTGTCTCCTCCATCCGCCCCTCCAACAACAAGAGTGAGGAGCACATGGAGTTTCTTTGTCAATAACATTGAGACAATCCGATCAGCTGCCTCTGCTTCTTTCCTCCCTCTCCACTAGCCCACCGAGCCAAACTACCTCAAAAGGGTGCTCCTCATTTTAGATCTAAACTTGCATTTCCTAGAGTCTCTTGTCAAGCCTTATTAGAGGTCATCTTGACCATTTACCCTAGTGTAGCTAAATCATGGACATTCGAAATCTCTCTCTCATCCTCTTGCTTGTCACCCCCACCCCCCCACCCCCCCAACCCCCCACCCCTTGCAATTCACAGATATTGTTCCATGATCTGTCTGTCTGTCTTTTCTGGTTATGTCCTTCTCTCCCATTCTGCTAAAACCTAATATTTGACCTCACCATCATTGGAAAAATCCTGCTCCATCTCCACTCTCCCTTTCCTTTCTGAATTCATTGTATTTGGTGTCCCTCCAGGATCTATCTTTGGTCCATCCTGTTTCTCACCCACATACTGCCAGAAGGTAACATCGCCCAAAAGCACTGTGTTAGGTTTCACTTGTATACTGACAATGTCCAGCTCTCCCTCCCCATCATCCGTCTCCATTACTCCACTATTACTCAGTTATCAAACTGCTTACCACACTTAGATTAGCTGCAATTCACTCCAATGAAACACTGTAATTGTTAAACCCATTGCCTTCAGTTGCTATTCCAAATTCATTTCCCTTACTGCTGTGTCCCTCCCTCTCACTGGGAAGTGTCTGAGGCAGAACTACATTCTTCACAATATTGCTTTCATATCTGACCCCAAGGTGACCTTCTGATCAGACATCTACACAATCACAAACACCAGGAATTCCAATTTCTAAAACGTTGCTTGTCTCCTTCTCACCCCAGCTCTATTGCTACTGAAACCCTAACCTGTGTCGGTGTTGTCTTTAACTTGACAAATCTGAAACAGAACCCTTGATTCCGCGACTGACCCAGAATCTGGTCCAAGACTCACCCGTAATCGGACACATCCTCTCCATATTTACCCTGTCAACTCTCGACAGAATCCTGTATGTTTCAAAGAGATCACCTCTCATTCTTCCAAAGTCCAGTGAGTAGTTTCCCAGCTTATTCAGCCTTTGCTTACAGTATAATCACTTCAAAGCAGGGATCATCCCAATGGATCTTCTCTGAAATGCCTCCAATAAACTGCTCTATTTCGTTAACTAAAGCGACCAAATCTGTTCACGTTACTCCAGATGTGGTCTCACTCGCCATTTGTTTAGTTGCCCTAAGGTATATACTCCAAACTCTTATATTGCAAACTCTTTGAAATAAGGGACAGCATTCCATTCCCCTTCCTGATTCCATGTTGTAACTGTGTGCTAGCTTTCTGTGATTCCTGCTCATTTTCCCCCAGTCCCTTTGTGGTGCAGCTTTCTACAGTTTATCCCAAGTTATACTCTATTTTCCACCCACGAGGCACAGTGGCATCACTGTGTAAAAGATCAAGTCAGCATTGTCCTACCCGACCATAGGACTGCTCTCTCATTAGAGAGAGATGTCTGGTCGCGGTTAACCTGAATATTATTACAGCGCAGGCAAGGGGAGAGGTTGAAAAGGAGAGTACATTAATTGTGGATGGTTATTCTTGATGTGTATTAGCAACACACATGTCACGTGAACAATTAATGTTAAAAAAGCCCCACAAATTCTGCAACTAAAATCCCCCATTCCTTGAACCAACCTGGTAAATCTCCAGTGCCCCCCTCTCAGGGACCTTGCCATCCTTCACAATGTGTGGGCGATCTATGGTTCGCACAGACCCAGCTGCTCTGAACCCTGTGGGTGATAGCATAGAGCAACAGTTGCACTAAACCTCACTGTCTGGAAGAGAGTGAGAGACAGAAATCCCGATGGCATTTAAAATCTATTTAGGAACATACTTGCAAGGCCAAGGCTGACAGGTCTATGGGCTCTGTGCTGGAAAATGGGATTAAAATAGTTAGCTGGGAGATTTCTTCACAGCATAAACCCAATGGACCACAAAACCGTTTTCTGTCATGTAGACCACAGACGCATAATATCGGGATATGACAAGCCACAATAGAAACCAGGTCAGAGAAGGTGATATTAGAATAGATGATACGTGATTGATTCATGTTTAATGGAGGAAAATGTGACAGAGGTTAAGCAGGACATTGTGGAGCTCTGGGTGCAGAATCTGAAATAAAAATGGGTTATCCTGAAGGCTGGAATTAAAGAAAGGCACATCATAGAGATTTGTGAGGGTGGACAAGATTAAAGAGAGAGAGGGTGTTGAGACTGGAGGAGATTAGATATTGGAGGATGTTGCAGAGATTGAAATGTTTTTGGTGCAGAGATAGTGATAGTTCTGAGGCTAGAGAGGAATTATAGAGATAAGCATGAGTTGTTAGCTTTCCCAACACTACCTCTTTACTGATAATGATTGTTTCTCTGTCCTCATCTGCCATTGCCTCCATAGGCTTGCGACAATGAGAGTACACAGACAGTATGTTCCTGTTAAGGCCAAGGCTGGGAGGCGTCGAGAATGCTGCATGACCTGCGAAATTGAGGCTCTGGTGAAGAAAATGAAGGAAGGATATGGCAGGTACAGACCACTGTTTGTGTGAATCCCGAGAGGACTATAAGGGCAGTAGGAGTATGCTCGCGGGAAGCCAGGAGGCAAAAAAGGGGACATGAGATAGCTTTGGGAAATAGGTTTAAGGAGAATCCAAAGAGATTCTACAAATACATTAAAGACAAAAGAATAACTAGGCAGAGAATAGCAACCCTCAAAGATCAACAAGATTGTCTATGGAACAGCAGGATGTGGGAGAGATTCTGCAAGTATTTCATGTCAGTTTTTACTGAAAGGGGATATGGAAGTTAGAGAAGTTGGAGAAATAAATAGTGATAACTTGGCAAGTGTACATATTACAGAGGAGGAGGTACTGGATTTCTTAAAATGCATAAAGGTGGATAAATTCCTGGAATCTGATCAGGTGTATCCCAGAAATTTGTGGGTAATTAGGGAAGCTTTTGCTGGGCCCCTCGCTGCAATAATTGTATCATCGATCGCCACAGGTGAGGTGCTGGAAGACTGGTGCCATTATTTGAGAAAGGTGGTAAGGAAAAGCCAGGGAACTATAGACCGGTGAACCTGAAGTCAGTGGCAGAGAGGTTGTTGGAAGGGATTGTCAGGGATAGGATTTACACGTCATTGGAAAAGCAAGAAATGATTAGGGAAAGTCAGCATGGCTTTGTGCATTGAAATCATTAACTTGGACTTGAGAAAGACACAAGGTTTCACATAACACACTGGTTAGCAGGTTCAACACCATAGAATTCTGGCGGAACTGGCTGTTTGGGTACGGAATTGGCTGGAAGGTCGAAGAGTCATAGATGGACAGCACAGAAACAGAGACCCGTCGGTCCAATCAGTACATGCTGATCAGATATCCCAACGCAATCTAGTCCCACCTGTCAGCACCCAGCCCATATCCTTCCTAGTCATATACACATGAAGATGCCTTTTAAATGTTGCAATCGTAATGGCCTCCACCACTTCATCTGGCAGCTCATTCCATACACGTACCACCCTCTGTTTGAAAATGTTGCCTCTCAAGTCTCTTTAAAGTCTTTCCCCTCATATAATAAACCTCTGCCCTCTAGTGCTGGGATCCCCCACGCCAGGGAAAAGACATTGTCTATTTATCCTATCCATGCACCTTATGTTTTTATATACATAGATAAGATCACCTCTCAGCCTCCGATGCTGCAGGGAAAACAGCCCCAGTCTATTCAACCTCTATTCAACCCCCAGCCTAGCTCAAATCCTCCAACCCTGGCAACGTTCTTGTAAATCTTTTCTGAACCCTTTCAAGTTTCACAACATCCTTCCAATAGGAGGGAGACCAGATTTGTACGCAACGTTCCAAAAGTGGCCTAACCAATGTGCTGTACAACCGCAACATGATCTCATAACTCCTGTACTCAATACTTTGTCCGATAAAGGAAAGCATACCAAATGCCGCCTTCGCTATCCTAACCACATGCACTCCAAGGTCTCTTTGTTCAGTAACACTCCTCAGGACCTTACCATTAAGTGTGTAAGTCCTGCTAAGATTTGCTTTCACAAAATGCCACTCCTCAGCCCATTCACCCATCTGATCAAGATTCCATTGTACTCCTGAGGTAATCTTTTTCACTGTCCACTACACCTCCAGTTTTGGTGTCATCTCACTAACTATACCTCCTATGTTCACATCCAAGTCATTGATGTAAATGACGAAAGGTAGTGGATCCAGCAGTGATCCTTGTAACACTCCACTAGTCACAGGCCTCCAGTCTGAAAAGCAACCCTCCATCACCACCCTCTGTCTTCTGCCTTTGAGCCAGTTCTGTATCCAAATGGTGAGTTCTCCCTGTATGCCATGAGCTCTAACCTTGCTGAGCAGTCGGTGTCATCGTGGAGGGTGCTTTTTGGACTGGAAGCCTGTGATGAGCAATATGCTGTCAGGCTGGGTGCTGGGTCCACTGCTTTTTGCCATTTATATAAATGATTTCTATGTGAATATAGGAGCTATGGTTAGTAGGTTTGCAATAGACACCAAAATTGGAGGTGCAATGGACAGCAAAGTTACCTGAGATTACAATGAGACTCGGATCAAATGGGCTAAGGAGTGGCAGAGGCAGTTTAATTTAGATATATGTGAGGTTCTGCATTTTGGAAAAGCACATCAGGGTGGGACTTATACACTTAATGGGAAGGTCCTGGAGCGTGTTGCTGAACAAAGACACCTTGGAGTGCAGTTTCATAGTTCCGTGAAAGTGGAATCATAGATAGACAGGGTAGTGAAGAAAGTGTTTGGTGTACTTGCCTTTATTGGTCTGTGCATTGAGTACAGGAGTTGTGACGTCATTTTGCGGCTGTACAGGACATTCATTCAGCCACTTCTGGAATTCTGCTTTCAGTCCTGGTCTCCCCGCTATTGGAATGATATTATGAAACTTGAAAGGATTCAGAAAAGATGCAAAGATGTTGCCAGGGTCGAGGGATTGAGCTATAAGGAGAGGCTGAATAGACTGAGGCTGTTTTCACTGGAGAATCGGATGCTGAGAGGTGACCATAGAGGTTGATAAAATCGTTCGGGGCATGGATAGGGGAAACACCCAGGGTTTTATTGCTGTTTAGGTGAGTCCAAAACTAGAAAGCACAGGTGTGAGGGAAAAGATTGAAAAGGGATATTAGGTGCAAAGTTTCAAGCTGAACGTGGTATGTGTATGGAATGAGCTGCCAGAGAAAGTGTGGAGGCTGGTACAGTTACAACATTTAAAAGGCATCTCATTGGACATGTGATTGGGAAAGGTTTAGAAGGCTATGGGCCAAGTGCTGGCATATGGGACGAGATTAATTTAGGATATCTGGTCGGCATGGACAAGTTGGACTGAAGGGTCTGTTTCTGTACTGTACATCTCTATGGCACTAATAAAATTAAGATAGGTTTCTCTTTTATGGAGAGTTAGCAGAAGGCCAGACAATTCTCCTTGGAGCTGAGAAGGTTAAGCAGTGATTTCGACCAGGAGTTGATTTGTTTCCAGGGTATTTCATTTACAGAGAGACAGAGTGAGAAATTTTTAACGTCACAATTTTTAGTAACTATTTTCAGGTAACTGGAAAATAATGCAGAGAAAAAATGTGAAGATTATTTTACTCACTAAGTTCTGAGCATCTGGAACAGTTTGAAAGAGAGCTGGATGCAGATTCAGTAGTTATTGTCAAAATTTAACAAATGGGAGGTGAGTTGGGATAGACTGGCACCATCTCCAGAGGGAGAGAGTACAGCCCCAATGGGCTGAATAACCCCCAGCCCCTGTGCTCTGTGATACTGACCCATTCACTGTGAATGATGAAGCTCATCACAGAACAGAGCCGTAGAGCTGTACAGCATGAAAATAAACCCTTTGGTTAAACTGGTCCATGCTGACCAGATATTCCAACCTAATCTAGTCCCATTTGCCAACACTTGGCACATATCACTCTACATCCTTCCTATTCATATACCCATCCAGATGCCAAATGGTATAATTGTACCAACATCCTCCACTTCCTGTCAGAAGATTCCATACAGGCACCAAACTCAGTGGGGGACAAAAAAATGCCCCTCAGATCCATTTTAAATTCTTCCCCTCTCATCTTAAACATATGCCTTCTCACTCTGGACTCCCCCGCCCCAGGAATATGACCTTGTCTATTTATCCTACCCATGCCCCTCATGATTTTATAAACCTCTATGAGGTCACTCCTCAGCCTATGATGCACCTGGGAGGATCCCACCACTCGGGTCACAATGGGGCCTGGCTGATTGACACGGCTTCAGACCAATAGGAGAGTTGGCGTGATCCTCCAGCCAATGGGAGTGAATGAGGGGTGGGTCCAGCAGGCTAACACATGACCATCAGCTTTGCAGGCGCAGTGTCACTGTGAGGGGGGACTGAATGTGAAGGAGTGGGAGAGACCGCAGATACTGGGAGAGAGATGGAGTTAGTGTGGACTGGGAAGGTTGATAAACACTGTTTCCGTCTGCTGGACCTGAATTAGATACTCCGAGTAAATTAGAACCAAAAGAACTGCAGATGCTGTAAATCACACACAACAACCAAAAGATACTGGAAAAGCTCAGCAGATCTGGCAGCATCGGTGAAAATAAATCAGTTCGCATTTTCGATCCAGTGACGCTTCCTCAGGAACTGATGTTACTGAGAAAAAATGTCTGTTTTTATGCAGAAGGTAGGGGTTAAGGAGTAAATGATAGGTGGGGATAGAGTCCAAAGAGAGAGATAGGAGCAGTTGGACAAAGGAGTGGATAACGATCTGACGGGGGGAGGGTGAATAGCTGTTTATGGGGACTGTTAGTGGCTAACCATAGGTAATGTGTAATGGCAGGCTACGTAATAACAAGGCCTGGTATGTGGGGTAGGGGGCAAAGACACTAGGACGTGGGAGAGTTCAACACCTAAAATTATTGAATTTGATGTTGAAGCCAGAGGGTTGCAGAGTCCCCATGTGGTGTTGTTCTTCTAGCTTGTGTTAAAGTGTGGCGCTGGAGAAGCACAGCAGGTCAGGCAGCATCCAAGGAGCAGGAGAATTGACGTATTGGGCATGTCAGCACTTCATCAGAAATGTGGGTGGTGGAATACGGCTGAGAGATAAATAGGGAGGGGTGTTTGGGGTTGGGGGAAGGGAACTAGGGAGGCAATAGGTGGTTATAGATGGAGCGTAGTGGAGGATGGAATGGATAATTGGGAAGGAAGATGGCCAGGTGGGACTGTTCAAGAGGCCAGTGCCGAGTTGGAGGGTTGAATCTGAGATAAGGTGGGGGAGGGGAGATGAGGAAACCTTGATGCCGTGTGGTTGAAAGTTCCCAAGGTGGAAGATGAGGTGTTCTTCCTCCAGGTGTCGGGTGGCTCGGATTTGGGGATGGAGGACTTGCATGTCCTTGGCAGCATGGTGGCGGAGGGGGTGGGGGGTAGCCGAAATGGTCGGCCACAGGGCGGTGGGGTTGGTTGGTGCATGTGTCCCAGAAATGTTCCCTGAAATACTCCACAATTTGGCGTCCCGAGGGCAAGGGACACAATAGGTGAGGTGTTTGGGTGGGCAGGGAAATCTCTGTTGGATGTGGGAGGATCCAGTGGTTCCTTGGATGGAGGTGACGGGAAGGTGTGGGCAAAGGTTTTCCACCACTTGCAGTGGCAAGCGAAGGTGCCTGGAGTGGAGGGTGGGTTGGTGGGGAGTGTGGATCTAACATGGAAGTCACAGAGGGTATGGTCTCTGTGGAATGCTGAAAGGGGTGGGTAGGCAAATATATCTCAGGTGGTTGGATCTGATGGTGGAAATAGCAGAGGATGATGCGTTGTATCTGGGTGGAAGGTGAGGATGGTGGGATTCCATCTTTGTTGCATTTGAAGGGGTGGGGTTCAAGGGCAGTGGTATGGGAAGTGGAGGAGATACACTGGAGAGTATTGTTGACCACATGTGAGGGGAAATTGCAATCCTTGAAATAGGAAGCCATTTGGTATGTTCTGAAGTGTTCTTCCAGCTTGCATCAAGTTTCACAGGAACACTGCAGTAAGCATGAGACCGAGATGTTGGACAGGGAACAGTCTTGTGTGTTAACGAGCAGGCAACTGGAAGCTCAGGGTCTTTTTTGCGGCGCAATGTAGAACATCAGCCGCCATTTCCACCACCGCCACTGAGATGCTAGAAGGTTCCTGTCTCCTCCATTACATAGAACATAGAACATAGAAGAATACAGCGCAGTACAGGCCCTTTGGCCCTCGATGTTGCGCCGATCCAAGCCCACCTAACCTATACTAACCCACTATCCTCCATATACCTATCCAATGCCCGCTTAAATGCCCATAAAGAGGGAGAGTCCACCACTGCTACTGGCAGGGAATTCCATGAACTTACGACTCGCTGAGTGAAGAACCTACCCCTAACTTCAGTCCTATATCTACCCCCCCTTAATTTAAAGCTATGCCCCCTTGTAATACCCGACTCCATACGCGGGAAAAGGTTCACACTGTCAACCCTATCTAACCCCCTAATCATCTTGTACACCTCAATCAAGTCACCCCTAAACCTTCTTTTCTCTAATGAAAACAGCCCCAAGTGTCTCAATCTTTCCTCATACGATCTTCCTTCCATACCAGGCAACATCCTGGTAAACCTCCTCTGCACCCGTTCCAGTGCCTCCACATCCTTCCTATAGTATGGCGACCAAAACTGCACACAATATTCCAGATGCGGCCGCGCCAGAGTCTTATACAACTGCATCATGACCTCAGGACTCCGGAACTCAATTCCTCTACCAATTAACAGCTTTCCACCTTCCCACTCCTTTATCTTTCCAAATGATCCTGTGTCTCTTTGGGCTCTGTCCCCACCTATTATTTACTCTTTAACCCCTATCTCCTGTAGTTCAAAGATCTGTAGGTTAGGTGAATTGGCCCAGCTAAGTTTCCCGTAGTGTTCAGGGATGTGCATTAGTCCAGGAAAATGGAGAGTAATAGAGTAGGAGAATGGATCTGGGTGGGATAAACTTCGGAGGGTGGGTGTGGAATTGTTGGGCCAAAGGGCCTGTTTCCTGAAGGGATTCTAATTTTCCCAGCTGTCATCGGTTCTGAGGAAGGGTCACTGGACCCATGATGACCCTTGGTGTGTACAGGAGGCGGAAAGGGGAGAGTGGCAGCAGAAACCGGATGAAATGTATCAGTGTAGACTGGGAGGGTTTAGTTACACTCTGTGCCAGTCGTTAGTCTGAATTAGAAACTCTTCGTCCCACGTTTGCAGCAAAGGGGAACATGGCTTGTGCCTCAGGCAGTGAGAGGTCCTGGGTTATGGCCGCCATCTTTATTTGGGGCAAGGTACCGCAAGGAGCATGCACGTGTCCTCTTCCTGGGTGGGGGAGGGGTGATTTGAAGAGGAGCATTTACACCTCAAACACTTACCAAGAGAAGTGTTTGCCTTCACTATTCATTTTGCACTGACTGAGCTTTGTTTTGTGAATTCATTTTATTGGATATTAGTTGAGAATAATTGAGACTGGGATCTCAATAAATAAGTTTCTACAGTCAGCGGAGTCATCAGGATCTGAATATCATTGGCATTTAACTGTGGAACGAGAAAGGTTTGTCCGTTCTGTCTGTGGGAAAATATCTTCAATATTTTTGTCAAGCCAAAAGCAGAAAGGTGTTCAAGTTCATGGTTGGATCACCCTTGGGGTATGTGTTCAATTCTTGGCCCTGTAGCTGTGGAAGGAGGTATTGGCCTGAGAGAGAGCACAGATTTATCCAAATTACACCTCGTCTTTTTGCAGGGATTGTCAGATTTAGTCTCAATCATCCACTTTATAATGTTAATCTGTAAACTCCCTACTTCCAGTTCTCTGCAAATTTCTCATTTAAATTCCTTGTGGACTCAAATTCCAGCACCATTTCAGGTGGAACATTCCAGATTCTGACAACTGTCTGTTCATTCAGAAACTGCTGAAGTCCATTTTGACTCTGGGGTTACAAAGGGCTGAATTGAAAGATGAGATGCTGATCCTGTGCTCCCATTGAGGTGCATTGGAACAGTACAGGAGGCTGAGGGCAGTATAGGTGTGAGCAGACAATGAAAATGACAGGGCTGCACTGAGTGCTGCTTGGCTCAATGAGAGTGTTTTGCAGTTGGGTGTAAATAGTGAGGTGAGACAGGGAGAAGGTGAAGCTGAAACTCAGTTTTAGTTCAGGCCTTTCAGAAATTCAGTCCCAATGGGAATAGCCAATTTGTCAGTATTTACGTTTTTAAAGTTTGACATATCCGCTTAAGTAAAGATGTTTTTTTGTTATTATACTGGACATGTTTGAAGTGAAGGGAGGTTGCTCACTCATTTAAATTCTCTTAATGGGAGTAACTAGATGAATGTAGAGAGATGTTGTGACAGGAGCCCTCAGACCCGTGGTGTGCTCCTCTTGCACAATGTGGGAAATAAGGGACGCTTCCAGTCTCCCTGACGGCTATGTGTGCAGGAAGGGTTCCCATCTGCAGCTATTGGGAAACTGCTTTTCAGAGCTGGAGCTGAGAGTGGATTCACTGTGGAGCATCTGCAATACTGAGAATGTTATGGACAGCATGTTTAGTGAGTTAGTCACACTGCAGGTGAGGGTTATGCAGGCAGAAAGGGAATGGGTGAACATCAGATCTAGTAAAAGGCTCAGGAAGCGAGTACAGGAGTCCCCCGTTGTTATCCCCTTCTCATACAGCTACTGTATACCGCTTGGGATTCTGTAAGGGCCGGAATGGGTGGGGTGGTTTCTCGGGAAATCAGCAACAGCCAGGTTCATGACACCACAGAGACCTCTGCTGATCACAACAAGAGGACTGAGTTGCAGGGCTATAGTGACAGGGGATTCAATAATCAGGGGTACAGCCAGGCACTTCTGTGTCCACAGACATGAATCCAGGATGGTGTGTAATCTCCCTGGTGCCAAGATCCATGATATCATGGAGTGGCTACAGGACATTCTGGGGCTGGAGGGTAAACAGCCCATGGTCGTGCAACACACAGATACCAACGACATCGCTAAACAGAGGGATGAGGGCCTGAAAGCTGGACATAGGGAGAGCAGAGATGCATTAAAATGTAGTTCCTGAAATGTAATAATGTCAGACTTACTCCCAGTGCCATGTGCTGATGAGAAGGTAGATCAGCTGGATGTGTGGCTGGGGAAATGGTGTACCAGAGAAGGGTTTTGATTCTTCAGGCACTGGGACTGTTTCTGGGTTAGGTGGGACCTATACCAGCCTGACCGGTTACCCCTGGGCAGAGCTGAGACAAATCTGGTGGGGGCTTTTGCCAGTTCTATTGGTGAATTTGTAACTAGTCTGGTAGGGGGATGGGAACTAAAGTGTAGGCTTAGATGGGTCAGATTCAGGACAGGGAATGGGAGGTAGAATATTAGTGATGTAGTTAGCGGCTCAGAAAGCCAAAGGAAAGGAGGATTAAACGAAGATTGAGTCCCTCTTCAGCCATCAGTCCTGACATCCAAGGAATGTGAGTCAACAAAATATGACTATGACTCTGTGCTTCAGCAAAATGGTGGAAATCTGCAATAAAAACAAAAAGCGCTGGAGATCCTCAGCAAGTCTGTCAGCATCTGAAATGGTGACAGATGCAGGAAATATTGCAGCCTTGAAGAAGTGTTTAGATGATCACATCAAGTACTACAATATCGATTACATGCTGAGTGCCAGAACGTGGGACTAGCATAAATAGGTGCTTGATGACCAGCATGAATACGATGGGGCTGGAAAGTTGACGTTTCGGGCCAGGGCTATTTATCAAGACTGACAAAGGGTCCCGACTCAAAACATCAACCTTCCTGCTCCTCTGATGCTGCCTGACCTGCTGCACCTCCCCAGGTCCACATTGTACAGACTCTGACTTCCAGCATCTGCAGTCCTTAACTATCCTCACATCCCAGGACTCATCTGGTGATCCACCTTTACACTCTCTCAATAACCAGGAGAGCCTTCCTTGGAAAAGGGGAACAAAGGTGTAAAGAGTAGTCCAGGTGTGGTCTCACCAAGGCCCTTCCAGAAAGGGATCCCTGCCCCCATCTTATCCATATTGGTCATCAAGCACACATGCCTGGTGTGATCATCTAAACATTTCTTCAAGGCTGCAATGTTTCCTGCATCTGTCACCATTTGAGATGCTGCCAGACCTGCTGAGGATCTCCAGCACTTTGTTTTCTCTGCTGTAGAGTATCGGAAGGGGGGATTTGCAGTTGAGAAATTCAAATTGAACCTCATGTTCAGATCTGATAATTACTTGATCCGTGCCGATCTGAATATCATTGACCTTTTCATCTGGATGGAAAGGTGTGCATTCTGTCCATGGACGAATATTTCAAATGTCAGTGTGACTGGAAAAAAGTACTGAGACAGCGAAGTCCATGTTAGCGTGGTGACTGTGGAGAGAGATTTCACTGGTTTTTGAAAGTCTAAAAAATCATGGCACATTTCCCTGGAACAGGTAAGCCACAGATTGGTTTTGTATGAGGACCATTAACCATGAAACCAGAAAGACAAAAGGAAAATGGGATTGTTGTAACGGAGTGAATTATAGATCATTGATTGTAATCCATTGGCGTTGTCATGTCGGTTCCAGTGCCATGGGGAAACACGGGAAATGTGATGAATGCAGTGTAGGTTTCAGTTATTAAACTGGAAAGGTGCAGGAGAAATTTACAAGGATGATGCCAGGTCTCAGGGGTCTGACTTACAGGGAGAGGTTGGACAAGCGAGGACTTTTTTGTTTAGAGCAGAGGAAACTGCGGGGGAATATTTTATAGAAATGTATAAGACCATGAGAGGCATGGGTAAGGTGAATGCACTTGGTCTTTTTCCCAGGGACTCAAGGATTGGAGGGCATCAGGTTAAAGTTAGAGGAGAAAGAATACATGGGAACCTGAGGGGCAACTGTTGTACACAAAGGTGGTATGTATATGGAATGAGCTGCTAGTGGAAGTGGTTGAGGTGGGTATATTAACAAGTAAAAGACATTTGGACAAATACATGGATAGGAAAGTTTCAGAAGCAGATGGGCCAAGTGCAGAGAAATGGGGTTAGCGTGGATAACCATTCTGATTGGCTTGGGCCAAAGGGCCAGTCTCTGCTGCAGGACGCTATAACTCTAAGTGCATTTGCTATTTCTCCCCCTAACTCTGTTGGTATCATGGGATATATTCCATCAGGGCAAGGAGACTTGTCTACCTTTAGCTCCATTAGCTTGCCCAGCTCTAACTCTTTCGTGATAATGGTTGGTTCTTGGTCCTCGCCTTCCTCAGTCTCCTTATCAATTACTGGCATGTTCTTCGTATCCTCCACTGTGAAGACTGACTGCTGTGTGCTCATATTCCTGAACTCTGCTGGATAGGAATAACTAGGCACAGAACTCTGAGAGGTCTTCTTTGAGTCTTTATTGATGAGACACGGCAGCTACCTGGATAGTGTACATGCAAAACGTCTTCAGGCAGCATCAGGTAACTCCCCGCCTGTCTGGTGTACGCTCCCATTCTTATACCTTTTGTGGTTTGTGTCTTTGAATACAGACTGTCTCTCAATATTATCTCCATGGCAACGGCAGTTCAAAAGTCTAGTTCAGTTCAGCACTTTGTGGTTAAACCACACACCCCTCCCCCACACCCCCGTGGCTCCCTCAAGTACTTGACAGGCGCTTCAGTTTCAGTGGGGCTGTCTATCGGGATTCTGATGTGCAGGAGCCGGGGTTGGGGTGGGGTGGACAAAGTTAAAAACCACACATCACCAGGTTATAGTCCAACAGGTTTATTTGGAAGTACAAGCTTTTGGAGTGTACTGTGATTTTTAACTTGATCAGGATTGTCTCTATGGTAACAGTTAAGTGCTTCAACAATTACAGAGGCCATATGTTCCCCACACAATAGGTTTCCCTCTAGCAGTGTAAACTCTATCCTGGCCATGGGGATAACTACTCATCACTTTTTATCCCCAATTCCATCATGCTTTCTGTTGATATTTGAAGTTTTTCCAATCTCCAAATTTATCCTTGGTCTTTGCCAATTTGTATGCCTTCTACTTCAATTTCGTAGACTCCCTAATTTCCTTAGACATGGCAGATTACTCCTTTTTCTACAGTCCTCCCTTTTCACTGATTATATAGTGTTCCATCTGTGTTCTAAATTCAACCAGACTTATGACAAGTCTTTTTATCAGATTACGAGGGGAGGCAATGTTTCCTGGAGTTTTCGGTTTCATTGTCAGCGACCTTGGCTTTGTAATAAAGTACAGGATAGATATTCACAACAGAGTATTCTGGACGCTGTGAATGTACTACTATCTAAAACCATAAATCACTGTCTCCCCTCAGTTTAAAATTGCAAAATCATTATCTCCTACACGCTTCCTCACTCTCTAAGTTTGGAACGCTAATCCACCTGACTATCCTGCTGTTTCTGAAAATCTCCTTTGGTGAAGATGGGTGAGTTTTGGATTCATCTTTCTGGTTATTACTGTAAGAAGATAAGCACTGGGCACAGGAGAGGCAATGCAGCCCTTCAAACCAACTCCAACATTTAATACGGTGATGATTGAGCTCACCTCAGTCTCAGCTGGATTTTCCCACCTGCTCTCTCTCACACTTCAACTCATTGTAAATTAAAAATCTGTATCTCTTCATTAAATTTGCTCATGTCTTGGCATCCACCGCATTTTGAATAGGAAATTCCACAGATTCACAACACATTGAGATAGGTACATTCTTCTTCATGTGAATAGAATAGAGTCCCTATAGTGCAGAAACAGGGTATTCATCCATCGATTCCACACCAACCCTCTGATAAGCATCCCATTCAGACCTACCCATTCCCTATAACCCTGCATTTCCTGTGGCGAATTGCCTAACCAGCACATGCATGGACCCTGTGGGCAATTTGACATGACCAATCCACCTAACCTGCACATCTTTGGACTGTGGGAGGAAACTGGAGCACCAAATAAAACCATGCACACATGGGGAGAATGTGTAAACTCCACACAGTTGCCTAACGCTGGAATCAAACTCTGGTCCCTGACGCTGTGAGACAGCAGTGCTAACCACTGAGCCACCTCTGCTTAAAATCTGATGCCCATTATTAACCTCCCCATCCCGCAATTGGCGGAATGTATATTCCTTACATCAGAAATCGGGGTGTCTAAGCGGATGTCTCAGTAAATCCCAATGACAGCCGACATGTCCTGTGTGTCTGAATGGATATCCTATACACAACACCCTCCAGCCCACGCTTTCTTTCACTTTCCAGGGACAGGTCTCCAGAGGCTTCATGGGGACTACAACTCCCACAGTCCCTGAGGCACGGACTACACGTGTGTGGGGAAACACAGCACTGTACATGTACAGAATATGGGTGGGTTTTGGAGCATGTTCTTTGAGGTAACTAGGAGAAAGCATTTCACACTGTGATTGTCTGGAGAGGGGACGCATCTGCCTATTGTATTGATCAGCTGGGGGGGGGGGGGGGGGGGTCAAAGTGTCACTGTGCCCAGATGGGACCAAGTTCCATTCGCAACTTGTCATAACACTGGGAATTGACCAATGGGAAGCAAGGAAGTATCTGACCCATTCTCCCAGACTGAAGGTTCCTCTTCTGTCCAGGGTCTGCCACCTCCCTTTCATTCTGCTGTTACATTATTGACTTGCAGCAACTGAAGGGAAAGGAAGTGAACCCAGAAAGGGTGCAGAGTCTAACCAGTGACGAGAAGTGGTGGCATGGATCTGTTTATCAGTAATGCTATGAGAATGGGGAGAGTGTACATTAGGGGGTAGCAGAGTCAGAATGGTGGGAGAGAATAAGTGGGCTGGAGGGTTACAGCTTTGGGGGAAGAAAGGGGAAAAAAGTATTCCAGAGAAACTAGAATTGTCTGTTCTGAATTTCTAATATGTACATATTCCTCTTATACAGGGTGCTAGATAGTGAAGATTTGCAGAGTGAAATCTCAAAATCACGTGCAGATCGTGATTAAGTTAACCAGCATTTGAAGAACCAAAGATGGAGAATCACTCGGCCAAAGTCCTGCAACACTCTCCCTCCCAGCATTGTTGGTCTGTCTGTGCCAAATGGACTGCGAATGGTTCAAGGCAGCAGCTCCCTACCATCTTCTGAAGGGTACCTAGAGATGGGGAATAAATGCTGGCTGAGCCAGTGATGCCCATATCCTGGAAATGGTTTCTATCTCTCGTTGCTGAAAGCCAGTTGATGTTACTGCAGGATGATGAGGGATGCTGAGTGCATCCTCCAGGAGACAGCACCATCATATTAACCCTGCCTACACCCACACAGTAACACCGCAAAGCCACTGGAACAAAAGGCAGTGAAGCTAATTGAGGACATAGATATAGTTCTTCAAGGTAAAGTCATGAAAGGGGATTGGAGCACAGCAGGAACAGGAGACTGAGCTGGATGGTCAGCTGTTTCCCATTGAATGGTGGAGCAGGATTGAAAGGCTGAATGGTCTCCTCCTACTGCTATCTTCCAGGTATGTATATAGCCATGGAGCCCGAGTAGGAAGTAGTAGGCAGGGATTCTCCAGGAGATTGCAATTCCACATCAGTTTTTAGTGAGGGATGGTTTGATGGATTCTATTTAACATTTATCTTTAACACAAGGTTTGCAAATTTTGGTTTAAAATGTTGTAAAAGCTTTTTGCACTGCAAATAAAATTAAAGAAAATAAATTGAACTGTCTGAATATAACAGTGTTAAAACTTTCAACCTTTGTAAACCAAAATCCTGTCTATTCCTGGACACCATCACTTTCCAGCTACTCAAACTCCAGGGAAATATTCCCTCCCTGTCTGAACCTTTGGTTTGATTTAACTGCTTTTCTGTTCTCGTTCTGTTGGCTGTGAAGCGTTCTTTTTCCCCATTTCTCCGACTCAGAAATGTGAGCACAGCAACCTTCCCCCCATCAAAATCATCATTATGCCATTTTGCTTTTGGTTAACATTTCATCACCAGCTGTGCAAAAGTGAGGACCGCAGATGCTGGAAACCAGAGCCAAGATTAGAGTGGTGCGGGAAAGGGCCTTTTGCCAAAACGTTGATTTTCCAGCTCCTCGGATCCTGCCTGACCTGCTGTGCTTTTCTAGCACCACTGTAATCTAGACATATAATCACCAGCAGTAAACCATTTGTAAAACCAATTGAATATTTCCAAATAGCCCATTACGGGCCAAGCAAACCATTGTAAGTGACAGAGTGAGAAGGGACTAAATCAAAGTAGAGTTGTGGGGAGGGAGGCAGCGGTGGAGATAAAGCACTGTATCCCCTGCGGTGCCCACCTCTATCTAAAGGCATCGAGAGCATTGATACACACCACATGCTCCTTCTCCAAGGACACCTTTATCCTCAATCATAGAATAAAATCCCTACAGTGTGGAAGGAGAGCATTGGCCCATCAGACCCCACCGACCATCCGAAGAACATCACGCCCAGAGCACTCTATCACTGTAACACTGCACTTGCCATGGCTGATCCACCGAGTCTGCACAATCCTGGATACTGTGGACAATTTAGCACGACTGATCCACCTGACCTGCACATCTCTGGGCTGTGGGAGGAAACCAGAGCACCTGGAGCGGACCCACACTATAATGGGGAGAATGTGGGAACTCCACACAGGCCGTTGACCAAGGCTGGACTCCAACCTTGTACCTGATGCTGTGAAACAGCCGTGCTATAGTCACAATTGAAATCAAAACAGATGATCCCTGCTCATTGTCACATTGCTGTTTGTGGAGACTTACTGCCCAGAGAGACATCCTGAGGTTCAGAAAGTGGAAATGTAAGTTCAGTCAACTCCAGCCCAGTTAATGTGGTTAACAACAACATCAATACTCCAACAGTGTCATCATATACAAGGTACACCCCTGACTCTGATGAAAGTAACATCAGAATCAGAGTCCTGCAGTCCACACGGAGCAGGGGGATGACCACTTCCCTGTGAGCACTCACTGGTCTCTCAATCGTGTTGAAGACGCAGCAAATCCCTTGTCACACAGAGGTTTGAAAAGCTCCTACCCAGAGTGAACCTGCTGGATTCTCGGAGGGAGGATGAATCACTGAATCCCTTCTCCCACACTAAGCATCTGAATGGCCTCTCCTCTGTGTGGGCTCCTTGGGGTCTCAGCAGGAGAGATGAATTATTGAATCTCTTCTCCCACACTGAGCATCTGAATGAGCTCTCCCCCGGTTTGGACTCAGTGGGGCAGGATAAATCACTGAATCCCCTCTCACACACTGAGCAGCTGAATGGCCTCTCCCCCTGTATGGGCTCACTGGGGACTCCGCAGGTGCTGCATTTGAGTACATCTTCCCCCCACACTGGGAACAAGTGAATGACCTTTTCCCCAGAGTGAGCTCGCTGGTGTTTAAGCAGGTCAAAGGACTGAGTGATTCCTTTCCCACACACGGAGCAGGTGAATGGCCTCTCCCCAGTGGGAATGCACTAATGTCTCCGCTGGTGAGAGATTTGAATGAATCCTTTCTCACACATGGAGCAGGTGAAGGGTCTAAATCCACTGTGCCATCCCTGGTGCCTCAGCAGATTGTAAGATCGATTAAATCCCTTCCCATACATGGGGCAGGTGAACGGCCACTCCGCAGTTTGACTGTGTCGGTGAGTGTCCCACTGGGAGGGGTACGTAAATTCCTAATTCTGATTGAGTACATCCTCCTGTTTTCTCAGTTGTTATTGACAATCTCATTCCCCTCGCACCAGAACCTGTTCCAGTGTTACAGAAACAGCAGAATGGTCAGCTGCAGCTGGTCACCTGACTGATCACTGGACACGAACGGTTCACTCTCCACAGATGCTGCCAGACCTACTGAATTTTTCCAGTAATTTCTGATTTTGTTTCTGATTTCCCAGCATTTGCAGATGTTTAGTTTTCCAATACTCATCTTGTGTGTTGCAGAGGAGTTTATTGATGAAATTAGAGGGTTTTGAAAGTTGTACGTTAGGTCACACATCAGCTATGATCATCATGAATGGCAGAGCAGAGTTGAGGGGCTGAATGGCCTCCTCCTGTTCCAATGAAAGTTATCCAACGGCAGCTTGTGGGAACATTTCCCCTCACTGCTCACTTAACCTCCATGTCGAACACACTGTTACTGACTGTGTTTGAACTAAACCTGCTCATGTTCAGTGGCTCCCTCTCCTGCCACCCTGGTTTAACTCTCATCATGGAATGCTGTCTTGTATTACTGCGAGAATGTCCACAAGGACTCATCCTGGAGTCTGTGTCCCCTGGGATCCACAATCACCGTTTATTTCCTTCTTCCTCTTTCATTCAGGCTATTGAACTCTCGGTTTCAATCCATTCTCCTGTCATGCTCTTCAACATGCCCATGTGGATGGACTAGAGGCAGCTGGGATTTAATGAAGGGAAGTGGGGATTAGGCGGAAGCACGAGGAGAGCTGACAGCAAAGACAGTTCTCATTGTAACGGCAGAGTTTCTCCATGACCCAGTGAGTGGCGAGACACCTGAGATTGTGGGGGAAGACATTCAATCAGGGATTTGGTAAGACACTCAGACATTGACCTGTCCATCTGATTGTTAACTCAGACAGATAGAAAAAAAGATGCTCATTTAGATAGCACCTTCGATGATCTGGGGCAATGAAACATGCTTCCAACCCAATGATTTCAACCACAAATCTCGGAAAACGCAGACACAAAGCTTTCTACGCGTACCAGGCTGTCTCTGAGCCTCCTTTTTTCTTGAGAAAAGCGATTTGAGCTGTTCAGCCTTTTCTGGTGATTATAATCGCTATGTTCCTGTAAGATTTGTGACGGAATCTTTACTTTCCTGTTCCTTGTGAGTGACGAAAATAGCAGAAACAGTTCCTGACCTGTGAGGGGTTTCGGTTGGAGTATTTTTATTTACAAATTCATTCCCATCCTCACATACAGTGTGAAATTGATGTAAAACTGAAGGGAAGGAGTGAGTGAGCACCCACAGAATCATATGTATGAGTTGAATGAACCTGGCATGAGGAAAATGGGACAACACTCGCAACTGGTTAGAATCACAGAATCCAATGGGTGCAGAAAGAATCTATTCGGCCCATTGAGTCTGCAATGACCTGCTCACCCACCCTACCCCCATAACCCCACATTAACAATGGCTAGCCTAACCCACCTAAATTGCACACTGCAGCCATGTTAGCATGGCCAATCCAGTAACGTTACACATCTGTGGGAGGGTCACAAATTACATCCAAATGCTCGGAATTGTGGATGAAGGTTCACAAATACTTGACTCTGACACAAATGCTCTGCTTTTCAAAATAAAATCTGGGGGAAACTGCAACCGGACAGATTTCTGATTAACTCAGGAGGAAGAGAACTCAAAACTCGCGCCATTGACCCAGGGGGCGCAGCGATAGTTACAGATGTCTGGAACCATCAGAAATGTAACAGGTTGTGAGCAAGGTGGGGGTGAGACAAGGACAAAAAGACAGTTTGTCACACGTGGGAAGGCAGGAGAGATTAAATAGCAGAAACGGTCGTCCCTCAAGACCACGGGGGATAGAATTAGGGCTGGGAAAGAAACAAGGAAACAAGGTGTGCAGCTGTCAAAGAAATATGTTAAAAACAGATTATAAAAGCATAGAGGGCAGAGTACAGTCTGAAATTGTTGCTCTCAATGGTGAGTACAAAAAGCTGTAAAGCCTGGGGAGTTTACAGCCAACACATACTCAGGATTGGCCAAGTGGCCTCGATCTGTGCTATAACTTTCTGATAATATTTTTTCTGACATTTGTAGTTAAAGTCTGATGACGCTAGTAACTTTTCAAACTGGACTGGAGTTTAATATTCTGGAGGAGTGTCAAATAAATCACATTGATCACATTCTGCAGATCTTAGTCCATTACCCTGCAAGTTCCAGCATTTCAGTTACATCCATGTCCCCTGCCGGTGGGACAGGACACACAGGGATGGTGACGGTGGAGTCTAGGTCATTGTAATCTATGATTCTGTGCGTATGACTGTGTCAGCTTGTTGCTTGACTAGTCTGCGTTCCAGCTCACCCAATAAGATGTTAGCAGGGTGAAACACTACAGTTAGAGCTCCTCTGCTCGCCAGTTCCTTTCTTTTCTCCTTTTAAAAAATTTCTTTCTCTCTCACTCTCCACTTTGCAGACTCTGACACAAGTGTCTCAACTTTGAATCATGACAATTTTTTTTAAACAGAATATGTCTCTACAAGAAAACCAATGGAGGAAAATATATTATTCTTGCATCAACTGCATTTTTAAACAAAAACAATCCTGTTCAATAAACGCTCACAATTTTTCCTTCAATTCTATCAAGCGAGCTATTATATTTGATCCCTCAGTTTACCGATCTTAATAAATATCCAATCAATTTCAGAGCAACATGCTTACAAAGTATTGAACCAATTTATCTGTTAAGGTTTTAGCATTAGTTATTAAGTCATTACCATTACAATAATTGCATAATAATTGGTCTGGAAAAATGGTACAGTATATCCTTTTTTTCAGGATTCGAACAGTAATTATTAAGCAATTTGCATGACAATAATTATTATATGCTTTAGTTTATCTTGCTAACAGCTACAGTGAAGTTTATATTTGAATTTAATCCAATCTTTCCTAGTACCTATACGGCAATATAAAAATCCATTTTATTTCCAATCAACACACCTACAAAAGAATCCATTATTTCTGATGCAACATGCACTGTTAAAAATATGACTTTTGCTCATTTGAATGATCTGTGTAATCCCAGCCTTATAAATTTAGAAAAACCTAATTACTTTTCCCTGCAACAATTCCTGTTCATTTTTGCAGATAGCACAGTCAAATAGCAAGATGATATTTATCATTATTCGTAAGTATGCTAATACAATTTTGAAAATCTATATGTTGCTAATATATAAATGTTCATTTCCGTCCATAGAATATAGAACAGTACAGCACAATACAGGCCCTTTGGCCACGATGTTGTTCCGACCTTTTATCCTACACTAAGATCAAACTAACCAACATACCCTTCATTTACTATCATTCATGTGACTATCCAAGAATCGCTTAGATGTTCCTGATGGATCTGAATCTACTACCACCACTGGCAGTGCATTCCCCGCACCCACCACTATCTATAAAGAAACTATCTCTGACATCTCCCCACAACGTCCCCATTCACCTTAAAATTATGCCATTTTGTGGGGGCAAGTCTTTCATTATCCACTCTATCTGTGCCTCTCATCATCTTACACAAAGCTATCAAGTAAACTCTCATCCTCTTTCACTGCAATGATCAAAGCCCCAGAACCCCCAACCTTTCTTCATAAGATATGCCTTCCAGTCCAGGCAACATCTTGATAAATCTCATCTACACCTTCTCAAAAGCATCCGCATCCAATGTGTAATGAGGTGATCAGAACCGAACACAATATTCCAAGTGTAGTCTCACCAGGGATCCATAGAGGTGCAGCATAACCTCGTGGCTCTTAAACTCAATCTCCCCGCGAATGAAAGCCAACACACCATGCACCGTCTTAATAACCCTATCACCTTGGATGTCAGTTATGAGTAATCTATGGACGTGGACCCCACAATCCCACTGTTCCTCCACATTGTCAAGAATCCTGAATTTAATCTGAAAATATGCATTCAAATTTGAAATTAAAAAATGAATAACTTCACATGTTCCAAGGTTGAACTCCATCTGCCACTTCTCAGCCCAGCTCTGCATCCTGTCAATGTCCTCTAGCAACCTACAAAAGCCCTCCACACTATCCACAACTCCACCAACCCTCGTGTCATTGGCAAACCCCCTAACTCACCCTTCCACTTCATCATCCAAGTCATTTGTAAAAATCACAAAGAGAAGAGGTCCCAGAACTAATCCCTTCAGAACACCATTGATCACCGTGCTCCAAGCTGAAAACTATCTACGTAATCTCACCCTGTTTTATATGGGCCAGCAAATTTATTATCTAACCAGGCAGGTTTCCCTGTATGGAGGAGAAAGTGAGGTCTGCTGATGCTGGAGATCAGAGCTGAAAATGTGTTGCTGGAAAAGCGCAGCATCCAGGGATGGTTTTAAATCACACCTTCAACAGAAATATATCAAGAGCTGCTCTGAATGTTGATTAGAGAGTACCTAATCAACTGAATTGCTTTTCAATCCAACATTAGATCTGCTTTTATCTATTATATCAATAATCACAAAATCTGATACTTATTTGTGTCAGGTTACCAAGAAATATGTGTTGGAAAACTCGCTTTAGCCACTTTGCTTTTACAAAAGACTTACATCTGACCCTGTTTTCTCTAACTGAAAGAAATATGAAGAGGATTTTCACTTTTACGAAAAAAGGGGAGATGTTTCCCATATAAATTAATGCTTCTTCGACTAACGCCTTTTCAGATTATGTAAGGTTTCATAATAAAGCTTTACTTTCGGATAATGGGGATACCTGTATCGAATTCTGTCGCTTATAAGTTCCTGGAGAATATTTGAAAATGTTGCAGAATTCAAGATTACGATGTCTAAGTAATTAGATTGATCTTTTTTTTGTTGCAAAGGGGCAAGTCCAAACAATTGAAACACATTAAACATTATTCTCTCGTGCTATAAATTTGAAATAAAGTTGATAGCTTCTTCAGTAAACTAACAAATGCTACTTGTCAGTCAGCTGATTGCCTACTTTGTAACTAAATGTTGTGATTCATCTAAATATTACTCTGTCCTTTGATCAAAGTGAATTTGTAATTGTTGTTCAGTTTATGAATTGTCAGAAACTTGTTTTTATTTTTCCATTCACCTGTTCATTTTGACCGTAAGATTGAAATGCTTTGAAAATATTGGAGTTTGTTCGTTTAAAAATAAGATTTGCACATCTCTCACATATCTCATTTCTTGTATTCAAGAATGTTTCCTGGTGGAATTCAAATAAATTCCAAACATTTGTTCACTTCAAATAAGATCTTTAACACCCAGTTATTAATCTGTTGTTAATGTTTCAGCTGTCTACATTGATTAGCTACTCATTCAGAGAGATCAACTGACAATTATAAACTATTTGCAGCATTATTGAATTGAAAGAAAGATGCAGACGTCCAAACATTTTTTGGAAGGAATTGCTTTTTCATTCAAATGTTCAAGAATTCTATAGTGCCTTCCACTGGTTTTCTTGTCGAGAAATCAAATTTGTAATTCATGTGAATTTTAATGTGTTCTGTATTTTGAAATTTGTATCAGATTTAAGAAGAAAAAGAGGAGCAATTAACATGAAAACTTCAATGAAGAGAAAGCACAGTGAATTAAATTGACAGAGGCAACATTTAATATTATCTCTGAATATTCAGTCAAATATTTCTAATGTCAAAAGAGCGAGGTGCCGGAAAAGCACAGCAGGTCAGGCAGCATTCGAGGAGAAGCAGAATCGACGTTTTGGGCATGAGCCCTTCATCAGGAATCTTTTCTGATGACGGCCTAATGCCCGACAGGTTGATACTCCTGCACTTTGGATGTGCCTGCCCTTTTCCAATGCTAAAGCTTTCCTCACTTTCTCCAAATACGTTTAATGAACACGAACTGAAAATGTTCGCATCAGCAGTTGAACAAGACCAAATTAACACATTTTTTGCAATATTTATAGTGAAAACCTGTTTGAGAACATGCAACAAATTAGATCGAACAACATCTCTTGCCGTTAGAACCCTTGGCCATTCATAATAAAGAATAACCATGCTTTGAACAACCATTATGGTGTATAACTACTGAACTGAAATACCAGAGGGACAACGATTGCATTTGTTGAAGGGAATGATAACCAGGTCCTTACTGTGATAATGGCGGTTGATCTCAGAAACAATAAAATTTTACTGTGATTATTCCACTGAACAGTAATTAAATGGTCATGTAGATCTTTGTGTGACTTTATGTGCAGTGTTTTGTTTGAACATTGATTTCAGTAACATTGAGATATTTTACAAGATTGACAATTGACAGTTAAAGATAAGTTTTAAATGCAACATTTAAAAAAATTGTCAGTTTTGTTTAGCGAATCACAATTCTAAGTTTATGGAATCCCTATTGTGTGGAAACAGGCCATTTGGCCCAACAAGTCTAAACTGACTTTCCAAAGAATAATCCACTCAGCACATTCTGCTCTCAGGTTACTGGACATTTACCCCTGACTAATGCACATAACCTACACATCCCTGAACAGAACGTGCAGCTTAGCATGGCCAATTTACCTAACCTGCATATCTTTGGATTGTGGGAGAAAATCAGAAAATGCAAACTCCACACAAACATGTGGCCGAGGATGGAATCAAACCCAAGTGCATAACACTGTAAGACACGAGTGCGAACCACTGATCCTCTGTTCTCAATGCCCAGCCCCCATGCAAGAAGTGAGATAAGTGAGAGACGTGCAAAGTCAAATTTCAAATGAACACTCTCTGATGTTGCCAAAGCGTACCAATCTTACATTCAATATGAATAGGTGAATGGAAAACAAAAAATAGAAATCCCTGACAAATCATGAATGAGCAATAATTAGAAAATTAATATGATCAAAGGGCACAACAATATTCGGGCGAATTGCATTGTTTAATTACAAATTTGGGAATCAGCTAACTAATGAGTAACGGGATGTGACATTTGTTTACTTCACTGATGAAGAAATTGATTTGCTTTTCATCTTTGTAACACTGCAGAATAGCAATTTATGTGCCTGAAATGTTTGAATTAAACTCTTCCCAATAAAAAAAATCAGTAAAATCACATTGACTTCTTCATCTTTAAGACTGCAACAATATCAAATAGTTTCCAGGAATTTAGAACAAGCAGAATTAATTAATTTGGTTGCTTGGGAACTCGAAGAGAATAAACAGCAGATTCTGTGAATTAGTCATTCAATGTGATTATTCAGCTGAAGACAATATCCCTTCTTTGCAAAAATGCTCAACTTCGAAAAATTCAAAATGCATTGTCATTGTTTAATGAAACAATACAGAAATGTTAATTCTTTTTCATTTGACTTAACAAAACGCAGGAATTTTACATGATTTTGTGTCATGAAAAATACTTAAATCTTATGATGATTAGAAATACAGTAAATGTTCGTATCAAAGTGAAATATATTTAAATGAATTCAATTATGTTTCCGTGGGTAAAATAAGAATTAATATTAACAATGATTGAGAGATTGCACACTATATTAGTTATTCATGTAAAGAGCCGTAATTCTACATTCACAGCACGTACTGGATTGAATAATTATTAGGTATGAGCAACAACTGAATTATAAAATTCGATCAATGAATTTAGAAATAATGAGATATCTCGTTTTGCTATGTGACTGAGGAAACAAACAAACAGGAATTATTGCAATGACAAGTAATTGCAGGTCTGTGAATTTAAAGTCTGTGATTACGGAGATCATTCAAATAAGCAAACATTAGGCATTCACAATTAATGTTGGATGGAAAGTCCTTGGATCCATTGTGGGAAACTTGACCTGAAAATAAAGTTTCATATTGCAGTGTTGGTACTCAGAAACAATTGGTCAAATTAAAATGTGAATCTCACTTTACTTGTTCAAAAGACTTTCTTAAATAATTGCGCAATTATTATCATGACAATGACTTGATAATGTTGTTATATGAGCAATTAAAATGATTCAATATTTCAAAAATACTTTGCTGCTATGTTGATTGGACATTTATTAAAATTGGTAAATTTTGGAATAAAATATAGTAACTACCTTTATGAATTGAAGAAAAAATGAGCCATTCAGTGATTATAGAAAATGTTTTCTTTCTTTACTAAAAAATGAAGGTAACACAAGAAATATGAATTTCTATCAAATGGTTTCATCATAGAGACATGTTATTTTAATTTAGATGATTAATATTATGGTCAGAGTTCAGACATTTGTGTCAGAATTTGGAAGAAAGTTAATCGATAATGAAAGTGAGCATGAAAGTGAACAAATGATGCAGTCAATGACATTTGGTACATAAAGGAATTATAATAATTGTGTCATTATTGTACAGTGATGAATAATGTTGGAATAGAAAAGACAAAAAGAATTAACATGTTCAAAACAGTTCTTTTCTTACAATTAAATGAAACCAATAATCATTTTGCAGAGCGCGTGATTTGAACAAAAAAGTCATTTAATGTGTTATACAAACGGAAAACTACTTCTGTTTTGCAAAAATGGAGACTTTCTCAAATTCAAAATTTAGGTCTATTTGAAATATCTCTTGCACACAAATTTAAAATAAGTAAACTTAAAGATTTTTAGAATGACAAAACGTTTGTTGTTTGCATGATTGTATTACAGTCAATATCGGTGATAAAGTAGAAGCATTATTTTAAGCAACATAAATCATCTTTAACTGCTGAACTGACATAGAAGATATCAACTGCACTTGTTGCATGGAATAGTAAACAAATACTTCCTGTTGTCATTGGTTTCAGGAGCAATAGGGTACTTACTCAGGTTATTCTACTGATCAATACTCAAATGGTGATGGAAATCTTTGTGTTGCTTTATGTGTTTTGTTTAGTGTGAACATTGGGTTCGATAAAATTGAGATATTTGCTTGAATTAGGAACAGAATAATAATTGGGTGCGAATGATCTGACTTAAAATCAGACAGTTTTTGATTTTTTCGAGGATTGTTGAGTGAAACCTTAAACCATCATGCAATCAACGGGATAAGTGAGAGATATGCAAATTGACCTTTCAAGAGAACACACCCTGATATTTTCATACCATTTCAATATCACATTCAATATAAATAGATAACTGGAAAGCTAAAAACAAATCTCACACAATTCATAAACTGACCAATAGTTAAAAATTGATAAATAATAGCAAGTGACATTTGTTTATTTTACTGAGAAGTAATTAATCTTTTCTGATATTTTCTCATAAAATTCTGTGTTGTTTTAACTAAGATCTACACAACAAGAGAAAATTAATGACTATCATGACTTTGTATACTTCAGCTTTATGACTGCAACATTCCCAAATATTTTCTGAGGAATATTGATTGAATGGAATTAGATACATTTTGCTATGAGTGACTAGAAGAAAGTATATAGCAGTTACTGTGATTATTGGAATGGAAGATGATACCTCCAAATAATCTACTGATATAGTGATTGGATATACAGTAAGTGTCAGCATCGAAGTAAATCATAATCAAATCACTTCAAAAATGTTTCCAAGTTTAAAATAAATACAATATTCACAATGATTGAGAGATTGTACATTGCAATGTCCTTGCAGTATTTATTGTACAGAAGCATAATTCCACATTTGTAGCCCTTACCGGATTGTACAATTATTAGATATAAGATATATTAGCAACAAAGGGATTTTAAAAAATATATATTCGTGAATTTGAGAATAATGAGATATCTCATCTTGATATTAGACTGAGTAATATGTAGAAATGAGGAGTAATATTGCACGGAAAAGTAATTGGAGCTCTCTGATTATCAAAGACTGAGATAATTGTTATGTTTCACCTGAGCAAAAATCAGTCATTTACAAAGAATTTTGCAAGGGATATTATTGGTCGTTTGGTATGTGCATGGGCCTGAACAAATAGGTATTAATATAGTAGCATTGACAATAAGAAATAATGAATGAAATTAAAAAAAAACACTGCATTTTTACAAAGTCTACGTTAAATTGCTGTGCAATTATTGAAATTGATAATTGCTTTTAGAATCCTGACAGATAAATTGACTTAATATTTTGAAAACACTTTGATCTGATGTTGATTGGATATTCATTAAGATTAAGAAACTGAAAATTAAAGCATAAAACTTAGCTGTATGATGTGAAAAAAATCATTCAGCAGCAATTGAAAAAAAAATGATTTTGTTTAAAAATGCAGGCAATGTAAGATTTATATGCTTCCAATAGTTTTCTTGAAGAGTTATGTCAATTTTGTTGATGTAATTTTTACCACAATAAATGTTTCGATATTAATTTCAGAAGTAGGAGGAAAAGAATTAGGCCACGAAAGTGACTATTATTGTGAACAAAATATAGAGTCACTGACATTTGATACGGAAAGGAATTCTCATAATTGTGTGATTGTTGTTCACTGAAATCTAATATGGGAGGAAAAGGAGAATTGTCAACATTTCCAACCAATTTTTTTCTTATAATGAAACGAAAATAAAAATCATTTTGGAGGGCAATTTGTTTGAAAAAAGGAAACAGTCATTTCATATGACATTTGAGCTGAAGACTCGTTCCCGTTTCCCCCATTGTAATCTTCACAATAATTTAAAACTTAGTGTTGGTTGAACAGAAGAACAAATTGATATAATCGAAATGTTTTCTTGTACACCAAAAAAAGTAAATGTAAAGCACTTTTATCATAAAAACTATATCGCCTGAATGTAATCATTTCACACACAATAAATGTTTGTATTGAATTGAAATGTCATAATAGCTGTAGAAGTGTTTGCCCCTGACAGGGAATGAAGACTCAGGAGGCAGGCTGAGCTCAGGCATGTGGAAGATGTTTACTCATTCAGCAATCAGTTAATGAAGGTATCGTCCCCCGAGGCCAATCTCGGAAGGGAGATCCATGACACACTGTAACATGTACAATAAAAATCAGCATTTTTATGGACTTCCTGCATCACAATGGCCACATGCAATGTGGTTACAGCCCTTCCCGCCTCATTCAGCCACCCAATTGAAACACATAATTGCAGATGGGCATTCTAATGGACAGACCCAGATTCCTAAAATCTCATGTTGTTTAACACGTACTCTAATCTTCAGGCTTTGCGATCCTTCCACGCATTTTATTAATTTAGATTCCAAAGTTATTCCTGCACTCTCTCGGGCCTCACAGGATGCCTTATCAGTTGGGACATCTTGAATTCTGCTATTCATTATATTTTATTTTATCAAAGTCAATTACTCCAAATATTGTTCACTGTCCTGAGTACAAAGAAATACAATAGACATTTAGTTTTAACTTACTTGCTATAAGATTAGTAATATGACTTGTGTTATAAAGTTCGTTATATTGTGTAAAATTATACAGCTACTCTTACTGTCAGGACTTTATAACACAATGGGCAGTGAACATCATACCTTGAAGCTAATTCCTAAAACTAGCTAACTTCACATCTCAGTCTAAATGCTTTTCTATAATGTTTTTAGTAGGTATTGATTACAGGTATCAAACTTATGTTGTAAATTACCCCTAGTATTCTCAAGAATCTGTAATTAGAATATTTTTTTAATATTCTAAGCAACTTTAAAATAATAACTATTTCTGACAAACGAACTCTTCTGTTGCCGTGATACCTGCTTAGTGAGTTAACTGGGCTGCACCCTGCAGCTGCTGTTTATTCATTTACTGGGACAATTATCATTTCATTTATGAAGATCAGGATTAGTCATTATGTATGTATGTCTGTATGTCGGCATGCTCTTACCAAGAAATGTCTGGAATGCTGTAGTCCTGGCGTTGGAGTAGGTCCATTGGTAGTGTGCTTTCTTTTAATTAAAGGCTGGAAAAGAATGTTAGTCTAGTTATCACCCCCTGACACCTTGTAAGGTTCTAAGTTAGGCTGCCTCTTTTTGATTGTCAGGCATTTTGTATGAGCTAATATGGACCATTCTATTCCAGATGGGGGCAGGCCATGCCCACAACAGCAAATCAACTAAGATTCAAGTATTAAAATAAAAATCACAATTCACTACCATTGGTATCTGTACAATGCAATACGTTTACGTTACTGAGCCTTAATTTCACACTTAAAGCCTGATGTACTGGATTTGATCAATTCTTAAATATTAGATATAAGCAACAATTAATCTTAAAAACATTTCATAGCAAACTTAAAAATGATTAGAAATCTCATATAGCTGCCCATCATGTGTAAAAATGAACAGCATTTATTGGAGTGTAAAATAATCAGACGTCTCTTAATATGTAAGGCCGAATATTAATCCAATGATTTCTGTGAACATTCAAATGAGAAGGGACCAGATATTACCTGTGAGTGTTGGTTAAGGAATCATTAATTAGTTTGTGTTATCCTGGAATAAGAGAACTATTATTCTTTTTTAATATTGACACTAAGAAATACTGGATTAAATTAAAATGTGAATTTGACGATGTTTGTTACAAAACCTAAACTGAATTGCTGTGTGATTTTTGGAATGACAATGAATTGATAATTATTTTTAGAACTTTGGCAAAGTAAATGATTTAATATTTCCAAATGGATTGGCTCTGATGTTGACTAGATTTTTCTTAATCTGTCAGCTGAGAATGCACACTCTGACATGATGATATGGAAAGACATTAGATATTCAGTGAACCTTTTTCAGAAATGGTTTGTCATTCACAATTCTCAGATCTTCAAGATTTCTATACTTGGTTTCTCTACTTTTCTTCTGGAAAAATATAATATATAATAAGAACAAATTCTGCATTGTATTTAATTCATGCAATTTTTCATATCATCAATACTTAGACATTTGAGTCAGAATTATAAAGAAAATAAATCAATAAGGAAGATTTATTTTCACAGTCAACAGCATTTTTCAACGTATTTGTTTCAATATTGTCTCTGAATAAACAGATAAATACGTTTAATGGGGATCTGTTGACAATGTAATGAGCCACAATTACATTTTTATTATAATGTTTGGATTGGAAACCTATCAGAAAAAAATCCTATATTCAGGACTTGCTTCATCTCGATACATGTTACGCGTAGTATCCTCAGTCATAAGAAATAAGGTGTCATAAATGGTCTGGGAAAGATGTAGTGTGTAAATTATAATAAGGTTTCTCTTACATATCTTTGGATCTGGTGAGACTGTGATGTTTGCTGTGATTATTCATCCTGAGAACAATAAGGCACGTACAAAGTGTTTTTCACCGAACAGTAATTAGGTGGTCTTCAACCATTACGAGAACTTTGATTTGAATAATGTTGAGCTGATTTCCAGAACCTGGGAAATGTTTCACAACATTTTACCAAAATTCTGGATTCTAAGCGTTCAATGGGTTTCGTGCAAACACCTTTCACTTGTCGTCATTCTCAAGCGAGATGTATAACGCTCAGGCACTGGCTCCAAGTCAAGGTGCCAGGAAGTCTGCTTCAACCTCTCCAAAACACAACTCTCGGGCTGGTTTTGACTGGATCTCTCGAACCTTTGTGATCTCTTTGACCGGGCTTTCCACAGTTTTCTGGAGCTGATTATTTTGTGTAATGTTTGCTTTAGTTTGACCTTTTTAGCTCCGATTTCTCCAGCTGTAGGAATATTTGGAATGTTCAATTATGGGCGACAGGTCACTTGACGTTAGTGCACAGGTAAAATATGGTTCACTTATTGTTTTAATAACGAATTGAGACTGAATCTTTGCATTTTAACAAATAAAAGTTTCAATTTTTTCAGTGGTTTACAATGACATTGATTAGATACTCATTAAGAGAGATCAACTGACAATTATAAGCTATTTGCCGGATTACTGAATTGAACAAGGATACAGACGTGCAGAGATTTTTTTGGAAGGCATTGCTTTTTCATTCAAATATCTCGGATGTTCAAGAGGTCTATGTAGCTGTTCATTGTTTCTCTTGTCCAGATACTAATTTATAATTCATATTGTGCCCGGAATTTTGAGATTTGTCTCAAAGTTAAGAAGAAAACGAGGAGCAATTAATATGAGAACTTGAGTGAATAGAAAACACAGTACATTTAAATTACAGAGTGTGAGAAACAAAGCTCACTCACTTCAATAATTTCAGTCCGAGACAAGATCTGAGGCAATCAGTATGTTTATTATCCGTTTGCAAGCGTGGTGCCTGGAATAGGGCACACAGAGTTTAGCAAGTACATATCTTATATAGGATTCACTACTCCCAACCCGGTGCCCATTACTATTGTTTCTCGCTTACCTTATCCGGCCTTGTGCATAACAAATTACAAGTTTTACTTGGCCATTTCACCACATCCTGCTGTGGCCCATTGTTACGTATATCCTCCATCACTACTATCTAAATCTCCCACTTGTGACAGTTCCTCCCTTTCCCCAACCATATTGATCCTTATGACCTTTTAATTGGGGTTTGTTTTTGTGTTTTTGCAAAAGTGGGAAACAGATGCTTATAACTACTGCTTGTACAAGCATATCTGGCTTAACTACATCCTCACAGCACCTTATCTCGTTGTCTGTAACATCTACCATTGTTTGCAAGCACTTTTCATTCTTGTATGCACATTTTAGCTAATACAAAAACAATTACATATTTCCTTCACATATTTTTCATTCTTGTTGACTCAGCTCTTCGTTGAAACAATTATACACTGGCGTGAGTACATTTACCTTGCATAAATAATTATGATTGCAGAAGTGACACTACTTTACCTATATCCCAAAATTTCCCCCTTTTTCTTTAATTACCATTTGTTATCTTCTGCATTTTTCTTTTAAACATTGCCCCCAAAGTTCGCAAGCATCATTCCGGAGATTTCATCCATCTTGGTCTCACTCATCCCTTCATTATTTAATCGACAAGTTCCTCTGCCTGATTCCATTTTCTGGGTATCTGTTTTATTAAGGCTGTCTCAATCAGTCTTTGGGTGAGTCCTCGTATACAGGGCATGATACAACAGCCAATGGCTACCAATATCCCGGCTACTACTATCAGGGAATTAAGGATGGAAACCACCACCCCCTTCCATTTTCCAAAGCATGATTCATGCCATCCCGTGAGAGATGTGTCTACTCCTGAATTCTCAGCCAGTTCCTCTGCTAAGGTAGTCAATCCCCTTAAGGCCCGAGTAATTGAACCATCAGGTGCAGTGTTATTAGGAATAAAGGTGCAACAGCTTCCTTCTAACACACACACTTTTTCCGCTAAAATCCTATCAAGGGCCATTCTGTTTTCCCATGCCCTACTTGTCGCATCAAGCTGTTCTGATATTCGTTTAACCGCATCTCTTGTATAATTTATAAATCACTGTTGATTATAGAAAATGTAATTTATCCAAGCTACATTTTTATTAATTCTTACCCACCAAAAGAGAGCTGACTCAAAGGCTGCTGCAATCTGATTACGAGCCTTGAACTCATCAGGTACCCTCTAAGGGAGTCCTACAGAATCGAGATAAATCCTGTCATTGAAAGAAGTGTCTAACAGTGATCGCTTACTCCTTCCCTTTTTCCCCACTATCTTTTCCTTCTCAAATGCCAGGGTAAATGGAATTGCCAATTGTACAATTGCACATATCCCTCTCCAATCCGGTGGTATGGTGGGTCTCAATATTTTGCCTCCAAAGTACCACCACAGATTTGCTCGGGGAGCCTTTGGTGCTGAGTAGTTCCCTCCCTTGTCCGTTTCGGTGACGTTCTTAATCTCTGTACATACTTTCAGCTCCCCCAAATCTCAAGATTTGTACCTTGTCTAGCGTGTGATTTCCGACTGCGGCTGAAAACTTAGGGGGGTTTTCAATCTTTCTTCTCCAACGGAGCGAACATCAGAGATAGGGAGATACAATTCCTATCATTCCATGCAGTCTTATCCTGTTACAGGGCTATCATACATTTCATGCCCTTCCTGTCTCGCTTACAGCGGAAAGGGAACCACCTGGGCCACTGGCTGACCAGAGGCACATGCATTGCAATTGCTCTTGTTCAGACTTTTTACAGTACACTTTCCCCATTCAACCCAGGCATTTGCATCCCCATATCCAGTTTCTATTTCTGTTTCAAGTCCTTTATCTCTATAATTTTTACTCCTTTAGGATCATCGGGAGGGGTGAAAGGTTGTACCTTATTATCCAATAGTTCTGCCCGTTTTCCCTGTCCTATGCTAATTTGAAAACAACAGCCCAAGAAATCCTTCCCCGTTTGCTTACAGTTCTATCCCAAATGGTTCATCTATTTGTATCTCATAGGTGCCTCCCCACCCCGAGAATTGCTCTGTGCCATGTAGTTTTCTTTATCATTAGATATATTGGGCTACGCTCTTTATCAGGACAATTGAGAGGTGATCGGAAGATGGCCCTGTGTATTGTGACAAGACCATTATACCAAGTACCATCCCCAAAGGACTTAAGATGTATATCTGAGCTGCGGTACTGTCTCTGATTATCTACATCCCCACAATTTACTAAATTGCATGCATCAGGTCTATTACTTGCGGATTATCAGATTCAGGGACCGTTAATAACACATGTGAAAATTATATTTGACAAAATCCCAATACTAAGAAAGCTAGCATCATAATTCTAAGCATCTCCAGCATTCTAAAAATTGTGCTGAAGCACAAAAAAACTTAATACACAATCCTACAGAAATAATCCGACGCTCGCGTCGCCACTGTATAATCAGTTACACTAAGTCTGAGTTTCAGCAGGTCTTGTGTTGATTCGGCTGTCCAGACTTCTTCCTCAACTGGAGATTTCACTGGCCCTTTGATCCGAGTGTAGTGAGTCCAGCCTTTCTCCGCTGTCCTTATTGTCGTTTCGGTAATCAAAGGATCCTGATCCTGACGGTCCTTCCCAGTCAGGCTGTAATTTAGCCTCTGTCCATGATTTTACTAAGACCCAATCTCCTGGCCGGATGGGATGAACAGTGAATTCAAGGGGCGGAGTCTGTGCCAATAAACTCTGTTTCCTGAGGAGAGACAAAGAGGCGGACAAGCCCAGTATATATTTCTTTAGAACAAGTCTTTAGTTTCGGGAATAGTCAATTCTGCGTTCGTTCCCAAATAAGGTAATCCAAATATGATTTCATTGGTGATAGTCCCAAATCTTTCCTTGGGGCTGTTTGTACTCGCAAGAGAGCTCTCGGTAAACATTTGGTCCAAGGGAGTCTGGTTTCTATTATCAATTTAGAGAGTTGTCGTTTGAGTGTTTGGTTCATTCTCTCAAACCTTCCTGATGATGGTGGGTGCCATGGAGCATAGAATTCCCAGGAAATTCCCAACCCTTTCATTATCTCCTGTAACACTTTAGAGGTAAAATGAGTTCCTTGGTCGGAATCTATACGGTTCAGTAGCCCATATTGGGGAATTATGTGCTCTAATATTGTTTTAGGCACCACACTCGCAGTGGCGGTAGCTCGGGGGTACGCCTCAACCCAACCAGATAGATGATCTACTATGATCAGCATACATTTTAGTCTTCCTACTCTGGGTAGTTCAGTATAATCTACTTGTATACTCTGGAAGGTCTCAATCCCGGGTCTCTTCCTCCCGGGGTCTGTTTTCTCAAGACTTTCTTATTTACCTTTGTGCATATTATACATCCCTCACATATTTGTTCAGCAATTGTATATATTCCTTTACATCCATATTCCCTAAGAACTAAAAGAGACGTTGCTTGTCCTCCCCAATGGCTGTCTTGATGTAGGACAGCCATAATTTCTCGCATCATCATTTTGTTTAATATTTCTCTTCCATCGGCTAACATCCATTGCCCGTCTGCTGTTTTTTGCAGCCCCAAAATCTTTCAATTCTTTTTCTTCGCTTTCAGTAAATATAGGAGCTTCCCTAGGACCTGGGACAGTAGGTATTAGGGAATGAATCACCACTTCTCGTGGGTTCAGGGTGGCTTCCTTAGCCACTTCATCGGCTAATCTATTCCCCCTAACTTCTGGTTCATTTCCTTTCTGATGACCATTTACATGCACTACCACTATTTCTCAGGGGAGTAATAGGGACTCAAAGACCCGTTTAATCAACTCCTCATGTGCTAATTCCTTCCCCCGGCTATTGATCAGTCCTCTTTCCTGCCATATCTTTCCAAAAGTGTGCACAACACCAAATGCATATTTAGAGTCAGTGTATACTGTTCCCTCTTTATTTTCTAATGCCTTAAGAGCTCTTTCCAATGCATAGAGTTCGCAGGTCTGAGCTGACCACCCATTCGGCAACCTTCCTGCCTCCACCACATTATCTTTCGTCCCGTCTACAACTGCATACTCATTATTTCTTTTCCCTTCAGTCACCCGGGATGATCTATCTATAAAAAGTCTAGCCCCTGCATGAAGTGGAACATCTCTCAGGTCCAACGGACCTTAGTTTGGTATTCTATAAAGTCAAGGCATTCGTGCCCTGGATTCTGAGGAGATCCTCCTTCCCCTTTCCAAAGAAAGGCAGCTGGAATTAAACAATTGTCCGTGACCAACACTAGATCATTCTTTTCTATTAATATTGCCTCATATTTCAGAATCCGCGAGTCTGTCAACCATCGCCTAGCTTTTTGGTTTAGGATCGTTCTCACTTGGTGTGGGGTGCTTACTATCAGAACTTCCCCCAAATGTAAGCTTCCTGCTTTCCTCCACCAACAGTGCAGTGGCAGCCACGGCCTGCACACACTCAGGCGACCCCCGGGATACTGGATCCAATAGCTTCGAAAGATATGCTACTGGCTGTTTCATTCCTTCCCACCTCTGGTTTAATACTCCCAAAGCCGCTCCCTTACCTACGGTAGCAAAGAGGTAGAAATGTTTATCGAGAGAAGGTAAGGCTAACGTCGGGGCATGGATCAGATCTCTTTTGAATTCTTAAATAGTTTTTTTTCCTCTTCTTCCCAACTCAGACACTTTGGTTCCTCCTCTAATAGTTTGAGATATAATTTATTTGTCTTTTGAGCATAAGAATGAATCCACAATCCGCAAGATCCCGCTAAACCCAAAAATTACATAATTCCCGCTTAGTCCTGGGCAGCAGAATCCCCACTATTCCCTCTAACCGTTCCGGGCTTATCTTTCGCTTTCCCTCACTAACTAAATGTCCCAAGTATTTCACTTCTCGCTCCACATATTGTATTTTGTTTTTAGATACTCGCAGTCCCTGCTGACCCAGGAAATTCAATATTTTTTTAGTGGCTTCTACTACTCTTTCTCTTCTCTTTCCTGTTACTAAGAAGTCGTCTACAAACTGCAACAGGGTAGTTCCCTTGGGGCTACTAAATTTCTCCAATGTTTGTTCTAACATCTGTCCAAATAAATTTGGGGATTGTGTAAACCCCTGGAGGAGCGCGGTCCACCGGTATTGCTGTTTCCGTCCTGTGTTGGGATCTTCGCATTCAAAGGCAAAAAAAAATCCTACTTTCCTCCGCCAAGGGACAAGCCCAAAAGGCATCCTTTAAATTTATCACACTAAACCATTTGTGATCATGAGGGATCTTACTTAATAACTTATAGGGATTTGGCACCACTGGGTCCCTGACCTGTTCTAATCGATTCAATGTTCTCAAATCCTGCACCAATCGATAAGTTCCATCGGATTTTTTGCGCTGATAGAATTAGGATATTATAAGGAAACATACATGGCTCCAACAGTCCATCTCTAGCCCCTCAATTACTGGCTGCAGTCCTCGTTTACCTTCTATGGAAATGGGATATTGTCGCTCATAAAGAACATCCTCTTTCCTTTTTAAACTTATTTCTAGGGGACGGATCTGTATTTTTCCACGATTCCCTTCTCTAGCCCATATAATATGGTCTATCTCTCTCTCCACATCTTCTGTCAACATTTGTACAACTAGTTCTTTTTCCTGAATTCAAATCTCCAGTCCTAAGAGGATAATTAAATCTCTCCCTAGTCAGTTACTTCCTATATCAGAGATATACAACAGTTCCCCTGTGACCCTATCCTGAGGACCTTCTATCATCATAGGTTCAAATACTGGAACAGTAAATCCTTCCTCTTTTACGCCGGAAACAGTAATTGACCGTGTTGACATTCCTACTTTCTTTGGTTTAAAATTCAGCGATGACCGTGCGACCCCCGTATCTACTAGGAAGACTACCTCTTCCCCACGGGTCCCACCTTCAAGTTTATCAATGGGGTCCTGGTGGGCCCCCGAGGGCAGGAACCCCTGACACCCTTATTCTTCATCAAAATTCAGAAGCGGAATTGCCCTTTCTTCCCTTTGTAGATCAGGACACTCCCGCTTAAAATGCCCGAGTTTCTGCAATAACAGCATCCTGCCTGCGGAGACTTCCATCTCTGCCCCTGTCGCCCGAACCCTCTATCAAATGCTCCCCCTTGTCCTCTCCCTCTCCCTCTTCCTCTCTGTCCTACATGCTGCCACCCACCGCTCCGGTTGCTCACTATTGGTTCTATTCTTTTCTGAACTACATCATCAATCGTAGCTACCATCATATTTGCCTTCTGTTTTTGTCTCTCATCCTCTCTCTTTGCAAACACTTTCTGTGCCTCTCTTAACAATTCATCTAATGGTGTTTCACTCCTCCCTTCTATCTTCAGTATCTTTCTCTGTGTCTGGCCATGCCTTTGTCACAAAATATACTTTCAAAAGACCCTATGCCACTGGGTCCTCAGGGTTCATTCCAGAGTATTTTCGCATTGAGACTCTTAATCTTTGCAAGAAAGCTGAGGTTGTCTCATCTTTCTCCTCTTTAACTTCAAAGGCTTTAGTCAAATTCTGAACTTCAGAACTGCCTCTCTATTCCTTTTAGAATCGGGTCTTTCAATTCAATCATTTCGTCCCTATGCTCCGGGTTTTGATTTTCCCACTGGGTGTCTCTGAGGGGAAACTCCGTCTCTCCCTGTCCAGTATCCCCATCCTCAATGGGAAGTTCCCTGTCCCATATTTTAATGGCTGCTCCTGGTATAAGTCCTCTTTCTTCCCCAGTAAATAGTACATTCAAAATAGACATTAACTCAGTCCACGTATACAGACTGGGCCCCAAGAATTGATCAATTTGTTCAGACAGCCCTAGCAGATCCTCAACCAGGACCTTCATCTCCTTTTTAAATGTTCTGACCTCCCCACTGGTGAGGGGGGCACTTACAAACCCCAATCTCTTTGTCACCTACTGGTACCTCCCGAAGGGGATAAGTCTTTATATTCTTCCCCTTTTTTGTTTTTGTTTTTCCCCCGCAGGCTTTCGTTTAGATACTCTGGAGGCCTCCTCTACATCTACTTTATCTTCCCTTCCTTTTGTTGCGGATTGATGGTCGGGAACAACAACATCCCCGTCCACCGCCCCTTCGTTCTCCTCTTGTGGGTCATCTGTTCCCTGTCCCCAATCTGTCTGTCTCTCCTCCTCCCCCATTTTCACCTAATCTGATTTTATGGTACGGGGGGCGGGAGTGCAAACAAGCAAAAGGATCCCAGGGACTGGGTGGGGCAGAGGGGGAATCCTTTGTCTTTACTACCATTATTCCCAAACTGCCCTTCCAACAGGACGCATAGTCCACCTCTTCTTGACTAAAAGTTTGTTTTTATTCACATACAAATCTAAATACTGACATACCCAATCCTCATCCAAATCATACTTTGGCCAGAAGACAGCTGGATGAAGGATTCGTTCTTTGGTCCATACTAAACAACAATATTTAATCATTTTCCTTTTATCTTTTTCCCTTGTACAAGTGTTATTTGTCCATTCCCTCAACATCCTCCCCAACGGACTTTCAGGAGGAATTTTACCAGGGACTTTTTCTTCCTTTACTCCCTGACAGTTCGACTTATTCTGCCTACCCCCAATTTCTCGGGGCCCTCACCAGTCCCTCAACGATTAAATACCCATTTTCCCGGCCACCAAGTTAATACTTAAAAGTCAGTTTTGTGACGTTGGACTGTGCACAGAGTTGCCTGGTCCCTTTTTTTCCATATTTTTATCGACCTTCTTTCACTGTCTGATTCAGATGTCTCTCTTGTGGGATTTGTACCAGTCGCCCAAGGGAGCGGACAAAACTGGGACAAGAAACCGCTCCTCAATTGTGAATGGGAGGCATCTTCCCAGTGTCCAGGGCCAGCCACTCACCCCGGCAATGGAAGAATATCCTGGACGATCCCCCAATTGTGAGAAACTAAGCACACTCACTTCAATAATTTCAGTGCGAGACAAGATCTGAAACAATTAGTATGTTTATTATACGCTTGCAAGCATGGTGCCTGAAGTAGACTCGCAGAGTTTAGCAAGTACATAGGATTCACTGCTCCAAACCCGGTGCCCAATACTATTGTTTCTCTCTTGCATTATCCGGCCTTGTGCATAACAAAGTGCAGGTTTTACTTGGCCTTTTCACCACATCCTGGCTGTGGTCAACTGTTAGGTATATCCTCCTTCACTGCGATCTATTTCCCCCACCCCACTTGTGACATTTGCTCCCTTTCCACAACCAGATTGAACCTTACGGCCTTTTAATTGGGGTTTGTTTTTTGTTTTTGCAGAAATGGGAAACAAATACTTATAACTACTGCTTGTACAAGCATATCTTGCTTAACCTACATCCTCACAGCACCTTATCTATTTGTCTGTTCCATATACTATTTTTTGCAGACACCTTCCATTCTTGTATGCACACTTTAGCTAATATGAAAACAATTATATATTTCCTTCATATAGGTTTCATTCTTGTTGACTCAGCTCTTGGTTGAAACAATTGTACACTGGTGTGAGTTCATTTACCTTGCATAAGTAATTATGATTGCAGAAGTAACATAACTTCACCTGTAACCCACAGTCGGTAGTGTAGTGAACAAAGAAGAACAAAGAATACAGAAAATGTGCAGCAACAGGATCAGGCACTTTGGACGGCCGAGCCTGAGCCTGTCCAAATCAACTATCTAAACATGTCACCCAATTTCTAAGCATCCGTATCCCTCTGCTTCTCACTTACTCATGCATCTGTCCAGGCGCACCTGAAATGAATCTACCATGCCTGCCTCTACTACCTCTGGTGGCAATGCATTCCAGCACCTACTCTCTGTGTAAAATACTTTCCATGTCTATCTCCCTTAAACGTTTCACCTCTCTTATTGAACGCGTGACCTCTCATTATTGAATCCCTCATCTGGGGAAAAAGCTTATCTCCATCCACCCTGTCTGTACCCTTCATAATATTGTAGACCTAAATCAGGTCCCCTCAATCTCGTTTTTTGTAGCGAAAGCAGAAGTAACCTACTCAACCTCTCTTCAGAGCTTGCATCTTCCATACCAGGCAACATCTGCGTAAACCTTCTCCGCATTCTCTCCTAAACGTCCACATAATTTTGATAATTTGGCGACCAGAACTGTACAGAGTATTCTAAACGCGGCCGAAACAATCTCTTGTACAATTTTAGTAGGACTTACCTGCTCTTATAGTCAATGCCCTATCCGGTGAAGGCAAGCATGCCATATGCCTTATTGACCACTCTGTCCACCTGTGCAGTCACCTTCCTGGTACAAAGGACCTGAACTGCCAGATCTCTCTTCTCATCAAGTTTACCCAAGGCTCTTCCATTTACTGTATACTTGGCTCTGGAATTAGACTTCCCCAAATCATCACCTCACATTTGCTTGGATGAAACACCATTTGCCATTTCTCCGCAAAACTCTTATGTCTATCTATATTCCCCTTCATTCTTTGACAGTCCCCTATGTTTTCTGGCTACTCCACCAATCTTTGTGTCATCTGCAAATGTAGTGGCGAGATACTGGGCTAGCAACCCTTGGAGATTGGAACATGGCAGTTGTTCATCCCATGCAGCAAGGAACCATGTTTGGATGCTTGTTCCCAGTGAAGTACCACTGTTTCCTGATGTAGATCAATAATTCAAACTTTTTTTATTCGGAGTCATGATTTAGAAGTTTACTGACGATATATAGTCGTGTAGTTGACTATGATGAATAATGTCAGGAACCGCAGGGATGTATCCATCAGATGGAAAGGAACAATGGCGAATGGAATTGAATCCAGACAAATGAGTGGTAGTGAATTTGGGGAGTTGTAACAATAACAGTGAGGATTCTGAGTGGTGTACAGGAACAAAGAGATCTTGAAGTGGACATTCACAGATCCCTGAAGATTGTTGGACAGGGAGATCAGTTGTTCGAGAGGTTTTTGGATATTTTCTATTGTTGACCACAGACTGTGCATGATATTCGATCTTTAGCAACCGCCAGTTTAGGAAACAACTAAAGGAACGAGCACAAGTCTGGTCCATGCAATAATCTACATTTTTAAAACTTGAAGATGAAAGATAGAGGGCTGAAGTAAATAGCTTTGCCCATCAAACTACTTCACCACTCAATGAATTTACCACTGATTCCTCTCCAGGTCATGGTGGTATGTGCCTTGGAGGGTAATTTGCAAATGGTGAAGTTTCAGTGCATCTTCAACCTTGTCCTTATAGTCGGTACAATTTTTGAGCTTTGACGGTTCTGTCAACAAAGCTTGGATGACTTACTCCAGTGAATCTTCTATGTGTGAACTCTGCTGCAATTGTGCCTTAGCAGTTAAGGGAATAAATATTCAGGTGTTGAACAATATACAGTTAAGTGACTGCATTGTCGTGGAGGGTGCCCAGTTTCTTCAGTGGCATTGAAGCTGCACCCACCTCGGCAAATGGAGAGAGTTCTGTTAAACATCTAGTTTGTGCGTTGCGGACGATGTAGGCTTCACGGAGACAAGAGTTGAGTTAATAACCAAACAAAGTCAATCCATGGACAGGTTTTTGTCGTCAACTTCTTTATATGGGCGGTCAGGTTCCATTTTTCCTAAATACTAGCTCCCAGGACGATTACACGGAGGAATTCTGTTACAATGAAACCATTGAATGTCAATCGAATATGATTAGATTCTCATTTGTCAGAGTTATCTTCGCTGTATTTGGTCCTTCTATGGATCAATCGATTCTAATCGCTTTCTGATTTCAAGTTTCAATTCCCGTCTGCTCCTGAAATTTCAACCCGTTTCCTCGCTGAAATTTCTCCACCTGTCTTAATAATATGTAAGGACGCTGTAAGGGACAGCGCAGACTTACTAACACGTTGCTAACTCTGTATACAGTAGAACTTCGTGAAATGATTGGTTAGGCTGGGATTATTCTCCTTGAAACAAAGGAGGAGGAGGGGAACTTTATAATCACATAATAACAATTATAAATGTTCAATATTCGTGGGATCTTGACAGGGTAGATACGGGCAGGTGGCTTGCCCTATACTCTGAGGAGAGCACCAGAGGACATAATCTCAGAATTAGATATTGCCCATTAAATTCAGAAATGATCAGTAATTTCTTTGCTCAGGGGTCAAAAAATCTGTGGCATTTTCCAGTAACCGCTGTTGAGACTGTGTGGTTGAGTATTTTCAAACTGTGCCAGATAACTCAACCACACAGTCTCAACAGCGGTTACTGGAAAATGCCACAGATTTTTTGACCCCTGAGCAAAGAAATTACTGATCATTTCTGAATTTAATGGGCAATATCTAATTCTGAGATTATGTCCTCTGGTGCTCTCCTCAGAGTATAGGGCAAGCCACCTGCCCGTATCTACCCTGTCAAGATCCCACGAATATTGAACATTTATAATTGTTATTATTGTGCCAGATAGTTAATCAGAAAGATGATGAAATTTTGTAGAGCGAGGTGATGAAGGAGCATCGCTCTGAAGGCTAGTGTGCTTCCAATTAAACCTGTTGGACTATAACCTGGTGTTGTGTGATTTTTAACTTTGTACACCCCAGTCCAACACTAACATCTGCAAATCAGATCATCCATGAGTTCGTTGAATGGTTGAGCAGACTCCTTGGGCTGAATAGCATACTTCCACTTGGTTTAACATTTCGTCTAACGCCTTATTTTATTCATAAGTTCAGAATTGTGAGGGGATGGGATGAAGTGACAGAAAAGGTTTATTAAACAGATCAGACAGACCAGGAACAAGGCTCATAAACTCAGGAAGAAGAAATGTGCTGTGACCTGGGGGCAACAAATGACACTGGGCACAACACAGGTAGCTGTGTACAGAAGCTGTGATTGCTGAAGGAAGTTGCTCGATCTTATACAGTTGACAGGTCAGTGATCACGCTGGATGATGGATCGTTGTATGATTCACACACAGCAGAAATTTGTGAAAGAATGAAATGTTTGTTTCATTGGAGAAATTTTCTGCCGTTCCAATTCCGAGTGACTGTTTGAAATACTGATCAGATCTTTGTGTGAAGTGTTAGGTTAAAATACTTTTGAACAACCCCACTGAATAAACTTGTGCTCCCGATCTCTTGTTATTTTTTTCTCTTTCTTTCGATGTAAATTCATAGAAAGACAAGATGGAATGTTGGGCGGAAAGAAAAATGCGTTCCTTCTCATTACACCAATTTCATCTACAATTGAATAGAATGACTGCTCTCACTCTTCATTTCGACTTTAATGTGGTGTCGATTATTTGTGAATCTCCCGTGCAGTGAAGAGCAAGAACAAGACTCTCGATCCAGTGTATACCAGAGTGTGAGGTGCAAAGAAAAACTGCTAGAGCGGTGCATAAAGTTAGCAACCAGAGTGTGACTCGAACCCGTGAATGTGGAGTACTGCGGTATAATAACCCACCACCATAATCTGTCGGTCTCCTCAGCACATTTTGTAGTGGGGTGACATGTGACCTCATCAGGTGACATGTGGTGAAAGTCATGGATGAGAAATTTCCAGAGTGGAATCGAATCCACACCATTGTGTTTCTGCTTTCACTAGAATTATAATAACAGCAAATTCCAATAAATAGCCATGCTGGTGAGAATGAATAGCTGTCATTGATTCATTCTGAGTCAGAACTGTGTCAGAATGAAGCAGGACAAGAATTTTCCGTCATATTTACACCTACATTTGACTCATAATTTCTTCAGTCACTTTCTCTTTCACGGGAAGAAGCAGCCATGGTGAGTGAAATAAAGGCAATGTTGTCCCTCAATAGCCTTTCTCATATGGCTGAACCCGAATTGGATTAAATCGCAAGAAATTCTGATTTGTTCGCTTCATTTTAATTTTGCTGAAACCTCACAATGTTCATTGTAATAATCAGAAGTGAATTAATATATCTCGTTGGAACGATTAATGTTGTATTCAAATTTGCTCTGACTTTATTTCAGCTTAAGGAAAATACTGCGAAGAAAAACAGAGGGTTAAAGTACAAAAGAAAACCCACCAGTTTTGTTGCTCGTTGCTTTGGCAGATTTCACTGAGTATTAAATAGTGCAAATACGTGATTTCTGCAAGCTGTACCTAGTGTCAGTGTTGGAATGAAAATCATTAAATACTTTTGCTCCGTAGTGAGCTGTTTTTTTTAGAGCAGGTAGCTCAGGAAGATATATATTCTGCCCTTTCTCCAATAGCCCCTCCCACTGAATACCGGCACTATGCAGGAAACTTTCTCTCTGTACGCCATCGTCCAATTCTCCTTGACCTCCAGCACTTCCCCATATGGTACCATTCCACGAAATCCAAGAAGGTGGAGTGCTGATCGTTTATGATGTCTCTCCTCACTGTGTAAGGTTCAGTGATTTATCTGCCCGTCACTCAATTTAGCAAACTGATTTTCCAGCTCACAATGTGATCTTGTCCAGACTGGGGAGAGAAAACAGAGTGGGTGACAAACGTGTGTACACCTACGTTCTCTCTGCAGGCAAAAAAAGACCCTGAGCTTCCAGGTTCCTGTCACTGCAACATCCCACTGTGTTCCCATGTCTCCATTTCAGTTTGGTCTGCTGCAGAGCTCCCGCATAGCACAGCGCGAGTTGGAAGAGCGGCACGTCATTTCCTGCTGAGAGACCGTGCAATCTTCAATAAACAGTATCGAGTTCAATTATTTTAGAGCCTGTCCACCTGCTTTCACGTTCCTGCCCCACCTACACATGTCATTCGTTCCAAAAGCGGATCGTTTGGTTCGGAAATCTCTCCCCAGATGCACTAAAACTGCTGATTTTGTTCAGATATTTCTGCTTTTCTTTGGATAATTTTGTTCTGTTCTGATCGCCAGCCTTCAGGAAACGTGTGTTTGCACGGGAGGGTGGTCAGAGGAGATTTACCAAGGTGGTGCCTGAGCTTGACCATTCCTCCTGCAAAGATAAGTGAAAGTGAGGGCTGCAGGTGCTGGAGCTCAGAGTCGACAGTGTAGTGCTGCAAAAGCCTTCACGTTACTGCCCCCAAAGATACGGTGTTCAAGTTTTTCATCAAACATCGGTTTATCCTCGCCCCAATTTTCCAGTACCTGGTCCTTATCCGTGCATGCTCCAGCTCCTCAAGTATTCGGCGAAATACTCCTGGAGTTACCACTCGTTCAAACAGTGAGTTCTAGACAAACAACACTTTAAGGATGTAAACATTCTTCCTAAATCACACAGCACCTGAGGAGCAGGAGAATCCATGTTTCGGGCACAAGCCACCGCTATTTCATTACCAGCCGATTCCCAGAGGAAGAACGTCTCATATTCCAACTTAGGACCCTGCAGCCAGACGGTATAAATATGTATTTCAACAGCTTCCGTATTTCGCCCCCCCCACCCCCACATTTTCCCAGTACCAACTAGGCACGGCTCTCCGGCCCGTCCATCAATCCCTCTTCTAAATTATCACATTCTCCCTCACCTTCATCCACTTTCCCATCACCTGACCACGAATCCCATTCCTCTCCCTCAACCCCGACTCAAAATCCTCATTCCTGATGAAGGGCTTATGACCGAAACATCGATTCTCCTGCTCTTCGGATGCTGCCTGACCTGCTGTGCTTTCAAAACACGACACTCCCGCCACTGCAAAGCTCGACTGGGGCTCTTTATCTGAGAGCGGAGAAAGCTGAGAGAGGAATTTACTAACGTGCACAGAAAGGAATAAACTTCTTATGGGAAGTGTTAATAACCAGGGGTATAGATGAAACGCTAGAGAGAGGATGTTCAGAGAAGATTTAGGAAGAATGTTTACATCCTGAGAGTGTTGTTTGTCTAGAACTCACTGTTTGAACGAGTGGTAACTTCAGGAGTATTTCGCCGAACACTTGAGGAGCTGGAGCATGCAAGGATAAGGACCAGTTACTGGAAAGTGGTGCGAGGATAAACAGATGTTTGATGAAAAGCTTGAACATCGTAACTTTGGGTGCAGTAACATGGAGGCTAGCGCAGCTCAATGGCACAATGAAAGACGTGTTGGTCATCTACTGCATTGTTAAGATTGCGATTTAAAATCTAATGGGTTTGAGTCCCATCAGAATCGGAGTTCAGTTCAGATTTCAGCTGAATCATTGATTGTTCTGCTGACTTATCATCAGTTGTCATCGTCTGGATTTCTCGTCCCTGCTACTGACCAGAGAAGATTCCTCACCTTCTTGGTGGTGAGTTTTGAAGGAATCTTATCATTTGAAATATTATCAGCCCAGAATCGGCTGCTCATTCACAAAACCCACTGCAGAAGCCCACTGTTTCTAAACACATTTCCCTCCCAAAGCTGCACAGAGGTTTTCGACTTATTCAGTGTCTTTTTCCCTTTGGGAGACAGGTTGATGTGGATGGGCTGAGAAAAGACATTGACGTGTTCGCTCAGTCATAATGATATCAAATGGCGGGCTAGCGCTGGCGGGTGAAATGGCCCCCTCCTATTCCTCTCTGGCTGTGCTATTCCTGACAGAGGGTTTTCAACAATAACATGATGAGGACCCTGTGAATCTCCACCACGGAATACCAAGGTCCTCCCCTTTATCCCACTACTCTCACAGCTGGAATACACAGCTCCTGTTGCAGCTTTAGATCAGACAGTGGAGGGTTCTCCTAGGCGCTCTGTCAGACTGCATGCTGCTTCACACAGGTTTCCAACTGGACACATGGAGCAAGCAAACGTGTAAATATTGGGGATTCAGGGACAGATTTCCCCTTTGCCTGGCTAAAGTTCTGGCCACAGTAATAAACATGAATTTGGGACATTCAGTATCTTACTCTGGATTCTTATCACTTTGCAATTTAAACTGAAATTTAACATACTCTTGCATGACATTCTTATATCTTCAGTATTCACGAAAACTGTGCAACATGGCCTTGGATGTAGCCATGGCGAAGATTGATGATGAGTGCAGTATGTTTCATGTTGTCTGTAGGAACTTGCAGAAGGAAGTTTGGGAAGTGTCGATGAATCGAATTCTATGCCAAATTGAAGCCGTTCGAATGAGAAGCCCTGTGACATCGATAATGTCACATTGTAAACAACGCAGCGACCCACAGAAACCCAGTTTTCAATCAAATCTATTTTGCGCATCATTTTTCTGTGTCCCATTTCCTGAAACTGATGCTTGAATAGACACAGGTCCATATCAGTTCCTCCTCCTCTGCCTTAGCTTTAATTTCAGAACCACAGCCAATGTAGAACAGGTCGAAGGTCCCAGAGGTAAGAGTAGGGCACGTTACAGGCTTGCTGCCGGCGGCTCCAGTGGAACAACTGATCAGCGCTTGGTCCTTAACAGCGTGTAAAACTGCCGCCGTTGTAATTTCAATCCTTATCTAAAGCTGCTTTTACTGACCTTGATTAGGAATTATTGGAGCACCAGACTGAAGCGTAGTTGAAGAATAATGTCAAATAAAGCAGTATCTATTCTAAAACTCCAGTTTCTGATTTGTAGGATTGTTCTGTCTTTGGGAGGGATGTCAATTATTAAACGTAAACCTGCACATATTCCCCAGGTAATTAACCATCTGTGGATCGAGAAACAGAGGTGATATTTTAGCTTGATAACCTTTTTCAAATCTCTGACACTGCACTGGATTACATTCTTGAAAAGGCTGTTAAACTCGTTTCATATCATCCTGTTTGCTGCAAAGTCACACAGCTCATTCAACCATTCGAAAGCAATTAGATTTATCTATTTTGGTAGATTGAATGTTGTCAGCGTATCTGGTAAATTCATGACAAATAGTTTTGCTGCTGTGTAGAACAGAGGGTTCAAACAGGAATAAGGACGGGTCTTGTCGCTAGATTTTTCGGGAGGAGATCAGTGAGTATTAAATGGACTCGGTCCCATTCCTGATCATTGTGACCAAATGTTCAAGTCAACAGATGGCAATGATAATGATGCTTGACATCGACAGGTCCATTCCTACTCATTGGAGTCACCATTATCTTACAGATCAGGTGAGCGGAGGAGCTGATGATCCTTATGGCAACCTGAGACAGTGCGACAATTAATACCACGTTGTTAGTCTCACTCTATACAATAAACCAGTTAGCCAACAGACTGAGCTAACCAGCTTCCATTTAATGCAAAGCTAAAACAAACAGCTCAGTACATTTACAATGTGTAGTAGTTCACGTAGATCCAGCGGCTACACTTTTCAAACACCACCAGCTCTTCTTACAATTAACATGTACAGTTGCAGGTATGATGCAATTTCTTTCCGATGAACGCTAAACAATTCGTGAATGTGTCACTTTTGCCTCTCCATCCAGGCAGCCCAGAGTCCCTATCCCTGTTAAATTCGCTCCTTGTGTGTCTGCACGTGGTTTTTCAATTATTCTAAAATCATCTTCTAAAATGTTTTTTTTTTCTTTCTGAAAAATCAATTCCAATACATGGATACAAAAAACAAACTCGAATTCGGCCAATTGGTTTAAATTATGCCCTAATCAAGTTTGAATTTGGTATCTTTACAATGTTAAAACCAATGAAACGATCCAACGTTTTGTGAGACAAATATCGGACATTTTGAACAGTTACCCAGAGCGGCAAAGAACAGCAAAGAGAACAGCTAAAAGACCAACAGGTGTAGGATGTAAGTAAAATCTCCAAGAGGTGCCTATCTGGAGAAATAGATTGCATAGAAAAAATACATCAACACCGACATGGATAAAAAAAATCTATAGAGGAAGATACAAAAAGAAGATTCGACAACAAGCTGGTTTTTAAAAATGCATTTTTTTGTAAATGTTAATTGGCTCGGGGTTGGGGAAGGTATTGTAGAGCATAAGGTTGAGAGAAAGGAGTTGAAAGTAGTTGTAAGTTGATTATTCTCTGTCAAATGTTAAAAAAAAAACAATAAAGTTGTTATTTTTAACTTTAAATAGTGATTTTTGGGATAGTTGTTTGCCTCTTGAATTTTAACAGAATACAGCACGAGGTGAATCCTTTCTGTTTTGATGGTTTACATTAGCAGAGGGGGTTTACCGCGTCAAGTTACACCAGATTCTATGGTTGCTTTGTTGTTTCGCTCATTTGTGCATTGTACCTCATAAACGATTTTGAAGTTGTCCCCTCGACACAAAAGGTCCGTGTTTATGCACCATTGTACAAGAGGTGCAGTGTGTCTAAGCGACAGGGCACCTACAATAACATTCGACGCTGATTCAATCTATCCATCCTGATATTAACCCATGGAAACAGCACTGCGAACTGTCCTCCACTCTGGAAAAAATTCCCTTCACAGGTAATATTACATCCCGCTCTCAAGAGGCTTTTCATTCCATTGCTTTCAATTCCTCACAGAATCCGTTTCAACAGATTTTGTCACTGAGTCATTTCTTTGTGTTCAAATCCTGTGTGTTGAGGGTCACAGTTGGAGCGTGCTGAGCCCATATCCCAGGGATCATAAAATACTCAGTGAAATGATGAACTGCAGAGTACAGTTCACAAACAGCATGTAGATGTATGTATGCTCTGCAAATTTTCATGCCTGTTTTAAGAAGCAAGATAAACAGTTCCTGGTTCCTGCTTTTGTTGTCACACAGACCAAGATTGTAAATGCTGGGAACATGCACTGGTCGAGACTGTTGCTCTCCCACATCCGTTTTCTCCCCAGGAGGTGTTCAGATGATGGTCTGAATCACTTTCTTCTGTTCCCTGCCACTCTGGGATGATGGGAGCTGTGAGATCTCTTCTTTGAACTGGGGGTAACGTGATAAAGTTTATACACATCAGGTCCAGTGTGCCTGTTCGACAGGACTCGCTGCAGTAACATCCCATGCTGATTCCGACAGCAGAGTCGTCATGGACTCGATGGGCTGAACAGCTTCTGTCAGCGCATGAGTGACGCCACACGTTGATGTTGCCCTTCTTCCTGTCTCAGCGACAGAGTGGCTGATGGTGAAACAATCTCTCAGTGTTAACCCTATCTTCTGTGATAGACTGGCTGCAGCCCCGCAGCTCAGAGACGTGGGGATGGCTCTCAGTGAGTGAGGGTTTCACTCGAATTGTCTTCATCAGGGTCAGTTAGGGCTCAGATGTAAACTGCAGCCCGTTTTCAGCAAAGAAGCCGATGTTACTGTTACAAAAGCCTTTCTGCAGGATTGTTGTGTGAAGATGGATTCTGAACAGCAAACAGGCTGCACAAAAATGCCCTCGCATGATTTTACCTGAGGGTAGAGAGTCCGGAGTACATTTCTGTCTTTCCCACCAGCTCAATATCTTTATCGCTGTCTCAAATAAATGATATTTGCAGGAAGTTCCCAATCAAACTTGTTGATTTTCAGCACTTGATGGAACTGGCTGTGCCGATGAGAGCGAGCTTTAGAGCATATCCGCGCTTGCCTCCCCTCACACTGCTTGCCGGTGGAGGGAAATTGCTGAATACTCTGCCGATGGAGACAACTTAGTGGAAGGGATAGACAGCACTATCCCACGAACAAGGAGACGGAATGAGAAGGCGACATTCTTGAAAGAATTTGGTGCTGAGAAATCCGAGAGCACAGTGAGACGTAGTTGGACCTGAGCGACTCTCAACTGGTTTGGTGTTGGAAATGTAAGAATGTCTAGGGTTTAGTAGCTTGTGTTAATACTGGCATGTGAGAATGTCGTACATCAAGTCGCCATCGAGCCTTGGTTGTTTGATTTCACTTTTGTCCGGTCGTCCTATCAAGTATTTGATAAAAATATTGAAATCATTAAATTGCACCCCTTGAAATAGCTTTGTGTTTTGGGATCAGAAGTGTCATTGTAGTGGGCATGGCACAATACCACGTGTGGTGAACGTGAAATAAGTGTTAGAGGATGTTCACCCACAGAATCCCACACTGAATAAATCCATCATCTAGATGTTAGCACAGTTCTGGATGTGAAATTTTAGGAAGTGGGGACATCAAATGATTGGAAACAGCGCTGAACAGGTTGATAGGAATGGTGTGGTAAACGAAGAATATCAACAACAAGGGTCATTTGGAAAGTTGGGACAGGTCTCCTTGGAAAGCAGAAGGCCAAAAGCTGGCCTTGTTAAACCATTCCAAGACATGAGTGGGTTTGACAGATGAAATAAGGAAGGGAGAATGCTCCCTACGCCTGAAGGGATCGAGAACGAGTCGGCAGAGTTTTAAAGACATTAGTAAAAGAAGAAAAATGTACATGAGGAGGGATGTTTTCACATAGGGCGTGGTTAGGGTCTGTAAACCACTGCCTGACATTGACAAAGACGCAGTTTTAATCAAGTTATTTAAAAACTAATCCGATGCTTATGTTGAAAGTAAAAGTGTGCAGAGTTACAGGGAGAAGGGAAGAGAATGATACCAAAAGAGAGTTACCTTTATCTCTGTAGAGAGCCAACATAGCTAAGGTGTTTTGTGACGCGTTTTTGATTCTGACTGGGTTCACAGTTCGACCAACAGAATGAAGGGAGTTAAACAATGGTGATATTGGCAAAAAAGGGACACATCTACACAACAAAATATTATCCAGCACGGACAATTCATAGGGAGAATGGCGCTGTCTGAAAATCCTGCAGGGTGTCCTGCGGATCAGACACAGCACACTTCACTATTCAGATAAGGTCAGTGCTCTTTTGGGCGCCCAAGCGGCTTAAGGCCTTGGATTCAGATTCCAGCCTCGAAAGAGATGTAGGTTCGTATCCCACCGTTGTAATTTCTGAGGTTGCAGCGTGTTCAAAGCCAAAAAAAAAAAAAGCAGAGCCGTGAGTTTGCTTCTTGGAGAACTAACTGTGTTGTGGGAGAGGGTGGGCTCTCTCAAAAGAATCAGAGTCCCTTTTGTCATGATCGTGTTCGCCTACCACACGGTCAATCGTAGGCTCAAGCAGCTACAGCTTTGTTCCGGGCAAGTTGAATTTTCACTGGAACCGAAGAGAGATTGTTGTTTCATTGCTGTTGTGAAACAAAGTCCTGCAGTTATTTGGTGTTCTGGCGAATGGGAAAATAATTCCAATGAATTGTGATGTCATATGTTCTTAAATTTCTCACATTTACTTAATTTCTGTCCTGGAACGGCGGAAGGGAAAGGTAATCTAATCGAGACTGTTATTGGTGAAATTCACTTTTTATGGGCTCTTTCTTTCTCTCTTTTCAGCACTTTCTGGGAAGTGGTGGTGCACTAAGGCTCCAGTATGTTTGTAAGAGTAGTTTGGAATTGCCCTGTTGTTAGTTGTGAGATTAGCTTATGCCTCATGCCCTCGGACTGTCTCACATTTAGCATTCATGTTTCTCTGTGGCCGAAAATGCATTTGGTTTGCCAGTTTTGTTTGTGTTCCGTGTTGAATGCTTTCTGTTTTGCCATTCTATAAATACATTAGGAGATAACACGGTTTGTGAGGTAATTTCCAGCAGCAAAAATCCTCAACTGAGGATCCGGGAATATTTCACGGAGCATGGTCAATCAGGGCAAAAGTAAGGAAGTCTTTTGGTCCTGCAGTATTTCACAATACTACCTTTCCGGTGAACAGCCACAGAGAGCGATGCCAAGCCACGCTAAAAATAATCCTTTCAAGCTGGTGTAAGCAACACAACGTTATTGGGGCACACAGCAAGGAAATAGATTCTTCAGTGGATCTCATCCATGCTGACCACATAGCCAAAGTTAAACGTGTCCCATTTACCAGCATTTGGCCCCTATCCCACTATTCCATTCCTATCCAGAAAATCATCCGGATACCTCACAAACCGTGTTATCTCCTAATGTATTTATAGAATGGCAAAACAGAAAGCATTCAACACGGAACACAAACAAAACTAGCAAACCAAATGCATTTTCGGCCTTTCAAATCTTCTGAGTGTACTAGCCTAATCCACTCCCTCTGATTATTCCATACACGCACAGCCTTCTGTGTGGGAAATTGCCTCAGGTCCTTTTTAAATTTTAGCCCTCTCACCTTAAACCTATGCTCTCAAGTTTTCAACTCGCCCCACCTTGGGTAAAAAACGTAAATACTCAGTTTACAAACCTTCCATAACATGCCCCAGCCACTAAGGTGCAGGGCAAGTTGTCCCAGCCTATTCTGCATCGCTCTACAGTCCAAACATTGACGACATCCTTATTTATAATATATAACCAGTTTCACGTGATTTTCTTACCTTTTCGCTGATGTCAATTACGCTGGACAACATCGAGCTATTGGAAACGGAAAGGTGAAGCATAGAAATGGTGCAAATGTCACTGTTGGCACTTCTGAGCAGCAGCGGGCCCCGGCGGGACTTGATTCTGTAGTGTCGTGGTTATTGCATTCGCCTCACACGCGAAAGTTCCCCGTTTGAGACTGGGCAGAAACAGCCCTGTTCCCAACAGCAGCCTTTTAGACGGGCGGGAACTGAGCTTTCCTGCTTGCTTTCCCATCGCGCAAATCTGCTCTCGTGTTGAAGTGTTGCAATTCCATTTTAATTACTGTGTGAAACATTGTTAAGATTTTCTCCAACCTGGTTCTGAACATACGCCATTCTGTTGAAGGGTGTAGTTTCCGTGTTCTGATCCTTCCACGAAAAGCAGCACTATATTTGCATTCCTTGCACAGGCGGCTCGGTACAAAGACAAGGAGAAAGCTGATGTGCACCAGGGCTTCCTAAAGTAGCCTCACTGTCAAATGTATCCCAAGGAGTCTCATTTGGAGGCTGTCTGTCGTTATTCAACGTGCGAGAATTAGCACCAGAGTCCTGAATCATTTTTTGCAGAATTTCGGACGTTAGCGGCTCATTCAATGAGCAACAGCAATGAATGCATTTACAGTCTCAGATAAACCTCTGGACTTGTGCTGTTAAAGCGTCACTCCAATTAAGGTGTGCCCTGAGATCTAAGGCATGTTGGAACTGAAGCTGTGGTAATTACAGACAGGCTACCGAATGACATTGCATCCATTTGGTTTTCTTTAAATCACAGATGAGCAGGAAGATGTAAACGGGGAAGGGGGAGTGGGCAAGGGGGATATCAAAGTGAGGCAGTTGCAGCTCTGGTGAAACTCCTTGTTTGTGATTCACTCAGCAACCAGAGACGTGAAGGTGACTCAGGCGGGACAGCTCCTCACATCGAGAACAAAGAGCACTGAAGTACAGTTAGAACTTATTTAACATCTTCTGGAGTGGGGAATGGAGTAATCACCTTTTGACTTCTGTTAATATGTTCAAAAACTGCATTTTACATTGACCTTATCAGAAAGTGCATCTCTAATAACCACCAATGAATTTAGTAAAATTTACTGAGTCGTTACTCATCGATTCTCACACAGGGTCCCACCTCAGCTGGCAGCCATGTCGCTCATGTCCGGGTGTGGACATTCTGCAGCAAGCCGCACTGTTAAGGTAAAATACAAGGAAGTGCCAACTCGTACTGGCACCGAGGTTTGATCATCCTCACAATGTGATCTGTCTTCTCGGATTGTCCTGCTGCCTCCGCTTTTCAGGTGGAGAACATTCTTTGGGACGCTTATTCTGCAAAAAAGACGTAGTAACTGTAAGTATGCTGCACGGTATGATGTGGAACACGCCTGCTCAGCTTTGTGCATTTCCCCTGTAGTCCGGTATGTTTCGAGTTCCGTGTAAACGTGAAAGTTGTTCTGTTTCGAGCAAAGGACGAAATCATTTACCAAGGCAAGAATCAAAATACCAGTAATGTCATGGAGCTCATGGTTTCTTTGTCGAATCATAACCGAATATACATTCTCTCATACAGACATTACATTTGTGGCTTAAGCAGGAGAGGGATGGCAGAATTGTTTCCCTGTGACTTTGCTTCTAATGTTTCGCAGGAGCACCATGGAAGGTGTAAGAAAATATGCTGCACCTGTGGCTGGTTTCGTGGCCGAGTGGTTGAAGGCACCGTTTGCCCACTCTAAGGTGGCGTGTGTTCAGATCCGACTGCTGTCGTCTGTGTGTGTGTTGCCTGTTTTACTGTAGCGTGTTAAATGCGGCTGTGTTTAAATTCCAACACAACCATGTGGTTTTGCTTCTTGGAAGGGTACCTCTGATTTGGGAGAGTGCACAGTCTCCATCCTGTCAATGTTCATGCTATTATGATCACGTTTGCGTCCCACATGAAATTTCTCGGTCTCAAGCGGTTCCACTGCTGCATCATGTTCCGGCCAAGTTATGTTGTTCACTGTTTTCACTGAAACCGAACGGAGATTGGTATTTCATCGCTGTTGTGAAACAAAATCCGGCAGTGACTTTACTTCTCATTATTTGGTGTTCCAGCGAATGGGACAATAATTCCAGTTCGTTGTAATGTCATATGGTCTTAAATTTCTTTTATTTCCTTCACTTCTGTACTGGAGACGTAGGCCGCAGGCACTGCCACATTGTTGATCGGATGGGTAAACTAATCTAAACGAGACTGTATTTGGGAATCTTCACTTTTCATGGTCCATTCATGTTCAGTTCTTTCTTTTCCCACATCTTGGAGCTTTTCGGTAGGTGGTGGTGCTCTAAATTTCCAATACATTTTGGGAGCGCAGTTTGGAATTGCTCTGAAGGATGTGGGAGCCGTTTATGGCTGATTGCACTCTGACTGCCCCCAGAATAGCATTCATGCTTGAATGTCTCTTAAAATGCATTTTAAACAAACTCCTATTTCCCAGCATTTGACCGCTATCCCACTAAACCCTTCCTATCCAGAAACGCATCAGGTTGCCTTTGAAATCTTCTGAGTGTACTAGCCTCCTCCACTTCCTCTGGTAGCTGATTCCATACACACACAACCGTCTGCGTGGGAAAGCTGCCTTAAGTCCCTTTTATATTTTCCCCATCTCACCTTAAACCTATGCTCTCCAGTTTTCACTCGCCCCATATTGCGGAAATCAAAAACGTAAATATTCTGTTGACAAACCTTGCCCGACGATGAAGGGAAAGTTGTCCCAGCATGTTCAGACTCGCCCTGCATTCCAAACTGTGCACCCCTGACAGCATCCTTGTCTATGTTTTGGAGCAATTTCACGTGATTCTCTTAATTTTTTAATGTTGCCAAATCAGCTGGAGAATAACCAGCTGCTGGAAACAGAAATGTGAAACGTTGAACGGCTGTAAATTTTAGTGCTGGCTGACTCTGAACACCAGCTGCTCGCGGAGATGCTTCCTGTAGTGTAGTGGCTGTTGGGGTCACTTCATATCAAAAACTCCCCACTTCAAAATCCGGCAAGAATAGCATTATTTCCGAAGGCAGCCTTTCAGACTGACATGAGCAGATCTCTGTAACTTGCTGCTCACATCAGCAAACCTGGCTTTGAATTTCACCACTCGAGCTCATACATGCTCGAGTGGTGAAAAGGAACGTCATCCCGTTTCATTACTGTGTGAAACATTGTTACGGTTTTCTCCAACCTGGTTCTGAATATGCACAGATGTGTAAGCATTGACGGCCATTCTGTTTCAGAGTGGAGTTTCCATTCTCTGATCCTTCCACTAAAAGCAGTACCGCATTTGCTTTCCTTGGGCAGGCGGCCCGGTTCAAAGCTAAGGAGCAAAGGTTCCCAGCAAAAATCCTCAGCTGAGGACCTGGGCATGTTTCATGGGGAATGGTCAGTGGGGGCAACATTATGGAAGTCCTCGGTTCTGCAGTGTTTCTAAACACGACATTCAAGCGCGATTGGAATTTAGTATTATGAGGCATAATTTAAACTGATTGGTAAAATAGGAATTGTTTCCTAATGAGCAACCAACTCAGGTTTGTTTCACAGCCAAACATTACATCTTTCCAATTTGTAAGCACACGCTGAGATTGCTAGCTGGTCATCACAGGCATTTGTCTGCTCTCAGTTCTGAACAACATTCACTCTCATTTAAAGATGGAGGGCACGCTTTCAACTTCATAACACTGTCCTTATCACAAAATCCTGCAGCTTCTAATCTTGGGAACAGGAGTTGGATTGCAGCCGTTACCACATTAAATGTAAAGATTTTCACACGGGAAGAGCCGTTCATGAGGAGAGTTTCTGTAAGCTGTGCCCCAGGGCTGTGCAGGGAGCTGCAGTGGCCACTTTCTGTTGACAATGGGGTCTGGAGAGAGCAGTGTTTGTCCCTATCTTACTCCGTGTGGGACCAGGGAACACAGAATCAATGGTTTGGGCTGCAATACGTTTTTGCCATGGATATTCCGTTTTAAATGGAGGTAGAGTGGTATTCCCATCGTCTGATCTGGAACAAGCAATGCGCCATACCTGGATGGTCTCAAATTACCAACCTTTGTCTTGCAGCCCGCTGCTGCCCATTTGAGCCATACAGCCTGTCACCAACCAGGCGTGCCGATTTCCCTAAAGCAGGAAGGTGAGCGGGGATCTGGAGGGCGGTGGAACAACTGGAGCTCTCACTGTTTTCAGAGTCTGTCACCAATTTTTCTGCTTTCATCACCAAGAGTGCCAGAGAGCTTGAGGGGTCTGCAAACACCCAAAGGGAAAGGAACCATCACAAACTGGATGATACCCAGGCCCATCGATGTGACTGTCTGAGCTACATCACTATGGCTCTGGTACTGGGATAATTCAAACCCACGGCTTGACAGAAACTGGAGATTAAATACGGTGCTTTGGGCTGCTCAGTCCAACTGTATACCATTAAGATGCAGTGGGCATTGAATCCCTTCCATATAAACACTTCATCAAATCCTCCCTGTCAATCTATCCAAAATCTTAATTTTCGTATCTAATTGTCCATTTCCCCAGCTAATGTGAACATCTTGTTTTCATCTTCCTTATCTACACCAATTAGAAGCCAATAAGCTTTGTTGCATCTCGCTTCAACTCCAGTTGCTCCATTGCATCATAAATCACTCCTGAAACTTCCTGGTAAATGAATGAGCCTGTCCCTTCTGGACCCTCCCATCCTTCACAATGTATGATGATCTCTGTTGTGAGTATACTGATCACCCTCGAGAAGGAGGAGGGATAATGTGAGTTTCTGAAATTATGGAGAGCGTGCTGGTGGAACCCAAGAGGACTGGCACCTTTTGGGAGAGAGAAATAATGTTCATGTTTAGAGACAATTTCTTACTTTATTTTGATTATCCTTTTCTCTCTGCCCTAATAGTAATGGATTTTGGAAGCTTCTTTCTCTAAGGATTGCAAGGAAGGATATACACACAAAAGCATCAAACAAAATGAATTATTTGTCTATCTACTTTCTCACCTGAACTGACACTGCTTTTATTAAACTTCTTTGAATATTTGAAAAACATTCACAGACAGAAAACTCCACACAAACATCTAATCAAAATCTGACATGATCGATCGATACATCAGAAACTGAAAATGATTGGCGTTTGAGTAAGTGTTGCATCCTCAGTCATTACCAATCACTGCATATAATTTCTCCATCCTATCCTCCCTGACGATCTGAACCAAAGTCTTAGGTGATTGTTGGTGTGTCCCATACCTGGGGGAGGTGTGTTCCAGGTAAAGGATGCTGGGAGCTGACTGGATGAACTGGGTCTGGGGAGGAGCTGGGGTTTGAGTGATAGACCCTGGGAGTATTTGAACCTAGCTCAGTCAGCCATTACTCTCAAGCTATGCGGGCTGACCGGGGGAGTATCTATCTGTTACTGTCTCTGTCTGTCTGTGTCAGAGTGTGGTCTGGGGGTCACTTTTTCCATTTTTGCCTTTTCTATCTATCTCGTTCTCGCTCTCTCTTTCTCTTCTCTCTCCTCTCTCTCTCTCTCGTTTTCTCTCTCTTGCTCTCATTCTCCTGCTCTCTCTTCTCCACCTCTTCTCCAACTCTCTTCTCCCCCTCTCCTAACACTCTCTCCTTCCCCTCTCTCTTCTCTTTCCCATCTCTCTTCTCTCCCATCTCTCTTCTCTCTATCCCCTCCCTCTTCTCTCTATCCCCTCTCTCTTCTCTCTCTCTCTCTCTCTCTCTCTCTCTCTCTCTCTCTCTCTCTCTCTCTCTCTCTCTCTCTCTCTCTCTCTCTCTCTCTGTCTCTCTCTCTCTCTCTCTCTCGTTAGGGTTGCACGGTGGCTCAGTGGTTTCCACTGCTGCCTCACAGTGCCAGGGACCCGTTTGGATTCCTCCCCCAGGTCTCTGTCTGTGTGGAGAGTGTACATTCTCCCCAGTATCTACATGGGATTCCTCACACAGTCCAAAGACGTACAGGTCAGGGTGGATTGGTCATGGGGGAGTTACCCATAGCGTTAGGTGAACTGGTCAGACGGAGAAAGGTCTGGTCGGGTTACTCTCCGACCAATCTTCCCACACCCTCTCTTTCTGTCCTCCCCTGAACCCCAACCCCTCTCTTCTCCACCTCTCTCCCCTCCCCCTCCTCCCACCTTCTTCTCCCCCTCCCCACCACTTCTCCCCCTCCGCCCCTACACCCCATTCCTCCTCTCTCCTCTCCCCTCCTCCCCTCTCCTCTCTCCTCTCCCCTCTAACCTCTCCCCCCTCCTCTCCCCTTTCCTGTCTCCTCTCATTCTTCACCACGCTCTCCTCTCCCCTCTCCCCTCTCTGTTCTCTGCCCTTTCCTCTCCCATATCCGCCTCTCTGCTCTCCTCACCCCTCTCCTCTCACTCCTCACCACTCTCTCCCCTACCCTCTCCACTCTCTCCTCTCCATTCTCCCCCTCTCCGCTCTCCTCTCTGCCCTCTCTTCTCCTCTCTCCTCTCCCATCTCTGCTTGCCCCTCTCCCACTCTCCGCTCTCCTCTCCCTACGCAGCTCTCTGCTCTCCCTTCTGGCCTCACCAACACTCTCCTCTCCCCCTCCCCCTCTCCTCTCTCTCCTCTCACCCTCCCCTCATTCCTCACCACACTCTCATCACCCTTCTCCGCTCTCTGCTGTCTCCTCTCCTCTCCACGGTCCCCTCTCCCCTCTATCCTTATCCCCACTTCCCTCTCCCCCTCATCTCTCTCCTCTCGCCCTACCTTGTCCCCTCTCCCCCTCTCCTCGCTCCGCTTTCCTCTCCCCTCTACCCCTCACCTCTCGCCTCTCCTCTCCTCTCTCTCCTCTCCCCTCTCTGCTCTCCCCCTCCCCTTCCTCTCGCCTCTCCTCTCTCTCCTCTCCCGTCTCTCATCTCCCCTCTCCCCATCCCCTCTCTCCTCTCTGCTCTCCCCTCTCTCCTCTCCCCTCACCACCTCGCAACTCTCCTCTCCCCTCACCTCCTCGCCTCTCTCCTCTCTCTTCTCTCCCCTCTCTCCTCTCGACCCTCTCTCCTGTCCCCTCTACCCTCTCCTCTCACTCTTCACCATCTCTGCTCTCCCCCTCCCCATCCTCTCTCCTCTCTATACTCCATACTCCCCTCTCACCTCTGTCCCCTCTCCTCTCCCCTCTCCCCCCTCTACTCTCCGCTCTCCTCTCCCCTCTCCCCCTCTCCTCTCACCTCCCTCTTCTCCCCTCTCCGCTCTCCCCTCTGCCACTCTCCTCTCTGGTCTCCTCTCTCCCCTCTCTGGTCACTGCTCTCCCTTCTCTCCTCACCACTCTCTCCCCTTTCCCCTCTCGTCTCACGTCCCACCACGATCCCCTCCCTCCTCTCCCCTCTCCCATCTCCCCCTCTCCTCTCTCCTCTCCCCATCCCCATTTCCTCTCCCCTCTCAAATCTCTCCTCATCCTCTCTGCCCTATCCTCTGTCCCTTTCTCCCCTCTCCTCTCACCTCTCCCCCTCCCCTCTCTGCTCTCTTCTCTCTCCTTTCCCCTCTCCCCTCTCCATCTCTCCTCTACCCTCTCCTCTCACTCCTCACTAGTCTCTCCTCTCCTCTCTCTGCTCTCTGCTCACTACTCTCTCATCTCCTCTCCCCTCCCCTCTCGCCTCTCCCCTATCCCCACTCCCCTCTCCCCCCCATCTCCCCTCTCCCCTCTCCCCATCCACTTTCCCCTCTCCCCTCTCTCCTCTCTCCGCTCCCCACTCCGCTCTCCCGTCTCTCCTCACCCATCCTTTCCTCTCCCCTTCTCTTCTCTCCTCATCCCGGCTCCCCATCCTCTCTCCCCTCCTCTCTCCTCTACGATCTCCTCTCACTCCCACCATTCTCTCCTCTCCCCTCTCCCCTCTCTGCTCTGTGCTCTCCCCTCCTCTCTCCTCTCGCTCCTCTCCCCTTTCTCCTTTCACCTCTCCCCTCTCCCCGCTCTCCTCTCCCATCTTCCACTCCCCTCTCACATCACCCCACTTCTCTAACTCCTCACCACACTCTCCGCTCCCATCTCCCCTCCCACTTCTCCCCTCTCTCCTCTCTCCCCCTTCCCTCTCTGCTTATCCCCTCTCCCTCTCTCACTCGTCGCTCTTCTCTCCTCTCTCTTCTCTCATCTCCCCTCTCCCCCTCCCCCCTCCTCTCTGCTCTCTCCCTCTCCTCTCCCCTCACCACCTCGCCTCTCTCCTCTCTCTTCTCTCCCCTCTCTCCTCTCGACCCTCTCTCCTTTCCTCTCTACCCTCTCCTCTCAGTCTTCACCAGTCTCTGCTCTCCCCCTCCCCATCCTCTCTCCTCCCTACTCTCCATACTCCCCCTCACCTCTGTCCCCTCTCCTCTCCCCTCTCCCCCTCTCCACTCTCCGCTCTCATCTCCCCTCTCCCCCTCTGCTCTCACCTCCCTCTTCTCCCCTCTCCACTCTCCCCTCTGCCACTCTCCTCTCTGGTCTCCTCTCTCCCCTCTCTGGTCACTGCTCTCCATTCTCTCCTCACCACTCTCTCCCCTTTCCCCTCTCCTCTCACTCCTCACCACGATCCCCTCTCTCCTCTCCCCTCTCCCATTTCCCCTCTCTCCTCTCTCCTCTCCCCCTCCCCATTTCTTCTCCCCTCTCCAATCCTTTCCTCTCCCCTTCCCTTCTCTCCTCATCCCATCTCCCCATCCTCTCTCCCCCTCCTCTCTCCTCTACCCTCTCCTCTCACTCCCACCATTCTCTCCTCTCCCCTCTCCCCTCTCTGCTCTGTGCTCTCCCCCTCTCCTCTTCCTCCTCTCTCCTTTCACCTCTCCCCTCTCCCCGCTCTCCTCTCCCATCTTCCACTCCCCTCTCACATCACCCCACTCCTCTCACTCCTCACCACACTCTCCGCTCCCATCTCCCCTCCCACCTCTCCCCTCTCTCCTCTCCCCCTTCCCTCTCTGCTTATCCCCTCTCCCTCTCCCCCTCGTCGCTCTTCTCTCATCTCTCATCTCCCCTCTCCCTCTCCCCCTCTCCTCTATCCTCTCTGTTCTCACCTCTCTCCTCTCCCCTCTCTCCCCTCCCCTTTCCGCTCTCTCCTCAATACTCTCTCCTCATTCCCTCTCCCCATTCCGCTCTCTCCTGTCACCTCCCTCCTCTCCCCTCTTTCCACTCCCCTCTTCCCTCTCTCCTCCTCCCCTCTCTCCTCTCATCTCTCCCTCTCCTCTCTCCCTTCTCTCCTCTACCTTCTGCTCTCACACCTCACCACGCTCTCCTCTCCCCTCTCCACTCTCTGCTTTCTGCTCTCTCCACTCTCCTCTCCTCTCTCTCTCCAATCCCCTCTCATCTCTCCACTATCCCCACTCCCCTCTCCCCATCCCATCTCCCCCTCTTCTCTCTTCTCTCCCCTCTCCCCGCTCTCCTCTCCGCGCTCCCCCTCCCCTGTCTCCTCTCTCCTCTCTCATCTCCCCTCTCCCCCTCAACTCTCTTCTTTCCCCTCTCCACTCTTTCCTCTCACCTCACCCCTCTTTCCTCTCCCCCTCTACTCTCACCACTCCCCACTCCCCTCGCCTGTCTCTCCTCTCCCCTCCCTTCACTCCCCTCCCAACTCCCCCTCCCCTCTCCTCTCTCTCTCCTCAACCCTTCTCCCCACTCCCCCCTCTCTCCTCTCCCCTCTCCACCCTCCCCTCCCCTCTCCTCTCTCATCTCTCCTTTCCCCTCTCCCCTCTCCCCGCTCTCGTCTCCCGTCTCCCCTCTCCCCTCCCCCTCTCCTCTCTCTTCTCCCCTCGCATCTCTCCCTTCTCTCCTCTCCTCGTCCCCTCTTTGCTTATCTCCTCTCCCTCTCCTCCTCTCCTCGCTCTTCTGTCCTCTCACCTCTCCCCTCTACCCTCTCCTCTCTCCCATCTTCTCTCCTCTCCCCTGTCTCCTCTCTCCTCTCCCATCTCCCTTCTTTCCACTCCCTTCTCCCCTCTCTCTTCTCTCTCCTCTCCCCTCTCCCATCTCCCCACTCCTCTCTCCCCTCACCACTCTCTCCTCATCCCCTCTCCCCACTCCCCTCTCTCCTCTCAACTCCCTCCTCTCCCCTCTTTCCTCTCCCCTTTCTCCCTCCCCACTCTCCTCTCTCCACTCCCCTCTCCCCGTCTTCTTTCCCCTCTCTCCCTCTCCCCTCCCCTCTCTCCTCTCCCCTGTCCACTCTATCCTCATCCCCTCTCCCCTCTCCCCACTCTCCTCTCCTCTCTCTCCTCTCCCCTCTCCACTCTTTTCTCATCCCTGCTTCTTTTTTCCTTCTCTATTCTCTTCTCTCGCCTCTCCCCCTCCCCTCTACCCGCCCTTCTTTCTCCTCTCCCCTCTCCGCGCTCTCCTCTCCCCCTCTCCGATCTTCCTTCTCTCCACTCTCCTCTCCCCTCTCCCCTTTCTGCTCTCTCCTCTATCCTCTCTGCTCTCTGCTCTCGCCTCTTCCGTCTCTCCTCTCCCCTCTCCCCTTGCTCGTCACTACTCTCTCCTCTCCCCTCTCCCCGCTCTACTCTCCACTCTCCCCTCCACTCTCTTCTCTCCCCTCTCCCTTCTCTCCTCTCTCCTCTACCCTCTCCCCTCTCTCATTTCTGCTCTCTCCTCTCTGCTCTCTGTTCTCGCCTCTCCCGTCTCTCATCTTCCTCTCCCATTTCTCCTCATCTCTCTCCCATCTCCCCCTCCCTTCTATCCTCTCCCCTCTCCAATCTCTCCTCATCCCCACTACCCTCTCCTCGTTCTCCTCTCTCTTCTCCCCCCTCCCCTCCCCTCCTTCCTCTTCCCTCTCCACTCTCCCCCCACTTCTCACTTGTCACCACGCACTTCTCTCCCCTCTCCCCACTCTCCTCTCCCCCTCCCCTTCCACTCTCCTCTCACCTCTCCCCTCTCCCTTCTCTCCTGTCCTCTCACCCCTCTATCCTACCTCCTCTCCCCTCTTCCCTCTCTCCTCTCTTCTCTCCCCTCCCCTCTCTCGTCTCCCCTCTCCCCTGTCCTCTCACGGATCAGCACTCTCTCCTTTCACTCCTCACCACTCTCTTCTCTCTCTCTCCCCTCTCTCTTCTCTCCCCTCCGCTCTCCCCTCTCTCTTCTCCCCTCTCTCCTCCCCCTCTCCCCACCCTTCTCTCCACTCTCCTCTCCCCTCTCTCCTCCCCCTCTCCCATCCCTTCTCTCAACTCTCCTCTCCCCTCTCCCCTCTCTCCTCATCCCCTCTCTCCTCTCCCCTCTCCTCCTCTTCCCTCTCTCCTCTCCCTCCTTCCCTCTCTCCTCTCACCTCTCACCTCTCTCCTCTCCTTTCTCCCCTCTCCCGATCACTTCTACACTCTCTCCTCTCCCCTCTCTCCTCATCCCATCTCCTCACGCCTTCACCTCCTCCACCCTCTCCTTTGTTCACCTCCCATGATCTCCTCTCCTCATCCCCGCTCTCTCCTCCCTCTCCTCTCCACCCTCTCTTCTCCCCCTCTCCCATCTCTCTCTTCTTCACCCCTTCTCCCCAACTCCTTCCCTACCCCCATATTCTCCCCTCGTATCCTCACCTCCCACCGTCCTCCCTTCTTCCTCATCTTCACCTCTCTCTTCCTCACTCCTCCACGCTTCCTGCAACCCTCATGTCTCCCTCTCCTCCACCTCCCACCCCCCTCTCCTACTCCACCCAAAGTCCCCCTCGCCTCACACCCCAGACTCCCCCATGTCCTCGCCTCCCCCCTCTCTTCCCACTCTCTCCTCCCCTCTCTCATTCCCCCTCTCCTTCCCCTCTCTCCTCCCCCTCTCTCCTCCCCTCTCCTCCACATCACTCGTTCCCCTTCATCTCCCCACTTCCTTCGCTGACTCCCCCTCCTCCGCCTTCCACTTGCTCCCCACCTCTACTCCTCTCCCTCATTCCTCTCCCTCTCTTCTACAAACTCTCTCCCCTCCACCCCCCACCCCTCTACTCCCCCTCACCCCGTTCCTCAACCCCTGTTCTCCTGCTCCGTTTCCTACCCAACTCCTCCTACCCTCTCCTCCCACTCTTGCCCCATTCCCAGTTCTCTCCTACCCCGCTCCTCCCCTCCTCCACCCACTCTTCTCCCCCTCTTTCCTCCCCTCTCCCCCCTCCCCACTCTCTGTCCCCCTCTCTGCTCCCACTCGCCCCCTCCACCTCCCTTCCTTCCCCCTCTCCCTGCCCCCTCCCCTCCCCTCTCTCCATCCCCTCTCTCGTCCCACTCTGTCCCTCCCTCCCCCACTTGCCCTCCCTCCCCAATCTCCTCCTCCCTCTCTCCTCCACTCTCATCACTGTCCTCCCCCTCTCCTCCCCTTCATCCCCCTCCTCCCCTCCTCCCATTCATTCCTACCCCCTCTCCTCCCCCTCTCTCTCTGAACCCACCCTCTCCTCCCCCTTCTCGTCCTTTTTCCCGCATTCCCCCTCTCCTCCCCACCTCCTTCCCCTCTCTCCTCCCCCTCTCTCCTCCCATTTTCTCCTCTCCTTCCACCTCCCCACCTCCCCTCTCCTCCTTTGCCCGCCCTCTCTTTCCCCTTCTCTCTTCTCCCCCTCTCTTCTCCACTCCTCTCCCGCTCTCTCCTCCCCTCTTTCAGCCCTCTCTTCTCCTCCCTCTCTTCTCCCTCTTATTCCCACCCCCTCTGTTTCCCCCTTGTATCCTCTCCTCGCTCCCTCTCCTCACCCCCTCCACCGCCTCCTCCCTCTCCTCCACCTCCACCCCTCCTCCATCCCGCTCTCCTTCTCTCAATCCTTCCCTACATCTCAATACCCCCACTCCTTCCCCCACCTCCTCTCCTACCACTCATCCTTCCCTTCCCCTCCCCTTCCCCCTCCTTTTGCCCCTCCTTCCGTTCCTGTACTTTTCAACCCTTGTCTTTTCCCATCTCATCCCTTCCTCCCTCCTCTGTTCTCCCTCCTCGCTCACCCCATTTTTCCCTCACTTCCCCCTCCTTCCCCTCCCCTTTTCCCTTCTCCTTACCCCCTCTCCTACGCCCTCTTTGTACTTGCAGGGTCACAGTTTTCTTTGCTCAAAAATGCATGAATTTATGTAAAGCTCCGTAATCTCACTTTTTAGATTAGAATCAATCTAAACATCAAGGCATAGACAGAGAACACAGGGGGCCAACACCTTCAACATATTGCCTAGCTATCACCATTGTTAACATCTATCCCGAGAATGCAACTTTCAAAAAAAGGTTTTGTGATTTACACATGAAAGAAGTGAAACTATCAATGTATTCTATCAGATGAATGGCTGAACAGGCAATCAATTTTTCAATGGATAATTTCAGTTACATCACACTGTGAACATTTGCTATAAATTCTGTTTTCGGATTGAGCCCTCCACTATCACCTAAAGAAGGAGCGTCACTCCGAAAGCTAGTGTGCTTCCAATTAAACCTGTTGGACTATAACCTGGTGTTGTGTGATTTTTAACTTTGTACACCCCAGTCCAACACCGGCATCTCCAAATCAGGAAATAAGGGAGGCGACCACATTGAAAGATAAGGCATACAAAGTGGTCAAAAACAGCATGAAACTGGAAGATTGGGAAAGTGTTAAAGTTCAAAAGAAAGCCACACAGGAGCGATAAAGAACCGTAGGAAAGAACAGGAGATTAAAGATGTATCACAGAATTTATAGACAGAGAGCAGAAGTTTCTTTGAAAACTTTAAATTAAAAAGAGTGGCTAAGGTAAATGTTGGTCCTTCAGAGGATGAGAACGGGCATTTAGTTATGGGATGTGATGAAATGGCTGAGACACTGAACAGGTATTTTGTATCGGTCTTCACAGTGGAGGGCACTAATAACATGCCAGTGATTGACAAAGAGATGGAGTCGGTGAGGATCTGGAAAATTACGGAGACGCTAGTGTTGGTCAAGCTCATGGAGCTAAGGATAGACAAGTCTCCTGGTCCTCGTATAATGCATCCCAGCGTGCTAAAAGAGACAGCGGGGGATACAGCAGGTGCACTGTCAGTAATTTTCCCAATTTGCTGGACTCTGGGGCATTTTCAGCAGATTGGAAGACAGTAAATGTGGCACCACTGTTTAAAAAGGAAGGTAAACAAAAGATGAGGAATTATAGATCAGTTAGCGTAACATCTATAGTGGGTAAAATGCTTGAGTCTCTTATCAAGGAAGAAAGAGCAAGGCACTGCTGGATCCCCAAGTGAATACCTTCCCACACATGGAACAGCTGAATGACTTCTCCTCCATATAAACAGGGTCATGTTAAATAAAAACCATTGAATTGAAGACCTTTACAGATCTTAAAGTTTTTTCCCCCCCACAGTCAGGGGAAAGATCTCTTGTCAGTGTAAAGCCATTGGTGTGACATGAAGCTGAATGACAAAATAAATCACTTCCTACACATACAGCAGATGAACGGTCTCTCCCCGGAATGTCTGTGTCGATGAGTCTCCAGCTGGTCTGGGAATTTGCAATTCTTCTCACCATCCAAACATTGCCATGGTGCTGATCTCCTCAAGTTGGATGATCTGGTGAATTCTTTCCCATAAACACAACATATTTATGGATTCTCTGTCTGTGATTTTTTTTCAGATTGTTAACTGGATAATGTGAGATAATTTCTGTAATTAGTTCACTGGAACACTTTCACTCTTGTGTGTGCGTCTGTATTGATGCTTTACCACACACAATGTTGTTTGAAACCTTTGTTCACTGACATACCAGATAAACATGTTCCCTTTATGTCCAAGTGACTCTGTTGGATCGTTATATCATGTTTGATTTGTCTCACTGCTCTTCAGTTCTTTCAAACTCTGTGAAATGATTTTCAAATATGATCGCAGTCAACACAATGTAAAATCTCAGATAAAACAAATCCAATTTCAGAAAGACATCCTTTCTCTATTCTACACCTCCTCCCAAACAAATGGTCCAACCATCTCGAAAGGTGCAAAAAGCACCATCAAATGCAAAAAGGAACATTGGACATTGTGTATCCTGAGGTGCAAACCTATTGCAGAATGTACCTCGCCAACTGGTGAAAAGCACAGCCCCCTTCACAGAAGGATGTTACACAAGAGATGATAGCCTTCGCTACTACTGGACATCAATGATGATAAAGGCAATGGTGAAGGTTGTTGACAATCAAAAGTGCTGTTTTGTCCCAAATATTGACAAGCTTAGATTACTAACAGTGTGGAAACCGGCCCTTCCGCCCAACAAGTCCACACCGACTCGCCCCAAGCGCAACTCACCCAGACTCATTCCCCTACACCTAACACTACGGGCAATTTAGCATGACCAATCTACCTAACCTGCACATTTTTGCATTGTGGGAGGAAACCGGAGCACCTGGAGGAAACCAACGCAGACACAGGGAGAGTGCTCAAACTCCACACAGAGAGTCACCTGAGGCGGGAATTGAATCTGGGTTTCTGGCGCTATAAGGCAGCAGTGCTAACCACTGTGCCACCGTGCCGTTTCTTGTGTTGCTGAAGCAGCATTCAACCAGGCAAGTGGAGAGGATTCCGCATCACACCTGACTTACATCTTGTAAGGTGGGGAGTCAGGACGTGAGTTGAGCGCTGCAAGACTTTTTTCCTCCGCCCTGATCCTGCACCAAAAGTTGTATGGACAGTCCTGTTCAGTTTCTCATCAATATTACACCCCGGAATGCTACTCATGGAGGATTCAACAATGTCAACAAGGGATACTCAGATTTTCTCTTGTTGAAGATCGTTTTTGCCAGACATGGATGTGACACAGCTGTTACTTGCCACTTGTGCAGATTTTAGATGCTGGCCAGGTCTTGCTACATGTGGGTATGCGATTTTTGAGAACATTTTTAGCTTAGGTTGAGCTTCAAGTTGTAAGATTATTCTCAATGAGAACAAGCTCAGTGAGAAAACTTACAACCTGAACATATGGATATGCGCTACATCAGTATCTAAGCAGTTGAAAATGATGCTGAATATTGTCCAATCGTCAACCAACATCCCTACTTCTGAAGGGAAAGAGATTGGCGAAGCAGCTGAAGATGGTTGGGCCAAAGATTCGAACTTGAGGAACCCCCCTCTAACTAAGAAGGCCTGGATACTCAAGCCCCCACCTGCTTCACAAGTGGGACATGACACGTCTGAACAGGTTGGTTAAAAATGCCACCTGCAGAAAAATCCAGAGATTCAGGTAGACTGCTGTTTGTTTTAAAGATCACCTGAGTGTGAAGCTGATATAAAGCTATGGCCGAGGACACTGCAGCACCCGTGTAATGGGTTCTGAAGAAGAGCACACAGGACTGGAATGGTTCACCCGATGTCTCTGTCCACATCTCGTGCCAGACCTGCTGACCTCCTCCAGCACTGTCTGATTTACTATCAGATTTTCAGCATCTGCATGGGTCACCCTCAGGCCCCGCCCCGCACTGTGACGCCATGGATCCGGGTGGCGGCTGTTAACCTCGGAACTGCTATACATTTAACTACGCTATTTTTCAATGTGCTCGCTTCTCGCTGAAATGATTTATAAATGCTTTGCAGCTCCTGCAGCCTTACCTTGTGGAAAAGTGCATCTCTTCCCATTTCCCACGGAGATAAATTCGGTACTGCCAATGTGCTGCCCTCGCCCGTCGTGAGTATAGAGGGCATTCATTACCGCGGGGCATGCTGGGTAGTTACACTCGCCATTAAATTCAGTGATTACAGACGATTGGGTCTGTTCATGAATAACATTTTTTCCCTGTATTCCAACCTTTTGTTTTCCAAATAATCCTTGGAAGAACAAAATTGGCCGTTAGAAAAATATCTTAAAATGGGATGCATCTATCAAATCTCTCTCATCGTCTCTACAACATAACCTTGTCATGAAACTACGAGATCTCTCAAATCATTTGTAAATTCCCGTCCGGAATTGATGGTGGAAACTCCTTTAACAGGTGGATGTTAAACCAAGAGATATATTTGTTTATTCTGAATGTCTCTGTACATGTGTCTTTTGTCATCTCATTTTGCAGAGAAATGCAAGTAATGAAAAGTGAAATGTTTCTCTGATTCCAGTTCTGTGCTATCTTCTTAGCTACAAGGTCCAGCCAGAGAGTTTACAATGAAGGATGATGAAATTAGTTCAGAGGTGAATATTATTGAGCATTCATCTATAATTCAATACTGACTTTGCTTTGCTGTGGTTCATTGGTCAGGCCCTGGTGTGATCCCTTAACTGTGGATCTGAATCCATGTCCATCCATTGCTCTGTTTCATCGCTGTCCTCCATGACAATCTCTTTAATATTGTCCAACCTTCGCCAACTCTAATAATGTGGATTTTAACCTGATGTGATAGTTTATTGTTATTCCTTCCAATCATGTTCAAATGAGGGTTTCATTACTGCATGTCCCAAAGCGATGTGCTGTTAATTTATTCCACTCGTATATGTGGCCTCCATCACAAACATCACTCAGACATTCCTATGCTCCTGCTTGCTTTTATTCATCATGCTCCCTCTTACACACTGTATTCCCTTCCCTGTTCTTACCACCCCAATACCCCTTCCCTGTTCTTACCTCCCCACAACCCCTCTCTCTCTCTTTCATCCCTGAGAGGCCCAGTCCAGATCCTTCCTTGATGCATAATTTTTAAAGAGTTAAATAGAACATGGAACAATACAGCACAGGAACGTTCCCACGATGTTTTTGTTGAACATGCCACCCAAAGCCCTTTGTGCAGTCAGCCTGAAACCAAACGGTGTTAGCCTGACAGTAAGTCGGGAACATGCTGGACTGTATTATAAAGGATATGACAATTAATGATAACTGGACGCTTAGAAACAATGGGAGACACATGGTTTCATAGAAGCAGAATATTTTTAAATCTGTTGGATTCTGTATTTTGGTGTGAGCATAAATGGCAGAATAGATAATGGTGTGGGAGACTGTTGGTGGTGGGGGATATTTGAAATTTCAGAGGCATTTTGACAAGTTTCAACAGGGGCTAACGTATAGCGAGGGAGAGAATAGGGCCTCTGAAAGGTCAATGAGGCCGTCTATGTGCAATCACAGTTGATGGGGGAGATCTGAAAAAAAGGTATTAGGATTTACTGTGGGAAATCCAGGAGAAAACAGAACAGGTAGCGCGCTGTCAGCCCAACGCCCCAAATACGCCATTCCCACGGCCACCTTCCTACCCAAGTGTCACAGAGTCTGTGGAAGGCCACATCGGTCTGTACAGCCACCGACAGACTCCCCCTAAGAGCGGGAGAGTGTCAGCTTCGTCTGTGGCCCATCATCAATGCGATGATGAGAGAGGAAAGTTGAATCCCCTCTCAATTATCCAAGTGCCTTTGTTCCAAATTCAAATAATTCCCTGTTAGTACAGTGTCTCACAATGTAATGCTGTAATGGAGCCTTAACACTGCCCTTCCACTTCTGTGTTCTGACCCTTATTACCCAGAATTTGGTCTACGACTGATTGATAATCTAAGGCCACATATGTTCTTCATCATCCCATTGTTATCCTTAACGATAAGAGTTCCCCATTCTGCTTCCCATTCTGCCTGACTTTCCACAACGTTGTGTAGCTGTGGATATTAATGCCCAACCTTCTTGTTCACCCTGTGACCATGTCACCCTGATGGTGATGAGATAGAAATCACAGTCACACGAGCATATCCCTTATTGCAAATGCTACGTCCATCCAAATTTAGAAACATTAATTTACTTTTTATCGCAATTTCCTATCACAAACATATTTGTTGATGTACAATTTTATTTAAATTAACTTTCTTCCTGTTCCTTTCTGTTTCTCCTCAACCACGTCCCCATGTTTCAATATTTCAACCTTTCCCCGTAGAATTGGGATTTCCTTTCAGCTGAACCCTGTCCCTCCTAATGTGTGTCAGTTAAAGCACTCTGCATAATCCTGGTCATATGATTGACCAGGGCACTGGATCCACCAATGTACCATCCCAATAAAATAGCTGACTTCTCCCTGAGAACTGGTAGCAGTTCACGCTGCAGCAGACCCACTTCTTCTGACACCATTGTTTGATTCTGAAAACCTGCTGCACTCTGGTGATATAACTCACTGTGTGGTTCTAATTGCTGCCTCTATCAGCGCCTCTGACTTCTGCATTTGGTCTGAGCCAACAGAATTCTCCACTCCAGAGAGATGCAGCAGCACAGGCCATAGATCGAGACTGGGATTTTCCAGGTCTCTGTTGGACTCAGTGCTACTCTACATGAGTCATTATCACTGCCTCAGTCTAATTTCCCATTTTGTCTATTTCTCTGTCTCCAGAAGGTAATCAGGATGTTCCTGACTTAGCTGAATTCCTAATTCCCGTCCATTACCACATTGAAGACAATTGGTCAGCGAGAGAGACATGGAGAGTGAGATCTAGAGCCTTCAGTAAATCCTGCAGCCGGTAAGATCACTCACAATAAACAGCACAGGGAGGAGTTAGTGGCCTTCTGTATTCAGACCCGGAAGACAGGACATAGACGCAGTGCTGGGCATGGAACATCAACATTCTAGGCTTCATTCCCAGCATCTTGTGAGAGTCCTCAATTTGCCATTTCTCTGCACATCTTTCCTACTGATCTGTAACCTCAGTTGTCCTTGCTCATTTACCCCAACTCCATCAATTTTCATGTCATCTGCAATAATGACAGTGAACAGATATGATCGAATGTCATTCTAGAGATGTGGCTGCAGAATGACCATTGCAGTGAAGTGAATACTGAAGGGTTTTTGGGATCGAGACAGGCTAGACAAAAAACCAACAAGCTGTGAAGAAAGAATGAGTTGAATGCATTAATGAGACATTCATGTGAACTGAAGATCAAAATTTGGAGTCTTATTTGAGTGGAGCTGAGAATAAGCAAGCAGCAGCAACCGTCAGCAGGAATTCTTTTATAGGAACCAACCAGTGATGGTAATGTCAATATGGTTAGTCAGGACACTGAATGTATTTGTAGCAAGGGCAGTTCAGTAACTGTGTGTGACAGTGGTCTCCATCCCGATTGGATAACTAATGAGGATCAGGGCTGTAATGGATGGAATCCTGGATTGTATATGAGATGGTTTTCTATAACATCACATCAAGGATTGTGTGGAGTTTGCACATTCTTCCCGTGTCTGCGTAGGTTTCTTCCAAATGCTCCGGTTTCCTCCCACAGCCCAAAAATGTACAGGTTAGGTGAATTGGCCATGCTAAATTGCCCGTAGTGTTAGGTGAAGGGGTAAATGTAGGGTAATGGGTCTGGGTGGGTTGCGCTTGGGTAAGTCGGTGTGGACTTGTTGGGCTGAAGGGCCTGTTTCCACACTGTAAGTAATCTAATCTAATCTAATCTAATCTAATCTAATCTCCAATAAAGGAGCTATCAACAAAATTGTCTAATGCAGGTCAAATGCTGTGTAATAATAAATATCTAATAATCCCATTATAAAGGTGTTTTGTGCGCAGAGACCCATAATATTATGCAGGACATATTGAGTTTAAGTTCAGACCATGAGATGGAGGAGCGGAATTCGGCCATTTGGCCCATTGAGGATGCTCTGCCCTTCAGTCAGATCATGGCTGATCTGATGATCCTCTATTCTATTGACCTGCCTTTTCCACAAAACCCTTATTTCCCTGATTCATTAAAATCTGACCAAGTCTGTTGTAAATACTCTATATGACCCAACCTCGACAGCCCTCTGCAGTCAGGAATTCCCACAGAGTCACTACCCTCTGCTCATCTCCATCTTAAATGGGTGAACGCTTGCTGGGATTTTCTGCCCTCTGATTACAGATTCTCACACCATTGAAACGAAAGGAAGTGACAGAGATAATTATTGCAGATGACATGAAAATTGATGGAGTTGGGGTTAATGAGCAAGGATAACTAAGGTTACAGATCAGTAGGAAAGACGTGCAGAGAAATGGCAAATTGAGTTTAAGCTGGACAAGTGTGTCGTCATGTCAAGTTCAAGAAGAAAGTTAGGATACTGAGGGACATTGATATACAGAAGGATCATGGTGCAATCAGTAACTCCTGAAAATGGCAACAGAAGTGTTTCAGATGGGAAAGAAAACAAATGGAACACTGGCCTTCATCGGTCACAAAATTGGGTAAAGTGGTTTGCGTCTGATGTTGTAATTGTATAAAATATTTGTTTGGCCACATTTGCAGTACTGGGTGCAGTTCACATCTCCACACAATAGGAAAGATGTGGAGGCTTTTGATAGGGTGAAAAAGGGGTTTATCAGCACGTTGCCTGTGTTAGGCTTTTGAAGGGAGTGTTAGGTATAAGAGGAAATTAAACAAAGATGGATTGTTTTGTGAGAATATCAGAAGTTGACAGGCGACCAGATACAGGAAAATAAAATTATGACAGGGACAGATAATGTGGATAGTCAGAATCTCTTTTCCAATGTGTAAGTTTCAATTAGTAGCGTACCTAGGTTTAAGGTGAGAAAGAGGAAGTTTAAACGAGATGTGTGAGGCATGTTTTTTTAACATAGAGAGTATAAGTTACTGAGGGAGGTTGAAGAAGCAGGAATATGAGCAAAGCATTGAAGTGTCATTTGGACAGAAACATGAGCAGGCAGAGAATAGAGGGATATGGACTATGTGCAGGTAAATGGGACTAGTTTAGAATAACATCATGGTCAGCACAGCCATGGTGGGCCGAAGGGCCTATTACTGTGCTCTACTGTTCTGTTTTCTAACTTCCCAGCATCTAACCTGTTAAAGCCCCCCAGAATCTTGAATGTTTCATTCAATTTCTCTCTCATGTTTTCTGAACGTCAATGGGTTCAACCCCAATCTTCTCCACCTCTTCTCATTAGAAAATCCCTCCATTCTCAGGATAAGCCAAGTGACCCTTCTCTGGCCTGCCTCCAAAGTGACAACGTCGTTCCTTAGGGCACTCAGACTGCTCATAATATTCTAGGTGTGGTCTGACTTTGACCTTACCCTAGATCTCCATCTTTTTAGACGCCATTCCCTTTGTAATAAATACCAGCATTTGATTTGCCTTCTCTATCACCTGCTAACTCTGTAAGCTACCTTTTTCAGATTGATAAACAAGAACTCCCACAACCTTTTTTGTTGCCAGTCTGAAACCAATTACTGTTAGCCTGACAGTATGGGCGGCACGGTGGCACAGTGGTTAGCACTGCTGTCTCCCAGCGCCAGAGACCTGGGTTCAATTCCCGCCTCAGACGGTTGACTGTGTGGAGTTTGCACATTCTCCCCGTGTCTGCGTGGGTTTCCTCCGGGTGCTCCGGTTCCCTTCCACAATCCAAAATGTTCAAGTCAGGTGAATTGGTCATGCTAAATTCCATCTAGTGTGAGATGTAGGAGAATGGGTCTGGGTGGGTCGGCGGGTCGGTGTGGGCTTGTTGGGCCGAAGGGCCTGTTTCCACACTGTAAGTAATCTAATCTCAGTCAGGCGCATGCTGAAATGTGTTAGAAAGGATATGTCAATATGCAATAGCTGGACCCTTAGAAACACATTTTATACAATAGAATTTGTTTTTGAGCCTGTTGAATATAAATGGCAGAGTAGATAAGGGCGTAGGAGATGTGTGATGGTACGGAGGATATGGATAATTTGAATTTTCAGAAGCCTTTGCGCAAGTTTCAAGAAGGGCTAAAGAGTAACTTGGTAGAGAATAGGGCCCATTAAAGATCAATGAAGTCACCTATGTGTGGAACCAGAGGCGATGGGTGAGATATTAGACAAAACAGTCTTGTCAGTATTTACTGTGGAGAAAGAGATGGAAGCTCGGCAACCTGGGGAAATAAATAGAGATGTCTTGGAAAGAATCCTAAACAGAGAAGAAAAAGTGTTGGAATGTTAAAACAAATAAAGTTCGATCAATCCTCAGTAGCTCATGAAGTCGATGCTGGAACATTATGGGAAGCTAGGGAAGAGATTGCATTGTCCCTCACAGAGATATTTATATTATCAACAGACACAGTGAGGTGTTGGAAGACTGAAGGGTGGCTAATGCAGTTCCATCACTTCAGGGCTGCAGGGAAAAGCGAGGAAATTACAGCCCCGTGAGCCCAGTGATGGGGAAGCTGTTGGAGGAGCTTCTGAGTGAAAGGAGCTACGTATATTCGGAAGGTCAAGGCCTGATTAGAGATAGTCAGCATGGCTTTGTGAGTGGATGACAGTGTTTCACAAACCAGATGGACTCTTCAAGGAGGTGGAGACAGTGAGGTCTGCAGGTACTGGAGATCAGAGTTGAGAGGGTATTGCTGGAAAAGCACAGCAGGTCAGGCAGCATCCGAGGAGCAGGAAAATTGACATTTTTGGCTGGAGCCCTTCATCAGGAATGAGGAGGTTGCCAAGAGATAGATGAAGGCAGAGCAGTCAATGTTGTCTACATGGACTTCAGCAAAGCATTTGACAAGTTTCCAAGGAACGTAGAACATCTACTCAAGAGGAAAAAGGAAGCTGACTTAAGGTTGAGGAAGCAAGAATCAAATAGACCTCTAAAGGGTTACATGGGCCAGCACAGTGTCTCCGTGGTTAACACTGCTGCCTCATAGCACCAGGGACCTGATTTTAATTCCAGCCCCCTGCGACTGCATGTGGAGTTTGCACGTTCTCCCATCGTCTCTGTGTGTTTCCTCCCGGTGCTCCGCTTTCCACCGACAGCCCTAAACTGTGCAGATTAGGTGACTCAGCCATGCTAAATTAACCATAGTGTTCAAGAATGTGTAGGTTTGGCATTATAGTCAGGGAAAATGTAGAGCAATATGGTGGGGGAATGGGTCTGGGTGGGATACTCTTTGGAGCGTTGGTATGGCGTTGTTGGGCCAAATTGCCTGTTTCCACACTGTAGAGATTATCTGAAGGTACCAGGAAGGAACTGAAGAATGTACTTAGGTCGAAGGGGCATTTAAAAATCTTTGTTGGGAAGGTTTAAAGAAAACCGTAAGGCGTTCTCCACTTACATGCAGAACAAGAGGATGGCCAGAGTGAGGGTAGGGCTGATTAGGGATGGTTGAGGGAACTTGCGTCTGGTGTCGGAGGAGGTAGGGGAGGTTCGTAATAAACACTATGCCTCAGTATTTACTACTGAGAGGGACCTTGTCATTTCTGAGGACAGCATGAAAAGGACTGATACATGTTTACAGGTTGATGTTAAGAAGGAGGATGTGCTGAGAATTTTGTAAAACAAAAGAATAGATAAATCTGCTGCACCCGAAGGGATATGTCCAAAGTTACTACAGGAAGTGAGAGAAGAGATTGTTGCGCCTTTGGCGATGACCTTGGCACCCTCACCCACTGGAGTCGTACCAGATAATTGGAGGCAGGAAAATGTTATTCCCATGTTCAGCAAAGGTAATAGGGATAATCTTGGGAATTACAGACCTGTCAGTGGTGTGCAGATTATTGGGGACGACTCTGAAAGACATGATTTATGATTCATAGTTTGATTAGAGATACTCAGCATGGCATTGTAAGGGCTGAAAATTTGTTGCTGGAAAAGCGCAGCAGGTCAGGCAGCATCCAAGGAGCAGGAGAATCGACGTTTCGGGCACGAGCCCTTCTTCAGGATGGGAGGAGGGACTTGGGGAGGGGCGTTGGAAATGCGAAAGGTGGAAGGAGGTTAAGGTGAGGGTGATAGGCCGGAGTGGGGGTGGGGGCAGAGAGTTCAGGAAGAAGCTTGCAGGTTAGGAAGGTGGTGCTGATTTCGAGGGTTGAGACTGAGACAAGGTGGGGGGAGGGGAATGAAGAAACTGGAGAAATCTGAGTTCATCCCTTGTGGTTGGAGGGTTCCTAGGCGGAAGATGAGGCGGTCTTCCTCCAGCCGTCGTGTTGCCATGGTCTGGCGATGGTCTGGCCAGGACAGAACCCCACTGGTCCTCACCTACCACCCCACCAAACTCCATATACATCGTATCATCCGTCGTCATTTTCGCCAGCTCCAAACGGGTCCCACCACCAAGGATATATTTCCCTCCCCACCCCTATCAGCGTTCCGAAAAGACCACTCCTTCTGTGACTCCCTCGTCAGGTCCACACCCCCCACCAACTCAACTTCCACTCCCGGCACCTTCCCCTGCAACCGCAAGAATTGCAAAACTTGCGCCCACACCTTCCCCCTGACTTCCCTCCAATGCCCCAAGGGATTCTTCCATATCCAACACAATATCACCTGCACCTCCACACACATCATTTACTGCATCCGCTGCACCCGATGTGGCCTCCTCTATATTGGGGAGACAGGCCGCCTACTTGCGGAACGTTTCAGAGAACACCTCTGGGACACCTGGAACAACCAACCCAACCACCCCGTGGCTCAACACTTCATCTCCCGCTCCCACTCCACCAAGGACATGCAGTTCCATGTCCATAGATCCCTCAAAGTTGCCACCCAAGCTGATAGGGCTGTTAAGATGGAATATGTTGTGTTGACTTTCATCACCTGGGGGATTGATCTTTAATGCCGTGTGATTATGCTGCAGCTTTATAGAGCCCTTGTTAGACCACACTTGAAATATTGTGTTCAGTTCAGGTTCCCTCATTACAGGAAGGATGTGGAAGCTTTAGAAAGGGTAAAGAGGAGATTTACAAGGATGCTGCCTGGACCTGAGAGCATGTCTTCCTAAGAAAGGTTGAGGGAGCTAAGGCTTTTCTCATTGGTTTAAAGATGGGTGGGGGGCAACTTGGTCAAGGTGAACAAGATGATGTGAGGCATAGACAGTGAATAGTACGAGACTTCTTTTTCGCATGGCATAAATGGCTATTATGAGGTGGCATAATTTTAAGGTGATTGGAGGGTAGTTAAGAGGAGATGTCAGAGGTAGGTTTTTTACACAGTGTGGCAGTTGGGTGGAATGCACTGCCAGGTAGTAAAATTAGATACATTAGGTACACTTACTAGACTCTTGGACAGGCACGTGGATGATGGTAGAATGAAGGGTACGTAGTTAGTTTGATCTTACAGTCGGGCAAAAGGTTGTCATGATATCATGGCCGAAGGGTCTTGTGCTGTACTGTTCTGTGTTCTACCTTCCATATGGTGAACTGAGTAATAATCTCAGATCAATGCAAATGGATATGGCATTCCGGAGGAGCTAGTCACCTGGATACAAAATTGGCTTGATGGTAGGAGACAGCGGGTGATGGGAGACGTGTTGTTTTTCTGACTGGAGGCATGTGACCAGCGGTGTAGTGGGTCCACTGTTGTTTGTCATTTGGATAAATGGTTTGGAAGGGAATATTTGTTTCCTGGTAAGTAAGTTTTTTGGGTGACACTGAAATTGGTGGTAAAGTGGACAGTGAAGAAGGTTATGTGTGATACAACGGGAAGAACAGTCCTGCTGGGATCGCCGGCTGAAGAACAGCAGATGGAGTTTAAATAGATAAATGTGAAGTGTGCTATTTTGGTGAAACAAACAAGGGTGGGACTTGCACAGTTAATGTTCGGGCCCTGGGTCGTATGGTCAATCAGTGACCCAGGGGATGTAGGTGCACAGTTTTTTGAATGTGGTGTCACAGGTAGACAGGCTGGTGAATGAGGCGTTTGGGATGGTTACCTTCATTGGGCAGAGCATTGAGAGTTGGAGTTGGGATGTCATGTTGTGGCTGTAGAAGACATTGGTGAGGCCACCATAAAAGCATTGTTGATCAATCGGATGAACTCATCGGGTTCACTTACGTCCTTTAGCTAAGGACATCTGACATTCTAACCTTGTCTGGCCTACATGTGACTCCAGACCAACAACAATATGGCTGACTCTGAACTATCCTCTGGGCGATTATCAGTGGTGGCAAAGAATGCTGGTCCAGGTAGTGATACCCACATCCCATGAATGAATAAATAAAAATACATATGTCCCTCTCTACCTCTGTAAACACCTCCAGCTGCAGCAATTCGTCCTGGTTTTGTAACACCGTTCAGGCCCTGGCCACTCTCTGTAACACTCTCACGACCTCCAGCACCTTCACCTCTCCCTGTTCCTATCATGTCATTACACCCTGACAATGATTCCCCTTCCAACTGCCCTCCTGCTGCTAGCAGACCCTTTGTAACCCCTTTAAAACGTAATGCTATAGCACTCTCAGTTCAGGATTTTAAGAACTTTCGGTGATCTTCTAAGCCTGATAATCTAATTTGATCCATTTTGTCCTGAGTGAGGGCCGAGTGGGAATGTCTTGCTGAGGTTTTGTCTGGTTCAATATCCTTTTGTTGAGTGATTTGCACTGTTCCTTCAAATGCTGTCCACTGTTCATTTACAGACATATGTTTCAGCCTGTTTCACCTGTTTACCTTGGTCAGTTCTCTCACACTCACGTAATCGGCGATTTTTGTTTCCAGTTGTACCTTGTCCTTTCTGTGATTCACTTGAAAACTTTATATTCCTTTAAACTGCACTTTATCACAATTTCCCAGAGGATCTCTCCAGGTGACATTACTCATTCACTAAGTTTCATTGCACAATGGTCAATCTGAGATAGTTACATCCCTAGCCAGTTGCAAAATGAATTATTCAAAGAAACACAAAAAACGTCTCCGAACTCATCTTCCAGTATCACTCGTCAGTGTGACTGTCGCAGATTATGCGAATATTGAAATATCCCAAAATTATCATAATGCCTTTGTTAAAAATTCCAATGAATTCGTGCTTAATGCAGTGATGAGCAACGAAATGTTGTTAGGTGGCCTAAAATTGTTCTGCTGCTTGTGCCATTGGCAAGTAATAGCCAGAAGTTGCATTCAGACTTACTCTACTTCATGGTCCGAGGCCAAATACTTCCTCTGTAATACCTTTGTAATCCGTTATTGTTAGCGTTGTTCATTTTGCCTGAATTTCCGCAAGGTTGTGAACCATTGAATATTTATGTTCCACCTTTTGTTCGCCCCGTAACCACGTCATCCTGGTGCCTAAATCTCTTTCATCTGTGTCACAAATCCAGCTACCTTATTGCAGAGACTTTGTCCATCCAAAAAAACCATGATTTATTCTTTCTCACAATATCGTGTCACAAACCTATTAGCTGATATACAGTTTTAGTTAAACTCTGTCCCTTCCTGTTCCTTTCTGCTTGTCTTCAGCCACATCCCCATGCTGTTCCAATGCTTCACCTTTTCTCTTTGGATTTGGAAAGCTCTTTTCACCTGAACCCTGTCCCTGCATCCTCTCTGTCAGTGTAAAGCTCTGCCCATAAACCTACCAACATGATTGGCCGGGACACTGGTCCCATCAGAGTTCCAGTGGGACCCAATGCAATGGGATTGTGTTTATTCACTCGGGGGATGTAGGTGCCTATGGCTGACCAGCCTTTCTTGCCCAGCCCTAGCTACCCTTGAACTGAGTAACTTGGTCAGCCATTTTAGAGGGTCATTGAGAGGTAAACACTTTGCTGTGTATATGTCGTGCAGACCTCGTGAGAATGGCAGATGTCCTTCTCAAAAGGGAAGGTGTTTGGATTTTTTGTACATCAGCAATTGTTTCATACCTTTTATGGATTATTAATTATTATATTTAAAATTACTGATTTCAAATTCCACCATTTCAGATGGTGGGATTCAAACCAGCCTCCCCTGAACATTAGCTGAGGTCTTGAATGCATGCTCTAGCAATAATACAACTCGGTCATCACTTCGCCTGCTCACAGGTTACTCATTCCTGAGCATGGATACCAGTGCATCATGAAGCAGAACCCTTATTCCCACACAATTGTTTGACCCTGATACCTTCCAGCACTCCGGTGGTATCACCCAGTCTGTCTCTATGTGGTATCCCTCACTGTGTGGGTATAATTGCTGCCTCTGTCACCGCCTCCCACTCTTGCAGTTACTCCAGATCCTGAGCCAACAGAATTCTCCACTCCAGAGAGATGAGGCAGCACAGGCCAGGGATGGCGCCTGGAATTTTCCAGATCTCTGTGGGACTCAGGGCCATTCGACATGTGTAGCCCTCACTGCATTGGTCTAATTTCCCATTCTGTCTGTTTCTCTGTCTCCTGTAGGTACTCAAGAAGTTTCTGATTCAGTATACTTCCCAGCTTCAGGGTGATTCGTCCATCATCTGATTGAAGATGTTTGGTCAGCCAGAGAGACAAAGGGGAGGGAGATCTGGAGCCTTCAATGACAGTTTTACTTAAACTTTGTCCCACCCTGTTCCTTTCTGATTGTCTTCAGCCACATCCCCATGGTGTTCCGATACTTCAACTTTTTTATTGGGATTTGGAAAGCTCCTTTCACCTGAACCCTGTCCCTTCATTCTCTCTGTCATGGTTTAAGCCCTGTCCATAAACCTACCGACATGATTGGACGGGACACTGCTCCCAGCACGGTTCTAGGGGGCCCATCCTAATGGATAATTTTTTAAATCAGGCATGGGATGTGGGTCTCTCTGGCTGACCAGCCTTTCTTGCCCAGCCCTTGCTGCCCTTAAGCTAAGTAACTTGCTCGGCCATTTCAGAGGGTCATTGAGAGGTAAACAATTTGCTGTGTGTACGTCGTGCAGACCACGTGAGGATTGGCAGATGTCCTTCTCGAAAGTACAAGTGTTTGGATGTTTTGTACATCAGCAATGGTTTCATACTTATTTGTGGATTGTTCATTACTATTTTTAAAATTGTTGGTTTCAAATTTCTCCGTTTCTGATGGTGGGATTCAAACCTGCCTCCCCTGAGCATTAGATGAGGCATGGGATACATTCTCTAGCAATAATACCACTAGGCAATCACTTCGTCTGATCACTGGTTGCTCATCCCTGAACACTGATACCAGTTCATCATGAAGTAAAACCCGTTCTTCCGACCCAATTGTATGGCTCTGACATCTTTCAGCACTCTGGTGGTATCACTCAGTATCTCTCCATGTGTTATCCCTCACTGTGTGAGTCTAATTCCTGGCTCTGTCAGTCTCTCTCTCTCTATTTATCTCTCTCTCCTTTTATCTCTTTCTCTCTCTCTTTCTCTTTCTCTCTCTCACACACATACACTTGCAGCTATTCCATGTTCCGATCTAACAGAATTATCCACCCCGGTGAAAAAAGGCAACAAGGAACAGGAATGGAGACTGGGACTTTCCAGATCTCTGTAATACTCAGGACCATCATCTATGTGTAACTCTCACTGCATCAGTCTAATTTCTCACTCTGTCTATCTCTCTGTCTCCTGTACGTACTCAGGAAGGCCTTGACTCAATAAATGTCCCAATTGCTGGGTGTCTCGTCCGTCACCAAATTGAAGATAGTTGGTCAGCCAGAGAGACAAGGGGCAGGGAGATCTGGAGCCTTCAATAAATCCTGCACTGAGGTAAGATCACTCACAGTGCACAGAGCAGAGAGCAATAAGAGGGCTCCAAACAACGGCTAACAAGACCTGACATAGATACAGTGCTGGACGAGGTGCAGAGTACAGACTTACTACCAAGTAGTAAGACTTACTGCTCTGTAACACTGTATCTATGGCATGTCTTGTGGACCAGTTTTTTCAGTAATTTTTAATTCCCATAATAAGTCTTATCTCTGTAACCTCCTCCCTTCCTTATAGTCCCTCCACATAATTGAAATTTACTGCTTTCCATACTGCCATCCCGATGTCTATAATGTGCTTTAATGTCTGCAACATGCCTTATCTCAGTAAGATCCTCCTACAATAATTTGAGACAGAGTCATGCAGCACAGAAATGCTTCCTTCGATCCAACTAGTCTTTGCTGACCAGAGTCCCTGAACGTTTCCTGCATTTGACCCAAATCCCTTCAAACCTTCTCCTCACCATGTACTTACCCAAATGTCTTTTCCATGTTGTCATTGTGCTTTTCTCTACCATTCCTCCTGGAAGCACATTCCATACCTGCACCATCCTCTGTGTGAAATATATTCTCCTCCAATCCCTTTTATGTCTTTCCTCTCTCCCCTCATATTTATGCCCTCTAGAACATAGAACATGACAGTGCAGTAATGGCACTTTGGCCCTCGCTGATGTGCTAATCTGTGGAACCAATCTGATGCCCATCTAACCAACACTATTCCAATTCTGTCCAAATACTATTTAAATACCCTCAAAGTTATCGAGTCCACTGCTGTCGCAGGCAGTGCATTCCACGCCCCTACCACTTTGAGTGAAGAAACTACCTCTGGCATCTGTCCTATATCTATCACCCATCAATTTAAAGCTATCTCCCCTCGTGTTAGGCATCGCCATCCGAGGGAAAAGTTCTCATTGTCCAACCCATCTAACCCTCTGATTATCTTATTTGTCTCAGTTAGTAGGCCTGAAAACATCTTCTCTTGAACGAAAACAGCTTCAAGTTCTTCAGCCTTTTTCATAAGACACTCCCTCCATACCAGATGACATCCTAGTAAATCTTCTCTTAACCCTTTCGAAAGCTCATACATCTTTGCTGTAATATGGTGACCTAAACTGTATACAACGCTCCAAATGATGCCGCACCAGAGTTTTGTCCAGTTGCAGCATGATCTCATGGTTCCGAAACTCTATCCCTCTACCAATAAAAGCTCACAAACTGAATGCCTTCTTAACAACCCTATCAGCCTGGGTGGCAACTTTCAATGATCTATGTACATGTATACAGAGATCTCTCTGTTCATCTACACTAACAAGAATCTTACCACTAGACTAGAACTCTGTGTTCCTGTTACTCCTTCCAAAATGAATGACATCACACTTTTCCACATTAAAATCCATTTGTGAACTCTAGGTGCACCTCTGCAGCTGATCTATGCCTCTCTGTAAATGACAGCTTCCATCGTCACTCTCCACAACTTTACTGACCTTAGTGTCATCCGCAAATTTACTAACCCATTATTCAATGCCCTCATCCAGGTCATTTGTATAAATGACAAGCAACATTAGACCCAAAACTGATTCTGGCGCAACCAACTAGTCACTGAACTCCAGGATGAGTATTTCCCATGAAACACTACTCTGTCTTCTTTCAGCGAGCTAATTTCTGATCCAAACTGCACAATCACCCTCAATCCCATGCCTCCGTATTGTTTGCAATAACCTACAGTGGGGAACCATAACACACGCCTTACTGTAATCCATATGCACCACGTCAAATGCTTTACCCTCATCCACCTTCTTAAAGAACTCAATAAGGTTTGTGAGGCACGGCCTGCCTTTCACAAGGCCGTGTTGACTATCCCTAATCAACTTATTCATCTCCAGATGATTATAAATCCTATCCCTTACAAGCCTTTCCAACGCTTTACCCAGAATTGAAGGAAGGCTCACAGCTCTAGAATTAGCAGGGGTTTCTCTACTCCCCTCCTTGGGCAAGGGGACAACACTTGCTATCCTCCAGCCTTCTGGTACTATCTCTAGACAATGACGGCATAAAGATCAAAGCCAAAGACTCAGCAATCTCCTTCCTGGCTTCCCAAAGAATCCGAGGATAAATCCCATCCTGCCCAGACGACTTACCTGTTTTCACACTTTTTAGAATTGCGAACACCCCCTCCTTCTGCAGTTCAATCCCATTTTGTTCTGGACTCCACTGCCCTGGGGTAAAGACGTGGGTTAATCAACTTACCTGTATCCCTCATGGTTTTATAAGCCTTTGTAAGGTCACCCCTCAGCCACCGACGCCCAATAGAAATACGAAGGACAATGATATAAATATTTCTGCTCGTGCTCCTGTCACTACTTCGCCACAATATTCTGGGATACACGTGTTCAGGACCTGGGGCTTTCTCTACCTTTGTGTTTTAAGAGCTCCAGCACCATCTCTTCTGTAATAGGGACTCTTTACAAGACATCACTGTTTCTTTCCATTTGTGTACTAGTCTTTGTCCAGAATATGTTCTGACATGAAATATTCATTTAGGCTCTTGCCCATCTCCTGTTGTTCCACACTTGAATGTCCTCGCTGATCTTTGAGAAGCCCTAATGTCTGTCCAGTTGTTTTCTTTTGTCCTTGTGTGCTGTGGAAAATTATTTGCATTCTCCTTAACATTGTCTGCCAAATCTATCTCATTCCTCCTCTCCGTTTCTGTCAAACCCTCCAGTATCAGTAACATCTTCGTCAATCTTTGCTCCATTTACAGTTTCACGAAATGCTTCCTAAATCAGAATGATCAGAATTCTATGCAGTATTCCAAATGTGTGCTGATTATCCCTAATCAATCCTTGCCTTTGCAAATGCATATAACTCCTGTCCAGCAGAATTGCTTCCAACAACATATGCATCACTGACATCAAGCTTATTGGTGTTGTCCCTGGCTTTCCCTCGCAGCCATTCCTAAACACTGGCACAACATTAGTCATCCTCCAGGCTTCCAGCTCAGACATTATCTTCCTCACTAGTGGTTATCAGTGATTAAAAAATCTCTTTATGGGACCCCACAATTTCTTCCTGAGCTTCCCACAATATGCTGGGATATCCTTGATTAGTTCCCAGGGCTTTGTCTACCTTTTATTCATTTTAAAACGACGAATACCTCCTGTTCTGTTACGTGGAGTCTTTTGAAGTCATTATTGTTTATTTCCCTGAGTTGCCCAGTCTTTCTCCACAATAAGTTGAAACGTGAAATTTTCGTTTCGGATCTCAGCCATCTCCTCTGGTTTCACATTTAGATGGCCCCATTGTTTTTTAAGGAACCATATTCCGTCTGTATTTAATTATCTGTTGTTAATATACTTGCATTTTCCTCAGCTTGATCTGCCAGGGCTTTCTGTGGTCCCCTTTGTTGGCTCCTGATTTCCCACTTAAGTGTATTACTCCACCCATAAAGTTCTTGAAAGGATTCCTTTAATCTAGCTGGCTATATGTGACATGTGCCTCCTTTTTCTTGACCAGAACCTCAATACCTCCAGTCATCCAGTGTTTCCTACTTGTGTCACCATTATCCTTCACACTAACAGGAATATGCTGACCCTGAACTCTCATTTTATTTCTCCTTTGAAAGCTTCCCACCTGCATGACGTCCCGTTACCTGCAAATAGCCTCCACAATCAATTGCTAAAAGCTCTTGACTCGCACCTTCTGAATTCAGGCAAGGCCAGTTTTGATCATTAACTTGTGGACCACCCATGTTCTTTTCCATCGCTGTTTTCAAACTGATAGAATTGTGGTGACTTTGCCAAAGAGTTTTCACACGAACACCTCAGTCCCTATCCCTACCTTGTTTCCCAATGGGAGGTCAGGTTTTACTCCTTCGTGTTGTCCGACCATTTACATTCTGACTGGGACAGTTTTCTTGAATATGTCTAACAAATCCCTCCCACTCAACTGTATATTCTGGCAGTCCCAGTGTAGGTTTAGAAAGTTAATATCCCTGACCATTACAACCCTATCCTTCTTTCAGATATCTGCGATCTCCCGACATATTTGCTGCTCAATTTCCCGTTGACTGTTGAGGGCCTGTAGTGCAACCATATCAAAGTGATGACTCATTCTCATTTATTATTTCCACCATTACAGTATCACTGGGTGATCCCCAGGAATATCCTCTCGAAGTGCTGCAGTGATGTATCACTGATCAAAAACTCCACTCCTCCTCCTGTGTCACCTCCTGTGTTCTCCATCCTGTAGAATCTGAACATTGGAACATTGAGCTGTCAGTCCTGTCCCTCCCTCAGCTGTGTTTCTGTCATACCTATGGTGTCTCAGTCCCATGTTTTCGTCCATCTGCTTACCTTTTAGGCCTGTTATGTTGAAATAAAGTAGTTTAATTGATCAGTTTTCCCTCATTGTCTGCTGTTTTAGTGTCTGCCTTGTCGATTGAAATTACTCTCTTGAAATTCTGTCACTGCCTCAACTTTCATACTGTAGTTTGAGGCCATCCCCCTCACTGTGGAGAACTCCCTCCTCTTTCATGTCATTTGCAAATCTACTAATGATACCTTCTGCTTTCACATCCAAGTGATTAATGCCCATAAGGAACAGCAATGGTTCCTGCATAGATCCCTGTGGTACACCCACTGAGCAAAGGCTTTCAATTCCAAAACCAACCCTCCAATAATTTTGGATCCAATTTGCCAACTTGCCTTTGATGCCATGGGCTCTTTCCTTTTGGGCCAGCCTCGCATGTGGGATCTTGTCAAAGGCCTTAATGAAATCCATGGAACACACATCATCTGCGCTGTCCTCATCAATATCTTCAATTGTAATTTCAAAGAAAACTCAGGTGAGTTCATCAGACATTATCTTCCTCTACCAAATCCATGCTGACTATCACTTATTGATCCCTGCCTTTCAAGTTATTGATTGTTAAGACGGACCCGCGGGGTCCCGTCTTTGCGTGTTCTTTCAGAAGGAGAGACTCACACTGGCAACTATGGTTAGACGCAGACAGCAGTTTATTCACAGAATCTTAACTGGTACAACGAATCTACAAGCATGCATTCGTTGGAGAAGGCGTTCTGCCTTCCCGTTCAAACTTGACACAATTATACTTCGCGCTGCCTGGAGTCCCCGGTCAGTTCGCCTTCCCCATTGGTCCATTCATCTGCGCGCGCTGGGGATCCGTCCTCCTATTGGCCGCATCGAAGTGCCTGTCCAGCTCCTGCTGTGCTTGACAATGGCTCAGCCATCCCCGGGAGCGGTTCCGATCCCGTATTCAATAGTTAATTGTTTCAAGGAATTACTATGCGTCTGACAGGCTAGCCATTTTCAATAGTTTCAGTTTAACTAAATTGTCAATTACACTTATCAACTTTAAACTTAAATAGAGCCATTCACACTCAATAGTTACAGGTTCCGATAGAGCAATTCACACTTGTCTAACAGTTACAGATTCCGATCGGTTTCTTTATTAATCCCGAGTTTCGAAGGGGCCATTGATACTGGCTGGTATTTACAGGCTCCAAGATTTAAATAACATTATGCATATCCCTTACAAGCTCCAGCTAGGTAGTCATGCAGTCGCCTGCAGCAGCTCGCTTGGCTATTGTTAACCATTTCAGGGCTAGAAGTGTCACCCTCCCTAGCCCTGCATTAAACACCCCAGTGAAATCTCCCCAACATTCCCTCCCTTGGCCTCTACTGAGGCCACACCAACCCATGTAAACAGTAACGAACGTAAGAGGGCCGGAAGGGAGGAAAGTAAACTACATCGAGTGCCACATCTGCTGCCCAAAAAAGAAGTCCCAAGTGTAAATGCCCATTCGCTACGGTGGTGTGTGTTTTGTCTTGTGTTTTCTTTTAAAACAAACGAGAAAGTGTAAGGGCACACTGCCCGCAGTCAGGTACACGCCAGCGATCAGAAACCCATTGGAACAGTGTACTGTGCCCCGGCCTTCCCGCCGGCCAGAATGGTTCACAGGCCTGCAGGCCCGTCCAGGCGTCTGATGTATGTACTGCAGGCCATGTGGTCGGAGGCAATCTCCTCCGAGTGCACAGCGCAATTGCACCTGTGCCAGGCTGACCCGTGCCCGAGGAGACTCTTCTGCCACTGGATAACCTCCAGTCAGTAACGGACGGCAACCTCCATCTAGTTGCCGCGGAGGACAGAGCCGGGCAGTGGCAATCCGATCAAAACCCACGTAGAACCTCCGATTGCAGTGTAGTAGTCACTGGTGTGGTCAGCAGTTGATTCCCGTGGCATACAGTACTTCTCGGCCCCTGACTGCAGCGTACAGTATAAGTCAAAGTGCTGCCAATGTAGGTGGGCAAAACTAACATGGAAGGAGTTTATTTCTTTTTGAACAGCAGATGCTACACTGAGGGAGAAGGGATAGTATTGGGTAGCAGTAGGGGAAATAAAAGCATAAGCACACACCTATTGGAACCCCGTACCCTATGGAAATAGACGAACCTAAAATAGACCTGTCACCGTGAGCAGTGTGAATGGCCGTACATTAATGATAGTCCCCCGTCTACCGGGCACGGACATGCACGCAAACTGCAACATCTGTATCTATCCAAGAGAGAAAGGAAAAAAAAATCATTATAAACCGCAAGGACCCCGCCCCCACTTGAGAAAAAATCATTATAAACCGCAAGGACCCCGTCACTTGTAATTACCCCCACGCAGAGGCAATCCGGCTGTCAGCTGAGTAAACTTTCTAGGATTTAAGTACTCGAATCAGCAGGAGTTCCCCCGCAGCCCGCCAGCTGTGTAAACATATTAAAGGCACTTGAAAAGTGATTACCTAGAACTCTAGCAATTTCACCACAGGCCGTCGGCCGTGTAGACAGCAAGGGCCCCTTGAGGTAAAAACCGGGTGAGTTCCCGATTTAAACGGACAGATGACACAGCCCGGGGTCTGTGGAATACAGTACCCACACCCGGGTGAAAGTGAGGGAATCGGGCACTAGGGTTACAAGGGAAAATCGTAGATAGTCTTGCGACTCATTACCCGTGATGTTGCATGTAACATTTGCGGGTTTTGGAGCGTACCCTTTCGCTGGGCAGTTTCAGCTGGAGGCCGGTCCAGCATCACCGCCTGGTATGCGGGCGAGGAGGCATCTGTTCCTGATAGGGCACGATCAATAGTGCGTGTTACCAGTGTCCTGATACACGGAATGCAGCAACACCCGCAAGTGACAAGAATAGCTACTGAGATGCACACCCCCATGGCCAGCTGCCCCAGCAGAGTCCCCAATCTCCCAAAAGTGGCGTTCAGCCAGTCGACGACTGGCTTTTTGACCCCCGATTGGTGCTTCAGCTCAGCAGCCAGGGTTCGGAGCTTCACCAGGGTCTTAGTGAGTTTGCCATCTGGGCCTGTGCTGTTTGATATGGCTGTACAGCACATGGTCCCAAACAGTGCACAAACACCTCCTTTTTCGGCAAGTAACATGTCCAAAGCCATCCTATTTTGTAAGGTCATGAGGGAGGATTGTGCAAGCTGTTCATGGATGGCGTCAACTGCATCCCGGGTTAGGTTGGTAAGCCTGTGCATATTGTAGTGGAGGAGGTTGATTCTGTTAACGTTTTTATTAACCGTGATCGGGAAAATGGCGGAAAAAAGGGGAAAACTTTCAAAAACACTCAGCAATCTCATCCACCAGCTTATATTCGTCGGGGACAGTTCTGGCCTGCCCAATGGCATCAACCCTAGCCGCCTCCCCAGGGGAATCACCGCTACGCTCCCCCGGCCCCGGACTCTGTTGGGTCTGCCCCTGACCTCAGGGTGACCATCTGCACTGCGAGCTTGGCTGCCCTGTCGGCTGCATCATTTCCCAGCGCTTCCCTGGTACGTAAGGCAGAGTGCCCTTGCACCTCCACTACTGCCACTTCCCTTGGACGATGCACTGCCTGGAGCAACCGTCGCAAACTCTGCTCGTGTTTTACCGGCTTCCCCGTGCTGGTTTTAAAACCACGTCTAACCCATGCTGTGGACTGCGGTCCATGCATAATTGGAGTCAGTGAAGATGTTAACTCGGTGTCCCTCACTCAGTTCTAATGCCCTTGTCAGGGCTGTAATCTCTGCTGGCTGTGCAGATGCAGGCTGTGGAATTTCCCCAGACTCGATGGTGTCGTATACACCCCCCCCCCCCCCGAATCTCTGACCACGGCATACGAGACTCGTACGCCACCTGCTTCCCGACGGCTGCTGCCATCAGTGTACAGGTCCCAGTCTGCCTCGGCCAGGGGTTCTGTGTGCAACCCCTTACGTATCCTCCTCTCCTCAGCCACTCTGGCCACACAGTCGTGGGGCTTGGAGGATCCCCCATTCACTCCCACCATCATATTCCTAGTACTCCACCTATCGGATGCAAACGTAATGTGCGGTGATAGAAGGGCATTCTCAATTTTAACCTTCCGCCCAGCTGAAAAGCTGAATGAGTTGGAGGCCAGAAAGGCTCCTATGCTGTGATCTGTGTGAATAGTCAAGGGATGGCAGAGTACTAGATGGTCAGTGTTGTTGACCGCTTTCGTTACTGCTGCCACAAATCTGGCACAGCCTGGCTGTCCTGTCTCAATGGGCTCTAAACGGCAGCTGTAATACCCCAGCACTCTCCTGCAGCCTCGGTCCTTTTGGTAGAGGACGGCGTTTACTATCCCCCCAGTCTCTGCCACGTCCAGGTGGAAACCTTTCTTATAGTCTGGGTCCGCTAGCGTGGCCGCTGCTCCCAAAGCTTGGTTCACCTCCTTGAATGATTTCTCTCTCTCCACGTTCCACCGCAACTGACTCTTGAGCCTCTTTGCCCCAACCTCCGTGATCATTTCCCTGAGTGGGGATGTTATAGTCACAAAGTCAGGGACGTAGGTGCGAGAATACCCACATAACCCCAGGAAGGCCATCATGTCCTGTACTGTTATAGGGGTGCCATAGGAGAGGATTGCTTCCCTGTGCGCTCTTGAAAGTGTGGTGCCCCCTTTTCCTACTATCCGTCCCATAAAGGATACTGATTTTCGGGCTATCTGGCACTTTTCCCGTCTCACTTTAAAACCGGCTGCCACAAGGGTGTCCAGCAAGGTGCGGACCCCCTCCAAATTTTGGGTATCAGTTTCACTGGCAATCAACAAATCATCCCAAACTGCTCTAAGATCTGTATAGTCGTCTTGGAGGCCTGCTCTTCAGCTTTCATCTTTTCCGATGTACGGTGCCTGTTCAGATAGTGATGTACCTGTTTCTTCCATATGTCCTCCTTCATCGAATCCACCCCCACCAGGTCTTTCAATTTGCTCTGCACTGGTGCAGGGAGTCCCTCGGTCACCCCCCTCTGAAAATGTGCTATTGCCAAGGGAGAGCTATCTGGCCTTTCACCTGTCCCAGCCTCCCATAGGTCCCAGGCCCTCCCCAGGTATTCATGTACGTCCTCCCCGACCTTTAGTCTGAGGGTCCCCAACGCGTCCAGCGAGAAAGTAGTGGGGAAGCTGTCCCGCAGGGACCGCCAGATTAAATTTCAGTAGAGGTCAAACGAGACAGTTTCATCTGACCTGGAACACCTAGCCAGTCTTTCTGCCCTGATCAGCGCCTCCTCTGCTCGGATGTGTACCATTATGGTTCTAAAATCCGCCAGCGCTAGTTTCTCATGACAGGTCTCCCTCTCAAAAGTCGCTATCCAGGCAGACGCCCCGTTGGCAAACGGAGGAAGCCTCCTGACCAGGGCGTCTAGGTCTGGTCGTGACCAGGGGACGTACTTCTCTACCCACATACTAGTGGCGAGAAGAGGCGCTTGAACGGGCGGCACAGTGGCGAAGGCCCCCTGCATTGGTCTGCCGTGGGGCCGTGGGAGTGATGTATAGGACCCCTTATCAAAATCCCCAATAATCTCCCCCTCGTCCTCCGAGGAGGTGGTATCTAGCTGGGAGTCATACTTGCTCCCTCCCTTCACAAGCTTGCTCTGGAGGCGAGCTCCCGTAACAATTAAAGTGTCCCCTTCTGCAGCAAAGGACCTACTGTCCCGCCGGGATTTTTGAATTCCCCGGGGTGCCTGTTCAGACTTGGCGGACTGGCCATTCATTGAAGCCAATTTGTCATGTCTTCCCAGGGAAGGAAACTTTGGGGCATGGGAGCCATCCTGTCCCAGCACGGGGCAGCACCCCTCCCCTTGTACCTCTACGTCCTGTACTTCCCATCTCTGTGGGAGGCCGTCCGGCTGGCCGATCCGACACAGAGTGCCCCCTGCTTTTACCATCCCCGTCCCGGCTGCGACCATTTCAGTGAGGGCGTTTAGTTTCTGCCCAAAATTATTGAGCACACTCTCCAGTCGCTCTGTTACACGGTCTCGGACCGGGTCCTCATACGCGATATTTCCCCCTAGAACTTTGACAACAGGCGCCTGTATGGTTGACCCCTCACAACGCGGTTGGAGCGGACACAGTGGTACCCTGGTGTCCGCAAGCGGGGCCGTGGGCGATGCACCGGGAGCGGGTGATCCTGACTGTGGGCTGGTGTAAGGGGGTGGCGGACTTCCCTCGTGGTTGGCACCTCGGTGGGCACGTCCACAGGGGAAGTGTAGGGGGTGGGCACGTCCACAGGGGAAGTGTAGGGGATGGGGGGGTAAATTGGAGTTTGGCTCAGAGACCACTCAGGCTCACATTCCGGTACAGGACCCTGCTCATCCAATACTGGTGTGTGAATAGGTGAAATCGGTAAGTGGCTTTGGAAGCGAATCAGAAGCTCCCGCAAGTAGACGTCTTCATCCTCCCTTTTAGTGGAAGATTTGGCTAAATTAAAAAACCCTTTCTTGGTATCCCCTTTCCTCTCCCGCAGGTAGGTTTGGACTTTTGCTTGGAAGGCATCAAATTCGCTTGTCGTAAAGAAGGGTTGGTCATCCTTAGGGAACCAGTTCTTAACCCGCCACAGCTGGAGACTATTCTCTAGGTTACGGACCTTTCGTTTAGCTTCCATAGCAGTATTATTCTCCCTTAACTGGGTCCTGATCTCCCCCAATATCTCCCCTGTTGGTGGCCGCGAGTCGGGGGTTTTCGGGACTGGGGTGGACTCGTCAGTGTACGCATCAGTGGGTAAAGTAACAGTCGCGGCTAAATAGTCTAGCTCCCGGGTAAGACCGTCCGAAACAGTTGGGCCATTAGGGGAACAAACCGGTCTGTATTGCCACTGCGGGGTAAAGGTCACAACCATTTTTGTTTTCCATTCCCGGGAGCTATCAGTGCTCGGGGGTGCCCACCCAGCGGGGGGCTTGCCTAGCACAATTGTTTGGAGAGCCGAATAATGTGGTGACCTGTAGAGACCGTCCAGAATCTTGATCATTAATGTGGGATTTTTAAATGTTTCCCTCAATCTTGTCAGGATAATTCCCTTTTGTTCTGGTGCTTGGGCAATCACCAGGTCCAACTTTTCCTTATGCAGGCCTACGCTATCCAGCAGTAACTGACTATAAATAGGCACTCCGGGACGTGCTGTCCTGAGGTGAGTCAACTTAGGTGGTCCGAAATTCAGGTCCCCCATGTCGGATCTCCCTTGAAGGGAACCGCTTCAAGAACAGTACGTCTTTCAAAGCCTGACCTTCGCGTGGCAGATCTCTGCTCTTAACAACCGGTCTAAGGCAGACGTCTGTACGGTTAAACCCTCTTCAGGAGAAGAGCTCCGACCTCTGTCACCCCGGGTTTGTTCGGTGGTCACAACGAATATACAAACAAAAAAATCGTCAGTTTTAAGTGCCCAGTAACATGGATCCAGGAAGTCGAATATGGTCAGCGCTCAGGTAGGTAACGTCAGGTAATCGTCAGGCAGAACAATCTGCAAAATCGGGCAAAACAGATATGCGCTCCGGCTCAGTAAGCTGCGCTAGGGATTCAGGTAAAAACAGATATGCGCTCCGGCTCCGAAAGCTGCGCTAGGGATTCAGGTAAAAACAGATATGCGCTCCGGCTCCGAAAGCTGCGCCAGGGATTCAGGTAAAAACAGATATGCGCTCCGGCTCCGAATGCTGCGCTAGGGACTCAGGCAAAAACAGATATGCGCTCCGGCTCCGAAAGCTGCGCTAGGGACTCAGGTAAAAACAGATATGCGCTCCGGCTCCGAAAGCTGCGCTAGGGACTCAGGCAAAAACAGTTAGGCGTTAGTGAAATAAACACTCTAGGTAAGTTAAAAGGTTAGTAAAAGCTTACCAGTCAGGACTCTGCGATGCTGCTGTCAAATTGATCAGGTTTTTTGGGTTGGTGAGGGTCGGAGAGCAGACAAGAAACTAACTGAGAGAAAATCTAACTACTGGAAGCCTTAGATTTAACAGGCGCTTCCTCACCTTTAGAAAACTTCGGCCAAAGGTTGTCTGCTCCCTGATTCGCCAACGTTGCCAACTTGCCGTTGTCTCTTTTCCTTCCCGCGTCGGGGTCACCAAATGTTAAGACGGACCCGCGGGGTCCCGTCTTTGCGTGTTCTTTCAGAAGGAGAGACTCACAGTGGCAACTATGGTTAGACGCAGACAGCAGTTTATTCACAGAATCTTAACTGGTACAACGAATCTACAAGCATGCATTCGTTGGAGAAGGCGTTCTGCCTTCCCGTTCAAACTTGACACAATTATACTTCGCGCTGCCTGGACTCCCCGGTCAGTTCGCCTTCCCCATTGGTCCATTCATCTGCGCGCGCTGGGGATCCGTCCTCCTATTGGCCGCATCGAAGTGCCTGTCCAGCTCCTGCTGTGCTTGACAATGGCTCAGCCATCCCCGGGAGCGGTTCCGATCCCGTATTCAATAGTTAATTGTTTCAAGGAATTACTATGCGTCTGACAGGCTAGCCATTTTCAATAGTTTCAGTTTAACTAAATTGTCAATTACACTTATCAACTTTAGACTTAAATAGAGCCATTCACACTCAATAGTTACAGGTTCCGATAGAGCAATTCGCACTTGTCTAACAGTTACAGATTCCGATCGGTTTCTTTATTATTCCCGAGTTTCGATGGGGCCATTGATACTGGCTGGTATTTACAGGTTCCAAGATTTAATTAACATTATGCATATCCCTTACAAGCTCCAGCTAGGTAGTCATGCAGTCGCCTGCAGCAGCTCGCTTGGCTGTTGTTAACCATTTCAGGGCTAGAAGTGTCACCCTCCCTAGCCCTACATTAAACACCCCAGTGAAATCACCCCAACATGATCCATCCTGTCCCTCAGAATTGTTCCCAATTTCCCTCCCCCTGCTGTCAGACGATCTGCTCTCTAATTACTTGGCCTATCCCTGCTACCCTTCTTGAACAAAGGAACCACATTAGCGATCCTCTAGTCATTCATCACTTCACCCGTGGCCAGCAAAGTATAAATATATCTACCAGGGCCACAGCAATCTCCTCCCTTACCTCCCATAGCAGCCTGGGGTGCATTTCATTGGGCACTGGGGAGTTCTCCACGTCTTATGTCTGTGAAAACATTTAATTTTACCTCCGTATTGATCTTAATATGTTCTCGAACATTATCCTCCCAACTGAAATCCCCGGCTACAATACCTTTCTCCTGTGTGAATACAGATGGGAAGTATTCATTGAAAACCTCACCTACTTCCTCTGACTCCATGCACAGATTATCCCTTTGGTTTCTAACAGGCCTCACTCTTTCCTCAGTTGCCCTCTTATTCTAAGTATACTGATAAAATACCTTGTGGCTTTTCCTTAATCATATCTGACAAGCATATTTCATGGCCATTGTGTGTACCCCATTTCTGAGGATCCCCTTGCACTCTCTATCTTTGTGAATTGCTCCACCTGAGTTTATTGTACTGTATTTTCTTTATCAAACTCACGATATCACTGGATCAATATTTGCTCTACTTGCTGTCTTTACTATTCCCACGTCAGGAACTCACTGGCCCTGAACTCACACTGTATCACTTTAACATACTCCCACTTTCCAAATCTCGACCCAACTGCAGATAGTCTTCCCAGTATACATGAATTCGACTGGGACAACACTACTATCATAGGACAAGCCAAACAGAGAACAGCCAGGGAATTCCTAGAGGCATACCACTCAACCACAGATTCAATCAATAAGCACATCGATCTGGACCCAATATACCGACCACTGCAACTGACAGCTGGAACTGACAACCTGAAGCGGCAGATTCAAACCACGACAAATGCCGGAGGAAAGATCACAGAAGCGCTTCACAGGAGGCTACCAAGCATGAGGATGTCACCGAGACAGGGGACGAAACGTCTGTAACACAAATTCCCAGCTCATTCATATATCCATCCAAATGCCTCTTAAATGTTGCAATTGTACCAACTTCCACCACTTCCTCTGGCAGTTCATTCCATACACGTACCACCCTATGTGTGAAAACGTTGCCCCTTAGGTCTCTTTTATATCTTTCCCCTCTCACCCTAAACCCATACCCTCTAGTTCTGGACTTCCCGACCCTAGGGAAAATACTTTGTCTGTTTATTCTGTCCTTGCCCCTTATAATTTTGTAAACCTATATAAGGTCACCCCTCAGCCTCCGACACTCCAGGGAAACCAGCCCCAGCCTTTTCAATCTCTCCCTTTAGCTCAAATCCTCCAACCCTGGCAACATCCTTGTAAATCTTTTCTGAACACTTTCAAGTTTCACAACATCTTTCTGATCGGAAGGAGACCAGAATTGCATGCAATATTCCCAAAGCCTATCCAATGTCTAGTACAGTCGCACCATGACCTCCCAACTCCTGTACTCAGTACTCTGACCAATAAAGGAAAGCATACCAAACGCATTCTTCACTATCCTATCTACCCGTGGCTCCACTTTCAAGGAGCTATGAACCTGCACTCCAAATTCTCTTTGTTCAGCAACACTCCCTCGGGCCTAACCAGGACGTGATCAGATGTACCCTAGAACTCTGTGGGAAGCTAGGGAAGTGATTGCTGGGCCCCTTCCTGAAATATTTGTATCATCTATAGTCACAGGTGAGGTACCAGAAGACTGGAGGTTGGCTAACGTGGTGCCACTATTTAAGCAAGATGGTAAGGAAACGCCAGGGAACTACAGACCGGTTCGCCTGACGTCAGTGGTGGGCAAATTGAAGGAGGGAATCATGAGGGACAGGATTTGCATGTATTTGGAAAGGGGGTTTCTAATTTGGGATAGTCAGCATTGTTTTGTGCGTGGGAAATCATGTCTCAAGAAATTGATTGCGGTTTTTGAAGAAGTAACAAAATGGATTGATGAGGGCAGAGCTGTCGATGTGAGCGATATGAACTTCAATACGGTGTTTGAAAAGTTTCTACATGGGAGATTGGTGAGCAAGGTTAAATCTCATGGAATACAGGGAACACCAGCCATTTGGATACAGAACTGGCTCAAATGTAGAAGTCAAAGGGTGGTGGTGGGTTGTTTTTCAGACTGGAGGCCTGTGACCAGTGGAGTGCCACAAGGATCGGTGCTGGATCCACTATTTTTGTTATTTATATAAATGATTTGGATGTGAACATAGGAGATGTAGTTAGTAAGTTTGCAGATGACGACAAAATTGTGGATAACGAAGAATGTTACCTCAGATTACAACGGGATTTGGATCAGATGGGTCAATGGGCTGTGGTGTGTCAAATGGAGTTTAATTTAGATAAATGTGAGGTGCTGCATTTTGGGAAAGCAACTTTCAGCAGGACTTACGTGCTTAATGGTATGTTCCTGGGGAGTGTCGCTCAACAAGGAAACTTTGTAATGCAGGTTCATAGCTCCTTGAATGTGGAGTCGCAGGTAGATAGGATCGTGAAGGAGGTGTTTGGTATGCTTGCGTTTACTGATCAGAGCATTCAGTAGAGGAGTTGGGAGGTCATGTTCTGGCTGTACAGGACATTGGATAAGCCACTTTTGGAATATTACATGCATTTCCTGTCTCCTTCTGATCGGAAGGATGTTGTGTAAATTGAAAGGTTTCAGAAAAGATTTACAGGGATGTTGCCAAGATTGGAAGGTTTGAGCTACAGGGAGAGGTTGAATGGGATGGGGCTATTTGAGGCTGAGTGGAGACCATATAGAGGTTTATAAGAGAGGTATGGATAGGTTGAAAGAAATGGACTTTTCCCTGAGGTAGTGGAGCCCAGAACCAGACAGCTTAGGTTCATGGTGAGAAGGGAATGATATAAAAGGAACCGAAGGGACAACGTTTTCAGGCAGAGGGTGATGTGTGTATGGAATGAACTGCTGGAGGAAGTGGTGGAGGCTGGTACAATTACTGCATCTAAAAGGCATCTGGATGGGTATACGAACAGGAAGGATTGAGAGGGATTTGGGCCAAGTGCTGGCAAATAAAACGAGATTATGATAGGATATGTGGGTGGCGTGGATGAGATGGACCGAAGGCTCTGTTTCTGTGCTGTACATCTCTATGACTGTAAATATTTTCCACTGTCCATTTACAGCCACACACTTCACTGTTTCCCCTGTTTACCTTGTTCAATTCTCCTCTCAAACACATGTAAATGGATTTGGTTGTGATTGTCGGGTGTGCTTTATGGTCAATTTAAAAATCCATCATCTCACTGAATTCCACTACACTACAATTTCCCAGAGGATATCGCATTGTGATGATACTCCTTCACTCTAGCATCCTCACACAACGGTCGATCTGAGATAGTCATGTCCCTGGCCATTTGCACAATGTGTTATTCAAAGAAACACTGACAAAAACATTCCAATGATTGAAGTCTCCTAAAATTATCACAGTGTCTTTGCATTACATTGGAATTCATTGGAATGTGTGACAGTGTTGAACAATGAAATGCTGTCAGGCATCCTAAAAAAACATTCTACTGCTTGTGTGTGTTGACCAGAATTTGCATTCAGGCTGATTCAGCTGCATAATCTGAGACCAAATGCTTTCTCTGTAATGCCTTTGTTACCCATTACTGTCAGACTTACCCATCCTGTACTCTCATTCTGCCTGAGACCCCTCAAGGATGTGCGGAATTGAATATTTATATTCCACCTTTTGTTTCTCCAAGTATTTTGGTGACCAAATCTTATTTATTTCTGTGTGACAAGTCCATCTATCTAATTGAAGATACTTTGTCCATTCCAAAGAAAGAACATTGTTATTGACTTTTTCCCAGAATTTCATGTCACAGCCTAATTCACTGATGTCCAATTTTAGTTAAACTCTGCCCTATCCTGTTCCTTTCTTGTTGTCTTCAGCCACATACCATGTTCCGATGCTTCACCCCTTTTCTATTTGGATTTGGAAATCTCCTTCCACCTGGACCCTGTCCCTGCATCCTTCATGTCAGTTTAAGGCCCTGTCCATAAACCTATCGACATGATTGGCCAGGACACTGCTCCCAGCAGCGTTGTTTTTAATTCACTCTTGGGATGTTGCTCTCTCTGGCTGGCCAGCGTGTATTTCCCACCCCGAGCTGCCCTTGAGCTGAGTGGCTTGCTGGATCATTTCAGGAGGCAGTTGAGAGTCAACCTCCTTGCTCTGCGTCAGGAGTCACATGTAGGCCAGACCTACTATCGATAACACATTTCCTTCCTTCAATGAAAATAAGAAGTTAGATCGTTATAGCTGACACCGGCATTAAATTCTGAATGAACAGTCTGGTGAGAATAACACAAGGCCATCACCTCTCCCACTCGTAGCTCAACCGTCGCTGAGTACTGATCCTACTGCACCATGAATCAAAAACCTTTCATCATGCCCATTGCTTGATCCTGAAATCATTCTTGCACTCTGGTGATATCACTCAGTATCTCTCCATTTGGTATCCCTCACTGTGTGGATCTAATTGCTGCTTCTGTCAATGTCTCTCACTCTTGCAGCTACTCCAGATCCTGAGCCAACACAATTCTCCACTCCAGAGAGACGCAGCAGCACAGGCCAGGGGTGGAGACTGGGATTTTCCAGATCTCTGTGGCACTCAGTACCATTCTCCCTGTGTAACCCTCACTACATCAGTTTAGTTTCCCATTCTGTCTATTTCTCTGTCTCCTGTAGGTACTCAGGAAGTTCCTGACTCAATCGACTTCCCAACTGCTGGGTGTCTCATCAATCACCAGATTGAAGATGGTTGGTCAGCCAGAGAGACAAAGGGCAGGGAGATCTGTAATCCTCAATAAATCTTGCAGTGAGGTAAGATCATTCACAGGAAACAGAGCAGAGAGCATTTAAATAGCTCGAAACGTCGGCCCTCAAGACAAGACGTAAATACAGTGCTGAAGGGTGATCACAGAGCATAAAGTTCCCAGGCTCAATCCCCACCCTTTGTGAGAGGATTGCTTTCAGCTCTGCTGTACTGGGTCTGCCTGAGACAGCATCAGGTGTGTTACAGTTATCAATCCAGGCCTATGCTGTTTTAGTGATCATCAGGACAATGGAGGGGAAAGCAGGCCGACCACGAGAGGGTGCTATTGAAGCCTGGGATCTTTATGTTCTCTATTTACACTTCAACATTCTCTATTGTCGCACCATAGAGTCATATAGCAAGGAAACAGACCCTTCAGTCCAACTCATCTGAGCTAATGCCTTGAATGCTTCTAACTCTGAGAACAGTTCCTATCTCTGTAACCTCCTCCCCTCCCTACAATCCCTCTGCAAATTTAAAACGTATTTCAACGCTGACTATCTCCTGGTGACTGTAAAATGCTTCAGACTGGATGACATGCCAAATCTGAGGAATCTCCTCCTCCCATCATTACAATAATCTCTCTTTCTGTCATCTTGCACAATAACTTCAGCCGACCCTGTCTCTGTAACATCCTCCAGCCTCGACCATTTGTGTACCCTCCTCCAGCTCCTAGAGCACATGATATCACTGTAACCTTCAATCCCTATAACATTCCTGCCTCCCATCCTACACCACCACTGGACCTCTAATCATCCACCATCCTTACAGATCTCCCTATCTATATAAACCCCTCCAGTCCCTCCAGACTTTCCTGACTGTGTAACCTGCTCCTATCCCAGCACCCCTCCCTGTGTACAGTGTCCTGAAGCCACAATAGCCCTCCCAATGTCTGCAATCTCCTCTATCGTTGTGACCTTCTCCCGTCACGACACTACTCCATAACTCTACCCCTGCCGTCACTACCAGCCTTCTTATCTCTGTAAACACATGTGGTCGCTAAGGCCATTCATGTACATGAAACATACTCTTTGTTGCTGTATCCAAGCCCAGTCCCTACAGCTTTCACTTTCTGTAACCTCCTTCAGTCTGAAGAACCATCCAGTGTCTAGAACCCTCTGTATTAATAACTTCATCCAATCGCAAAAACCATCACCACAAACCTCATTATCGCAGTAAACCCTTCCAGTTCCTCTCTATCTCTGTACACCATCCTTTCCCGACTACTCATTCCGGATGAAGGGCTCCGGCCCGAAACGTCTATGTTCCTGATCCTCGGTTGCTTTAAAAGCACAGTGGGTCAAGCAGCAAAACACTCTTGATTCTGATCTCCAGCATCTGCAGAGCTGACCTTCTCCTGGTGGGGCAGAATGGCCTACAACTGCTCGTCTTTCTTACGGTTGAGTGTAGCACTTCCTGGCTCAGTATCACTGTCAGTCCCCACTATCCCCACTATCTGTGTAAACTACACAATCACCAATCACTGAAATTTTCTCAAACCATGGAATACTCCCCAACTGTCCAATCTCTTCAGCCTCTCCAACTCTCCAATCTGATTCCTCCTGCAGCCCGATAACCCCGCCTATCTGTGTAACTTCTGTTAGCCGCTGGAACACTCCCTATCTCTGGAACATCATATCCTATAGCATCCCTCCGATTTTGTGTTCCTCCAATCACTATGGCGGCGCCTGCCTCTGTGACATTATCCCACACACTCAATCCACTTCAAACACTGAAACCTTCACTGTCTCTGTTACCTTCTCATTCACCAAAGACCTCCCTGTCGGTATGAACTTCAGACATTCATCAGTCCACCATGTTTCTGCAATCGATACCAGCGTCCAGAGCCCTCCTGACATCTGTCACCTGCTCCAGCAGCTATATCACTCCCCGTCTGTCAGGCCTACTTTGTAAGTGCTCCAGCAGCTATATCAGTCTCCATCTATCAGGCCAATTCTATAACTGCTCCAGCAGCTATATCCCTCCCCATCTGTCAGGCCTACTGTGCAACTGCTCCAGCAGTTATATCACTCCCCATCTCTCAGGGCTACTCTGTAACTGCTCCTGCAGCTCTATCACTCCCCATCTCTCAACCCTACTCTGTATCTGCTGCAGCAGCTACATCAATCCCCATCTGACAAGCCTACTCTGTATCTGCTCCAGCTGTTATATCACTCCCCATCTGTCAAGCCTACTCAGTATCTTCTCCAGCACCTATGTCACTCACCATCTGTCAGGTCTACTATGTAACTGCTCCGGCCGCTATATCACCAGCCATCTGTCAGGCTCACTCTGTAACTTCTCCAGCAGCTCTATCACTCCCTATCTGTCAAGGCTACTCTGTAACTGCTTCAATCGCGATATCACTCCCCGACTTCCCAACTTTGTACCTGCACCAGTGATATTACTCCCCATCTAGCAAGCCTACTCTGTAACTACTCCAGCAGTTGTATCACTCCCTATCTGTCAGACCTGCTCTGTAACCGCTCCGGCAGCTATAACAGGAGTGCTCCATTCCTCACAGACTGTGGAGACCATTGTCTCAATAACTTGCCCCAGGCCCTAAAAGTCTCTCTGTAGTCAGAGTACTTCTCCAGCCACAGCAACAATACACATCTCTGTTTGCTCCTCCTCTCCCACCAGCATCTCAAACACTCTCTCTTTGTCTATTTGGCAACTCTCCCTTTGCGTTCCGTATTTCTGTCCCAAAAATCTCCCTGTATCTGTAACTCTTTGTGATATGTATATATATAACCCACCCTGTCCTTCAGTATCTCCATCCATCTACTCATCTCCATCACCTTCTCCAGTTCTTACCCCTCCCGTCTGTGTAAACATCACCCTCCCCTACAACCCTCCCTACAGCATAAACCTCCTCCAGTTTGTGCAATGCTCTCTATCTGTGTAAGTGTCTCCAGGCCTTATTGCTGTTCCTGAGTCTGTAAGCTCTGCCACACTCTCCAGCCTTCCCATTGATGTAACCTCCAGAACCTCAGCATCTGATATAATTCACTGCAGCCTTCCGTATCTCTGTTAGTTCCTCAACCTATACAAATCTCTTAGTCTCTGTAAATGGCACCATTCCATAAAATACTCCCTGTCTGCGTAAGCTACCCCATCCTACACTGAGAAGTCTCACTGTCCTTTTGATCACCTGTAGTCCCTTCAGATCTCCCTGTGTCGTCCCTGACTCTGTTACCTACAGCTCATCTCATATTATAACTCTTCTCGCTCACATTTTACTCCCCATTTCTGTGATATTCTTCAATCCCTGCAATTCTCGTTCTTTTTCTCCAGACCTTCCAATCCCCCTGATCGATGGAAGGTTATTGAACCCTTGCAGCATGTTTAATACCTGAAACTACTTCCAATCCCTCAATGCATCCTGCCCCTGTAACCTCCTCAAATACTACAGCTTTGTAACTGTCTTTGTAATATCTTCCAGCATCTACAACCCTCTCGATTTCTATAACCTCCTCCATAACATCATTCCACATCTGTGTGTAATGGATGGGAATGCTGCAAACCTGTTTTCACAGCCCTCAATAACTGTCTGAACTCCTGCAGCTTTACAACCCTTAGTATCTGTGGCTCCTCCAATCCTTAAATTTTCCCTGGTTCTGAACTGATCCAGCCCCTTTGAACTTTCTTAACTCAGTAAACGCCTGCACAGCCAACGAACATCCTTATCAGTGTATTGCCGAGGGCCTACAACCCTCCCTGCATCTCCAAATACCACCCTCCCTATCTTTGTAACTCCTTCAGGATTGATAACCCTGTACCTCTCTGTGACACTTTTCATCCCAATAACCTGTCTGATCTCTAACTACCAACAGTGACCTCAAACCACCCAATTCTGTAACATCCTCCAGTCTCTACAACCCTGCTTTCCTCTGGAAGCTTCCCGAGTTCCTATATTCCCCTTTATTCCCCTTTATCGATGTATCAGTAAATTTGCCTCATTTTCTAAATTCTCATGTGTTCAATTTCAACCTTCTTCACCTTTTCTCATCAATATCCCTCCTATTTGAGGGACAGTCTGTTGAACCTTCTCTGGGCTGCCTCCAATCCAAGAACATTTCCCTCTAGATAGGGAACCACATCTGTTCACATTATTTTCATTGTGAGCTGACTGAAACCCTCTAAAGCTATTACAAGCCTTCCCTATTGTTATTCTCCATTCCCTTTGGAGTCAACCTCAGCATTCAATTTGCCCTTTCTATGACCTGCTGACCCTGTATACCTCCTTCCTGAGATTTATACACAAGAATTCCCAAATTACTTTGTGCTGTAGCTTTCTGCGGTCTATCTGAAACCAAGAGGTGATGGTATTAATCAGGAAAGTGTTGGAATGTATGGTAAAATATATGGCAGAAATGATAACTGCACAATTCGAAAGCAGATGAATAAGCACGGCCTGTAAGCCCATCCCGATGGCATGGAGGCAGCGCGGTGGCTCAGTGGTTAGCACTGCTGCCTCACAGCAACAGGAATCAAGCTTCGATTCCAGCCTCGGGCAATAAGCAGTGTGGAGATCTCCCTGTATCCGTGTGGGTTTCCTCCAGATATTCCTGTTTCCTCCTACAGTCCAAAGATGTGCAGGTTAGGAGAGGTGGCCATGGAACATTGTCCACACTGTCGGGTTTCTGTGATCAGATATAGAAGGAGGCCACTTCGACCTTCGAGTCTATTCCACTATTCGATTAGAGCAGAATTGTTTCTCTCACCCAGTCATTGTAACACTTCATCCCCTTACATTAAGAACCTATCTATCAGGCGAAAGTGACGTCTGAAGATACTGGAGATTAGAGTCGAGAATGTGGTGCTGGAAAAGCACCGCAGGACACGCAGCATCGGAGGGGCAGGAGAGTCGATGTTCCAGGCAAAAACCCGTCGATTCACCTGTTCCTCGGATGCTGCCTGACCTGCTGTTTTTTTCAAGCTCAACACTCCTGACAAGAGCCTATCTATCCCTGAGTTAAATACATTGAATTATGTAGCCTCCACAGCTCCTGAGGCTGTAAGTTCCACAGATTCGTCACTCTCTGGCTGAATAAATTGTTCCACATCTCCAATCCAAAGGGTCGTTCCTTCACTCTGAAGCTCTCTCTTTGGGCCTGAGTCTCTCCTAATCATGGAAACATCTTCCCCACGTCCACTCTATCCAGGCCCCTCAGTATTCTGTACGTTTGAATCAGAATCCATCATCAGCACCGAAACGTCATCGCGTGCGGACCCAGAATCTTCAACTGCTCCTCATATGACAAGCATTTCATCCCTGGGATCTTTCTGGGAAACCAGTTTCCTGTACGCCCTCACATCCTTTGTCCAGACGGTTATGTATAGCATGTACAGTGTAGCTCCAACACTGACCCCTGTGGAGCTACACTTGTCACTGGCTGACTCCTTTATACCCACACTCTGTCTTCTGACAGTGCCAATCACGTTGTTATGAAATCCAGCACAAACATTGCTGGATTTGTTTTCCTGTTTGGCTGTAAACAGCACAGGAGATAAAATGGAGGAATGGTTTATTGGGATTTTCAGAAAACTTTTAACAAGGTCCCACTGAAGAGGTGGATAAGCAAAATTGACACATGTGGGATTGGAGGGAATGTACTGGCATGGATTGGAAATTCTTTAACAGACAGAAAACTAAGCGGAAAATATGGATTCGTGCTTGACATCCAACTGATCTCAAATGGATTCGATGTATTAAATGGACGCACAAAGTCTGATGTTCAATGTTTGTTGGTGACACAACATTAGATGGGAATGTGGGTTGTATGGAGGAAACAAAGGGAACATGAACAGTCTGTGAATTTCCCTTTTTTTAAAAAAATCAATGATGGGATATGGTCATCCCTTGCTCTGCCATCATTTCCTTCCCATCATTTCCTTCCCATCTGTAATTCCCTGGAGAAGGTGGTGGTGAGCTGCCTCCCTGACCGACTGCAGTCCTTTGGGTGTAGGGACAGACACAGTGCTGGGAGGATGGAGCGTGGCTTGGAGGGCACCTTGGAAATGCTGGTGCTCTCGTGCACCTGGATCTCCTGTCCTTCCAGGGTGTAGTGGTTCCGGGTTTGTGAAGGGCTGTTGAAAGAGCCTTCCTGAGTGACCTCAGTGCTGCTTGTTGATTTTTCTTCTAGTTCGGTCCTTCCATCATTCATTCACAGACATGAGCATTGTTGGCTGAGTCAGCATGACTTTGACTTGGCCCTGAGAAGGTGGTGGTGAGCTGCCTTCTTGAGTGACTGCACAAGCCGTTAGAACTGTTGTTGTCTGTGTGCTCTTCAGCAGGCGCTCCAACACTCCTCATGTCTGTAACATGTCCCACATGTGCAACTGTAACTGCGTACAGATAATGTGTCCTCTCAGTATCTGTATCCTTTCACGTCACTGTAACAAATGATACCACACGTTCCTCTCCTTAAATCTCTATGATTTACAGCGGCTGGATGTGTTAAATTCGCACTTTTAATCCCCCCTTATCCATCTCAACTTGTCCAGCTCCTACAATCCCACCATTTCGGAATGCTCCCATTCTCTGTACCTCCTCATATCCTGAGGGTCCTTGAACACCATCCGAGCTCCAAAGATCTATATTTCCCCCGTCCTCATCTCCCCAGTTTCTGCGAGTCCTTCTCGCTCTGTCACATCCAACAGGATCCAGTACCTTACAACACTTCCTGGCTGTCAGTTTGCATTTGCTGAAGTCTGCACATCTCTGTGGGCAGCTCAGAACAAAGCTCTTTCGATGCTACAAAGCTCCATCACCAACACGCCACCATCTCTGTATTCCCTTTGCCTTATACAATGCCTGCAACTCTCCCTGTTTCTTCCAGTAACCTGATTTAGGCACTGCAGGTCTGCCTACCTCTCCAGATAGCCTGTTCCATCCCATACAACTCGCTCAATCACTGTAAAACCCTCTGCCCCCTCTAATCCCCCTCTTTTATTACTGTCTTCCAGGCACAACGGCGATCCTGTGAGAGAGCAGTGAGGAATGGGATGTCATAAATTTCAGCTGAGGCTTGAAGCCTACCATTACCTGGGGTCACACGGGGGAAGACCTGGGAGAGAGCAGCACAAAGCGGGAGAATATACATCATCAGCGACGATCGAGGCCGATTCCGACTTGGAGTTGGAGAAACAGCAGAGCAGGAGGCTCGAAATCAGCACTGAGTCACAGAGGGAGTGACCATGTGAGGGAGCAACTTGGAGCAGGAGCATGAGGCTCACTCACACCTGGGAGGTACAGAAGCAGCAAAGTGGGAAGATATAAATCAGCGTGATCGAGGCGTGGTTATACCTGGGAGTCACAGAGACGGTGATCCTGTGAGGGAGCAGAGTGGAGTGGGATCTGGAAGGATTACACTTACCTGGGAGTCACAGAGACGGTGACCCTGTGAGGGAGCACAGTACAGTGGGAGCTGGAGGATTACACATCCCTGGGAGTCACAGAGACGGTGACGCTGTGAAGGAGCAGAGATGGAGTGGGAACTGGAGGATTACACGTACCTGGCAGTCACAGAGATGGTGACCCTGTGAGCGAGCAGAGTGGAGTGGGAGCTGGAGGATCACACGTACCTGGCAGTCACAGAGATGGTATCCCTGTGAGGGAGCAGAGTGGAGTGGGAGCTGGAGGATTGCACGTGCCTAGGAGTCACAGGTGTAAATTCCTTGGCTGATAATACACATGGTAAAAACAAGGACTGCAGATGCTGGTAACCAGAGACTAGATTAGAATGGTGCTGCAAAAGCACAGCAGGTCAGGCAGTATCCGAGGATCATGAAACTCGACGTTTTGGGCAAACGCCCTTCATCAGGAAACCTTCGCCCAAAACGTCGATTTTCCTGTTCCTTGGGTGCTGCCTGACGTGCTGTGATAATACAACATTATTCGCGACTGTCTGTAATTGTTATAAGTCAGCAAATTTATTTTTTCAACTTCTAAAAGAAGGATTGATCTCAGAAATAAGAGGAATAAGTGAAAATCTGAGACAATATGATAAAGCAATCTCAGTAAGTCACAGTTGAATAATGGACTTAACCCTAATGTTATTTCCCTAATGTTAATGTTATAATCAGTAAATAATTAACTAACACAAAGTAACTTGCAGTTTAAGACATGGCAACACATGCTTGTCAAGTGGAAAATGTGTTCTGTTACATTGGGAAATCATAGCCCCTGCTGGTGTTCCAGATGAACACTGGGTCTTGGAGCTCAGACATCAACTGGAGACTCTGTGGGATATGTGTGATGCTGAGAGTTAGGTGGATAGCACACACAGAGAGAGGATCACCCTGCAGACATGACAGCTTGAAAGAAGGAAGAGAATGGGCGCCCTGTCAATCAAAGAGAAACAGTCAGGTAATCCAGGAATAGCCTGATGTCTCTCTCCCAGTTCAGTTTCCCAGTTTGGAAGCTGATGAAGGTGCTGGCTGCTCAGGGAAGTGCAGTCAGAGCCATGTCAGTGGCACCTCCAGCAGCCTGACTGTACAGCAGGGGAAGGAGAAGGAAGGAGTAGCAATAGTCACAGGGGAGTCAGGAAGTTTACCACCCAGGTAAATAGTGCGATGAGGAAGGCATATGGCGTACTGGCTTTTATTGGTAGAGGAATTGAGTTCCGGAGTCCTGAGGTCATGATGCAGTTGTATAAGACTTTGGTGCGGCCGCATCTGGAATATTGTGTGCAGTTTTGGTCGCCATACTATAGGAAGGATGTGGAGGCACTGGAACGGGTGCAGAGGAGGTTTACCAGGATGTTGCCTGGTATGGAAGGAAGATCGTATGAGGAAAGACTGAGACACTTGGGGCTGTTTTCATTAGAGAAAAGAAGGTTTCGGGGTGACTTGATTGAGGTGTACAAGATGATTCGAGGGTTAGACAGGGTTGACAGTGTGAACCTTTTCCCGCGTATGGAGTCGGGTATTACAAGGGGGCATAGCTTTAAATTAAGGGGGGGTAGATATAGGACTGAAGCTAGGGGTAGGTTCTTCACTCAGCGAGTCGTAAGTTCATGGAATGCCCTGCCAGGAGCAGTGGTGGACTCTCCCTCTTTATGGGCATTTAAGCGGGCATTGGATAGGTATATGGAGGATAGTGGGTTAGTATAGGTTAGGTGGGCTTGGATCGGCGCAACATCGAGGGCCAAAGGGCCTGTACTGCGCTGTATTCTTCTATGTTCTATGTTCTATGTTCTAAATTGAAGAAGGTGTCAGTGTTTCTGTGACTGTCAATGTAATTTCAGGATGATGGAGTCAAGATTGTCACTGTGTCTGCAGGAGATTTGTCTAGGGGGCAGTGAGCAGTCAAAGGTCATGTCCATGTTGGTAGGAATGACCTGGGGAGGAAGTGTGAAGTGGTCTGGGAATCAGAATTTACGGAGATATGTGGATGGTTAGTGAGCAGGACCTCTAATGTAGCAATTACTGGAATACTCTCAGTGCCGTGTACAAGTGAGAACAAAACTTGGGGTTTCAGGTAGATGAGAGTGTGACTGGAATTATGGTGCGTCAGTAATGGCTTCAGATTACTGGGACACTGGGACTGGTTCTGGGGAAGGCAGCAACTGTACAACCTATTTACAGTAACAAGTGATATAGCTGGGACTGAACTTCATGTGGGGTGTGTGGGAGCGATTGAAAATAACTTGGCGTGTGCATGGTATCCAAAAAGGAATAATAGAGGAGATTACCAGCATTCACAAAATACTTGGAAGGCAGCTGGTACTAATTTACAGCAACAAGTCAAATAGTGAAAGATGGAGAAAGAAAGAGAGTCGAAATCTGAGGTACACTCATGGACGTGAATACTCTGAGTTTGTGGAGTTCCAAATGCAGATTGGTGTGTGGGAATCTGATGTACTGATCACTGAGAGATGGCTCAAGGAACGGCAGGACTGGGTGTTAAATATTGCTGGGAATAATGTATTTTGAAACGATAGGAAAGGGAAATGAAGAAGGGTAGAAATATTGATTTAGATTAATGTTAGTTAAGGAGTCCAAGAGAAAAAGAATGAATTTGGCTGCAACTACAGAACAAAACGTGAACAATTACACTGTGAGGTATAGTCTGTAGGCCAGCAACCATTGGAAAGGACGGAGAAAATAAGTATGCAGGGGCATTTGAGAGCAATGATAGTATGACAGAGTAGTTATACTGAGAAACTTAATTTATCCAGATTTCAACTGGCTTACTGGTATTGGAGGGTCATGAGAGGCAAGTGTTCCTGAATTATGGAGGAGAGCTCACTGCAGGGGTATGTGTCCAGCCCAAGAGAGCATGTACTGATGGACCTGGTCCTTGGGAAAGAGGTGGGTCAAGTGAATCGAATGTCAGTAGGGGAATGTTTTGTGGCACTGTGATCATTTTTATTGTAAAGTTCAGGATGATGGTCGAGAATGATATGCAATAATTGAGAGTGGGAAACATTAGTTGACTGAGAGCAGCCTTCAATGGGGCAAGAATGAAGCTGGGAAGGTTTGACTGGAACACCAAGTTGGTCAGAAAAAGATAAACTGAACAATGGGCTCCCTTCAAAGAGGAGATGGCTTGGGTCCAGTCGAGGAATAATCCCTCAAATAGGAACGGCCGAAGAAACAAACCCAACGCTCTGGCTGACGGGGAAGAACAATAGAATCGGTGTCAGATAGAGAATGGAATTGGGAACCAGGACGAATGTTGAAGGTTCAGAGGGAGATGGTAGAGCAGGGGGGAATTATGGGACAACTGAGAGCCAACACAGAGCTGTCCCAAAATCTCTGTGGGCACCTCATAATGAACAGTTTAGAAGTTGGAGTAAGGATGCCTCAACTAGAAAAAGGCTTTATATCTGGAAAAAAAGATCTCCACAAGTAGTTTGGATGTGTTGTCGATGTGTGTTAACCTGAAACATTCAGGAAGGAATTGGAAGATTTTTGATACAAAAAAAATGTTGAAGGATGTGAGAGAAGGAGGAGATCATTACTTAGCAAAGGGTTCAGTTGACGAGCTGGTGTAACCATGATCGGCCAAATGACACCCATCTGTGTCATAAGGCGTCTGTGTCGTTCAGTGTGATGTCTTGAGGGTCCTCCAAATTCATAAATATCCCATTTTTGTAACCTCGTTGATCCTGTATGATACATTCTAATCCCTGCGACCTCCATCGGGCCAGTGTAGCCCTCCATATCTCTGTAACTCATACAGGCCATATAAACCTTCTTTCTCTGGAATCTCCTCCAGTCCCGATAACCTTTCCTCTCTATAAAATATGTCTCAAGTCTGTTGTGGTTCTGTTCGCCAAGCTGGGAATTTGTGTTGCAGACGTTTCGTCCCCTGTCTAGGTGACATCCTCCGTGCTTAAGAGCCTCCCATGAAGCGCTTCCTTGATGTTTCCTCCGGCATTAATTGTGGTTTGTCTCTGCCGCTTCCCGTTGTCAGTTCCAGCTGTCTGCTGCAGTGGCCGGTATATTGGGACCAGGTCGATGTGCTTATTGATTGAATCTGTGAATGAGTGCCACGCCTCTAGGAATTCCCTGGCTGTTCTCTGTTTGGCTTGTCCTAAATTGTAGTGTTGTCCCAGTCGAACTCATGTTTCTTGTCATCTGCGTGTGTGGCTACTAATGATAGCTGGTCGTGTCGTTTCGTGGCTAATTGGTGTTCATGGATACGGATCGTTAGCTGTCTTCCTGTTTGTCCTATGCAGTGTTTTGTACAGTCCTTGCATGGGATTTTGTACACTACATTGGTTTTGCTAATGCTGGGTATCATGTCCTTCGTCCTGGTGAGTTGTTGTCTGAGAGTGGCTGTTGGTTTGTGTGCTGTTATGAGTCCTAGTGGTCGCAGTAGTCTGGCTGTCAGTTCAGAAATGTTCTTGATGTATGGTAGTGTGGCTAGTCCTTTGGGTTGTGGCATGTCCTCATTCCGTTGTCTTTCCCTTCGGCATCTGTTGATGAAATTGCAGTGGTATCCCAAGTACTGAGGATGTCACCTAGACAGGGGACGAAACATCTGCAACACAAATTCCCAGCTCGGCGAACAGAACCACAAAAACGAGCACCCAAGCGACAAATCTTCTCACAAACTTTGAATTTCTCAAGTCTATGCAGCTCACCCACCCTTCCCCCACCGTCTGCAACTATTCTCATCCATGGAAATCCATTTTTTGCAATCTCCTATCCATACAATAATCAACGTTACTAACTCCCACCTGCCCCGAAGATCGCAGTATCTCCATAAGTACCAAACACTGCAATGTTCATTCTATCTCCAATTTCCTCCAGCACCGACAACCCTGCCCATCTCTTTTCTTTGCTCCAGTCCCTATAATTTTCCCTGTTGTGTAACCTACTCCAATGCCTAAACAGCCGTGTAACATGTTTTAGTCCGGACAGTGCTCCCGATTTTGTAACCACCTTCTGCTCCGACACAACTCATTGTCTCTGCAACCTCCAGATTCTAAATCCATCCCGATCTGTGGAAACACCTCCAGCCCTCTCTCCCTCTGTAATGTCTACCAGATGTTAAAACTGAAATAACTCCACAGAACCTGATATCCCGTCACCAAATCACCTTTTATTTCTACATGCGTGATACATGACACTGACCCACGCTAGCTCAGAGCCGGCTCTTACAGTGAACAATGCCCCTGACACTCCTGTTAACTTCTGTCAGCCAGGGTTCCCTGATTGGGACGGGTTCACAGAGGAAATAGATAAAAATGTGTTGCTGGAAAAGCGTCTCGGAATTCCAGCTGCGGCCTATTCAGTCAGTCCCTTATTCCACATTAATCAAAATTACAGTGTTAGCCGTTCTCCAGTCACCTGGCATCATTCCTGCATCCATAAGGATTAGATAATGCAGATAACTATAAGGCAGGGATTTTCCCTGGCTCTTTTTAACAGTCTGGAACATTGTGTTACCCCTTTTTTCCGGATTTGAATCTCCTGTATAATTCTCTGCTCCAAGTTTTTTGCTCCCAATATTTCACACTGCATCCCTATTTTGATTCAGACAGACAGAGGCCTAAACCATCTTATGATTTGGTCAAGTCCCATTTTAGTCGAGTTTTATAGAGGGTTTCTCTCCACAAGGTGAAGTGCATTTTGTCATGATATCATCCTCAATCTGCCTCATTAACTACCCTCTCTGCCCGCATGGTCTTCCTCTCATCTGACAATAACGCGATGATTTTTCCCTTCATCATAACAACTGCTCGGATATCCCAGAATGCACTGCCCTGCCTGTGACAGGGGCCATCTTTAAAATGTCATTACACTCTTGGATTGTCAATCCGAAACTGCCTGGGCATGGCAGAGGGTGTAAAACTGGGGCCTCACTTTGTGGCCAAGCCCCTGAGCTTCTAGTGGATAGCATGCTGTAGGAGAGGGGCATTATCTTCCTCCAGGACTGGCAGGGGAGGCCATTACACCAGACACTTCCAGTTTGGTCCGAGGGGGACCCCTGGGTCAGTGAGGTGCCAGCCTTCTGGGTGAATGTCTAGCAGTGTAGGAACGAGGTCAGTGACCTTCTCCACTCTACCAGGGTAAGTGCCATCATCTGCACTTTGTGACCTCTCCCTCACTCTCTCTCTCTTTTTTTTTTGCACCCACCTCCTACCAAGGCTCATGTTCTCCCACCCTCACACTTGTAACTGCATGTGACTTACCCACCCTCACTGAATGCAGCACCTTCTCTCAGTCACTCGAACCTCATCTCTGCCCATCTAGCCAACTCTGCCTGCTGTCTGTGCTGCCTACTCACTCTCTCAGGCCATCTCGCCACCTTTCCCTCAGCTGTCCCAGCACTAACAACTGTACCATTCACTTCCATCTCCCTTAATGCTTCTTGCTAATTTTCACATCCTAGAAGGAACCATCCCACAATAGGAGAGAAAGAGCCAAGAAGGATAGGGGGCTCCCTAACATTCAGCTCCTCACCCCCTCACAGGGGGAGGATCCTGACCCTAACAACCACGAGAGGCTGACTGACTGTGTCCAAGCTCCCGGACTGGGATCTGAGAAACCCCTTGTCTCACTGTGCTGGGCACCGTCACTGAATGTGGACAATGATATTCAGTTTCCTGGGTTTGTGTCTGTGCTAAATACCAAGACAATACAGCAGGCGGGAGAGCCTGGTAGCTCTGGCTGAGGGGAAACACTGCTAAAGGCAGGGTAAGGCAAGGTAATAATTCTGTGAGCATTCAAGTCAGTTCAAAGTGAATGTGTACAAACACCGAGTGTGCAGCCCAGAGGGACAGGCCATGAGCTGGGTGTGTGCCCCTGAGCACAGTGTCCTTGCAGCAGCACTGTGTGTGTACAAACACGGATTGAGCAGCGCAGAGGGACAGGCCATGAGCTGGGTGTGTGTCCCTGAGCACAGTGTCCTTGCAGCAGCATTGCAATGAGTGTTGTCAGTGCACCCTGAGCTGCAGCATTGAAGTACAGAAGCGGACTGTCAGTGGGTCGGGGATGAGCTGGGATGGCATGGTGAGCCTGGCATGTGACAGATACCATCATTGGAGGGTGTGGAGTACATGCAGCATCTGTCTGTGCAGTGTGCCCCGAGACGTTGGTGTCCAAAGCAGAAGGCTGCAGGAGCGAGGGGCGAGATGGAATCACTAGTTACCAGCTCGAACTTTCATGTCTAATTCTCCATATTGAGTTTCCCTACTGTGGGAGCGAGGGTATGAAGCTGCAAGTTGTTGAGGAGAAATCCACTGAATGTGGCTGTTGATCATCAGTAATCATTCAGTCAACATCTTGCCACTCCTGCACTCAAATCTTGTTTGAAAGAACAGTCCAGCACATGAACAGACCCTTCAGCCCAGCAAGCCCGCACTGACACATGTTCTAAAGTTAACAAAGTTTTTGCTCCAACACACTCTATATCATTCTGTTCTCTACTTACTCATATTTGTGCCAAGATCCCTCTTAAACCTTGCTATCTTAGCTTCTTCCCCTCTATCAGTGCATTCCAGGCACTTGCACATTCTTTCTGGAAAAGCAAAAAAAAAAATTGCCGATCATATCTCCTACATTTTCTCGTTTTTACCTAAAACCAACGGCTCAGAGTAATTGATATTTCTACTCTGGGAAAAAGCCTCGAACTGTCCTTCTATCTATGCCTCTGATAATTTTGTACATATCTATCAGGTAGCCCCAGAACCAGTGATGCCCAGGTGCACACAAACCACGTTTGTTCCATTTCTCCTTCTGGCTAATGCCCTCCTAACCAGACAACATCCTGGTAAAACTTTTCCATACCCGCTCCAACACTTCCACATCATTCTGCTGGTGTGGCAACCAGTACTGTACACAATATTGTAAATGTACCCGATTTAAGTTACTCTACAGCTGCAATATGACCTGCTAATATTCATACTGTATGCTCCGATGCATTTCTGCAAGTTTGCCGTCAGTCGTCTTGATCACCCTATCCATCCGTGTTGCCACTTTCAGGGAACTGTGGAGCTGTACACCTAGATCCCTTCGGATGTTGATGCAATCAGTAGTTTTTCCATCCACTGTATACTTCTCTCCTGCATTAGACCTTCTAAAACGCATCACATCACAACTGTCCAGATAAAGTTACATCTGTGTTTTCTCTGTCCAAGTCTGCAGCTGACCTATATCCTGCTGTATTCTCTGGCAATTATCCTCACAATCTGCAACTCCGCCAAAATATTTATCCATCTCCAGTCACAGAAACACTGTTCCACCACTACTCTGTCTTCTATGACCAAAGCGGTTCTCTATCCATCTTACTAACTGACCGCTGATCCCATTTCACTTCACCTTTTATATGAGCCTGCCGTAAGGAACCATATAAAAGGACTTGCTAAGGTCCAAACGGCCCAACATCCAGCCCCATGCCCTCATCAATCAATTTTGTCACTTCCTCAAAATAATCATTTTTTGCTCAATCTGTTTAATGTCTGTCCCATTAGGAACCCATATCATGATGAGGTGGGTCTGCAAAATATGAAGATAGCTCTTGCTCACCATAAGGACTGTGCAGTGACCATTCTTACCGATATATGAAATGGAGAGGTGTATCTGCAGTAGGCAGATCGGTGACGATGTGTTCAATGATATGTTTCCCTTTTACTGATTCCCTCATAACCTGCCACAGAGCAGTCTAACAGCCACAGGATCCAGCATCAATGCTGAGCACTGTATTTATTATATACCAAGGAGCTGCCCCCTCAGCCTGGCTATATCCTGTCAGTGGGACAGACCCTACCAGACAGGGTGGTGAAGCTGCCAGAGACATAATCCTGTTCACAGAATCCTGCTTTACAGACAATATCTGACTGTTTTTTTTTAATTAGTCCGTGGGAAATATACAACAGGTCACTTTTACTTATTGAATAATGAAGTGTTAATATCACTTTGTTTCTTACATATTTTAAAATAAACCAAACATCAGTATTTTTTAGTTGAAAACAATTAAAGTGAACAATACTTGAAATACCAGAGCGCACACTTAACTATTACACAATTCAGTGACCGTAGTAAACAGCCGATTCATGTTCAGATCACACCATCGTGCAGGCAGCAAAGCTGTTGGAAATGACTTTGAGGAAAAGCCTGAATTCAGACAGTTTTACTGGCCCTCACCATGACCTCCAAAACACTGGCCATCTCCAACATCTGTCCAAAGAGCTTCCAAACTGGAGCTGGGCAGTTACTCAGACAATCCCTCACAATAGACTGGTTAGAGACATACCTGAACAACGGGTGTGTGGGGCAGACTGGTCAATGGACTAGCACATGGCGCTTTTCAACATTTGTAACAATGACCTGTAAACAACCATGTCTTGCAAAAATATCCCATCTGGTATGGCACCTAAACTCTGTAATTCTGCACCTTGGACCCAATCCTGGATGAAAGTGTTGAAAAGATGATGGGCTCCTGCAGCACATAGCATCTTAAATTGAATCCCTCATAAACCATATCCAGTGTATGTTAGCCCCACAATGTCAGTGTCCAAACAGATTTGTACAGCTCCATTCATGGCCAGTATGATCCCAGCCCAACGACCTTGTGTACAACGTGAGCTGGAAATCTTGTGTTAATGTTTGCAGCATTGTTCTAACCATTAACAGCAAAGTCTCTTTACTGAAGGTCTGATATCGTTTCATAATACCAACTTTTAGATTGTCTAATAAGCACAAAATCCACCCATTTATTCCGTTCACTTTTATAACAACAATATGATGAAAACAGTGACCAACTCACAGTGAGGAGCATTGAAATGATGAATCTCATTACCAGACCCAAGACCACATTATTATTAAGTCCGAGGACTTTGAAAATATTCATTTATTTTCCCTTTTATTAATATTGTGAACTCATAGTCGACTCTCCTGCTCCTCAGATGCTGCCTGAACGGCTGTGTTTCTTATTTCAGAACCACACTTTTAGACTCTGATCTCCAGCATCTGCAGTCCTCACTTTCTCCCTGCTAATATTCACTCATAATCATTTTCATGGCAACAATGTCACTGGTGTGTTTAAACATGTTACAGTCAGACATGAGTACATTTTGAATTGCTTCTGTCTATCTCAGAGATCAGTAATGTGGAATGTGAATTACAGTGTCTGTGTGATGCTCGGTATGTAGGCCATGCCTCAGAGAGACTGACAGATTGTTTAAAACAGCTCATCCCTTCAGCTGTTCACAAGAAACAGGTTATTGCCTGGACACTAACAGCCTGAGCCCACAAAACCCAAAGCACAGTGTTCAGCATTGGGCAGGTCTGGACAATATTTTCATTTTCATTTATTCATGGAATATGATTGGGCTAGTATTTATTGTCCGTCCCTTGTTGCCCTTGAGAAGGTGAGGGTGAGCTGCCACATCGAACCACTGCAGTCGATGTGCTGTAATTAGACTTACAATACCATTAGGGAGGGAACTTGAAACAGTGACACTGAAGGAATGGCAATATACTTCCTAATCAGGATAGTGGGTGAAAGCGAACATGGTGATGATCCCATGAATCTGTTTCCCTTGTTCTTCTTGACTGCCATGGTTTCAGAGATACGTTGTAAGAAGCCTTGTTAAATTTCTGCAGAGCACCGTGTAGTTGGAAGGTATTGCTGCTCCTGAGTGCCAATGGCTGAGGGGTGAAGCTGCACTCACACAGGCAAAGGGGGAGGGGGCGGGTATTTCATCACACACACATTCAGTGTGTGTCTTATACATGGTGTACAGGCTTCTGGAAATCATGAGGTATGTTATTTCTGCAGGATTCCTCGCACTTGAGATATCCTTGTAGCCAATTAATATATATACGTCAAAGTATGACGCTGGAAAAGCGCAACAGGTCAGGCAGCATCTGATGTACAGGAAAGTCGACGTTTTAGCATAGTCCCTTTACAGGAATGGTTAATGAAATTATATGGTCAGTCCAGTTCTGGTTAACGGTAATCCCCGGGATATTGGCCGTTGGGAGTTCAGTGATGGTGGTGGTATTGAACGTTAAAGGATATGGTTCCATTTTCTATTGTTAGAGGTAGTCGTTGTCTGGCATCTGTGCAATGGAAATTGTACTTGTCACTTAAGCACACACTTTCATATTTCCAGGTCCTGTTGCTTTTGGATAAGGATTGCTTCAGTATCTGAGTAAATCACGAATGATGTTGAACATTGAGCAATCACTGGCAAACTTCCGCAGTTGTGGCTTTGCAGTGTCGGGATGGTCATTTATGAAGCAGCTGAAACTTATTGGGCCTAGGGCAGAGAGCACTCTTACAGCTCACTGATGCTGTCCCTCTTTCTGAGCTAGGAAGCTTGCTTCTAATTCCACCTGCTCCAGAGGTGTCTAACAACATATCTGAATGGAATAATATTACAGTATCTTCCCCAAGGAGCTGAGTGAGGACTTGGGTAGCTCGATCAGTTAGATAGCTGGTTTATAATGCAGATTAATGTCAACAGTGTGGATTCAATTCCTGTACAGACTGAGGTGTCTGAAAAGGGCTGTCCCACTCAAGCTCTCCCTCACTCGAGGCATGATGACTGTCTAGTTCAACTACCGCCAGTCGTCTCTGTCTAACGAGAGAGCAGCCCTATCATCCTGTCGGAGTATGGTGCCCTACCTTTCCGTTTCTGGTGTACAGGCTTACCCAGAAACCTCTCCCCTGTGGAACTGCCGCGAAGCTGAGATGGCTGCTCTCCACCAACCCCAGCCACCTTCCTTTTTACAAGGTGTAACTTCAGGCAGTGCAGACGATTCCTATTTGTTCCAGTGTTGCCGTTAATCCTGGATACGACATTTGGTCAAATGCAGTTATGATCAATTTTAAAGTGCAGTCACTGTCACCTCATCTCTAGAATTCAGCTGTGTGTTTTCTTGTACATCGTTAAACCAAGGCTTCAATGAGTCCAAGGGATGAGAGCCCAAACAGAGCTCAGTGAGCAGGTTAGTGCTGAGGAAATGCTGCTTGATCCCACTGTGGGTGACATCTTCCATCCCTTTATTAATGACAGAGATTAGAGCAATGTTGCAATCATTGATTGTCTGATGTTTTGTGTGTGTGTGTACAGGACACATCCTGATAGTTTTCCACGTTGTCAGGTAGATGCCAGTGCTGTATCCCAGCAGCAACAGCCTGAAGTTATCAGGGCCCACAGCGTTTGCATTATCCCATCCCCCCAGCTGTTTGTAAATAGCACACACAGTGAATCGGATTAGCTGAAGACTGCCATCTGGAGGAGACTAAAATAGATCAGCCCATCGATATTTCTGTCAGAACATTGTTCTGCAAGTTTCAGCCTTAGCTTTTCTACTATTGTGCTGGGCTCTTCAATCTTTGAAGAAGGTGGTATTTGTGGATTCTCCTCCTCCTCCAGTGAGTTGTGTTATTATCCACCACCACTCACCTGGATTGCAGAAATTAGGTCTGATTCATTATTAGATCTGTGTATCATTTGCTCTTTATACAATGTGGTGAGTAAGTGGCCCAATTTAGTAACTTCATCTCATTCTGAGATGTATTTAGTGCTACTATAGGCAGGCCTTCCTGTATTCTCCATTTAACAAGGGTGTGTCCCTGACTTGGTGGTCAGGATAAAGTGGAGCATACGCCAGGCAGTGATAGTGAAAATTATACTGGAGTACAACTCTGCTGCTGTTGGTAATAACCTGAACCGCCTCACACAGGCCAGTGCAAAATTCTAAAATCTATTGGAAATCTGCCCTGTTTAGGACAGTGATGGTGTCATACGATCTCACGATGTAAAAGTGGAACTTTGTCTCCAGAAGTACTGTGTGCGGTCGTCATCGTTCCCAATACGGTCATCGAACAATGAGTCTGCAGCTGGTAGGTTGGTAAGAATGAAGTCAAGGATGTTTCTCCCTGTCAGTCGTTTCCCCCGATCCGGTGCAGACGCAGTGAAGCAGTTATGTCCTTTTGGACCCGACCACCTCGATCAGTAATGCTGCTGCTGAGCCCCTCTTGGTGTTGGTTTTGAAATGGCCTACTCAGTATGCATTCTCCAGCTCTGTGACACTCTCAGTGTTTCCTCCAAGTGTTGTTCAATGCAGAGGGACACTGATCCACTAGCTGATGAGGGGTGTCAGCAGGAGGTTTCCGTGTCAGTGTTTGATCTGACACTGTGAGGCTGAGGGAGGGTAGACAGCAGGGGATTTCTGTGTCAGTATTTGATCTGACGACATGAGGGTGAGGGAGGGAAGTCAGCAGGAAGTTTCTGTGTCAGTGTTTGATCTGACCGCGTGAGGTTTTGTTATGTCACATTGTTGCTTGAGCAGTCTGGCGGACATCTCTCTCAATTTTGGCATAAACTCCAATGCATTAGGAAAGAGGAGTTTGCAGGGTCTACAGGGTCTTTTATTTTTATTACAGTCAGCAGAAGGGCTTCTCCTGTGCGTATGAAATTGAATCTTTGGCTCTCGTGATTGGACACTCCAAGGTCTCACTCCTTCAATTACTCTCTGTCCCTTGTCTGTCCATTCATCAACCAATCTATCACTGTAATTATCTGCAGAACCTTCCTCCTCCCTATCTCTTTCAACTCCTCTAAACTCTATACCCCTCTTTATATCAGTAACTTCTTCCAAACTTTACACCCCTCACTGTCTCACGAAACATCTCCAAACCTTACACCCCTCACTGTCTCACGAAACATCTCCAAACCTTACACCCCTCCCAATCTCGCTAGCCTACTCCAGTCCCAAACCCCTCCTATCTCTGTGACCTCCTGCAAACCGTACCCTATCCCCATCTCTAAACTCCTCTAAATGCTACACCTCCTGACCTCTGTAACTTCCTCCAAAACCTACACTCCTCCCTATCCCTCTCACATACTCCAGCCCCCATAACACTCCCTATCTCTGCAAACTCCTCCAAACTCAGATCCTTCCTTATCTCTCTAAACTCGTCCAAAACCTATTCCATTCTCTGGCTGTCTTACCTCCTCAAAACAGAGATCACTCCCAACTCTCTAACCTCCTCCAAACCCTGTACCCCTCTCTATCACTCTGACATCCTCCAAATCCTACATCCATTCCTGTCTCTCTAACCTTCTCCAAATCCAACATCCCTCCTCACCTCGCTAACTTAGTCCAAACCCTATACACTCCCTATCTCTCTGACCTACTCCAAACACTATACACCTCCCTATCTCTTCAATACTCTCCACCTCCCTCACCCCTCCCTATTGCTGCAACCTACTCTAAACCCAGTTGTTTTGGGACGATAACTGTTTGTCATTTTTACAAATGACTTAGATGCAGGCATAGGTGGATGTGTTAGTAAGTTCGCTGATGACAGTAAAGTCAGAGGAGTAGTGAACAGTGTGGAAATATTTTGTGGGTGGAAGGGGCACTTGGGCAAACTGCAGAATTGGGCTGACAGGTGGCAAATGGAGTTTCAATGCAACTAAATATGTGGTGATTCCTTTTGGGAAGAATACCAGGAAGGCAGAATACTTGGTCAATGGAAAGGTTCTTGATAATATGGATGTGCAGATGGATCTTGGTTTCCATGTACATAGATCCCTGAAAGTTGCTACCCAGGTTGATAGTGCTGTTAAGAAATCATACATTATTGATAGAGGTATTAACTTCTGGAGCCGTAATGTCATGTTGCAACTATGCAAAATGTTAGTGCGGTCACACTTGGAATATTGTGTGCAGTTCTGGTCGCCCCATTACAGGAAGGGTGTGGAAGCATTGGAAAATGTACTGTGGAGATTTAACAGCATGTTGCCTGGTCTGGAGGGAGGGTCTTATAAGGAAAGGCTGAGAAACTTGGATCTGTTCCCATTGGAGAGAAGAAGGCTAAGGGGAGGGTTGGGGGGATTTAATGGAGACATACAATGTGATCAGAAGATTAGATGGGGTAGACAGTTAAAGCCTTTTTCCTGAGATGATGACATTAGATTGTACGAAGGGGCATAGTAACAAATTGAGGGGTGACAGGTTTAAGACTGATGTCAGAGACAGGTTCTTTACTCAGAGAGTGGTAAGAGCATGGAATGCCTTGCCTGCCAATGTACTTAACTCAGTCACGTTAGGGGGAATTATACAATCCTTGGATAATCACATGGATGATGATGGAACAGTGTCGGGGGATTGGCTTAGATTAGTTCACAGGTCAGTGCAACATCGAGGCCAAAAGGGCATGTTCTGCGCTGTAATGTTCTATGTTCTATAAACACTTACATCTTCCTCATTTCAGTAACCACACCCAATCACTACAGTCCTCTTCATCTCTGTACATCCTCCACCCACTTCATTCTTCTCTATCTACGTAAACTCCTCCAGCCGCTCTACCCCTCACCACCTCTGTTAACTTCATTCATCATCGATGGTCTTCCTGACCTCTGTCACCTCCTCCAGCCCCTCCACACCTCCCTATACCGCTGACATCCTCCAACATCTAAACCTATTCTTATCTGAATAACGTCCACCAACACATACATCTTCCAGCCCTCCACCCCTACTGACCTCTGAAATCTCCTGAAGTATCTTCAGTCCTTCCTATCACTGTGGCTTCCTTCATCACATATATCCTTCCATATCTCTGGACCCACTCTAGCAATTACATACTACCCTCTCGCTATAAACTTTACAAGCTCCTCCATTCCTCCCTGCCTTTGGAACACTTACAGTCCCTACAGCCTTCTCTAATTTTGTAAAGTCTTCTAGCACATACACCCGCCCATATCGGTAATGTCTCTGTTCTCTTGCAGCTTCCGCACATCTGTAACACCCTCCTGAACCTATACCTCCATGTCACTGTAACTTTATCTCACCCGAAGCTCCTCCATATCTCTGTGAACTTTTCACTGTATTCATTGACATGCATCCACAATCTTTTAGATGGCGAATACTGAATGCTCTGAGACCCATGGAGGGATATAATGTCACATAATCTTAGTCCCAGATAAGTTGTCCCTTATCCTGAGATCCTGTCATCATGTTTTTGATTCACAGACCCACAGGAATAATTTCTCAGCATCGGCCCTATCAAGCTCTTTCCACTCAGAAACTTTTGCACCTCAATCAAGTCACTTCTCCATTTCCTGAGACTCAAGAATATCGATTAAATCTATTCACAAATGCAGCAAGGGACACTCGGATGCCAAGCAGTGAAACATTTGTGTATTATTCATTGATAGGTATCGGACATTGCTGGGTGGGCCATCATTTATTGCCCATACACTTTTGTTCTGAACAAGGTGGCTGTGTGCTGCCCATGCAGCAGGCCACCCACAATAATATTAGGGAATGAAAGGCAGGATATTGATCAAGTGACAGCCGCAGACTGAGATATATTTCCCAGTCAAGATGGTAATTGACGTTATGTGCAACCTGCAGGATTAGTGTTTCCATAGATCTGTTGCCCTTGCTACTTCAGATGATCAAGGCTTGAAAGGTGCTGTCGAATGGACATTGGTAAATGTCTGCAATGTATCTTGTAGCTGGAACACACTGCCTCCATTGAGGGTTGGTAGTGGAAGTAGTGAATGTTGTGGATGTGGTGGCAATTGAGCTGGACTACACATGTACCCTTTCTTATACATGGGCAGCATAGCTGTTCTAGATATCGTCTTAACTACTTTTTGGCAATACAACTTCAATTTGTTACAGTCAGTGACTCCATGTAATTTAATTGAACAATTATCTGCTGAAATGTGTTGTAATTGGCTGCATGGTCGCCGTGCCATTGCCATGTGGAACACAAGACCGTCTGCACTGGATGAGGTTGGTGAACCCCTTGCGCCTGTTCCACAATTTAAGGAGATTATAACTGATTTGTTACATAACTCCGTTTACCTGCCTTTCGCCCAAATCTGTCACGACTTTCCTTCGCAAAAGGGTTTCTATCTCAGGTATTCAGGTGTAAACAAAGAACGAAACAATACCAACCAAAACAGGTAGCAAGATGGATATTGAGTGGATAACCTGAAACGTGTCAACTCAGTGTTGACTACAGAAGGCTGTAGAGGGACAATTTGAATAATGGGATAATGTCCTTCACTCATTGCCTTTGCTTCTGTTGAGAATATTTTCTTCAACAAAGACAGTTATTCAGCTTTTCAAAGTAAGAAGTAAAAGATGTAGATTGTGTTTGGCATGCGTCAAGGAGATTGCATAGTAAAAGTGGGAAATTCGGTGGAGGTAATAATGCTCATTTGAAGGGCCAGTGAAAACACTATGGACCTCCTTCACTCTAACAATACTATAATTATGAATGGACTCGGATGGATTAATTATTCATGAAAAGACAGGAAACAGAGTGAAGAATTTACAGTTAATTCTTGTGTGGGAATGTGTGCTGTGAGGAAAATGTAAATATTTATGAAAATTGACTGGGCTTCCACATGGGCAACGTCATTGCAAATGACATATGGTGCAGAAACGTGAAGTTATCCACTTTAATGGAGAAATTGATTGACATTATATTTCATAAATTGTAAAACGTTGAAAAGTACAGATGGAAATAAAACCCAAAGTGTCCTTTTCTATACGCTGCTGATGTCTAACTTACAGGTGCAGCAGGCTATTTGGAAAGACAGTGGAATGAGCACCTTTATTATCACAGGATGTAAGCACAAGGGGAGAGACGTCTTGCTTCAGTTGAATTGGAGCATGGTCAGACTGCACCTGGAGGACTCTGTGCAGTTTTGGTTCTTTCTCTCAGTAAATATTTTATTGCCATAGAGAGAGGAAAGGGAAGGTTCAATAGGCTCCTACCGAGGACAATGCTACCAAAGAGGTACATGGGAAACTTGGCCTGTGTTCCCTGGTGTTTCAAGGAATGAAAACTATTTTCATTGGACGTTACAGAATACTGATTCGATTCCTGCTTCTAACCAATTTCTGGCTAATCGTGTACCATTTATAAATTCAGTTGCATTCTGAACTGTGTCTCGCTCCAATGGGAGACAGGTTGCTGTTCTCACAAACACAGGAACAGTAGCAGACTGGATACCATAAGGCATAGGAAAAAAGTATGCCCAGCAGCTAATCGAGTATGTTCTGCCTTTCAGTCCAATGATGTTTGTTCTGATAATCCCCAACTCCACTTTCCTGCATTTCCCCGTCACCCTATGATTAATTGACTGAACAAAAATATGTCTCTCCGCCTTGAAGATATTTTCAAAGTCTTCTGCAATTGTTTCCCTCACTGATATGAGACTTGGTAGTTTTTATTTCTCTCGTTTATTTCTAGTGCATTTTGTTGAACCGAAATTAGATGCCGACCTTTCCATCGCACCTGCAATCTGTTCAAAAGCAAAATAAATAAATGAAGCCCAGAGCCTGTTATTTTCTCCCTCTCCTTTCATATTAATTTAAGATACAGCTCATACAGATCTGGGGATTTGTCCAGTCTTTACTCTGCCAAAACTTCCAGTTCTTCCTCCCGGTCACTACCAATCTGTTAAAGGCTCACACAGTCACTCTCCCTGAATCCAGGAACTCCTTCGCCCAAGTGATATGAAATACCTGTGTGCACAGGCTGCCTGCTTAATCCCTCATATTCCCCATTCTTTCTCTTGTTATCCTCTTCCCCCGATATGTGGATAGATTATCTTTGGCTTCTTACTAATCTTACCCGCTAATGTTTTATCACACCTCCTTTATTCTCTTTACTGACTTCCTTAACTTCAGCACTGCAGTTTCTACATTCTGAAAGGGATTCAATTGATCTGCTCACTTTATAGCTGCTTTAAGCTACTCTTTACTTTGTTATTAAGCTCTGAATATTTGTAAAAGTCGGATTGTCTCTGGGCTTGTTTTCCTAAACTTGATCTTAGAGTGTAACATATTGTGCCCATACTCTCACCAGTTCCATTTTGAGCATGGACACTCCTCCCTACTCCACGCTATTCGACAACAGCTTTATCCAGAAGTAAAAGTCCCCAGACTACTTTGGCCAGATACTGTTTTCTGATAAACTCTGTCTCCCCAATCAAAAAATTTTATATTTTGAAGATTTTTTTTGCCTTTTCCTTAAGGAACTTAAAATATATGATGTTATGGTCATTGGTCCTAAAATTCTCTCCCAATCCTGCCTCGAACATATAACTGGCTTCATTCTCCACAATAAGGCCCAGCCATGCACTATTCATTGTTGTATTTTCTGCATGTTGATATGAGAAGCTCTCAGCAACAAAATTCAACATATTTGCCCCCGCTTAAAAACACATGACTACCTCAATAAATGTTCGATATTGAAAAGCATAAAGAGAATTACCCTCTTATTGTTTTATACACGACAGTGATTAGTTACACAATAGCTCCTGTACATTCTTCTAACTGGGCGTCTTAATATGACCCTAGCAATGTATCTGTCATCTTTGCATTCTAGTCTCTATCCACGAAGCCTCAATTGAAGGCCTTTCCACAATATCATCCCTCTTTACTGCAGGAATTGACTCCTTAATTAATAAAACCAAATCATGTCCGGTCTATAGTTCCTGTATTACAGAATATTAAGTTGTCAATTCTTATTTCCTTCGACCATATCTCTGATGGCAAAAACGTCACTCCATCCAAAACACACCTGCCTATCTCTGTACGCTCCTACAGACCCTACGCACCTCCCAATCTCTGTAACCTAGGCTAGACCCTACACATTTCCCAATCTCTGTAACATCCTCCAGCCCCCGACAACTCTCCCTGTCTCTGGAATCTCGTCCAACCCCAACAACATTCCCGATCTCTGTAATCTCCTCCAGTCACTACACACCTCCCTATCTCTGTAACATTTCCCCCCCTCCACCCCAACTGATCTCCAGCATCTTCACCACTTCCTGTCACTGAGGATTCCTCCAGCATGTACGTTGCTCCACATGACTGGAACCCACTCTCGGAATTACATATCTCCCTATTGCAATAAACACCTCAAGCTCCTCCAGTCCTCCCTATTGTTGTAAACTCTTCCAGCGCCTACAGCCTTCTCTAACATCCAGCCCGTAAACCCATCACTATCCAGGCAATCTCTCTGTTCTGTTACAGCTTCCTTATATCTGTATCATTCTCCTGCACGTATACCTCCCTTTTTCTGTAACCTCCTCTAACCCTGAGCTCCTCCATATGGCTGTGAACTTTTCATAGGTTTCATTCACAGTGCATCCACAATTCTTAAGATGGTGAATACTAAACACTCTTATACCCTTTGATTGAAATGATTTCACATCCTCTCAGACCCAAATAAATTGCCCGTTATCCCGAGACTCTGTTATCGTGTTTTGGACTCCCTGACCCACAGAAATAATTTTTCAGCATCTGCCCAATCAAGCCCTTGCAATTCAAAATCTTTTACATTTCAATCAAATCACGAATCAATTTCCTGAAACTCAAGAATATAGACCAAGTTTATTCCGAAAGTGAAACCCAGATTGCAAGTTGTTAAACATTAGTGTATTATTCAGTGATAGGTGTCAGCCATTGGTGGCCGGGCCATCATTTGTTACCCATATACTGTTGTTCTGGACAAGGTGGCGGTGCGCTGCCTATTTGAGCATTTGCAGTCAGTTTGGTGCAGGACACCCACAATAATGTGAGGGAAAGAAAGCCAGGATATTCATCAAGTGAAACCCATGGGTTAGAGATGTATTTCCTTGTCAGGACAGTCATTGACTTTATGTGTAACTTGCAGGGGGTGATATTTCCATGGATTTGTTGCCCTTGACATTGCAGATGTTCATGGTTTGGAAGGTGCTGTCGAATGAACTGTGGTAAATATCTACGATGTACCTTGTTGGATACACTGCCTCCATTGAAAGTTGATGGTGGAGGCAGTGAATGTTGTGGATGTGATGGCAACCAAGGTGGACAGCAAATGCACCCTTCCTTATACATGGACAGCATAACGTTTCCAGGTATGTTCCTACATTTTTTAGCAATACAAATTGATTATGTTACAATCAGTGACTCCATATAATTTAATTAAACACTTATCTGTTGAAATTAATTTGTAATTGGCCGCATGGTCACCATGCCATTGCAACATGGAACACACGGCCATAGGAACAGGAGAAGGTTGTTGAACCCTTTGCGCCTGTTCCACAATTTAAGGACATTTGTTACGTAACTCCGTTTACCTGCCTTTGGCCCAAATCTGTCACAACCTTTCCTTTGCAAAAGTGTTTCTTTCTCAGGTTTTAAGGTGTAATCAAAGAAGTAAACAATACCAACCAAAACAGGGAACAAGACGGATGCCTGAATGTTCCTTGGAATAACCTGAAATGTGTCAACTCAATCTTGACTATAGAAGGCTACTGAGGGTCAATTTGAATGCCGATGTGACGTACTTCATTCATTGCCTTTTCTTCGGTTGAGAATATTTACTCAGAGGAGATTATTCTTCAACAAAGTCAGTTAGATTGTTTTTCACAGAAAGAAATTAAATATGTAGATTGTTTTCAGGATGGGTCAGGTCGGATACAGAGGAAAGGCAGGATAATGGAGGTAATGATGTGCATTTGAAGAGCCTGTCAATGCACACTGGGCCTCCTGCATCCTAACAATTCTAGCATTACAAATCCACTCGATGAATTAATTATTAGTGAAAAGACAGTAAACAGAGTGTAGGACTTAAATGTAATTTTTGTGTGGGAATACGTGCAGTGAGGAACATGGAAAGATTTATGAAGATTGAACCGGCGTCCACATGGTCAAGCTCACTGCAAATATCATCATGTGGAAACAGAAAGTTATCTACTTTTTTGGCGAAATTGGAGCGCAGTATAATTCTTAAATCTTAAAATGTTGGAAAGTACAGTTTTAAATAAAACCTAATTGTCCTTGTCTATAAGCTGCCGACGTCTAAAATACAGGTGCAGCAAACTACTTTGAATAGCAGTGGAATGGGAACCTTTACTGTCAGAGGATTTCAGCACAGGAGGAGTGACGTCTTGCTTCAGTTGAGTAGGAGCTTGGCCAGATTGTACATGAAGGACTATTTGCAATGTTGATTCTTTATCTCAGGAAATACATTACTGCCACAGAGAGATGGCAAGCAAGGTTCAATTGACTTCTTCCAAGGAACATTCTATCAAAGAGGGCCATGACAAACTAGATCTGTGTTGCCTAGTGTTTCAAAGAATGAGACTACATTTCATTGAAAGTTATAAAATAAAGATGGATTCCTGCTTCAAGCGTATTTCTGGCTATCGGTGTAGTATTTATAAACTCCTTGAATTAGCCAGCTGCATTCTGAACTGTGTCTCAGAGAGAGGTTGTTGTTCCTGCAAACACAGGGATAGGAGCAGACTGGATACCATAAGGCAGAGCAACAACAGTAGGCCCAGCAGCTCGCCAAGTATGCTCTGCCTTTCTGTACAATGATATTTGTTCTGATAATCCTCAACTCCATTTTCCTCGTAACCTTTGATTCATTGATTGATTAAAAATATGTCTTTCACCCTTGAACAGATTAAATGATCCAGGCTCATTAGAACCTTCTACAATTGTTTCCCTCTCACTGATATGAGACTTGATGGTTTTAATTCTCTCGTTTATTTCTAGCACTCCTTGTTGAACCTACAATTGATTGCATCCTGTTCTATCGCACATCCTCTGTGGCAAAAGCACAGTAAGAAAAGAGGATCAGAGCCTGTAACTTCCTCCTTCTGTTTCCATATCAGTTAAGTTACAGCTTATCCAGATCTGGGGATGTGTCCACTCTTGAAACTGCTACTCTCCCCGATTCCAACAAGTCACTCTCTAAACTGAAGACAGATATGAAGGACGTATTTAACATATTCTCTGGATCCATGCATAGGATACCTCCTTGATCCCTAATACCCCCTTTCTTTCCCGAGTTATCCTCTTCCCTGGTATAGCGATAGAACACCCGCTGATGGTTTATCACACCCCATTTTTGATTTTCTACTGATTTCCTTAAGTTCAATGTTACACTTCCTACATTCTTTTCGGGATTCCATTGATCTGTTCACTTTATAGCTGCTTTAAGCTTCTATTTACTTTGTTATTCAGATCTGAATATTTGTAGATGTTGAAGGTTCTGTGGGCTCGTTTTCCTTCATTGGATCTTAGATTGTTAAATATTGGGCCCATATTCTCATCAAATCCATTTTGAGCATAAACATGCCTCCCCACTCCACGCTGTTCGACTACAGCTTTACCCAGAATTAGAATTCCTCCATTTAAAAGGTATCTGGATGTATATATGATTAGGAAGGGTTTGTAGGGATATGGGTCCGGTGTTGGCTAGTGGGACTAGATTAGGTTGGGTCCAGAACTAAACCATCCCTTGTTGTATCTTCCACATGCTGATACAAGAAGTCTCAGCAATAAATTTCAAAATATTTGTCCCCTCTTAAAAGCACGTGACTGCCCCAATAAACGTTGCATATTGAAAAGTACAAATATAATTACCCTCTTATTGTTTTTATACTTTACAGCAATTGATTACACATTGGCTCATGTATCTTCTTCTAACTGGCGATCTTTAGTATGACCCTAGCGATTATCTGTCATCTTTTTATTCTAATCGCAATCCTCGAAACCTCAGTTGAAGGCCCGTGCAAGATATTGTCCCTCTTCACAGCAGTAATTGATTCCTTAATTAATAAAACAACAGCATCTCCTTCCTATAGTTCCTATACTATAGAATATAGAGTTGCCAATCCTGACATCCTTCAACCACATCTCTGATGGCAAAAAAGTCACAAATTCACGTGTCAATCTATTCCCTTATCACATCTGTCTAACATGTAATAATCCTAGCACCAAGGTAAAGGGCACCCAGCCTGGAATATAACACCAGGAACAGTCTGTACCTCGCCTGTACTTTGGAGTTCTATAACCATTATCAGGTTTCCCAATCTACGAACCAAAACTGTAAATCTAAGACTGTAAGAAGCAATATTTGTTGAATCATCATTTTAAAAAAATGATGCATCAAATGCCACTTTCCTGAACTGAGCGATCACCTCCACATACCATGGGTTTTTTGGTGATTAATTCCCCACTCAGTGTGCAGGGGGCAGACCTCAGTAATGGGCAGCGTTGATTAAGTCTCTCCATAAGTGCAAGTGTTCCCAGCGATGCTGCTGGAGTGTGCAGGGTACCGGCTTGTGCTGACTCTTTGTGAACAATAATTACTCTCCTTCTGGTAGATCAAACCTGCCTCTCATCATGTGGAGCTCCTCACAGAAAATGGTTACTGCCTTCCTCTTTTTTTCCATTGCATGATCCCCAGGATATGAGGAATCATACTGGCTCAGGAAGTCAGCACCATATGTACCCCTGAAGTGGAAAGCAGTCCGTAAGTGGGTTGAACAGGCCATTATAGAGTGGACCACCTGAGATGAAGCACAGACTGTTTTTCCCAGGTAGTGGATTCTCATCAATTGGTGAATGGGGGAGGGAGTGAGGTGAGGAAGCTGGGGAAGGGCGTTAGGTCGAGACTTGCACTTATGGTGCCCATTGTTACATTCAACTGAGTGTCAGTACAATGTGTGTGTGGTGACGTACATCAGACAAAATCCCCACAGTTCAGTTATTAATGTGGTTCTCGGCTTGGCATTTGCTGCTATTTCCATCAGTTGCAGTCTGCAGGACTGATATCGATCGAAACCCACTCAAAATCTTTGGCCATCTACACAGAAGTTCAATTTTATTTTGACACTTATGAGTGTGAAGGTGACATATACTGCTTATGGCTTTAGAATGTTCACTGTGAGACACAGTGTGCTACAGGAGACAGTCAAATTGTGAATTTCCTCATCTTGGGTCTGGTGCAGGGTGCAAATATCTGGAATCTAGGAGATAGGCCAGATGCTGTCAAGTGGCTTGTGCGGTGTGTTCTAGCGAGACATGCCCATACATCTGCTCCCTGGAGCAGGCTGAGACTGAAGATGAATTTTTAAGACCTGTTTATTGGTCAGTCATTGTACCGAATATGGACAGCATTTGTGTCTACACTAAGACCAGCGATAGGCTATTGGTTAGTTTTCACCTGCCGAGGGTAAGCTGCGAATGATTTCTTGTGAAAGTATGTTTGAATAACTGCCCTGACCCAGGTTGTAAGGTCTCTGGACAGATTGAGGAGCAGGCCAGTGTGTCACTCAGTATTACAGGCAGCTGTGAGTTCCAGAAGCACTGTGCCTGAATTCAGATCTTTTGGAATCTATTTATTATGTAGGTCGTGATTGCAAGTGATGAGTTTCCCGGTATGAACAATAATAAAAATCTACTGTGTTTTGCAAACTGGGGTCAACAATAACATGTGAATTCCGACTATTTCACATAACAATTCTTGCATTATCTCTTAGAACAACTACATTGTTACTATATGTTTGGAACTAAAATATAAACTCATTAAAGCACATTATGATACAAAAATAAGAGAAAACTACATGTTATTTTAGATTGAACAGAGAATATTTTCCTCATTTTTGTACGATCACAATTAAATATTCAACGTCAGTAAACCATTACATATTCACAGTGAGCAAACAATTCAACAATCAAATAGATTTAGCGTTCGTATGAAATAAAATATAATTAACAAATTTAATTTCTCACTGAAATGTATGAGCTTTAGCTAATTGCAAATAATTTAAGAATGACAATAATTCAACATGCACTTCGAATATTAATCTTCGTTAATGATTTGTGTTATTAAATGATATTTGTTACGAAGCCAAAGCACGTATATCCAATTTAAAATGAACATTGCTTTCTGAATATTGAAGTAAACTCAAATTGCAGGCTCAGCTGCCCAAATGGAAGGGCTGGGAGATGAGCTGTTACAAAATGGATACATGCAACAATTGGCAGTTCAGTGGATACTTGAATTTTGGTTGCTGTTTTGACAGCAATTCAAAATTAACCAATTAGTTTAAGCTATGCCCGGGATACTAAAACCCAATCGAGTTTGAATTTATTGTTTTGATGACATCAGACCAGTGACAGGGAACGATGTTGGGGGTATAAAAAAGAGTGGGCATTTTGAAAATTGGTTAGAGCAACTGCCACCGAACAAGAGAGCAACTGCTGTAGAGTCGAAGAGCTAATTGCCAATCTAAAATCTTGCTCTCAAAGAAATCAGAAATAAGTCTGTCAAAAAGATATCTTTTGCTGTAAAACATATTCGGAGTAAAAAGAAATAAGGGAAAAACAAAGACTGCAGATGCTGGAAACCAGATTCTGGATTAGTGGTGAGCACAGCAGTTCAGGCAGCATCCAAGGAGCAGTAAAATCGACGTTTCTGGCAAAAGCCCTTCATCAGGAATACAGACAGAGAGCCTGAAGGGTGGAGAGATAAGTGAGAGGAGGGTGGGGTGGGGAGAAAGTAGCATAGAGTACAATAGGTGAGTGGGGGAGGGAATGAAGGTGATAGGTCGGGGGGAGAGGGGAGTGGATAGGTGGAAAAGAAGATAGTCAGGTAGGACAAGTCATGGTGACAGTGCTGAACTGGCGGAAGGGGAAATGAGGAAACTGTTGAAGTCCACATTGATGCCCTGGGGTTGAAGTGTTCCGAGGCGGAAGATGAGACGTTCTTCCTCCAGGTGTCTGGTGGTGAGGGAGCGGCGGTGAAGGAGGCCCAGGACCTCCATGTGCTCGGAAGAGTAATAGGGAGAGTTGAAATGTTGGGCCACAGGGTGATGTGGTTGATTGGTGCGGGTGTCCCGGAGATGTTCCCTAAAGCGCTATGCTAGGAGGCGTCCAGTCTCCCCAATGTAGATGAGACCGCATCGGGAGCAATGGATACAATAAATGATATTGGTGGATGTGCAGGTAAACCTTGATGGGTGTGGAAGGCTCCTTTTGGGCCTTGGATGGAGGTGAGGGAGGAGGTGTGGGCGTAGGTTTTGCAATTCCTGCGGTGGGAGGGGAAGGTGCCAGCTTGGGAGGGTGGGTTGAAGGGGGACGTGGACCTGACCAGGTAGTCACGGAGGGAACGGTCTTTGCGGAAGGTAGAAAGGGGTTAGGAGGGAAATATATCCCTGGTGGTGGGGTTTGTTTGTAGGTGGCGGAAATGTAGGCGGATGATGTGGTTTATGCGACGGTTGGTAGGGTGGAAGGTGAGCACCAGGGGCGTCTGTCCTTGTTACGTTTGGAGGGGTGGGGTCTGAGGGTGGAGGTGCGGGATGTGGACGAGATGCTTTTGAGGGCATCTTTAACCACGTGGGAAGGCAAATTGCGGTCTCTAAAGAAGGAGGCCATCTGGTGTGTTCTGTGGTGGAACTGCTCCTCCTGGGAGCAGATACGGCGGAGGCAGAGGAATTGGGAATGTGTGTGTGTGAGAGAATGCATGTGTGCGAGAGAGAGAGAATGCGTGTGCGAGAGAGAGAGAGAGAATGCGTGTGCGAGAGAGAGAATGTGTTTGTGAGAGAGAGAATGCATGTGTGAGATAGAGAATGCGTGTGCGCGTGAGAGAGAGAGAATGGGTGTGTGTGATCCACCTATCCACTCCACCCTCCTCCTGATCTATCACCTTCATCCCCTCCCCCATTCACCCATTGTAGTCTATGCTACTTTCTCCCCACCCCCACCCTCCTGTCACTTATCTGTCCACCCTTCAGGCTCTCTGCCTGTAGTCTTGATGAGGGACTTTTGCCCGACACGTCGATTTTACTGATCCTCGAATGCTGCCTGAACTGCTGTGCTCTTCCAGCACCACGAATCCAGTAAAAAGAAATAAATCGAGAGTGTGGTGCTGGAAAAGCACAGCAGGTCAGGTAGCATCCGAGAAGCAGCAGAATCAACATTTTGGGCAAAAGCCCTTCATCAGCACAACACTCTTGACTCTAATCTCTAGCATCTGCAGTTCTCACTTTCGCTTCGTAAAAAGGAATAAGATGACGCAGTGAATTAATCGGTAAGAGATTGAATACTGCAGAGAAGGGTGAGACTGTGTAGACATGTGATTAATTTAATGTAATATTTATTGTGTTATTGGAACAGCATGTCAATAGGGTTCCCGTTAATGGAAGCAATGTTCAGTTTCTTAATAGTTTTGTTCGGAATAACCTGCTATTTTTCTTTAAAAAGGGGGCAATTAGGTGTTCCCTTTTAGTCCCTAACTCTTTGAACAGATGACAAGGTGAGGCGAGCGTTTCTGTGTGTTTAGCTTTATTTAGTAGTGGCTCGACCTCTGCATTTTAACAGATTGAAGCCTCGTCTGGGATTTGGACGGGTTTGAATAGAATTGGGATACCAAAGCTCTCAGCAGATTTAATCACTTGGTGATTAGTGTCGTAAATCTTTAAATAAAACGTAGGTGAAATAATTTGTTTCATTTTGATTACATGTGGTCAGTTAAATTAAAAGAGAGAGGAATGGCTCTTAACATTGCTAAAGAGGTTCTGAGGTTTGAAGATGCTTCCCAAATTTGCCAAGAAAGGTTAGAAAGACAGAGGAAGGATTTTCTTTAGTATTGGCAAACAGATTAGAATTGGTTTTAACCAGGGACATAAGGAAATTGAAATATCAGAGAAACAGAAGTGAAGCAGAGTTAGAAAAACGTAAACTGTATATGAGCAAAACGGAATGAGAAGAAAAAGAAAGGAAGAGAAGGATATTAGCTGTGCAAAAAGATAGAGAGAAGAAAGAAGAGAGAGAGAGAGAAGGAGACTGAGAAGAGAGGCAGTAAAAGACTGAAAAGAGAGAGAGAGAAAAGGAGAGAAGTTTCTTAGCTGAGCAAAGAGAGAGAGGAAGGAGAAAGAGAAAGGGAGAGAGAGTGTGAACTTCCATAGTTGCAAATTAGTCAGGAAAATCAAATTCAGAGAATGGAAATGAAGTCAAGAGAGTTTATTCTGCTGGAGGGGTTCATAAACGCATTTCCAGAGAACTTATGTGATGAACAAAAACTTCAAGAAATGAGAAGAGCAGCAGAGCTGGCCGAGAAATATGCATTGATGCATGATGTGAAATTTAGTTTCTGACACGAATTTCATCCCTGTGAAGGATAGCAATTGGAAGCAGGCGAGATCCTGAACGATAAAACAAAAAGTCGAGCACACTCAAAATAGTTCTCCATTGGTCATAAAAAGAATTCCAAGAAAATGAAAGGCCTCAAGGTGTTCCCACGGTGGTAAGATGGGACACATAAAGTCACAGTGGTGGTCATGGAAGAATGACATTGTGGGAAAAGATGTGGGAAAAGAGACTAATCCAATGGTATTAGGGAAAGTAGAAAAGGAAACCCAAAGAAAAGCCGAAGAGCTGCATGAGAGTGCACAGCCTTGGCAGGGATGGGATATTGAGTTAGTTGTTGATCTCTGTAAAGACTTTTCAAATAGAATAAGACAATTTCACTCATCCTTCCTTTATCCTGAATTCCAGTTAAGATTCTAATTATTGATAATGTTATTGATATTCTTCGACAAACTAATGCATTGTGTGTGTGTGTGTCTGTGTGGGTCTTTGTGGTTATGTTTGTATGCATGTGTATTTGTGTCTGCCTCTTTGGGTGTGTACCTGTATATATATATATATGTTATGCACGATCCTTTGAAATTGGAGTGAAATGAAAGAATGAGAAATTCCCATATGATTGAGAAAATGTACAAAGGCTCCAAGCTGTCTGATATCAAAGAACAAACAAAATTACTGCACAAGAACAGGCCCTTCGGCCCTCCAAGTCTGCACCGATCCAGATCCTCTACCTAAACCTGGCACATATCTTCTAAGAGTCTGTATCCCTTTGCTCCCTGTCCATTCATATATCTGTCTAGATACATCTTAAATGATGCTATCGTGACCGCCTCTACCATCTCTGCTGGCAACGTGTTCCAGACACCCATCACCCTCTCCACAAAGACATTTCCACGCATATCTACCCTAGACTTGATTTGAACTCGTGACCCCACTCTGGGGAAAACAAGTCTTGCTCTCCATCCTATCTATATCTCTCGTAATTTTGTAGAGCTCAATCAGGTTCCCCGCTCGACCTCCATCTTTCTAATGACAATAACGCTGATGTACTCAAAATGTCTTCATTGCGAGCACCCACCATACCTGGTGAACCTCTTCTGCACCCTCTCCAAAGCATCCATATCCTTTTTGTAATGTGGCAACCAGGTCTGTTGGGAGTATTCCAAATGTGGGGTACAAAACATCTTATACAACTGTAACATGACCTGCCAACGCTTGTACTCTATACCCCATTGAAAGAAGGAAAGCATGCGATATGCCCTCTTGACCACACTGTTACATCTTCAGGGTACAATGGACCTGAATACCCAGAAATCTCAGAACATCAATTTATCCCAGCACTTTTCAATTTTCTGTGTATTTCGCTCTTGAATTAGATCTTCCAAATTGCATCACCTCACATTGGCCCGGATTGAATTTCATCTCCCATTTCTCTAGCAACTCTACAATCCATCTATATTGTTCATTATTCACTTACAATCCCCTTCACTATCTGCTACTCCACCAATCTTCGTGTCATCTGCAAACTTGCTAATGAGGCCATCCATACGTTCGTCCAGATCACTTCTGTATATCGAAAACAACAGTGGTCCCAGCACGGATCAAAGGTCTCCATTTTCAGAAACGGATCAGTGTTGAACAGCACTGGTCAAAGGTCTCCATTTTCAGAAACTCCCTTCAACTACTAATCTCCGTGAGCTGTGGACCAGCCACTTCTCTATCCAGCTAACTAGTACAGCCTGGACCCTATGCGACTTCACTTTCTCAATCAGCGTATCATGGGGAACCCTATCAAGGTCCATGCATATGATACCTAATGACCGTCACTCAACAAGCAACTTTGTCACTTCCTCAAAGAATTCTGTTAAGTTGGCAAGACATGATATTCCCTGCACAAAACTATGTTGCCTATCACTGATAAGCACATTTTCTTCCAACTGGGAATACATCCTATCCCTCAGTATTTTCTCCAGCAGCTTCCCTGCCACTAACGTCAGGGTCGCCATTCTTAAACAAGGGAACACTATTAGCAATTTTCCAGTATTCCGGGATTTCACCTGTGTTCAAAGATGCTGCAAAGATATCTGCTATGGTCCCACCTGTTTCCTCTCTCATCCAAGATCCCATCCGGACCTGGGAACTTGGCCACCTTAATACCTTTTAGAATAACCAACACTACCTCACTCCTTATTTCAAGTTGACCTAGAGGAATCAAGCATCCATACCTAATCTCAACATTTCTTCTTGGTGAATACCGATACAAAGTGCTCATTAATAATCTCACCCATTTTCTCTGACTCCACGCATAACTTTCCTCCTTTGTCCTTGAGTGGTCCAACCCTTCCTCTAGCTACCCTCTTGCTCCTTATATATGAATTAAAGTCTTTGGGATTTTCCATAATCATGTTTGCTAAATATATCTCATGACCCCTTTTAGCCCTCTTAATTCCTTGTTTCAGATTGGTCCTAAATTCCCGATTTTCTTCCCAAGCTTTGTCTGTCTTCAGTCGTCTAGACCTTATGTACACTTCCTTTTACCACTAATCTAGTCTCACAGTTTCACCTGTCATCCATGGTTCCCTAATCTTGCCATTCCTACCTCTCATTTCCACAGAAGCATATCTGGCCTCAACTCTAATCAACCTCTCTTTAAAAGCTTCCCACGTATCAAATGTGGATTTACCTTCAAACAAGTGCTCCCAATCTATATTCCTCAACTTCTGCTGAATTTTGGTATAGTTGGCCTTCCCCCAATTTAGCACTCTTCCTTTAGGACAACTGTTGTCTTTTTCCTTGCGTATTCTATAACGTATGGAATTGTGATCAATAGTCCCAAAGTAATCCCCAACTGAAACTTCAACCACCTGGCCAGGCTCATTCCCCAGCATCAGGACAAAAATGGCCCTCTCCTGAGTTGGACTGTCTACATACTGCTCAAAAAACACTTCTGGCTGCTCCTTACAAATTCTGCTCCATCCAGTCCTCTAATATTAAGTGAACCCCAGTCAATGTTGCGAAAATAAAATCGCGTTTCAACACCACGTTGCTCCCACATCTTTCCATGATCTATTTGTACTTTCATCTCACGCTCACTGTTGGGAGGCCCCAACATTGTTACTGCACCCTTCCTATTTCTGAGCTCTACCCTTATTGCCTTATTGTTTGAGTCCTCCTTAGTGCCCTCCTTCAGCAGAGCTGTGGTATCCTCTTTGACCAGTATTGCAACTCCTATACCCCTTTTACCCCCCTGTTTATCCCACCTGAAGCATTGATATCCTGGGATATTTACTTGCCAATCATGCCATTCCCTCAACCAAGTATCAGTAATAGCAATAATATCAACTCCAAGGTACTAATCCAAGCCCTGTGTTTATCTGCACATATTATACTTCTTGCATTAAAACAAATGCACCTCCGATAACCTGTCCCTTTGTGTTCATCATCTACTCCCTGCCGACTCTTCGATTTACTCACGCTGACTTCATTATCTATTTCCTTACAGGCTGCAGTTGCTATTTCCTTAATGTCGACTAACCTCCTCATTTGGTTCCCATCCCTCTACAACATTAGTTTAAACTCTCCGAAGCAGCATTAGCAAAAGTTCCCCGAAGGACATTGTTTCCATTCCAGCTCCGGTGTAGGCTGTCCAATTTGTAATAGTCCCACCTCCCAGATAACCAGTCCCAATGTCCCAAAAATCAGAACTCCTTCCTCCTGCACCATCTCTCAAGCAATTCTATTCTTTCATTTCTACTCTGACTAACACGTGGCATTAGTAGCAATCCTGAGATTACAACCTCTGAGGTCCTACTTCTTAACTTGACTCCTAACTCCCTAAATTCTGTTTGTAGGAGCTCATCCTGATTTTTAAACCTATATCACTGGTGCCTACATGCACCATGAAAATTGGATATTCACCCTTCCCCTTCAGAATGTTCTGCAGTCGATCCGAGGCATTACTGTCCCTTGCACCTGGAAGGCAACATACCATTCTGGAGTCTTGACTTCGAACAGAAAAATGCTTATCTATTCCTTTTCCAATTGAATCCCCGATGACTTAGCCCTTCCAGTATTTTCCCGCCCTTCTGAACAGCACAGCCAACCATGGTGCTTTTAACCTGGCTACTTCTGTCTTCTCCTGGTGAGCCATCTCTCCTAACAGGATCCAAAACAGGTGCACCTGCTAAGGAGGGAGGTGACTGCAGGGAACACCTGCAGTGCCTTCCTGCTCTTTCTCTGCCTTTTGGTCACCAATTCCCTTTCTACTTCAGCAATCCTAATCTGTGATGTGTGCAGTTCACTGAATGTGCTATCTAAAACCTCCTCCGCATTGTGTGTACTCCAAGGTGAGTCCATCCGCCGCTCCAGAGCCATCCTCCCTTCTATGCGTTCTTCATAAGCAGTGTCTTTGGTGCGAGGATCAGGGATGTCTCCGTGCATGCTCAGGGCATACTGAAGGGGAGGCTGAACAGCCAGCGGCTGTGGTACACATTGGTACCAATGACATTGGCAGGAAACGTGACAAGATCCTGCAAGGAGAGTGCAGGGATATGGACACACGTCCTGCACGAGAACAGGGACAGCAGCTGAGTCCCTGAGCTCCCACATTGAGCAAGTGGAGCATAACATGGCTCTGAGATCTCCTGTCACTTTTACTCTTAACTTGGTCTTAAATTAGATATATGGAAAAAGAAAGGGTTTTCTTTAACCAATCACATTAAAAAAAGAAGAGAAGCACCTTATCAACACAGTACAGGGTTCTTTTGCTTTGGTTAGATGAGGAGTTCGGGATGGGAGACATTACACGTGTAGTGTCTCTCGTTCAAACGCTGTCCAAATATGTCAGTTCACTTACCTTCCCAGCGCACAATTGGTCCTCTCCCACTCCGCTCCTCGCTCTCACCGCTGATGCAAATGGAGGCCTGATGCTCGAGGTAAGTCTGTTTTTAGTGGGAAATTAACCTTCCCAGCAACCCCCTGGTCCCAGCCCCTCCCCCCCCCCCACCTCTCTCTTACTCCTCCCAAAAGATAATGCACAAAACATGCAAACATATCTTTTATTCATGGATTGGCAAAGTGAACAAATGACAATCATGGACCAAACAAAAATAATTTAATGGATATTTGCTGTGATTCTTGAATGATCATATATTTGGATTTTTAGTGAGAAAATAAAGTCGGGCTTTTTTTTCAGAACTGAGTTGGATACATTTTGATCACTATGTGATCATCATTGGTGACAAAACCAGAAGTTGCTGGCAATGTTCAGAAGTACTGGCAGTATCTGTAGTGCGAAAGCAGAATCAATATATGGTAGGAGACTGGCTCTGGCCAGGTTACTACGCTCATAGTGTTCAGGGATGTGTAGGTTAGGTGTATTAGTCAGGGGTAAATGTAGAGTATGAGAATAGGCTAATGGGTCTGGGTGGGTTACTCTTTGGAGGGTCAGTGTGGGCATGTTAGGCCAAATGGCCTATTTCCACAATATAGGGATTCGACGATTCTATGCGTTCTTCATAAAAAGTGTCTTTGGTGCAAGGATCAGGGATGTCTCCGAGAATGGTCAGGGCATACTGAAGGGGAGGGTTTACAGCCAGTGATACACATTGGTATCAATAACATTGGCAGGAAATGTGACAAGATCCTGCAAGGAAAGTGCAGGGAGATTGGCCTGAGTGGAAATGCAGGATATCCAGGGTTGTAATCTTGGGTTACACCTCGTGCTAGGTGGAAGTGGGGTAAGGAAGATGAAGAGACAAAACTTTAATATGTGGTTGAAGAACTGGTTCAGGAAGAAGGTTTCAGATTTATGGCTCGTTGGGATTTTGTCCAGGGCAAGTGGGACCTGTAAAAAAAGGACAGGGAACATTTTAACTGGAGGGACATCAACATCCTGGCATGGAGTTTGATGATGCATCTTGGGTGGAGTTAAATGAATAATGCAGGATACTGAAAACCAGAGCAGCAGGACAGCAAATGAGCTGAAATAGAATAGACAGGCAGGGCCAGTCTAATGACTATGCTGAGGAAAATAATCATAGCAATTTTAAAAAAATGTGAGTGGAAATGATAGGTTCAGTATTATCGGGATAAAAAAATAAGAATGGAGTGTGTGGAGTGCGGCAAAAGTATTAAAGGAGATAAACCAATCCAATAGAACTTATGTAAATACATTGTACCTAAATGCATGGAATATTTGGAAAAAATGACAGCACAAACAGAGTTAAAAAGATACGGCCTGGTGGGGCTTTCAGAAAGGTGGTTACAGGAAGGTCAGTGTTGGGAAGTGAAATGCCCAAGGGTACTCATTACTCAGACAAGAACGTACAGCAGGTTCAGTTGCTGCATTGATTAAGAATGATATCAAGGCTGCATTAAAAATGACATTAGCACGAGGGACCAAAATAACAAATAGGTTTGGATCCAAATAAAGCACATGGAAACAAACCTGCTTCTAGGAGTAATTTCATGCCACAATACTCCCATCCTCCAAACATACTTTCAAAAACCAGGGAATAACAATGGCTTGTGAGAAGGGCACAAGAGTGAGCAATCTGTATGCATATTGGCTTAATTAATCAGTTTGGCAAGGGTAGCCTCAAATAACGATGCGCAGAATGGATGAGGGACTATTCCTTAGAACAACAAACCAGAAAACTGGCTTTTAGATTTGGTGTGAATAATGAGGAAGGAGTGATAAATCATCTTATAGTAGAGGATCCTCTAGAAAGAGTGACCGTAACATGCTGGAGTTTCACATTCAGATTCAAAGATACACGGACTTTAGTATCGGGCAGTGATAATTATGTGGAAGGATTGGCCTGAGTGGACTCGAAAAAATAACATTGAAGGGCAGAACATTTGAAGAACAATGGCAAATACTGAGGAAGATAGTAAAAACACATCAATTGAAGTTTATTCCTGAGTGGAAGAGGAATTGTAAAAAAAGATAAAACGTCATTCATACCTTAACAAAGAAGACTATGAATAGATGAAAGTGATGGCCTGGTGGTATTATCGCCAACTGCTGATTCAGCGATGAAGTTAATATTCCAGGAACTCAGATTCAAATGCCGCCACTGCAAATGCTGGAATCTAAATTCAACATAAATCTGCAATTAAGCTTTACAGATTAATGGTGAGATCACTTTCACTTCAAAATTATGTCTCCTTCGTATTGAGGACTCGAGTAAGGGGAAGAGCTCCTCTCTGTTCAAACTGTCCATAAACCTCATGCTCTTAAATGCCTCAATCAGGAATCCCTCTCAACCTCCTCTGCTTCAAAAACATCTAACCCCTCATCATAGTTTGAGTACTCTCTCTTGTGTTGTTAATTCTGAAATGTATCACCTCACATTTATCAGTCAAATCTCATCAGCCATTGATCTAGCCACCTGAACAAACCATTTATATCATCTTTAAATTAACATGTTCCTCCTCACTGTGAACCACCCACCTAACCTTTGTGTCATCCATAACATTATTTATCATTCCGCCCAAAATCCATCCCTCACGTTCTCATCATCATCACTTATGAAGCTCACAGATAAGACTTGTCTTATTTCTCCTGTTCTTCAGATGTTGTTCAAAGGAGAAGAATTAAGAATTCCAGTCTCTTCTTCTTCCTATTTTGGTCAATTTACAGCGTGATGCAGTTGAGGTCTTTTTATGAGAAAGCCACAGATTGTTTTTTGGACATGTAGCTGAATTCTCCTTTTATACTATTCTTCTCTGTATGTTTTATTCATAATGCTTGCATGTGCTTAATATTGGACTAGGTTGGGCTTACTTCGTCTGCAACATTTGTATTTTACGTGGACCTGGATAAAGTTCTTTGTAACATTCCCTGCAATACTCAGAACTGAAGGAAGTTTTCATCTGCAGGATGGACACAGGCTCACATGATTGCTTGAAAGAGCTGGAGAGATGAGGAAAAAAGATTCAATTAAATGCTGCACATATACACATGGTAGGAGATCAAATCATATCGCCAAGTCTACCTTGCATTTGAAATAAATTATTAGAACATATGCCCACTCTTCTTTAAATTGTAAAAAAAAAGGTTTTAATACGTGTTCTTAGAGCAGTATGGATCTTACAGCCGCTCGTGGGATTGCAAACATAGTTAAAGATTAATTATAGTTTTTTATTCAATTTAATGTAGTTCATATAGTTTATTAATATAAGATTATTTTTCCATTTTGTTTTATTAAAATTCAAAACCAAACCAAAAAAACAAGCAAAATAATTTTCTTTTCGAACGAACATTGTTTTAATGAGCTTTTCAAAGGGGGGGATCTGCAAAACAAACTAGAAAAGTCTACATATGTTTCAAAAGTTTTCATCTCAGTTTTCAGTGCAAAAGTATTTTTTTGTTTCAAAAACCATTTTTAAATAGGAAGATGTGCCTTTATTCTGGAGAGTCCTACATGCGTTCAGCTCAGGAGAAGGCTTTTTTCTTCGAGAAATTTATTGAAGAGGAATATTTTTGTTGAGTTAGTTTTCCAAATGGTTGATTTCATTTATTTTTATATGTTTGATAAGTATACGGATGTATTTTCTATTTTAATGTCATGAAAAATTCTGTTTATAGGCATAATAATATTAAGGCCATATATATAAGGTAGAATGGGAGATAGCTGGAAGTTGTTATGCAGCAAATCAGTCAGATAGATGGGTGACTGTCAGGACAGGTAAGGAGGTTGTTCAACAATCTCCGGTGGCTATTCCTCTATCAAACAGATGTCCAGGATTTGGAACTGATGAAGGGGTTAGTCTCTCTGAGGAAAATGGAAGAGCCATCGGTTATAGGACTGTTGGAAAAATTCTTACATTAGGTCGCGTTTGAGAAGATTTTGTATAATTATTGTGAGAGGTGTCTCTCGTGTCAGGGCATAAACAGGACATCCTGTGGCAGTGAGCGAAAAGTTAGGACAGTTTATTGGTTTCCCGGTACTAGGATTAAGAAAGTCTCTGAAAGTCTCAAGCATATTGTTGAAGGTGTGATTTAGAAGCCAGAAATTATTGTATATATTGGTATGAATAACATTTTTAGGGAAAAGATTAAAACAGTCCAGAGTGAATTAAAGAGGTGATGTAGAGGATTAAAAAGAAAACCTTAAAATAGCAAATTCTGGTTTGCTCCCAATGACAAATTCAAGCAGGGAAGGTTCAAGGAGAAAAATCATTGGTATGAAGAGCTGCTGTGTTGTTGACGGATTCAGATTTTTGGGAGATTGGAATGTCTTTTGGAATAGAAAAGGCCCGTTCCAAAAGGATTGGTCTAATCTAAACGGGAAAGCCACCGATATCTTAGCAGGGTTGAATTCCCGCCTCAGGCGACTCTCTGTGTGGAGTTTGCACATTCTCCCCGTGTCTGCGTGGGTTTCCTCCGGGTGCTCCGGTTTCCTCCCACAATCCAAAAATGTGCAGGGGTTAGGTGAATTGGCCATGCTAAATTGCCCGTAGTGTTAGGTGAAGGGGTAAATGTAGGAGAATGGGTCTGGGTGGGTTACGCTTCGGCGGGTCGGTGTGGACTTGTTGGGCCGAAGGGCCTGTTTCCACACTGTAAGTAATCTAATCTAATCTAATTTGCTCACCCCATAAAGGCAGACTTTATATTGACTGACAAGGCAAGTGGAGGTACTCTAAGTAGCAGCGTAAATTGAAGGATGGATGGAGAAATCACTGAATATGATGAGAACATGCCAGTAAGAAAAGAAAGATGAGAGAATCAGAGTAAACAGTAATTCCGAAGAACTAAAATGCATTTACTTCAGCGCAATGGGTTTTACAAGGAAGACTAATCTACTCAGCGCATATTTCAGAACATGGGATTGGGACATCATAGCTATTATAGGAACTTGGGTGAAAGATGTTCAAGATCTTTCAATAAGAACAGGCAAGACGGTAAAAGAGGAGGTGGTGTGGTCTTTTTAGCCAAGGATAGTATAACGCTGGCTCTGAGAACTTTTGCTGTGGACTCGTCTATTGAGGTAGTGTGGGCTGAGGTTAGAAACAGGAGAGGAGAGGTCATACTGCTTGGAGTTTTTTATAGCCTCCGCAGAGTTCCAGGGAGGTGGAAGAGAGGATTAGCAAAATTATTCTGGGTATCAGTGAAAGAAACAGGGTGGTCAATATGGGGGACTTTCACGTCCCTAACATTGACTGGAAATGCTATAACTCTCGAATATCGGATGGATCAGTTATTGTACAATGTGTACAGGAGGGTTTCCTGACACAGTGTGTCGAAGGGCCGACAAGAGAAGAGGCCACAATAGATCTGGTGCTTGGTAATGAGCCAGGCCAAGTGTTTGATTTAGTTGTAGTTGAACACTTTGGAGAGAGTGACCATAATTCAGTTATGTTTAGTTTAGCGATGGAAAGGGATAGGTACATACAACAGGTCAAGAGTTATCGATGGGGTAAGGGCAATTATAATGCGATTAGACAAGAATTAGGATGTATAGAATGGGGTAGCAAAATACAGGGGATGCAAACAGTGGAAATGTGGAGCTGGTTTCAGGAACAGCTATTGTGTGTCCTTGATAGGCATGCCCTTGTGGGAAGAAGTGATAAGGAAATGGAACCGTGGTTTACGAAAGAAATTTCATCGTTTGTTAAGAAGAAGGAGGAAGCTTATGTGTTGATGAGGCAAGATGTTCAGATGAGACGATGGAGAGTTACAGATCAGCTAAGAAGGATTTAAAGAAAGAGTTAAGAAGAGAATAGAGAGGACACCAGCAGTCTTTAGCAAATAGAATAAAGGATAACCCTAAAACTTTCTAGAGGTATGTGAGGAATAAAAGGATGATTAGGGTAGGAATAGGGCCAGTCAAAGACAGAAGCGGGAAGTTGAGTGTGCACCTTGTGGAGATCGGAGAATTACTAATCGAACAATTCTCATCGGTTTTCACTCAGGAAGAGGAGAATATGGTAGAGGAGAAGAATGTGATACGAGATATTACACTGGAAAGGATCGAGGTTCATTACGAACAGGTGTTATCAATTCCGGAAGGAGTGCAAGTAGAGAAGTTCCCTGGCCCGAATGGGATTTATCCAAGGATTCTCTGGGAAGCAAGGCAGGAGATAGCAGAGCCTTTGGCTTTGATATTTGAGGCGTCATTGTGTACAGGTTTAGTACTCGAGGACTGGAGGATTGCAAATATTGTGCACTTGTTCAAGAAGGGCAGTAGAGGTGACCCAAGTAATTAAAGACCAGTGACCCTTACTTCTGTTGTAGGAAAGGTTGTGGAAAGGATTATGTATAATCAGATATTCAATATGATTTCGTCAAAGGCAGGTCGTGTCTCACAAATCCTATTGATTTTTTTGAGAAGGTGACCAAGCATGTAGATGAGGGTAGGGCAGTTGACGTGGTATACATGGACTTCAGTAAAGCCTTTGATAAGGTTCCACATGGGTAGGCTGTTGCAGAAAATGCAGAGGCGTGGAATTGGCGGTGATTTAGCAGTTTGGATTTTAAACTAGCTTTCTGAAAGAAGGCAGCCAGTGGTGGTTGACGGAAAATATTCAGCCAGGAGTCCGATGACTAGTGGTGTGCTACAAGAGTCTGTTTTGGGACCACTGCTGTTTGTCATTTTTAAAAATGACTTAGACGCAGGCACAGGTGAATGCATTAATACATTTGCAGATGACACTAAAGTCGGTGGTGTAATGGGCAGTTTGGAAGAATGTTACAGGTTGCAGGGGGACTTGGAAAAACAAAAGAATTGGGCTAAGGTGGCAAATGGAGTTCAATGCAGCTAACTGTGAGGTGATGCACTTTGGGAAGAAAAACAGAAAGGCAGAGTACTGGGTCAATGGAAAGATTCTTTGTAGTCTGGATGTGCAAAGGGATCTTGGAGTCCATGTACATCGATCCCTGCAAGTTGCCACCCAGGCGGTTTGTGCTGTTAAAAAGGCATACGGTTTGTTAGGTTTCATTCGTAGAGGGATTGAGTTCCGGAGCCGCAATATCATACTGCAACTGTACAAAACTCTGGTGCGGGCACACTTGGAATATTGTGTACAGTTCTGGTCGCCCCATTACAAAAACGATGTAGAAGCATTGGAAAATGTGGAGAGGAGATTTGCCAGGATGTTGCCTGGTCTGGAGGAAAGATCTTATGAGGAAAGGCTGAGAGACTTGGGTCTGTTCTCATTGGAAAGAAGTAGACTAAGAGGGGATATGGAAGATGAACAGAGGATTAGATAGGGTAGACAGTTAAAGTCTTTTTCCTAGGATGATAATGTCAGCGTGTACGAGGGAGTGTAGCTACAAATTGAGGGGTGATAGATTTAAGACAGATGTCAGAGGCAGGTTCATTTCACAGAGACTGGTAAGGGCTTGGAGTACCCTACATGCTAATGGAGTTAACTCAGCCACATTGGGGGATTGAAATAATCCTTAGAGAAGCACATGGATGTTTTTGGGATAGAATAGGGGGACGAGCTGAGAATTCCTCAAAGGTCGGAGCAACATAAAGGGCCAAAAGGCCAGTTCTGCGCTGTATTGTTCTGTGCTCTATGTTCTTTGTTCTAAGAGTGGTAATTCAATCTTCCAGGTGTTAGATGCTACAGAAAGGATAGAAAAGGAGACATGGGGTGCGGGAGCGGTAGGTGGGCAGGGCTGGCAATTTTGATTAAGAAATAAATTATTGGTCTAACTGGGGAAGATATTTCAAAAAACCTGTCCAGTTAAAATATATGGGTAGAAATTAAAGATAAGAAAGTAAAGGACACTTCGAAGAGATTGTGCTACATGCTCGTTTGTGACAAATCGTCCGGTGAAAATATATTGGTAGAACTTAAAAGTCAGAAAGAAACAAACACGTTGATGGAATTGTATTGTATGCTCCCCAGTAGTAAGGAAGAAATTAGGAACAAAGATGTAGGGAGATCGCAGATATATGTAAACTTAATATGATTGTAATAATGGGGGGATTTTTAATTTTCAAACCTTGACTGTTACTAACTTTCTGTTAAAGGTTTGGACGATGAAGAATTTGTCCAATGTGTTCAAGAAAATTTTCTTTATCAATATGTGGTTGCTCCTACTAGAGAAGGAACAAAACTAGACCTTATTTTGTGCAATATCAGGGCAAGTGAGTGAAGTAGAAGTGGGCGAATACGATGGCTGTTGCGATCCTCACTCTATTCGTTTCAGAATTGTTACGGAAAAAGATAAGCCTTCCATTAATATTATCTTTTTTAATTGGATGTGCCATAAATGTCAATGATCTGAGACAAGGACCTTCCAAGTTTGATTGACGGAGATTGTTAGCAGGTGAAGAGAACGTGTGACTAGTGGAAGACATTCAAAGGTATGATGATGAGAACTGAGAGGCATTATGTTCTTGTTATAGTGAAGGGTAAGGCTGGTAAGATTAAGGAGCAACGGATGACTAAAGTTATTGAGGCTCTACTAAAGAATAAAAGAGAATCTTAATTTAGATATAGACAACTTCAATCAATTGAATCTCTTAAACAATATAAAGCGTGTTGGACATTACTTAGAGAGAAATCAGGAAAGCAAAAAGGGGAATTGAGATAGCATGGACAGATAAGGTTCAGAATAATCTAAAGATATCGTACAAAAACATTAAAAGCAAGAGGGTAATCAGGGAGAGGGCAAGGCCTCTTAAAGATTAAGGAGGACATCTTTGTGTTGTGATGGGGAATAAATTCATTCCGTTCCCAGTGCATCAGACAGTGGCAAACACACACAATTGTCTGCACCTCACAATCATCCAGATTGAACTCTCTCTGCTATTTGTCAGCCTATTGACCCATTTGATCTAGATCTTTTTGTAATCTTAGAAAGGCTTCTTCACTGTCCACTGTGCCACCAGTTTTGGTGTCATCCGCAAACTTACTAACCATGCTTTTTATATTGTTATCCAAATCATTTACATAAATAACCGAACAATGGAAACCCAGAATGAACCTCCGTGGAACAATGCTGGTCACATGCCTCAGTCTGAAAAGCAACCACCCACCATTACTCTCAGTGGCCTGTTATGATGCCAATTGAAAGCGTTGGAGATAAACTCAGCAGTTCTGGCAGCATTGGAACGGATAGAAACAAAATTAACTATTTTGAGTCCAATATGACTTGTTCAGAACAGGTTCATATCAGCCTCAATATGATAACATTGTTTCTCTCTCCATATCCTGCCTTATCTGTTGCACGGCTCTACCATTTTGTGCTTGTACGTCTGATTTCCATTATCTCTAATGTTTTGTTTTTCTGGATGGGTCTAGATGTTATATTTGAACAATTTGCTCCATTGCTGTTCCCGTGACTTGTGCCAGGGCCACTCATATTAAACTGGACTCTGTTTCTTCTTCAAGATCTAAAAATAACTTTTTTGCCAAGGTCCACTTAAATGCGCGAGTCTCAACACGTTTATTTTGATTTGAAAGACATTTTAGGGATAGCTACACTTTATTTCGCAGGTTAATTACAGCAATGAGGGAATTAACAGACCGTAACTGTGGTATTTGAAGATAAGTGTACAGTGCATATTCAATGAGGGAATTAGCTGGTCACAGTGCCGAGTTTTAAACACACAGCATTTATTTACGAAATTTATAGACTATTGATGATAACATCATTTGTGTCCTTTCTTAATAAGCTTGTCCCCACATGCTCTGAAAACTTTTAAATACATTTCTCATGTTAATTACAGCAAAGGTGGTGACTCAGCCTATCATCTCAGTACCAGTTCGGAATGAGCAAAATACCCACTCTTATTCTGCTTTAACTCCCTGTAACCCCACTCATTTTGTTATGTGTCTGTTTTTAATTCTGAATATCCTGTTCAGATAAACAATCTTATTAACCTGTATAGCCTATGATTGAATACTCATCTGTAAATTATAATTCCATCCATCACATTTAAAATTGCCTTTTCTATTGAGATTGTCGTTCAGCATTTCATCTCCCAAATGTCATCTGTTCTATCACGCTGCATTGCATTGCATTCCATTTGTGAGAAAGAGTGAGGGTTGACTGGGAGATGTTACTGTCCTCCCCTCAAGTCTGCTCAGCCACTGGTTCCAGTCCTTTCTGCCTCCCAGCCAATATCAGATTCGTTCCATCCCTGACTCATTAATCCTTGGGTTTTAATGAACAAGGTTGTTGTACATTGTTAAGGACAAGGCCTGACCCCTCAAACATTTTTAAGCACGTAACGCGGACCGTAACTGTGGTATTTGAAGATAAGTGTACAGTGCATATTCAATGAGGGAATTAGCTGGTCACACTGCCGAGTTTTAAACACACAGCATTTATTTACGAAATTACGGAATGAAACAAACTGAACCGAAAACAGAATACCGAACAACTCATCCTATCCGAACCCGACAGGCTATCCCCACTGAAGGATGCTGTTCCAAAGTACATGCAACAATACCAATAAACAAACCCCTTAGCATATAGAGTAAAAATGACTTTAAACGCTTATATGTTACAAAATCGGAAGGGCAGAGGGAAAGAGATAGCATCCAGTTTCAACAGTGACCCTGACTCAACTAACCCCTGAACTGAACTGACCTGCTCAACCAGAGAGCTGGCGACGCGCCCTTCATTGTATCAGTTTTACTTTAAAGACTTGAAAGCCTTCTGTCTGAGGAATTATCTGTTAGGTATAAACAAAATGTCCCCAGTGAAACATTCAAAATTTAGGCATGTTGGAACCTTGGGTTGTTTAGAACGTCTCTGGGAAAAGAAAATCAAGGACAACAAATCCTTGTAAAGTGACCGGTTTTGTGACAACATGTCACATTTGGCTTTGGACTGAATTCAAAAAAATTAAAACTTACTGAATGAAGCCAATCAAGTGTATTAGTGTGTTTGTGAATTTATATAAAACAGTGCAGAAACGCATTGTGTGTTGAAGATACAAAATTGCCTTATTAGTGCAACGAGAGAAATGTCCAGGCAAATCCACACTTCTTGTGTATTGGAGTGCAAATATACCCACTGGAAATCTATTGGTTGGTGCCTGTTCTAGTGGAGGAGAGATTAGCACCGTAACAATGTCTTGATTGTGTTTTTTTGGTGGGGGCAAGGATGTGGGGTTCAGGTGGTTACAGTATTGCAAACAGACAACACAGCAGAATTATCTAGCCTGCACTAAGAAAACATCCATCATTCTACCTCACAACTGACTTCATAAGAACAATTCATGATGGGAGATGCGACCAATCGCCAGTGATGTCAGCATTCAATCCAGTCCAGTTACGATACCTAAAGGGGTTAACTAGAACTGTTTGTTCAGTGACTATGATTGATATCAGTCTGTATGGATTCTAATTATATCACTGCAAGATTTCCCTCTCCTATTTGTAAGGGTATTCTTTCAAAGTGTATTCCATTGTAGCAGCAGATGCATGAACTCTGAGTCTAACAGTGATCAACAGCTATAGAGACAGGGAGAGGAGAGATCAGAATCTGAGAACCATAGACAGGAATTTTACAATAATGGATCAGAATCTGAGAACATTAGACTGGAATGTTACAACGATGGATCAAAGTCTGCGATCATTAGACTGGAATGTTCCAACAATGGATCCGAATCTGCAAACATTAGACTGGAATGTTACAACAATGGACAGGAGTATATCCTGGGGTCTTTACTATCACTCCGCGCCTTGGTCAACATTACCGTGATGGATATTAGGTGTACTGATGATTATTCAGGCAGGTTACTATCCCCTACTCGCTACTGTTGGTGTACCTGGTAAGTCTCCCCATCTCTATCCAAGTATTAATCTCATAAACCATGGTGAACTTCATTGCTCTTTCTGTTATCGATATTTTGCAAATACGGAAACTATTGTTCTCAGTATCAATTGCAAACTCCACTCATCACCAGAATTCCACCACTGCCACCTCCCAGACCTCCATCCTCACAAACATCTGAGAACAAGAATGTTCACAATAATGATTTCCCATTTCGCGCTGAATTGTTTTTTGTCTCAGTATTCTCTCCATCACCAAACCTATCCACTACCCGCTCCATAATATCCCAGGTCCCCATCTTGGCTTAAGTGCTGTTGCTAAATAAACCATTATCTCTGCCTTGATAACGTTCCGATTTCATGTTTCCAGCTCTCTTCGAAGCACTCTGTCAGTTGCAAATATTTCCATTACAACTTTGTTCAAGTCTCTAAAGCAAATTCTTGAACCGAAGCTATGTTAGAATAATAATGTTGCTGGCCATGTAATTCAGAGGCACAGGCTATTACACGAAAGGCACTGTTTCACATACTACCATAGATGACGTCAGAACGTGAATCCAAATGACAGGAATTGGAAATAAAAGCGAATTTCACTAATATCAACCATAACATCACCAGCACTTTATCAATGCGTTTATCTATCTCAATGATCTCCTTTGGTGAAGAAATCCAGCATTATTACCTGGTCTGGCTTAAGACTGACATCAGACCAACAGCAATGTTCTTGACTGTATAATGTCTGAAAGAATGACCTCACAGTAAAGGGTATTTAGTGAGGTCAACAAATGATGCCCCTGTCAGTGATCCAGACATCCCATGTAATAACAGCATTAAAGGTTAAATAACAAAAAGAATGATAATCGAGATTGGAAACAAAGAGTGCCAAACAAAAACTGACCAGGTGAAGATGGCAGATTTCCTTCCCTGAAGGGAATGAGGGTGCCAGGTACGACAATTGACAATGTTTTCATTGTTTTATTTGATTCTTACTTCCTGATATTCTATTGAATTCAAATTCCAACATTTGCTGTTGTGGGATTCGAATCCGGGGTCTGGGTCATCACCTGGGTCCCGGGATTAATATTCCAGATACAATACAGCTCGGCCATCACTTCCTCAGCATCCCCAACCATCTCCACTGGCAAGAGTGATGTTGCCGGTGGTGTGGCTTTGCTTCATAAGGCAAAGAAATGAATTGACAAAACATACCATCCTTCTCATTTTTTATTTATGAGAAGGCGAGAAAGTGGGAAGTTCTCTTGATGAGAAGGAGCTGGATGTGTTGGCCATCAGTCACTGACAGAATTCATACGGAGCAGTAAGTAATCAGCACAGTAAATGTGTGGTGTCCTTCATGCAAAGTGATTAAAGTGTAAGAGTGAAGACACCTTCCTGCAGTTGTAGAGTGTTATTGAGACATTCCTTTGGTCACTGTGAACAGATTTTCTCTCCATTATAATGAATGATCTCCTTGCTACAGAGAGACAGATTAAAGGAGTTACATCACACTAATTCCTGCAGTGATGGTACCATGAGAGAGTGTGAAGGAAATGTCTGTTTAATCTGTAATGCTGCAAAAGAGTAAAAACTGATTGCATTAGAACTTGAGCGTTATGGACCAACATTCATTATTTCCAAAACAAATATCACATGTTTTCCGCGATACATGTCTTTACATTTGGGCAATATATAGATAGAAAAGGTTTAGAAGGATACGGGCCAGGTACAGAGAAACGGGGTGAGCATGGATGAACATTTTGGTCAACATGAACTAGTTTGGGCTAAAGGGCCTGTCTCCATGCTGTAGGTTTCTATGAAACTATGATTGTTTATGTAGTTCTGTGGAGCCCCACGTTGGTTGCGAGAGAGCTCCAGCTTCTGAATGAACTCTCATCGTCTCAAAGTGCAGTTGAGGTGTGCCCCTGTATTGAACGTGATGTTGTTCACAAATCTGTCTGCAGCCACCCTCTGATACTGTTAACCATTCCCACCAGCTTCTGACCTCCATGTCTTCTCTATCACAAAGCTAGTCTTTTTTATATATAAAAGGTGTTCCTTGGCTCAAGGAGACAGTGTCCTGGTCTTTTTTCAGAGGGGCAATAAAACAGGACTTGACTCCGGTCAGTCTGGTTTGGTACATAGATGAAAAGGATTTCCAGAGGCCTTCTGTTTATATGTAAACAGAAGAGACTTCAGGCCAAATTGGTTATGCCTTTGAAGTGACCGAGATAGCGAAAGAGGAGTGGTCAGCTCTTTCAGCTGAACTAGCTGAGCTGAGCAGTTTTCAGTTTTGTCTTGAACTGGGAGGGTCAACAGGGAGCTGTGTGGAAACTCTCTCTTTTCTGCTCTTCAACTTCAAACTGTAAGCATGTCTTCCATTTCTACTGGGTTTTAAAAGAAATTTGCTTCTTGGGACTGTTGGGTGTATTCTGAACAGTATAATTAAGTCTAGCTGGTTAAGTTGAATTTTGTCGGGGTTCTTTATTCTGTTCTTTGTGTTTCATTGTATAATTTTATGAATATAAAGGTTTTGTCTGTTTTAAAATCTAGTATACAACCTAGCTATCTTACTCCGGGTAATTTTCATTGAAAATGCAAAGTTATTAGATTACATTACACACCCACCCGCACCCCTACCGGCAATTTAGCATGGCCAATTCACCTGACCAGCACATCTTTGGACTGTGGGAAGAAACCAGAGCACCCGAAGGGGACCCTCGCAGACACGGGGAGAACGTGCAAACTCCACACAGTCAGTCGCCTGAGGCTGGAATTGAACGCGGGTCTCTGGCGCTGACGAGGCAGCAGTGCTAACCACTGTGCCACCGAGCCGCCCACTACACTCTTAGCTGCCTGCTTAAGAATGTTTTGAGTGGTCTGGTCGATTCCTTAACATATTGGGGGCTCTTTGCGGTATATTAAACAGTGAATGGTAGGTGCTAGTGTCTTTATTTCGGGTATTGGTTTCGTTGAGTAGACAAAGCTTGGGATAGTAATTGGTTCTTTCACTCTCCAAAAGTTTTGTGGATGTGGGCGCAGTGACTTTGGAAGTTTTACAATAGGTGAATGAGACAAAGTTGCAAGAATTAGCAGAGAATCTGGAATTGGAACTGACTGCTTCTGTGAAGAAAGGAGAGATAATTACAGCAGGAGATCATCAATTAAACTTGCTGAAGAAACCATCAGAATCTACAGAGCTAGCAAGAATTCAATTGCAAATGAAGCGGCATGAGTTAGCGGCGAGGGATAAGGAAAGGGCAGCAGAAATGAAACAGTTTGAATTACGATTAAAAGCAGAAGAGGGGGAAAAGAGAGAGCAGCAGAACAGAGAAAAAAGAGAACAGCAGAAGAGAGACAAAAATAGAGAGCATCAGAGGAGAAAGAAAGACAGAGCTTTTGAACAGCAAAACAAAACTAACACTTTAAAAGGAAAGTCGGCGTAAAAGCCTGGAGATAAAGTCATTAAGAGAGTGAGGATGAGCAAGACACTGGTAGTCAGAAGCCTAGGGAGAAGCTGTTTAAATGTGTTCAAGCATTGCCTAAATTTGATGAGAAGCATTTGGAAGTCGTTTTCAAATCATTTGACAAGGTGGCTAAATAAATGCAGTTGTCAGAGGCAATGTGGTTTAATGATCTAACCGAAACTTGAAGGTACAGCTAATGAGTTATTCGCATCTCGATCCGTGGAGGTATCTGGGGAGTATGAGAAGGTGAAAAAAGGCCATTTTAACTGAGCGTGTACCAAAAGGTTAGAGGCAACCTTTCAGGAATCTAAGGAAGGATCCTGGTCAAACTTCTGTTGAGTTTGAATGGATCAAACAGTAATTTCGATAGATGGATAAGAGCTTTAAAAATCAAGCAAACCTACGATGCCCTTAGAGAGGAAAGCATTTTGGATGATTTCAAAAATTCGCTGCCTGAAGTAATACGAACTCCTGTGGAAGAGCAGAGAGTGATAACACCAAGGTTAGCAGCTGACGTGGCTGATGATTATGAACTGGCCCATAAACTCGGATTGGCTTCCAGACTCTATTTCCGTCCAAGAGGAATACAAATTGGAGCAAAGAGATATCCTCACGTGGAAAGGGAAAAGCAGATCACAGTGAAGATAATTGGGATAATTTACCACAGGGTCAAAAACGAAATCCTTGATGGGGACAAAGAAGTTCAAAGGCTCCGGTGCTTTCATTGTAATAAAGGGGACGACACAAAATCACAGTGTTGGTGGGCGAGGAGAAAACCAGATGTAGGAAAACCAGCCAAGCCTGGGAGTTTTGTTGGAAAGTAACAAAAAACACAAGGGAAGTTAGACAACTACCTCAGAATGTACAGGATGATCAGAAGTTGATCAAGGAAGACGGGCCAGATCTGCTTCACAAATATACATGCAAGGGTAAAGTTTATTCACATAGGCCAGGAGTAATTCGTAAGGAGGTTCCAATAATAAGGGGCACAGGATCTTCTCAGTCTGTAATGCTGAGGGAGGAGGAGATATGCACTCCTGAGGGACTATTGCCAGAAAATGTAAACAGATGAGGCCAAAGTGGTCGTGCTTTATAAGTGGCCTGTATAATGAACGAGGAGTGGTGAGCTCTTTTAGCTGAACTAGCTGAGCTGAACTGAGCAGTTTTCAGCTGAGTCTTGAACTGGGAAGTTGAACAGGGAGCTATGTGGAAACTGTTTCTCTTTTCTGACCTTCAACTTCAATCTGGAAGCATGTGTTCCGTTTATACTTTTTTTTTATTGGGAGTTTGCTTATTGGGACATTTGTGTATATTCTGAATAGCATAATTAAGTCTAGTTGAATAGGTTGAATTCTGTTTGTGTTCTTTATTCTGCTTTTTGTGTTTCATTCTGTAATTTTATGAATAAAGTTTTTGTCTGTTTTAAAATCTGGTAGTCAACCTCGTTAAAGTACTCTGGGAAATTTTCATTGTACACTTGCGAACACAACTTTCAAAGTTATGCTCTGGGCTGCCTGCTTAAGAATGTTCTGAGTGGTCTAGAATAGAACGTAATATCTCGAAGATGGAAGATGTCTCGTTGGGACTTGGTACAAACTAATCACTTTCCCTCCTCATGGTCAGCAAACCATGTTAACATAACACATGTGTACCAATAGCAATGGAGCCAGGAGGAAAAACATGGAGCAGTCTGTCTTTGCAGTCTATGCCTCATTGGTTTGACGTGTTGCAGGATCAATGACATCCTCGTATTTCAGTGTAACAGTTAGGAGGGATTGAATGGCCTCTTCTGCTCATGAGTCAGTGTCTCGAGGGACTAAATGTCTTACCCCTGGCCTGAGGGCAGAGGTTCAAGGACTTCAATGGGCAACCCATGGTTCCTGTCTACCAGCACGTTCTGCTGACTCGACTCTAACTTCATGAGTTACAGGAAGAACACAGCAAGCCAGGCAGCATCATGAGGTATGAAAGCCAAAATTTAAGGTATAACAGTTCTTCAGGACTGGAAGTGGGAGGTAGTGGGAGCTGCAGATAAAGAGGGAAGGGAGTAGTTGGGGTGGGGAGAGCAGCGGGGTGGTGAGGTACGCATACGTGGACGCAAGTGGTGGATGCAACCTGGTTGGGCGATGGGAGGGATAAATCCAGTTGGGAGCTGGAAGGCGGGGTCGTTAGGTGGAATGGAAGGGAGGAGTATGGGCAGAAAATGGAGTAAGGGCATGGGTAGTAAGGTTATTTCAAATTGGAGAACTCAATGTTACATCTTCCAGGTGATAGGCTTGCCAGGCAGATGAGGTGTTGTTCCTCCAATTTGCGGTCTGCCTCACTAGGGCAACAGAGGAGGTCAGGGGTGGTTATGTTTGAAAGGGAGTAGGAAGTGGAATTCAAATGGGGGTGACTGGGAGTCAGGTTGGCTCCTGCAGTCCCGGCTGTGATGCTCGGTGAAATGTGCCCTTAATTTATGTTCGGTCTCCCAATGTAGAAAAGACCACATCGGGAGCATCTGATGCAGTAAACCTGGTTGGAAGAGAGGCAGGTTAATCTCTGTCTGACCTGCAAGTACTGATTGAAGCCCTATAAGGACATGGAGGAGGTTGTGTGCCAGCAGGTGATGCATCTTTTGTGGTTGCAGGAGAAGGTACCTGGGGGTTAAGGGGGAGATTGGTGGGGAGTGTGGCACGATAGCGAAGGGGACAGTCTTGTGTGAGATGTGCCAGGTGGTGGGATCTAAACCTAGTTTACTGCATCTGGTGCACCCGATGTGGTCTTCACTGCATCAGGAAGATCAAATGTAAATTAAGTGAATGATTTGCTGAGTATTGCAGTCAGGCTTCTAAGGGTTGACCTGACCTCCCAATCACTTCGTATTTCAATTCTCCCTCCCAATCTCTTTCTGACATGGCCATCCTTGGCCTCCTCCATTGCCACAATGAAGCAAACCATAAATTGGAGGAACAAGACCTCATATGTCACCTGTGCAGCCTACACCCCGGGGACTCAACATTGAATTCTCCAATTTCAAATACCCTCCCTTCTAATCCTACGATTCCCTTCCCAGGCCTTCCCCTCCTTGCCTTCCTTTGATCAATACTTGATCCAGCTACCAACTGAATTCAGTCCTCCCATCACCAACTGGCTGATAACCTTTATCTGTGTTCACTTATGCCCATCTCGCCACTCTGCCTCCTCTTCCCTCACCCTTTATCTACAGACCCCCTTACTCCTAACCACAGTCCTTACGAAGGGTTATATCCTAGACATTGAGTTCTCAACATCTTGACGCTGCCTTGCATATTCTGTTCTTCCAGCTTCCTGCGTGTCTATTTTGGATTCCAATAGCTGCTGTATTTTGTTTTTAATTGTCTTCCTGTGGAATAGGCAGGAGAGAGGGAATGTGGTCCACTTGTTTTTATCCAATAGATTTGATGGGCTGAATGGCTTTCTTATATTACTGTGAAACCAACGAGAGTTGCTGTCGGGGTTCCTTCTTTTTAACCGAGGAAATGTTTAGTGCCCAGCAATGATTTTGATTAATGTTACCTATACATAAACAGCACAAGCTTGAATATTGTCCAGATTTGATACTTTAATACCCAAGGAGGTGAATCATTGTTCTGAACATTATATAATCTTCACAGAACATCCCCACCTCTGATCGTATGACAGAGGGAAAGGCATGATGAAGCATCTGAAGATGTTTGTGCCGTAGAAGCTACCCTGGGATTGTCCAAAGAGATATCCAGGGACTGAGAGGATTGATGTCCACCAGCCACATTGTGTTCTGAATGATCCAACCAGTGGGGAGTTTACAACTGATTTCCATCAAGTTCAATTTTGTTCAGTCTCCTTGACACCTTGCTCAGTCAACTACTGCCATGATAACAGGGTCAATCACTCTTACAGTGCGTTCATATCTTTTGTTCATGTCAATTGGCCAAGGTATATGTGTGGGGAGTGTTTCCTTCTCTCAACGGATAGTGACGGTTGGGACCAGACAGTTAGGGGAGGCTATATCACTGAAATGCTTGGGGGGTGCAAGTGGGTGTCAATGGAGTTTGACACATCAGAGAGTCGAGGACTACAATGAATTGCGCATGAAAGAGAAATTGCGTCCAAAATCTTCTCTACTATGATATTGGTTGTCCCTAAGATATCACTACTAACTTCTTCAAGTCCGCAAGTATTCATGTATTTCTCCACGGTAAACATAGTGTAGAAATATTCATTGAGGACTTCACCCATCCCTTATGGTTTCACATGCACTTGTCCACTTTGATCATTTCACTGTGGCTATTGCTTTTTCTTTTTATATATTTAAAGTACCTTTTTGGATTCATTCTAATCTTCTCAGCCAAGGCTCTTTCTTGCCCCCTTTTCACCCAACTGATTTCGTTCTCCCATAGACCCCTGTATCTCTTATATATCTCCAGGGATTCCCTTGATCCCAGCTGCTTGTAACTGAACCACGCCCCAAGTTTTAACATGAACCTGTGGACCTGTTTTGTCTCTCTCCATAATTATTTGAAGATTAATAGAACTGTGGTTACTGTCCCAAAGTGCTCCCCACTATTAACTCAGTCACCTGTCCTGCCCTATTTCCTGAGAAAATTTTGAGTTTTGCCACTTACCGAGTTGGACACTCTATATACTGCTTGAGGAAACTTTCCTGTCGCATTTACAGATTTTATCTCATCAATCCCTTAACGCTCAGGCTGTTCCAGTCTATTTTAGAAACATTATGATAACCCTATTGTTCCTACAGGTCTCCCCTCTCTCCCTGCATATTTGTTACTCTCATTCCTGTTGACTATTTGCGGGCCTATAGTACAACCGCAATCACGTCACCATCACCTTCCTACTTCTTACCTCCACCCACAAAGTCTCACTGGGTGATCTATCAGTTATTTTATCTCTGAGTACTGCTGTTGTACTCCCCTTAATAAGAAATGCAACTTCCCTCTCCTCCTTCCGCCATCTCTGTCTTGTTTAAAGCACATTTACACTGGTACATTAAGCTGTCAGTCCTATCCATCACATAGCCATGTTTGTGTTTTGGCTATAATATACCAGTCCCACCTATATCCACGCCCTGAGTTCATCGGCCTTACCTGTAGGCCTTCTTGCATTGAAATAGATGCAATTTAATCCAAAAGGCAGTACTTTCTCTCTGTCGTTTTCCAGCCTAATCGTACTGATTTCTGATTACTGTATCACCTTCCAGCCTCGCACTTGCCTCCCTGATCTTGAGGATACCATCCCCTGCCAATCTATTTTAAACACTCCTTTGTAACACTAGCAAAACTGGCCGCCAAAATATAGGTGCCCCCTCCAGTGCAAGTCTCTGACGGTAATCTCCCTCTCAGGAGGTTACCACTGTCAAGGTTTTTTTTAAAAAAAGCATGTTTCTCCGAGCTCTCTCAATCACATTGCAGGACCTCGTCCCTATTTCTACGGGTATCATTTGTGCTAACGTGCATAATGGTTTCTGGCTGCTCACACTCCCCCTTGAGAATATTCTGCAGCCACTTGGAAACATCCTGGACCCTAGCACCTGGGAGGTAATCCACTATCCTGGATTCCCGCTTGTTACCACAGAATCTCCGACCTGTCCCTCCAACAATCGACCCTCCTATCTTTAACGTCCTGTTTATTTTATTCTTTCCCGTGGTGCCCAAGAGCCAGTGGTAGTACGACCAACCTGGCTACTGCTGCTTTCCCCTGAACGGTCATCGCCCCCAACAATCCAAAATGGTCTACTTGGTTTCGAGAGGAATGGCCACAGGGGATTGCTGCACTCCCTGCCTACTCCCTTTGCCATTCCCGGTGGTCGCCGATCTACTCTGCCTGGACCACAACAGGAAGCAAGGAACGCCTATTGGATTAAATTGTGTTTATTTTAAATACAACAGGACTGACAAGTAAAGCTAATGAACTCAGGGCGATGAACGTTAGACTGGAATATTACAGTCATTAAAAAAACATAACTAGGGGTGTGTCTTGGGTGTGGCTACCACACTAAAGCACATATCTATGAAGTTCTCAGCATCTCAGATGACCCTGAGTGCATCCTAGATTGGATTACCTACAGTGTGGAAACAGGCCCTTCGGCCCAACAAGTCCGCACCGACCCACTGAAGAGCAGCCCACCCAGACCCACTCCCCTACACCCAACGCTATGTGCAGTTTAGCATGACCAATTAACCTAACCTGCACATCTTTGTACTGTGGGAGGAAACCGCAACACCCAGAGGAAACCCACACAGACACGGGGAGTATGTGCAAACTCACAGACCGAGGCAGGTTTTGAACCCTGGTCCCTGGTGCCGTGAGGCAGCAGTGCTAACCACTGAGTGACCGTGCTGCCCAGCTCCAACTCCCGAACACGGTATCCCTTTAAAGTACAGGAGGACGCCATTGGCCATTAGGTATGAATCAGCTCCAACAATGTCCCCCAAGCACCTCCCATTTGCCAGCCCTCTCTTTATTGTCCATTAAATTAATAATTTCCAAATATATATCCAGGTTCTCTTTTGAATCTTCATCCATTTCCCAGTCGGTCAATTCCAATTCGTAACAACTCTGTAAAAAAAGACGTTTTTCCTTAGTTCACTCCTAGCTCTTTTGCTGACAACCTTGAAATTAGAATTCCTTGATACTGTAATGCCAACTAATAGAGTATTCTTTTTCTACTCTGCAACTTTTTTCATACTTTTGAGCACCGCAATAAATTCACATCTTTGTCTGTTCAGCTCCAGGAACAATAAGCCTTGCATGAACTGTAACAAACACTACAACGGAAAACAAACAGAAAACTAGTCACCAGGATATATGAACATCAACTAACCACAAAAGACATGATCCCAACACTAATTTCTTACGTACTGATGAGGAAGTACGTCACTTTGACTAGGTCTGAATATCCATCCTAGGACAGGCCAAACAGAGACAAGCACAAGAATTCCTAGAAACACAGCATTCCAACCGGAACTCTATCAACAAACACATCAATTTTGACTCCATCTACCACCCTCTGATAAAAAAGGGCCGAAAATGACATCGTCGACACAGGAAATTACAATACCAACTCAAGGAAACCGAAACACTTGAATAGAAAGTGGGAGATAACACTAGCACTTCACAGGAGGCTCACTTACTGAGTATAGTCAATGGAACAAACCAGGAACTGCCATAAGCTATTGCTTCAGATTAATCAGAGTGCTCATGGCTGCCACCACATAGAATCATTGAATGAAAATGCAAGCCTGCACTACCAAGTGCATATCCAAAGGCTTTTTTTAAAAGTTTGTGAGATTACGTGCTCAATCACCCACCTAGGCAATGCATTCCAGACACATGTCACCAGGGGCAGAACGGCTGATCCGTGGTTAGCAATCCTGTCTTAGAGCGCTGGGGACCCCGGTTTGATTCAGCCTCGGGTGACTGCCTGTATGGATTTTGCGCATCTCCCTGTGTCTGCATAGTTTCCTCGAGGTAATCCAGTTTTCTCCCACAATACGATGATGTGCAGTTTAGGTGAATTGGCCATGCTTAATTGCCCATAGTGTTCAGGGATGTGTGGGTTAGGTGCATTAGTCAGGGGTAAATATAGGAGGAACGTGTTTGGGTGAGTTACTCTTTGGAGGGTCAGTGTGGATTGGTTGGGCAAAAGTGCCTATTTATGCACAGTAGGGATTTTATATTCTATGTCTGTGCCTCCCTCTCAGTTCACAAATCCTCTCTCAATCCCTTGCCTTTCACTTTAAGTATGTATCCCTTTGTTTTTGACCCATCGAGTACGGGAAACAGCTGCTGTCTGTTCATCATCTCCATTCCCCTTATGCGCTTGTACACCTGTACCAGGTTTTCTCCTTAATCTTCCCTGCTGCAATGAAAAAAGGAGCAGATTTATCCCTCTCCCTACACAGTCTGAGTACTCACTTGTCTTGTTAATTCAGATGTGCATCATCTCACATTTATCACACTTCATCGGCCATTAATCTGGATATAGAAATCATCTGTTTATATCGTCCTGTAGCCTAACCCTATCCTCCTCACTGTGAACCACCCAGATAATCTTTGTGTCATCCCCATTAGTTATCATTCCACTGCCATCCATCTTCCACATTTTCACCAGCATCATTTATGAATATCACAAACAAATCTTGATTTCCTTCCTATTCTCGAGATGTTATTCACAGAAGAAGAATTTTGAATTCCAGTCTCTTGCTATTCTTATTATGGGAAATTTAAAAAGTGATGTAGTTAACACCTATTATGAAGGAGCTGCAAATAGCATTTTCGACACAGAGTTGAATTCACCTTTTAAACTCCGCCCCACAGCATATCTTATTCATAAAATGTGCATCTAATTTAGAACGAACTTGGGTTTGGCACCTTGCACTGGAACATTAGCCTTTTGTGTAATACTGTTCTTTGTAACAATAGTCAGAACTGAAGTTTTTTTTCATCTGCAGGATGGACGCAAACTCATTGCTTGAATCAGCTAATGTGATGAGGATAAATGCTTAATTAACTTCTACGTTATGGACAAACTGCAGGAGATCAAACCACATGCTCATGTCTACCTTGAATTGGAAGTAAATACATACCGGGAAAAAAATCAAAAATGTTGAGACACTATACCGGGAAAGAAAAAACAAGTCATCAGAGTGAATGTGCGATCTGAACAAGAATCAAGTGATAGAAAAAGAAATACATCAAATCATAATTTTCAATGGAACCAGATCCCAATTTTCCTGAACAGTGATGTTTTTCACCCAACCTCACTTTTGCAAAAGCAAGTTTTTCCCAGACACTAAAACTTCATTAGTCATTCTTCCTCCGCCTTCCTACTCTTTTTTACACTCATACTTCCCTTGCATTAACCCTTCTGCTGCTACATACTCTTCCACTGATGATATCTCTTCACGTCTTTCTTCTCCCACTCCCACTGTAAGTTACACCAGTTCCCTAATTACTCCCACTTCCACTGGCCATCCCTTGCCCTTTTTGGTTTCCAACTAGGGAAATAGGAACTGCTGGTTTCGTGCTGCTATTGGTCATCAGTCAAAAATGATATTGGGATGATCAATGTCCAATAGGAACAGACAATAGTGTGTGTCTGTCATGTCCAATACAACATGAAAATGATGGTTCTGTTCCCCATACAGAGTGGAACTTTTTTTCTGTCTCTGTGTCACAGCGCTTAAGCAAACAACCTCATCACAAATAGGACAAGCCTCTCCTCAGAATCAGAAGTCCATGCATCAGTTTTTCCTAAAACGTTGTGAGGACAGTGACCACATTGTTCAAACAAGCTGTGTTCAATCATTTTGCTCTTTACCATTTTAACTGATTTTCCAATGTCATTTGAAGTGAGATCAGAATAACTTCCCTTGCATCAAAGTAATATTTGTCTCATGTAGCATCATTACCCCTCAGCAAGCTGTGGTTAATGGGAATCAGAGGAAATTCTGTGCTGGTAACTTCCTCATTGAACAATGACACCTTCCCTTGAGCTATTGGGAATGACAAATAAACTCAGCCTTTGCTGGTGCTTTCCAAAACCATGGATGGATTTGTCTTATTAATAAAATCAAATACATCTGTTTTCACAGTTTGGTCTAAAGTCTCAGAAAAGTAAGACCTTGCTAGTTGAATGTCACCCCAATGAAATCAGAAGTTTACAATAAGATAACGATTCCGATTATTTTCAACCAGTTACTTTCTGAGGACTGATCGTACAATGTCAGTGCCACTGAGATCAACATTTTCTCTGTCCAACAGCATCTCAGCACATTGGCTCAAGGCTGCAACATTCCCCAATTCTACTTCATTCTCCAGATCATTTACCATGTTCGCCAGATAAAAAAGGTCCACAAGATGGAATAACGTAGAGATGCCTATGAGTCTCTGGAACCTGCCACCCCACCCATGCCCTGTGCTCTGAGTCCATCCCCTCCCCTTTTCAGACTTCTCACATTTGGGGACCTAGATGATGCACATCTGAATCTCTCCTTCTCACATTTCATCTGAGTCCATTACTTCTCACAAGCCCACCTCCTGTCGTGTATTCACCATCCCTCCTAAACTTCCACGCTCTAATGCTGAATTTTCTGTACTCAGCAAAGGTCTGAGCTTTATCCCACTGTGCGCCCACTTTAATGGATTTCAGGAACTACATAATGTTGAAATCCTCTTTCACCATCTTCTCCTCGGTGTCCATTTCGTTGGACAAGAGTCCACTCCCCATCCCACAGACCTTCACTCAGTTCCATCACTGTCCCTCCACCTGGGCACATTCCTCTGGCGTTTACTTGAACTCAATCTGTTCATTGAGAACTTTCCATGTGACACTCGTTGTCTTAATTTCTCTGCATCCTCCTCACCTTATCCAACTTATCACCCTCTGAACAGGCTGTACGCAGTATGCTTCGATCCAACCCTGACTGTGTTATTCAGCCTGTGTTGATAAGGGTGGTGGACTCACTTCTCCAATTCAGAGGCTGAGTTCCAGCTCTGAGATACCTCCACATATCAACTGCTGGTCCATAACCTTTCCATGGCACATCAGGCCATTTTATTAACTACATCTGACCACAGTTCATATGAAGATTCCCACCCACCTGCCCCCACCTAACAGTCCCGATGCTGATGGCCCTCTGATAGCAGAGCTCGCTTTTATATTCTCCTGAAAATCCACAAACAGAACTGCCTGGGCAACCCATTGCTTCAGCCTGCTCCTGCCACACAGAGAGGTGCGCATGGATACACACGTGGGCTCAAGTTATATCTGTTCCTTCATGAGATACGTAGACCATTCCTTGTTCCAGTTCTTTCCACCCCCCCATCCACAACATTTTCTCCGATACGTAGATGATATCATAGCTGCTGCTCCTCTCTCTCTTGCCCAGAAATGGACACGTTTATCGTTTCCAATTTGCACCCCTACCTCACTTTCACCTGGTCTATCTGTGACTCCTCCTTTCCTTTCCTCGACATCTGTGCTTCTATTTCTGGGGATAGACCGGTCACTGATATCGAGTATTAACACACCGACTAACACAGCTACATGGAGGATACATCCTCACACCCTGTTTCCTACAAAGGCTCCATTCCATTCCCCCAGTTCCTCCGTCTCTACCGCATTGCTTCTGATGATGTCAACTTCAGAAATGTGGCCTCTGAAATGTCCACCTTCTTCCTCAACCGAGAATTCCCCTGCACTGTTGTCGACAGGGCCCCCAACTAATTCTGACCCATCTGCTGCGCTTCTACCCTCACCCTCTCTCCTCCTCCTGCAACAGCGTTAATAGTTTTCCTTGTCCTTCCCTACCATCCCACCAGCATTCACATGCAGACGATCATCAGTCTGCATTTCCCCCACCTCCAGCGAGATGCCACCACCAGAAACATATTTGCCTCCTCTCCCTTTTCTGCCTTTTGAAGTGACCATTTCCTCCAGGACACCCTGGTCCACTCGTTATTCACTGCCCATAGCTCCCCCCACACCACCCCCCTACCACCCCCCCTACAGGCCCATTTCACTTTCCCCTGCCGGAGGTCTAACACTTAACCATTTACCTCTTCCCTCCTCACTATTCAAGGGCCCAAACATACCTTGCAGGTGAAGCAGCATCCTACCAACATTTCCCACAATCCGGTCTCCTACATTCGCTGCTCACATTGTGGTCTGCTCTACATTGGGGAAACTAAAGGTAGACTGGGTGACTATTTCACAGAATAACCAAGCTGTACCTATGCAAAAGACCCTGAGTTTCCAATTGCCTGCCAGTTTAATACCCCATCCTGTTCCCTGCCCAATATCTCTGCGTCAGGTTTGCTGCAGTGTTCCAGGAAATTTCAACGCAAGCTGGAAGAACAACACCTCATTTTCCACGGTTGGACCCTGCAGCTATTCAGACTCAAAATAATGTTCAATAATTTTAAGGACTGAACTCCTCAATGCCCCATACCGATACACCAGGCCTAGTTCTCACGTGGCCTTCCATTACTCACCACCTATTGTTAGCTACTAACAGTCTCCATTAACAGGTATTCAGCCTCTGCAGTATATTAATCAACATTTGCAGATCTACCATCCATTCTGATGAAGGGCCACTGAACTAGAAACGTTAATTCTGATTTCTCTGCACAGATGCTGCAGATGTTTTGCAGCAACTTCGGTTTATGTTTCAACAATGTCTCACGATGGTTTTGTATCACGATGCAATACGTCGTGGATATTTGGAACTCTGTCAAACATAGGAACTTTGTAATTTCTCATTTAATGTCCATAAAAAATACTCGAGATTCAACTGAGATAGCAGCTTTGCTTATATCGTTCACATCAGTCAATTTGTCACAGTTCAGAAAGAAAAAGTAATCGATAGAGGGAAACTCATCGGGTCTGGCACCCTCTGAGCAGAGATATACAGAATTACCTTCGATTTCAATATGACTTTTTCAGAACAGTCTCACATCATATTCGATATGTTAACTTCCTCATCTGTTGCGCTTCTCCATCATTTTTTATTTGTGTTTCAAGTTTCTGTATCACTCTATTTCATGTTTCTTGACAGGGCTACATGCTGAATTTGGTTATATATGGACAATGTAGTCCTTTCCTATTCCTATTATAGTTGGTGTGTCTGTGACACCTGTGTTACGGCCGAAATCTGTTTCCTCTTTAAGATTCAAAGGGAAAAAAGAATATTTTTTCTGATTATCCTGTAAATCTCAGGAACTCCAGTTTGTTTGAAAAGTCATTTTAGAGGCAGCTGAAATGTCATGAGATAATAGGAATAGATTATTGATGGTGGAGCACTCTGTGTCCTTCGTTGAACTAGCTTGTCTACTCACTCTCCAAAGGCTTTGATTATATATCACAGAATTATTTACAGTCCAAGTGGGGGAAACTCAGTCCATTGTCTCTTCCAGCTTGGAATGACTATATCTCTACTGTTAGTCTCCTGTATTGTCCCCATTGCCATTCACATTTTGTTATTAGTGTCTGATTTTAATTGTAAGTGTCCTGCCAGATATGAACAATATGATCAATCTCAAACAAAAAGATAAACAGAACTTAGAGGGCAAGCTCAGCAGGTCTCGCAGTATCTGTGAAGAGAAATCAAAGTTAATGTTTCAGGTCTGGTGATCTTACTCAATCTGTATTCCCAATGATTAAATGGTGTGTATATACAATATAGTTCACTTTATCACATTTAATATTATCCTTTTAGTTCTCATTATCATTCAGCATTGCACCTCCCAAAATGTTGGCTATTTCATTGTTATGCATTAGATTTAATGCTGTCTGTTGGAAAGAGGGATGATGACTGGGGACCATCATTGCACTCCCTGTGCAGTCTCCACAGTCATTGCTCCCATTCCGCCTATCTCCCAGCCAATACCATGTTCCTTCGAACCTGACTCATTAATTCATAAGTCTTAATGAATACGTTCATTGTAATTACCACTTTAAGTTTTGGACTGAGGGCAAAATGCATAAAAAAATACAGTTTACAGCGATTAAAACTGCATTTAGAAGTCTGTCAATTTATATAAATAAATTATTGAAGCATATTCCCTATGGAAGTTCCAAAGTTGCCTTATTAGTGCAGTGAGAGAAGAATTTCAGAGAAGTCCACACTTCCTGTCTATGTTCAGGGCGGCTGTGCCCAATGACAGTCTGTTCCCCAGCGTTTGTTCCCGTGGAGGAGAGATCAGCACAGTAACAACTGTGGCGAGATGGTTACAGCATAGTAAACGGACAATAGACCAGAATCATGTAGCATACGAAAAGAAAATATTCTTATTCTCCCTCACAACTGACTTCACTGGAGTAATTAATGATGGGAGATGTGACCAATACGAAGCAATGTCAACATGTAGTCCAGTCCAGATATATTGTGAACTGAATGTGCTGTATTGAAAGCTGGAAGTGTTTGCTCTGACTGTGATTGATGTCAGTCTCCATGCAATGCAACTATGTCACTGGAGGGTTTCCCTCTCCTATTAGTAAGAGGCTTTATTCAGTGCACTATCTCATTGTAGTAACAGATGCATCAGCTCCAACAGTAACAGAGATCAACAGCTGCATAGATCTGAATCTGAGAATAGCGTTCTGGAACATTACAACAATGGAGAGGAGGTTTTCCTTGAGTCTTTTCAAGATTTCCCCCTCTTGGGGATTTCTACCATATCGGATATGCAGTGCTGATGATTATTCTGGGCGGGGTGGAGGGTGTGTTACTAACCTATTCTCGCTATTGTTGGTGTTCTCTACCTCTGTCCATTCATTAATCCCACAAACAAGCTGAAACTTCGTTGCAGTTTCTCTTATCTATATTTGTCAGAGAAAGAAACTATTGCCTTCAGTTTCAATTACAGTCTCCATTCATTACCCATGAATTGCAAAACACTCCCTCACAAACATCTGCAAACAAAACTGTGCACAACCTCGAGATCCCTTTTTTGCCCTGAACTAATTTATGTCTCGTGTTCTCTCTGTCACCAAACCTGCTCCTAATATCACAAATTTCATTTCTGTGTCAGTATTGTTGCTGAATAAGCCATTGGCTGCACCTTGGTAAAATTCAGACTTAATGTTTCAAGCTCTCTTCTGACCACTTTTCTAATTACAAATATTTCAATCACAAAATTGCTCTTGTCTCGGACGTTACTTTATGATTAGGACATTTGTATGAATGTAGGAATGTCGCTGGATGTAATTCAGGAGCAAAGCTTATTAAACGAAAGATGTCGTTTCAAGTAATTTGTTTCAAGTCCACGACAGCTGATGACAGAACTTAAATAAAAATGATAAGAATTGGAATAAAAGTGAATTTCACAAAAAAACAAACATAAAAACAACATTTTGTCTGAAAACCTTCTCCTTTCACTGATCACCTTTGGTAAAGAAATCTAATGTTATTACCTGGTCTGGGTTAATTGTGACTTGAGACCCATGACAATGTGCTTAACTTTATATTGGCTTGTGGAATGCCCTCATAATCAGAGCAATTAGTGATTGTAACCGAATGCTGCCCTTGGCAGAGATGCCAACATCCCACGAATTAACAAAATTGAAGGTGAAATCAAATAAAGGAAGTAGCTGAAAATCTGAAAATATAGAAAGAAATGCAAAGAAACGAACAGAAAGTGCTGGGAAACTTTCCTGACCTGAAAGCAGCTGGAAAGGAATGCGATTATTACCGTTGACAGAGAAGTCTGCTTTGAAGGGGAGGAGGAATCAATAGAGAAAGAGAGATATAGAAGAAAGAGAGCAAACGAAGAGAATGATGATCAGCTGGGCTGGAAATAAAATGTGTGATTCACCTCATTTATTTTTCGCCTTTCCCATCTTCCTGAATATCATGCCCATTAAATACAGGTATCCCCCGCTTTTCATCTCGCCTGCGCATTTTGGGAGAAAACCTACGCAGACACGGGGATAACGTGCAAACTCTACACAGAGAGCCGCCTGAGGCAGGAATTGAACCCGGGTCTCTGGTACTGTGAAGCAGCTGTGCTAACACTGTGCCACCATACCGCCCACAATGTAGGGCAGGCACATGACCCTAAACAAGAAAACAGAGATCACAGGGTCCTTGGACAGAGTGAGGCATACAAGGTTACAGCTTCACAGGAGGTGTGCAAAGTAAGATCGACATTAGCAAGATTAATATTATTTGAAAAGTGGGAGATATCAATTTGTCAGTCTAATAATAGTAGGGAAGGAAGTATTTCTGAGCATGCTGGTCCATGTTTTCAAGCCTATGTGTCTACTCCCTGTTGGAAGAGGTTATAGGAGATCATTACTGGTTTGGGAGAGATCTTTGATGTTGCCAGCCTTTCTGCGACAATGACAAGTATAATTGACGGAAGGTTGTCTTCCGTGATGGTCTGAGCTGTGCACACAACCGTCTGTAGTTTCTTATGATCCAAGGCAGAGCAGTTACCATGTGAGTTCATTATGCACCCGAATGGAATGCTTTGAGTTGCTAGTGTGCAGAGCACTGGGAGAACGGGCGGTTTCAAAATAGTTAGATGTAACAATTGGCTGTTAAATGGATACCCACATTCTGGTTGCTGTTTTGACAACAATTGAAATTTAACTGATAATTTTAAATTATGTCCTCTATACCAAAACCCTGTTGAGTGTATTGTATTGCCAACATCGAACCAATGAACCTGCTTCAAACGAATATAGAATCCATCACCATCACAACGAAGGAGAAAGAGACAGAAACAAAGGGAAGGAGAGAGAGAACACAGCGAGGGAAACAGATGGACAGTCAGTCAAGAGAGAAAGGAAACAAAACGAGGAAACAAACATTCGCATGTGCAGGGAAAAGGGAAGGTAATTTGTTCAGGGAAAGAAACAGAAGACAGGGAAAGGATAACACAGGGAAATAGGCAGTGTGAGAGAAACAGTGAGAGACAAAGGTCACAGGGAGCTAGGGATAGGGTCAAGGGGAGCTGGGGAGAGGAATGGGAGGAGCTGAGGATGAGGACCGGAGAGATCTGGGCGTGAGCACTGGAGGGAGCTGGGGGTATGAAGGTGAGGATTTATTTTGTCCTGTGCCAAGATGCCCAGTAAGATCATGGTAAGAATGGATGTACTGAACGATGGCTGTAAAACATATCTGAGAGGCATATAGGTTCCGCTGCACAGGGCGTGCACGAGGCGAGATCAAAATGAACAAATTCAGCATTATGTGAGATTAGAGAGTCCATTCATCAGTCTAAAAATAGCTGGGAAGAATCTGTTCCTGAACTTACTGCTCTGTGTTCAAGCGTCTGTATCTTTTAGCTTGATGGAAGAGGTTGTGGGAGATCTTTACAGGCATATGATGGGTCCTTGGTAATGTTAGAACAAAAAACATTCCAGTACAGGAACAGGCCATTCAGCGGTCCAAGCCTGCGCCGATTCAAATCCTCCATCTCAACCTCTCTCCTATTTTCTAAAGGTCTGTAGCCCTATGCTCCCTGCCCATTCATGTATATTTCCCGAAACATCTTAAATGGAGCACCACTGGTCACAGTTCTCAATTTTGAGAAACTCCCTTCCCCTACTACGCTCTGTCCCCTGTTGCCAAGCCAGTTCTTTATCCATGTAGCCAGCACATCCTGGACACCATGTGACTTCACTTTCCCCATAACCCGACCATGGGAAATCTTATGAAACGTCTTCCTGAAGTCCATGTACATGACATCTACAGCCCCTCCATTATCAATCAACTTTGTCACTTCCTCAAATAATTCTATTAAATTGGGAAGACATGAACTTCCCTGTACTAAACCATGTGGCCTATCACTGGTAATACCATTTTCATCCAATTGAGAATAGATCCTCTCCCTCAGTATCTTCTCTCGCAGCTTCCCGACTCCAGACGTCAGGCTCACCGGTCTATAATTAACTGGATGATTCATGCTACCCTTCTTAAACAAAGGGATTAGAAACTTTCCACTCCTCCGGGACCTCAGTTGTGTTCAAGGATGTTACAAAGATATTTGTTAAGGCCCTAGCTATTTCCTCTTTCCCTTCCCTCAGTAATCTTGGATAGATGTTGGCAGCCTTTCTGCTGCAACGAGCTGTGTAAATAGAGTCAATGGTTGGAAGATTGGAGTCCGTCATCGTCTGGGCTGTGAACACAATCTTCTGTAGTTTCTGATGGTCCTGGGCAGAGTTTGGCCGTACCAGGCGATTACGCACCCAGACAGTACATTCACAATAGTGCATCTGTAGAAGTAGTGCATGCTAAATATCCTGAGCCAAGTGAGGAAGGAGAGATGTTTTTGAACCATCTTGACTCTCAGACCTATGTGAGAAGTCCAGGGTAGGTTGCCAGTTATCATCACTCCGAGGAACTTAACGCTCTGCACTGTCTCGACCGTCGATGTAGATACTGGGTGTTCCCCTCCTTTCGTTCTAAAGTCAATGATCAGTTCTTTACTTTTGCCGAATTTGCGAGGGAGGTTATTATCATTCCAGCATGCCACCAAACCCACTATCTCCTTTCTGTGGTCAGACTCATCGTTGTTTGATATCCCTCCTGCTTTGGCGATGTCATCAGCAAACTTATAGTTGGCATTGTTTGGAATTTGGCAACACAGCCACGTGTGTACCAGAGTACAGTAGGGGGATGAGGACACAGTCGTGTGTGTACAGGGAGTACAGTAGGGGGCAGAGGACACAGCTGTGTGTGCACCAGAGTACAGTAGAGGACTGAGGACACAACCGTGTGTGTACCGGGGTACAGTAGGGGGCTGAGGGCACAGCCGTGTGTGTACTGGAGTACAGTAGGGGGCTGAGGACACAGCTGTGTGTGTACAGGGAGTACAGTAGGGGGCTGAGGGCACAGCCGTGTGTGTACAGGGAGCACAGTAAGGTACTGAGGACACAGAAGTGTGTGTAGAGGGAGTACAGTAGGGGTTTGACGGCACAGCCATGGATGCACAGGGAGTACAGTAGGGGCTGAGGGCACAGCCGTCTGTTTACAGGGAGTACAGTAGGGGGCTGAGGGCACAGCCGTGTGTGTACAGGGAGTACAGTAGCGAGCTGAGTGACACAGCCGTGTATGTAAAGGGAATACAATTGGGGGCAGAGGGCACATCTTTTGGTGCGCAGGGAGTACAGTCGGGGGTGAGGACACAGCCATGCATGTACAGGGAATACGGTAGGGGGCTGAGGACACAGCCATGTGTGTACAGGGAGTACAGTAGGGGGCTGAGGGTCACAGCCGTGTGTGTACAGGGAGTACAGTAGGGGGCTGAGGACGCAGCCATATGTGTACAGGGAGCACAGTAGGGGGCTGCGTACACATCCGTGTGTGTATAGGGAGTACAGTAGGGGGCTGAGGACAGAGCCATCGGTGCGCAGGGAGTACAGTAGAGGGCTGAGGACACAGCACTGTGTGTACAGGGAGTATAGTAGGGGATTGAGGGCACAGCCATGTGTGTACAGCGAGTACAGTAGCGAGCTGGGGGACACAGCCATGTGTGCACAGGGAAGACAGTAGAGGGCTGAGGGACACAGCCGTGTGTGTGTACAGGGAATACAGTAGGGGGTTGAGGACATAGTCGTGTGGGTACAGCGAGTACAGTAGGGGGGCTGAGGACACATCCTCCAGGAGCTCCAGTGTTGAGTGTTATTGTGGCGGAGTTGCAGATACCTGTCTTCGCTTATCGTGGTCGTGGACACAGCCGTGGGTGTAAAGGGAGTACAGTAGAGTGCTGTGGGACACAGCCGTAGGTGTACAGGGAGTACAGTAGGGGGCTGAGGGACACAGCCTGTGTGTACAGGGAGTACAGTCGGGGGCTGAGGGACACAACCGTGTGTGTACAGCGAGTTCAGTAGGGGGCAGAGGACACATCCTCCAGGAGCTCCAGTGTTGAGTGTTATTGTGGCGGAGTTGCAGATACCTGTCTTCGCTAATCGTGGTCTGTGGGGCAGAAACCGGGAGACCCAGTTTCAGAGGGTGGAGCCGCGACTAAGGTCACGGAATTTTGAGATCAGTCTGGAGGGGATAATGATGTTTAATGTGGAGCTCTCGTCAATAAGCAGGAGTCTGGTGTAGGTGTCTTTGTTGTCCATCTGTCCCAGGGATGAGTGCAGGGCTCGGGATACGGCATCCGTTGTGGACCCGTTCCATCATCGGCATATTACAGGGGATCAAGTCAGGCTGGGAGATTGGAGGTGACGTGGGCCATAACCAGCCTTTCAAATCACTCCATGTGTATTGAGGTTAGAGCTACTGGGCGGTAATCATTAAGTCATTAAAGCATGAGCTTTCTCACTGACAAGGTTGATGTTATGATTTGGAGATGCCGGTGTTGGACTGGGGTGTACAAAGTTAAAAATCACACAACACCAGGTTATAGTCCAACAGGTTTAATTGGAAGCACAATGATGAAGGTTGATGTTGGTCTGCTTGAAGCAGGTTGGGACTTCAGCTTGTGGGAGGGAAAGGCTGAAATTGTATGTGAATACCTCTGCGAGTTGGTCCTCACAGGATCTGAGTGCTCAGCCGGGAACACTATCTAGGGCCGTTGCTTTTCTTGATTTGACCTGCAGGAAGACTGATCATGCCTGCAGCGGTGACAGCGGGCACAGGTACGTCCGAGGCTGTCGGGGCAGGTTTCTGCCTGGAGTCACACAGTTATTCATCATAGACATCCCCTCGCCGTCCTCCCTCCATCGTCATCAATACACAGTGACATGGTTGGTGTGAGCACAACTCAGTTAGTGTTGAGACGGAGTGACATCAATCGACTGGGATTGTGCGCCATAATGAAGTAAACTCACAACAAAAGGGGGCAGGGTGTGATTCTACTGAGAGTCAGTCGTGCAGGGAGTGAAGACTTTACAGGTGTAATTCAAGTCAAGCCACTGCTTCAACCTGAATGGAGTCAAGCACCTTGACTGTTGTGCCTTATCGATGGTGGACGGTCCTTAAGGGGCCAGGAAATGTATTGTATATGAACAAACTGAACAAAGGACTTGAGGGCACACTTGGTCTAAGTTTGCAGATGATATTGAGGAAGTGGGGAAGCTGCAGAAAGGCTTGAACAGTTTAGGACTGTGGGGAAACACGTGGCTGATGGAACACAATATGGGAACGTGTTAGAATATGCATTTTGGTAGGCGGAATACAGGAGACACTATGTTCTAATAGTATCCATTAAATCTGAAGCCCAAAAGGATTATGAAGCACTCGTCCCATATGTTTAACGTGCATGTTCAGTTGGCAGTTAGGAAAACAAAAGCAATGTTCGCATTCATTTCAAGAGAGCAAGAATGCAAGACGGGAGACATACTGCTGAGAATGTAATGGGCTATGGCATTTGGCCAATTGCGAGCTGTTTTGGACACTATCTCTGAGGAAAGATCTGCTGGTGTGGGAGGTGATCCATCCTGGGGATGACAGCTTGTCATATGAGCGGCAGTGTGTGTACTCGACGGAATTTAGAAGAATTGTGAGGGGTGGGGGGGGGGGTGTAGAAGATATTTCCACTTTTCATAGAGATAATGACAAAATGGCACAATATCAGAGTGAAGGAATGGGCTGAATGGCCTAAATCTATTGCTATATCTCATGCCGTTTAGGTCATAGGGTCTATTATTCAGTATAGACTTGTTAGTGTCTCACCTGCTCTTGTAACCCTTGTATTTGTATGTTGATTTGATTTCACGTTCTGGTCAATGGTGACCCCTGTGATATGGACGGTGGGAGGATTCAGTGTCAGCAAGTATTTCATTAATATTTCGAATATGAGCTGCTATCAGTGAGTCTCATCTGGCGGGAGTACTTTCTCACTACAATGATTGTCATTTTCTGTCTGTTATTTTCGAAGGATTGATCCTGTTGCGCCAGTATTGTTGTATTAAACAAAACAGGTGCAATTTATCACAGCACTCAGCAACAATATGTCATCGAATACTGAACAGCCTTCTAATAACAGAAAAGTCTAAAATGTTCAGTATTAGAAACGTTGCTTTCCTGTTCGTGTTCAAATCAAATAACCTGTCCCATCGAGATGCTCAACTTGGAACTATTTTATAAAAAGTTATTTTTTGGATGTGGGCATCGCTGGATGTGCCCAGCATTTCTTGCCCGTCCGCAGTTGCCCTTGAGAAGTTGGTGCTGAGCTGCCTTCTCGAACTGCTGCAATCTACCTGCTGTGCGGTGACCCACGAGTGATTGAAGAGGGAATTCCAGGGTTTTCACGCAGCAACAGTGAAGGAACGGCAATACATTTCCAAATCAGGATGTTGACTCGTTTGGACGAGAATTTGAAGGTGGTGGTGTTCCCAAAAGTCTACTGCCCTTGTCATTCCAGATGGAAGTGTTCGAAAGATTGGAAGGAGTTGTCTGAGGATCTTTGGGCAATTTCTCCATTGTGTCTTGTAGGTAGTGCATACTGCTGCTCCTGAGTGACCATGGTGAAGGGAGTGAATGCTTGTGGATGTGGTGCAAATCAAATGGGCTGTTTTGTCCTGGATTGTGTCAAGCTTCTTTAGTGTTGTTGGGGCTGTACCCATTCAGGCAAGTGAGGATATTCCATCAAATTCCTGACTTGTGCCTTGTAGGTGATGGCTTTGGGAAGTTAGGGGGTGAGTTCCTCGTGCAGTATTCCTAGCCTCTGATCTGCTCTTATATTCATGTGGCGAGTCCAGTTGAGTTTCTGGTCAATGAAACCACCCCGTCCCCCTACGACATTGATAGTGGGGGAGTTTAATGATGATAATGCTGCTGAATACAAAGTGGGTATATTGTTTATTATTGATGACAGTCATTGTCTGAATTTACGTGGCGCAACTGTTACTTGACACTTGCCAGCCCAAGCCTGGATATTGCCCAGATATTATTGGGAATGGACTGCTCCTGTATCTGAGCATTTGCGAATGGTGCTGAACATTGTGCAGTCATCATCGAATATCCCCACTTCTGACCTTATGATGGAAGGAAGGTCATTGTTTAAGCAGCTGAAGATGTTAGCCGAAAGGACTACTGTGGAGATGTTCTGGAGCTGAGATGACTGACCTCGAAAAACAATGACCATCTTCCTATCTGTCAGGCATGACTCCAATAATGGAGTGTTGGCCCGCGAGACCATCTTTGCTTGGGCTCCTTGATGCCACATTTGGCAGAATGCACCCTTGATGTCAGATCCTTTTTCTATGTTTGAACCAAGGCTGTGACGAGGTCAGGAGCTGAATGACCCTGGCAAAACCAAAAATGGACGTCTCTGAGCAGGTTACTTTTGAGCAGCTGCTGCTTGATGGTGCTGTTGATGACATCTTCCATTATTTTACTGATGATGGAGAGTAGAGTGATGAGGCGGTATTTGGACGGGTCGAATTTGTCCTGCAGAACATACTTGAGCAGTTTTCCCCATTGTCGGATGTTAACATACTGGAACACGGGAGCGGGATGTTCTGGAGTACAAGTCTTCATGGACTATTGCGAGCATGGTATCAGGGCCCATAGCCTTTGCAGTATCCAGTGCCTTCAACCGTTTCTCGATATCAGTTAATCGAATTTGACGAATTTGATTATCTGTAACTATGGGGACCACCGGAGGAGGTCGAAATGGATCATCCACTCAAAACTTCTGACTGAAGATTGCAACGAAAGCTTCAGCCTTATATTTTGCATTGATGTGCTTGGCTCTTCCATCACTGAGGTTGGGGAAATTTGTGGAGACTCCTACTCTGGTGGGTTGTTTAATCATCCGCCACCATTCAGCATCAGATTAGCAGGACTGCAGAGCTTAATTCCGATGCATTAGTTCTGTAATCGCTAATCTCTGTCTGTCCCTTGCTGTTTATGCTATCTGGCACGCAAGTATTTCTGTTTGGAAGCTTCAGCAGATGAACATTTTATCTTTATATATTCCTGGTTCTGTTCCTGGTGTGCCCTCCTGCATTTTCCATTGAACCAGGGTTAATCCTCTGGATTGATGGTAATGAATGAGTGGGGGACATGCTGGTCCGTGACGTTACAGATTGTGCTGGAGTATAGTTCTGCTGGTATTAATGGTCCACATTGTCTTATGGACGGACAGTCTTGAGTTGCTAGTTCTGCTAAAAGTCTGTGCCATTTAGCATGATGATAGTGCCACACAACACAATAGAGTTTATGGAGACAATAGACTTCGTCTCCACAAGGACAGTGTGGTAGTCACTTTTGCCGATACTGTCGTGGACAGTAGGTAGATCTGCAGTTGGTAGATTGGTAAGGATGAGATCAGGTATGCTTTTTTACCCTCTCGTTCATTCCGTCACCACCGGCTGCTGACCCAATCTAGTAGCGAAATGCTGAGGAGCCGAGCAGTATGATCAGTAGTACTGCTGCCAAACCACTCTTGACAGTCGACTTTGAAATGCCCCAGCCAGAATACACTTTGTGCCCTTGCCACAGTCAATGCTTTCTCCAAATGTTGTTTAACATGGAGGAGGACTGATTCAGCTGAGGAACGACGTTACGTGGTAATCAGTAAGAGACTCCTTTGTCCATGTTTAATTTCTGTTCTTTCTGTAAGGTATGATTCCGTGAGTATGGCGATGTCAGGCTGTTGCTTAACTAGTCTGTAAGGCAATTGTTCCAATGTTGGCACTAGACCTCAGATGTTAGTAAGGAAGACTTTGCAGGTTCTACAGTGATGTTTCCAATGTTGACTTTTCCGGTGCCCATTTCAATGTCAGGTGGTCCCTCCAGTTTCATTTGTTTGTAACTTTGTAGCAATTGGTACAACTGAATGACTCATCAGACGATTTTGGGGGCGATTGAGAGTCAATGACGTTGCTTTGGGTCTGGAGTTGCATGTCAGCCAGACCAGGTGAGGATGGAAGATTCCTTCATTGCAGGATATTGGTGAACCAGATGGATTTTTCTGACAATCGGCAATAATTTCATTCTCATCAGTAGATTCTGAATTGCAGGGATGTTTTTACATTATTGAATTGAATTCCCACCATCTACAGTGGTGGGATTCAACCTGGATCCACAGAACAGGAGCTGATTTTTCTGGATTGATAATCTATTTGTAATACCACGAGACCTACTTGGAACCACCTGTTGTACTCAGCTGCCATTTCTTGTGTTACCCTGTTTTTCATTCATTGCTTATGTTATTCTGGAATCTCATCCTTCATTAAATCATAATTGAAATACACACACATGAACGTCTTCTCGACTGCTCGAATTTCTTTCAGTCTGTTTTGTTTGAACAGACATTTCAAGGCAGCTATACACCAGAGAAGAGCAGGAAAAGATAATGGGTGATTGTGCACTGTACCTGTCACCAGACCAGCATGTCTGTCCAGGACGTATTTATTGTGGGTCAGAGAACCTCAATTATTATGGCATGGATGGAGGCCATTCAGCCCATCGTGGAGTCACAATCTCTCCAACTGCACGATTGGAGATTGAGAGTGTGTGAAGAGAGATTGTGTGAGAGAGAAATGAACAGAGAAAAAGCAAGTGAAGGGAGATAAACTGAGAGAGGATTGAAAGGGGAGCGACTGACTGAGTGCGAGAGGAAGAGGTGTTAGATGAGGGTGAAGTCAGATAGATCAGAAGACTGCATTATGGTAGATAAATATGAACAGAGAGAAGTTAGAAGCTTTATTTAGAAATTCCTCTGGACGGCAAGCCCTTTGTCTGGGCTCCATACACTGTGAGCACTGTGCTGATACTGGCTGTCATCCCAAATTATTTATTTCCAACAATATCACAGAGCTGGGTTACTGACAGCTAAACAGAACCCATTAGGCCAATAGATTGGTTCCCTGGAAAAAGCAGAGGTTTTAAATAGACTGTGCCAAGAACAGCAGGAAATTATAACCACCACCCCGCCTCCACGACCACCCCCCACCCCCGCCCACACCGATACTGTATGAGAGACTAGGCCAGAGAATCTCAGTGAGGGGACTCACTGACAGAAGTGAAATCACGATCTTAGCTGTGGGTCAGATAATGATTGATAAAGTTTGCATACCACTTTCCTAGTTATGTAATTCACATTTCAATTTATATAGATCAACATCAGGAGTTTAACAACCTTATCTCTTTGTACTTTGCATATATTGGTGTGTGCAGAAAATCATTTTGTTCCTGTATTTTATATTGCATAAACACATTTTATTAATATTGTCTCTGCTAATTCCTCATTGTAGATGTATTCTTGAATCCATTCTTCATATGAGTTATAAAGAGTAACATTCCAATTCTGGTAAATGGGGAACATCACTGTCCCTCCACCCAGTCTAATCAGCCATGTCCCCCTGTCCTCTCCGTCTTCTGTCTTTTCCCCAATATCATAATCACAATGTAATCGAAGCCCATTAAATGACTCTTCATGACAGTTCCTTAACATCGGTAACATCAACAGTATGACCCACACCTGCCCTCTCTGATCCTGGAATAACAATCTGAACTGTGTTTGTCATGTGCAATTCTCTGTTAACGTACCCATGCCGTTTATTTGTTGTAACCCACGTTTTTTTGGCACATTTTGCTATCAGATCATGGATGATAGTTGTTTTCTCAATGTTTTACAGATATTGCAATGACTGATCAATAGTTACGGGATTTATTTCTGTACTTATGAACAGAGAAACATGTTTATGTTCCGTTAAACTTCTGGCATTACTTCCATATCCAAGGCTGACTGAATGATTACAATCAATCTGCCTTCTTCAACATTCCTTCCTTCAGTCGCACTTGCATATCACACCCAGAATTCATAAATGTTCAACGTTATTTTGAATTTTAATAAAGTAGCATTGAATTCAAAGGGTTAACTGGAGCTATTTGTTCAGCGATTGTAATTATGTCAGCCTCCATGGATTGTATGCGTCCTTAGAGAGTTTCTCTCTTCTATCAATAAGGGAATGCTTTCAGTTTTTTATCCCATAGTGTGAGCGGGAGCATGTCCAACAGCAATAAGAGGGATTAGCAGCTTCAGAGAGAAGGGCAGGAGAGATGGAAATCTAGGAACATTAGATTGGATTGTTCCAACAATGGATCAAAATCTGGGAACATTAGACTGGAATGTTCCAACAATGAATAGGGGTTTATCCTTTGGTCTTTACTGGCTTTCCCAGCCTTGGATATCATTAGCATCGCGGATTGAAGATGTACTGCTGGTTATTCAAGCTGGATACTATCCTACCCTTGCTATAGTTGGTGCTCCTGGTAAGTCACTCTGTTTGTTTAGTGAAACGGTCTGAACTGATTCGATGCTCATGATATGCAGATTTTGGAAAGGAGCAAGCCAACGTTTTCAGCTCCAATCAAATATTCCATTCGTTAAGAATTATAACTAGCAAACTATTATTTACAAATTACTCACCAATACGCGAGGGTAAAACACACTGTTCTCAACTTCTTTGATTCGTTTTCTCCTGCAAAGTATACATCTCCATATCCTCCCCACATATCAATCCTGCCCAGTACCACTATTAAGACGTCCCAGTCTCCTCCTCAGCCTCAGTTCAATTCCTGAATAAAACATCATTTGTGCCTTTTTTAATTCCAGATACATCTGTTTCAAGTCCCTTCCAACCACGTGTCCATTGCAAAATAATTGCACTTGAGATGTTTAACTTGTTCTCTGCACAAAATCTGAAAGATGGGCAGACAGTGTATGGTGGGTTACGTCATTGGCTCGTATTCTAGATCCACAGAATAATAATCTGTTGATATCAGCTTGTCTTATCCCATTAGAGAAGGCAATTGATCATCTTTTTCTGGTCAAGTCTCTGTTTAACTGCAAACCATGGCAATTTCTTTTACTATTTATTGTCCTGTGGAACAGCTGAAACAGCCACTCAGTTCAAGATCAGCATAACATGCTGGCCTGACCATGGCTGCACACGTCCCGTGAGGGCAGAACAAAAGGAAAGGTAGCTCCCCTCCTCTGCCTGCATTCAATATTCTAACGGCTCATTTCCATTCAGGTGGGTAGCCATTCACTGTTTTAGATGTATTCTTTGTGATTGAGTCTCTTCCAAGAGTGATGAACATCTCCATGGGCACCTCTGGTGCTGGCTTTATTGATGCTGACCTACAGATGTGAGGATGTTTTTAAATTCTACATCAGTGGCAGTGCATTGTAAATGAATTATTTCCTGTGTCACACGAAAAAAATGGAGCCAGCTAAGTGAGGGAAATGAATTATTGTGATCAAACCTGAGAGTGTTGTTGAGGCAGTATTTGGGGTATTGTGGACAGATTTTCTTTCCTTTTATATGGAGTGATCTCCTTACCACAGAGAGAGCGAAGAGGAGTTCCACCAGATTAATCCCAGGGATGATGGCACCACGAGGAGTGAGTGAAAGTTGATCTGTAGTGCCCTGAGAGAATTGAACGTGATTGCATTGAACCCTGAGAAGGATGGACAATCACTCCTTATATTCTAAACAGACAATGTGAAGGTGATAAATTCTAGGACTGCTGTTTCACTCAGGATGCATGATTCGGGATAGTTTAAGTGCCTGGGCGGACGTTACGCCCACCCACCCCAACCCCTATTCCCCATTGAGAGAGACAGAGAGGTCCAAGTTTTGAATAGACACTCCCCAAATTAATACAATGCAGTTGGTGTGTGATCCTTCACTGAATGTCATATAATCCACCACCCCGACAGCAGCCACAGTACCTTCATTCTAAAACAGTTAACTATTCCCAACAGCTTCTGACCTTCATGAAGAACATGAATCTATCTTCTCAGAGATGCAAGGTACTTCCTTAAGGTTTAGACCAGAAGACTATAAGACATTGGAGCATAAATTAGGACAGTTAGCCCATCGGGTGTGCTCCGTCATTCAATCATCGCTGATAGGTTTCTCAAACCCATTCTCCGACCTTCTCCCCGTAACCCTTCATCCCCTGGATAATCAAAAACTATCTATCTCCGTATCAAATATATTCAATGACCTGACCCCACATCCTTCTGTGGCAATAAATTTCAAAGATTCACCATTCTATGGTTAAATAAGTTTCTCCTTATCACTGTTCTAAAAAGTGTTCCCTTTTATTTAAGCCTGTGCCCTCGGATTCCAATCCAATGGAAACATCTTATCAACATCCACTCTCTCCAGGTCATTCAGTATTCTGTCTATTTCAATTACATTCCCTCTCATCCTTTCAAACTTTATCAAGTATAGACCCAGAGTACTCAAACATTCCTCATGTAATAAGCTTTTCATTCCTATGACCATTTTCGTGAAAATCTTCTGAACACGCTCCAGGACCAGTACATCCTTCCTGACGTATGGAGCTCAAAAATGAGCACAATACTCCAAACGTGGTCTGACCAGAGCCGTATACAGTCAGTTCTTATATTCAATTCTTCCCGTAGGAAATGCTCCCAATCATAATTGCAATTGCCCTCCTAACGACTGCCTCAACCTGCAAGCTGACCTTGAGAGAACCCTGCACGAGAACTCCCTTTGCACTTCAGATTTCTGAATTTTCTCGCCATTTAGAAAATAGACCATGTCTCTATTCTTCGTGCCAAAGTGCATAACCTCACACTTTCCAACGCTGGAATGCATCTGACGATCTCTTTACCTGTCGAAATCCTTGTTCAGCCTGGCCACTTCCTCAATACGACCTGACCATCTCCCTATCTTTGTATCGTCTGCAAACCTAACCAGAGTGCCCTCAATTCCCTCATCTAGATTCGTTAATGTAACAAGTAAAAAGTTATGATTCCAACACTGAGCATTCTGGATCACCACTTGTCCCCGGCTGCCATCCTGAGAAGTACTCTTTTATCCCCACTCTCTGGTTTCTGCCAGACAGACAAGCTTCTATCCATGCCACTACCTTGCCTCTAACACCACGGACCCTTATCAGACTCAGTAATCTCATGTGTGACACCTTGTTAAAGGCCTTCTTGAATTCCAGGCGGATAACATCCATTGGCTGTACTTGGTCGAGCTGCTCATTTCCTCTTCAAAGAATTCCAATAGATTTGTCAGGCATTAACTTCCCTTGATGAAATCATGCCGACTTTGCCCTATTTTACCAAACACTTTCAACTATTCAGAAATCTCATCCTTCACAATGGATTCCAGGATCTTACCCATGACAGGATAAACTATTCATGGTGGGTCTTTTTTGTCTTTTTCCTTACTCCTTTGTTAAAAAGGGGTGTCACGTTAGTGGGTTTCCAGTGCTGTGGGATCGTTCCTTACTCTAGTGATTCCTGAAAGATAACCACGATTGCCTCCACTCCCTCTTCAGCTATCTCCCTTATAATACTGGGATGTAGTCCATCTGGTTAAGGTTATTTAACCACCTTCGGATCATTACATATTTTTCTAGCATGTTCTCCATGGTGGTGGCCATCATACTCAGCTCTGGCCCCTCAATCTCTTGAATGTTTAAAGTATTACTCGTGCTTTCCACCATGAAAGCTGATGCAAAGTAATTACTCAGTTCCTTGGCCATTTTCTCGTTCCCCACTGCTATCTCTCCAGTATCATATCCCAGCAGTACAATGTTCACTTTTGCCGCTCTTTTGTACTTTATATATCGAAAGAAACTGTTACAGTCTTTCTTTATCTTACTGGCTAGCTTATCCCAATATTTAATAATCTCCCTCCTTAATTTATTTTGTTTGCCCTCTGTTTTGTCTTTGTAAGCTTTCCAATCCTTAGGTTTCCCATTGCATTTTGCCACATTATATCCTTTCACTTTTGCTTTTATGCTATACCTGACTTCCCTAGTCAGCTATGGCTGTCCCATCCTCCCTATAAAAGCCTATGTTTCCTCAGAATAAATCTCTGCTGTATCCTGAATTACTCTAAAAATATCTTGCCATTGCTGTCTTTCCTGCTGGGCCCGTCTCCCAGTCAATTCTACCCAGCTCCTCCCTCATGTCTGTGTAATTGCCTTTATTCAGCTGTAATACCGTTACATCTGATTCTAACTTCTTCACCTGAAATTGCAGAGTGAATTCAATCATATTATGATCATTGTCACTTTCAGCTCCACTCATCTAGTCTGCCTGCACCAGCTGCTCCAAAAGCCATCTCGTAGACATTCTACAAATTCCTTTTCCGGCCAACCACTATCAATCTGAATTCCCAGTCCATCTGTATAATAAAATCCTACATGATCACTGTAACTTTGCCTTTCCTGCAGATCTTTCCATCTCCTGGTGTATCTTACACCCCAGCTCCCTGTATATAACTCCAACTGCATTTTTCCACCTTTTTGATTCCTCAATTCTACCGACACAGATTCTATACTATCTGACCTTATTTCATTTCTTATTATTAATTATTGATTCAATTCCTTTTTTAATACTGAGACAACTCTATCTCTCTGCCCACCTGCCTATCTTTTCGACAGGATGAATATCCTTTGAATATTCAGCTCCCAATCCTGATGCTCTTGCAGTGATGTCACTGTAATGCCCACTATGTCGTACCTGCCAATTTATGGATGAGTCACAAGCTCATTTACCTTATTCCTTATACTGCATGTTTTCCGATATAATAGTTCAGTCCTGTATTTCCCGTCACTCTTATCATTGTCCTTTGTTTGTCCAGCCTTTGGTACCTACACGGACCCTGACCACTGGATCATTCCCCTCCCGCTCCAAGTTCTGCAACCCAGATGATATATCCCAAACCCGAGCACCATGTAGGCAACACAACCTTCAGAACTCTTAACCCCGATCATGGAAACAGTATCTATGCTTTTAACTACACTATCCCCAATTATCCATCATTGGGCAGCATGGTGACACAGCAATGCTGCCTCACAGTGCTAGGGAATTGGGTTCATTTCCAATCTCTGGACCCTGTCTGTGTGGACTTTGTACATTCTTCCCGTGTCTGCATTGGGAGCATTAACTCTTTTCTCTCTCCACAGTACGTCTCTGTGTTTGCTTCAAATTTCTACCATCTACAGTGTTTTCGCTTTTGTTCAATGGAGAAATGCAGCAAATGTGACAGGTTTTTGTCAAAGCAGCTGTGGTTCGCGGGTTCCTCTGGGTGTTTAGGAATCTTGCCCGGCCACTTGTCTGAGTGAAGTGTCCCTGGATGCCCATTCCACCTCTCTCAGTTCCCTCAGTCCATCGTCACTACATGCAGCCTTTCCTTGGGACTCCCCACACCCCATTGCCTGGCACTGGATACTGTCTTCGCAGGACTTTGCACACAACGACACTGGGAACTTTCTGACCCGCTGGGGATGCTGGGGAAAGACCCTGCCATTGAAAAGAACAGAATAACTAGAATCCAATTGAATAGCAAAGCTGAGTAAACAGGCTGAATTACATCCATCTGCTCTGACATTTTCTAATCTTCTGTTTATCCTCGGCCATCTGCAAATAGATGGCCCATATGTATGCCTTGTCAAACAGGTTTGGTGGTGGGGATAGATATCAGATCCGGTGGTCATTGGACTGATTCAGTGGTCTCACTTTCCTGACATCACACTTAAGTTTTTATTATCAAGTCTATCCAGTTTAAAGAAAAGGCCTTGCTGGAGTTGTGCTGAAAGGATATTTGAATTTTGGAGAGATTAGAATATGTCATGTGCGAGTGAGGTTAGGAATCGTAAGGTAGCACAGTTAAATACATGATCAAAATGCTGGTCGGGGAGGCAACACTTCCAATATGTGGATCATTGGGATTCCCGAGTCGGGAGGATATACACAAAAAGGACGGTTTGAAACTGAACTGGCAGCAATTTACGATGTATGGATTATTGGGATTCACGGGTCAGTAGGATACACACAAGAAGGACGGGATGCACATGAACTGATAACAATCTCCGATCATTTGGATTCCCGGGTTGATAGGATATAAACAAGATGGACGGGATGGCTTTGAACTGGCAGCAATCTCCTGGCAGGCAGGTTTGCTATTGTCCTTTACGAGGGTTTAAACTAGTGTGTGGTGGTGGTGGGGGAGGGGTGTATGGAACCACAACAGTAGGTCCACAGGTACAGTGACCGAGGGGGAGTTGGAGACTAATCCCAGTACAGCTAAGACCAACAACAGAAAAAAACAGAGGGCACTGAACACAGTCTGAAGTGTGCTGATTTTAATATGAGGAATCTGTTTGCCTGAACAAATATTTCGATGTAGCTGCATGTCAGAAAATAGGAAGAGATAATGGTTAATTGTCCACTGTGTCCTTCACTGGATCAGCTTGTCTCTCCAGGCACCAAAACTTGTTACTGTGGGTCAGAGCCCTTCAGTATTAATACAACACAGAAGGAGGCCATTCAGCCCACCATGCGTCCATGAGCTCTCCAACTTGACAACTTGAAAATAGAGGGAATGATGGGAGCTAGACTGAGAGGGAGAGGAATAAACAGAGAGAAAGACAGTGAAGTGAGATAAACAGAGTGAAAAAAAGGAGCGACAGAGTGAGTGAGAGCAAGGGATGTCAGACGAATATGAAGTTAGGTCAGGAGACAGCATGAGGAGAAATACACAGAAGCTTTTCTTAGAAACTCTCAAAGATTGTAAGCCCTTTGTCTGGTGCCATACGCTGTGAGCACCATGCTGATACTGGCTGTCATCCCAGATCATTTATCGCCAATAACATCCCAGAGCTGAGTTGCTGACAGCTAAACACAATCCAATCGACCAATAGATTGGTTCCAGGGAGAAGGTGGATTAATTTAAATATTCTGAGCCAACAGGAACTTGTAGCCCCTCTAGACACTGCGTGAGAGGCAGGGTGGAATCTCAGTTAAGATTCACTGGCAGAGGGGAAAGCAGGATCTGAGCTGTGGGTCAAATAATGATTGATAACGTTTGCACACCACTTCCATGGTTTTATAATTCACATTACAATTAATATAGCTCCACATAGTAAGTGTATTTGAACAATATTGTCTTTTTGTAATTTTCATGTTTTGCTATGTACAGAAAAGCCTTTTTATCCTTGTATTTTGTGTTGAATAAACACATTTTATTACTGAGGAAGAAACGACCTTCTCCGATGGGACCAGAATCCGAATGAATCCCAACCCGGGATGTAGACAGAGCTTTAAACTGATTGGGAGTGTGTGTGTGTGTGCGGGGTGGGGGTGCAGTTATAGGGTTGAATTAGAAAAGCCGAATTAAAAGAGGAGGTAAGAGTACAGAACTCAGGAGAGGTTATTAAAATCTCCAGCACAGACACAAATAGGATAAAGCATCTGGAAATGTTTAACATATCAAACTTCAAGCGCACTGGACAAATTAATGACAATTAATTTGGGACGGTTAATGCAGGACTGAAGGGATAAGGAATAAGGTAAATGAGCTTGTGGTGCAGAATTAAATCGGCATGTATGGAGCGATGGGCATCACGGAGATGTGGATGCAAGGGGATCTGAATATTTATGGATATTTATCCTATCGAAAAGATTGGCAAGTGGGCAGAGGGGGTGGATTTGCATTATTAGTAAGAAATGAAATTAAATCAATAGTAAGAAAGGAAGTAAGGTCAGATGGTGTAGAATCTGCCTGGGTAGAATTGAGGAATTACAAAGGTAAGACAACCACAGTTGAAGTCTTGTACAAAGCTCCAAAGAGGAGTCAGGAGCTGGGGCACAAGATACACCAGGAGATAGAAAAGATGCGTAGGAAAGGCAAAGTACAGTAATCATGGGTGATTTCAGTATGCAGGGGAACTGGGAACATCAGATTGGTAGTGGTTCGCAAGAAAAGGAATTTTAGGAATGTTTATGAGATGGCTTTTTGGAGCAACTTCTGGTGGAGCCCACTCGGGAACAGATGATACTGGATTTAATGACGCAGGATTCGTAAGGGAGATTAGGGTGAAGGTAAACTTCGGAAGCAATGATCAGAACATGATTGAATTTATTCTGCAATTTGAGAGAGAGAAGATAGAATCAGAGGTAACTACAGAGGCATAAGAGAGAAGTTGGGTAGAATTGACTGGGATAGAGGGCAAGCATGAAAGACAGGGGAACAGCAATGGCAGCATTTCCAAGATTAATTCAGGAGACACAGCAAAGATTCTTGCCGAGGAATAGACGCATGGTAAAGGGAGGATGAGACAGCCAGGACTGACGAGGGAAGTCAGGGATTGCATACAAGCAAAAGAGCAAGCATAAAATATGGTGAGGGGCAGTGGGAAACCAGAGAATTGGAAAACGTATAAAGACTAACAGAGGGCAAATAAAAGGGACAGAGAAGATTAGATATGGGAGTAAGCTAACCAGTAATAGAAAGGAGACTGTAAGAGGTTCTTTAGATATATAAAGTGCAAAAGAGACGCAAAAGTGAATGTGGACCACTGGAAAATGGTGCTGGAGAGACGGTAGTGGAAAACAAAGAAAAGAATGAGGAACTTTGCATCAATGTTCATGGTGGAAGACACGAGTAATTTCCCAACAACTGAAGAAAGTTGAGAGGACAGAGCTGAGTATGGTGGGCATCACCAAGAAGAACATGCTAGAAAACTGAATGGCCTGAATTTGGATAAATCACCTGAACCATATGGACGACACCCCAGTATTGTAAGGGAGATAGCTGAAGAGGTAGTGCAAGTGAAAGTGGTAATCTTTCAGGAATTACTAAAATCAAGAAAGGCTGGATAATTGCTAACGTGACACTCCATTTAATAAATGAATTAGGCAGAAGATGGAAAATTACAGACTAACCTAAAATTACAGACTAATCATTAGCCTAACCTTGGTTGTGGGTAACATCCTGGAATCCATCGTGAAGGATGGGATTTCTGAATACTTGCAAGTATTTAGTAAAATAGTGCAAAGTCAGCATTGTTTCATCAATGGGGGGTCATGCCTGACAAATCTGCTGGAATACTTTGAGGGAGTAACGAGCAGATTTGCCCAAGGAGAACTAGTAGATTTTATCCACCTGCTTCTCTAAATTCTTTTGATAAGATGTCATGCAGGAGGCTATTGAGAAAGCTTAGGGCCCCTGGTGTTACAGGCAAGGTGCTAGCTTGGATAGATGCATGGCTGTCTGACGGAAAGTACAGAGTGGGGATAAAAGTGTCCTTCTCAGGATGGCTAGCAGTGACAAGTGGTATTCCTCAAGACTCAGTGTTGGGACCATAAAGTTCGCTTTGTGTATTAATGGTCTACATGAAGGAACAGATGGCATTCTGGCTAAGTTTTCAAACAGTGCGAACATGGAATAGAGGGATAGGTAGCATCGAAGAGGTGGTTCAGCTGCAGGAGGATGCAGTAGCACTCTCTATCACGCCTCTGATGCTCGCCTTCTAGACCACCAACCTCAGGATACAACGCATCATCCTCCGCCATTTCTACCACCAACAGTCAGACCACACCACCAGAGGTATACTTCCCTCCCCATCCCAATCACTATTCTGCAGGGACCATTCCCTTCACGATTCCCTCGTTAGGTTCACGTGTCCCCCTCCCCACACCCCCCCCCCCCCCCACATACACACACACACACACACACACACACCCTAACAAGCCAGCTTCCACTCCCGGCACCTTCGCTTGCCATTGCAAGAGGTATGAAACCTGTGCCAACAACTTCCTCCTCACCTCCATCCAAAGGCCCAAAAGATCCTTCCACATCAGGCAGAGAATATTCTGTGCATCCAAACACCTCATCTACTCTGTCCATTGCTCCTGGTCTCCTCTACACTGGGAACACAGTACGTCAACTTGCAGAACAGTTCAGGGAACACTCCCCGTCACACACCCAACAACCCCACTTCCCTGTGGTTGAATACTTCTCCTCCCCCTATCAGTCCTCCAAGGACATGCAAGTTTTTGGCCTCCTCCACTGCCACATTTTAGCCACCAGATGTCTGAGGAAGAGCGCATTGTCTTCCAACTTGGCACATTCAACCACACGGTATCCAGCACAATGTCACCAGTGTCCTCATCTCTCCTCCCTCCACCTTATCCTAGATCTAACCCTCCAACTGAACACCGCCTGTTGAACTGTCCTATCTTCCTTCCCATCTATCCACTCCACCTTTCACTCTCACCACTCAAATTCATTTAGCCATCGCCTTTCCAGCTACCTTCCTCAGCCCCTCCCATTCATCTCTTAACCGTTTTTCCACCCACCCACTTCATTCCTGATTAAGGCTTTATGACTGAATCATCGACTATCCTGTTCCTCAGAGTCTGCCTGACTGGCTGTGCTTTTCTAGCACCACACTTTTTGACTCTGTTCTCCAACATCCTCACTTTCTCCTGCTGAAGGATTTGCACAGGTTAGGAGAGTGAGCAAAGAAGTGGCAGGTGGAGTATAACGTGGGCAAGTGTGAGGTCATGCGGTTTGCCAGGAAAAATAAAGGCATGGACTTTTTTTCTAAATAGCGAGCAAGTTCAGAAGACAGGGGCGGGCTGGGGGGGGGGTGGATGTGTGTGTGTGTGAGTGTGGGGGTGGGGGGTGGGGGGGTTCTAGTCCATGGATCTTGAAAGGTAAACTTTCCAGTTGTCAGCAGTTGGGAAAGCAAATAAAATGATTCCATTTATTTCAAGAGAGCTTGAATATAAATGCAGGGATGTGCTTCTGAGGCTCTATAAGATTTTTGTCTGGCTACATTTAGATTATTGTGCACAGTTTTGGGTTCCATGTCTCAGGAAGGATGTACTGGCCCTGGAGCATTTTCCGATGAGATTCACGAAAGTGATCCCAGGAATGAAAAGCTTAACATATGAAGAAGATCTGAGGGCTCTGGGTCTATATTTGATTGAGTTCAGAAGGATGTTAGGAGGTCTAATTGAAACTTACAGAATATTGAATGACTTGGACAGGGTGGACTTTGGGAAGATATTTCTAATGGTAGGGGAGACAAGGACCCGAAGGGACAGAGTAAAGAGAAGACCTTTTCAAACACAGATAAAGACGAACTTCTTCAGCCAGAGAGTGGTGAATCTCGGGAATTCACTACTACAGAAGGTTGTCGAGGCCAGGTAATTGAGTATATTTAAGAGTAAGACAGATAGGTTCTTGATTGTAAACGGGATGAAGGGTTACAGATAGAAAGCGGAAGAATGGGGTTGAGAAGCTTAACAGCCATCATTTAATGGTGCAGCAGACTCAATGGGCTGAAAGGCCAAATTTCTGCTCCAATGTCTTCTGATCGTATGGTTACTATTGGCTCTCCTATTCCTCATTGGAGATGTATCTTGGAATTTGGTGTTCTTGTGATTTATAACGAGCAACATCCCAATAAATGACTAGGAAATATCATGTTCCCTCCCTCCAGTCTCTGCAGCCACGTCCCCAATATCATAATCACACTAAATTGAAAAGCAGTGCATGGTACTTAATGACAGTTGATTGACATCGACAACATGACCTTCACCTGCCCTCTCTGATCCTCGACTAACCATATGAATTGTGTGTCACGTCATATTGTCTGTTAACTTATCCATGTCATTTGCCTGTTATAACTCATGTTGTTGTAGGCACATTTGCCTGTCAGATTATGGACTACAAAAGTTCTCTCCATATTTTACTGACATTATAATCAGTGATCAGTAATTACAGACTGTATGTTTCCATTTATAAAAGGAGAAACTTGTTTATGTTCTGACAATCCTTTGACATTACTCCCATATCTAACGCAGATTGAATGATTACACGCAATCAATCTACCATCTCCAATATTCCTTCCCTCAGCCACCGCCACATATCCCAAGCTAAATGAGTAAATTTTAAACATTCTTTTGAATTTTAATAAAATCAATATTGAACACAAAAGGCTGAAATGGAGCTATTTGTTCAGTGATTGTGATTAATGTCCATCTCCGTGGATCCTAATTACCGCAGTAGAGAGTTTCCATCGTTGAAATATAAATGGGTTCTATTCAATGTGTTATCCCATTGTTTGAGTAGGAACATCACTGACAGCACTAACAGGGACCAGCAGCTCGAGCGAGAGGGGGAGGAGAAATCAGAATCTGAGAACATTAGACGGGAACGTTACAATAATTGTTCATAATCTGAGGACATGTATTGGAATGTTCCAACAATGGATCAGAATCTGAGAACATTAGACTGGAATGTTCCAACAATGGATCAGAATCTGAGAACATTAGACTGGAATGTTCCAACAATGGATCAGAATCTAAGAGCATTAGACTGGAATGTTCCAACAATGGTTCAGAATCTGAGAGCATTAGACTGGAATGTTCCAATAATGGATCAGAATCTAAGAGCATTAGACTGAAATGTTACAATAATGGATCAGAATCTGAGAGTATTAGACTGGAATGTTCCAACAATGGATCCGAATCTGAGAACATTGGACTGGAATGTTCCAACAATGGACAGGAGTTTGTCTTTGGGTCTTTACTGGCTTTCTCAGCCTTGGATATCATTAGCATATCGGATCCAGTATATCCTTTGGATTATTCAAGGTGGTTACTATCCCATCCTCACGATAGTTGGTGTTCCTGGTAAGTCATTACATTTGTCGACTAAACCGGGTTGAACTGAATTTCTGTTCATGTTATGTACATTTTGGAAAGTGCAAGTGCCAAACAAAAATTCATTTCCTTATATATTATAACTATCAAACTTCGATTTATAAATTACTCACTGATATGCGAGAAGGAACCAGACTCTTCTCAAACTCCATAATCCATTTTGTCCTTCACAGATTTACATTTCCATGTCCTCTACACTCACCAATCCTGTCCAATACCACCATCATCATGATATCCCAGTCTCGTCCTCAGTCTCAGTGCAATATCTGAATAAACCATTTATGCCTTTTTTTCAATCTGGATGCAACAGTTTCAAGTTCCTTCTAACCACATGTCCGTCACTGAATAATTGTTGTTGAGAATGTTTAACTTGTTCTCTGCACGTAAGGGAAGACAGTCTATGGTGGTCAAGCCATTGACTCATAATCTAGAACCACAGAATAATGTCTGTTATACCAACAATCCAATGGTTTGGGCGTACAAGACAGTTGAAAATTGAACAGTTGAGAGGAGAACTGCCAAGCTACCAGCATGCAAAGACTGCCTGAAAAATAGCTCTCTTAAAGGTACTTTTATTGATTAGTAACTGGTGAAGCAGAATCCCCAAGAAGAAACGAAGACAGGAAAATGGAGAACAACCGAAAGCTTCCTGGTTTTGAGATTAGAAATTTTGTTTTGTAAATCTTAATTAGCAGTCTTATCGGACTAGTATTGTGGAGGGGGATGGTCAAACACAGGTTATAGGAAGGAGTTGTAAATAGTCGTTCTTTTATTATTCTCTGTTATACTTTAAGGAATATAGTTGTTAAGTTTTACTCTAGAATTTGGACTCGAGAGTTATCATATATTACTGCATGGGATAAATCTTTTCTCTGTTGCTGATTTTAATTAAGCAGGAGAATGTATCCTGTGTTGTCACACTACAAACCACCAGCAATGTGTTTTACTCTTTACTGTTCTGTGGAACAACTGAACAAGCCACTCAGTTCAAGATTGGCATAACGTGCTGCCCTGACCAGGGCTGCATAAATCCTGTGAGAGAAGAACAAAAGTAAAGATAGCTCCCTCTGCCTGTTTCTCGTATTCCTACAGCTCATTTCTATTCAGGTAAGTGATCATCCCCTAATTTAGGTGTATTCAATCTCATTGTAGTTCTCCCCGAGAGTGATGCACATCTCCATACGCATCTCTGCTGCTAGCTTTATTGATGCTGACGTACAGGGACTTGTAAATTCCATATTAGACGTAGTGCATAGAGAAGGTATGGCTTTTTGTGGCACAGGAAAGTCATGGTGATGTCTAAGTGAGAGAAAAGGATTATTGCGATCATCCCTGAGAGTGTGTTGAGGCAGTATTTGGCGTACTGTGGATAGACTTCCTCTCAAGTTTCACGAGACTAATCCCTGGATGATGGCACCATGAGCAGTGAGAGAATAAGAGGTGATTACATTGAACCTTAAGGGGGATGGACAATCACTCATTATGTCCTAAACAGGCACTGATACGGAGATAAATTCGATTTCTTTTCATTCAGGTTACATGATTCTCGATAGTTTAAGAGCCTCTGAGAACGTTCCACCCAACTGCACCCACTCCCTTTTTCGATTGAGACAGAGCGAGAGAGACAGAGAGATAGAGAGAGGGGTTCAGGCTTTTGAATAAACTCTCCCAAAATTAATACAGTTCAATTGGTGTGCGATCCTGCAATGAACGTCGTGTTATTCATAATCCCGACAGCAGCCACAATACCTTTATTATAAAAGGGTTAACTCTTCCCAACAACTTCTGACCTTCATGGAGAACATGGGTGTGTCTTCTCGGAGTTGGAAGATGCCTCCTTGAGACTTGACACAAAACATTTGTCTTCGCTCCTCACTGCTAGCAAATCGTGTTAAAATAGCACACGTTCTATAAACAATGGAGCCATGATTAGCACCATAGAGCCTTATATCAGTCCATTCTCAATTTCATTGGTTTGTCATATTGGACTATCAATGACACTCTCCTGTTCCTATATAACTGTCTCCTGGGGCTGAATAGCCTCCTCCAGGTCTCATGGAACAGGTTTAAGGGTCTGACTGGGCTCTGCCTGTTCCTGTTTAACAGCTCGATGTAATGACCAGACCCCTTGTCTTCCTGTGGAACAGGCAGGAGGATTGAATGGACTGTCCCTCTTCTTGTTTAGTAGTTTCCACGGGCGGAATGGTTTCCATATATCAGTGTGTAACCATTTTGAGATGCTGAATGAGCTCCTCTTTTAACTGTGGAAATGTGCAGTGTCTAGCAGCGCTGTTACATGAACGTTATCGACATTTTAACAGCATAAACCGGAATGCTGTCTGGGACTTGCTGCACATGGACACAGAATGGTTCAAGAGCTGATGGTGGACGCAATGTTCTGAACATTGTGTGATTTTCAGTCATCATCCCCACTTCAGATCTTATGATGGGAAAAGACATTGATGGAGCAGCTGAAGATGTTTGTGCTGAGGGGGTTAACCTGAGGATCTCCTGCAGAGATGTCCCGGAACTGAGAGGACTGTTTACCAATGACCACAAGCATCTTTCTTTGTGCTATGAAAGACCCAAGCAAGTGGGAAGTTACACCTGATTCCCATTCAGCTCAAGTAAGTCGATGGTCGCGATGCCATCCTCAGTCTAATACTGCCTTGATATCAAAGCCATTCACTCTTTCCTGAGCCCCTGTGTTCACAGCTTGTTCATCTCAATAGGTGACGGTGTATATGTAGGAAGTGTTTTCCTCTCACAGAGGGTAAGCACTGTCAGGAATTATCTGGGCTAGAGAGTTATTAGATTAGATTACTTACAGTGTGGAAACAGGCCCTTCGGCCCAACAAGTCCACACCGACCCGCCAAAGCGCAACCCACCCATACCCCTACATTTACCCATTTAACCTAAAAAAACTCAGTCGCCTGGGTCGGGAATGGAACGCGGGATTCTTGCGCTGTGAGGCAGCAGTGCTAACCACTGTGTCACCGTGCCGCTACATCACTGAACGTATTCAAGGAGATACATGGATTTTGACCTGTCAGAGAGCTAAGGGGTGTGACGAATTCGGCATTAAAGAGGAGTAAATGTCAACACTCGATCAGCCATGATTGTAAACAATGGCTTGATCGTCGAATTACCGATCTTGTTCCTTATGTCCTCATATTATATAATTACAAAGATAATGCTTGTAATTTTCCTGAACGTTCTGTTATTGAATGTTGCGATTAGCGAGAGTAACGTATTTTGTGAGTCATTTCTGGGTGAGGTATGTGGGCTGTATTCACAGGGAATCTGGGTCTATATTATGACCAACAAATGAAGCACAAGTTGCAGAGAGGAGACACTCTGTTAAGAGAACATAGACGTATTTCGAACCCAGCCTCGATTTACCAATAACATTTTCCAAGCCACACCAAACCATGTGTGACAGTCTGGAGGGAATGAATGATATCCTGTGTTACTGTGGACCAGGTATTTGGAAGAAGTGGCCTCCATCTGCTCCTTGCAGGAACGGTGTGGGGTTGAATGGAACATAGGAACATAGGACTGAACAGCAGGAGTGGGCCATTAGACACTTTGTCACTCTTCCACCGCGCACAAAGATCATGGGGGATGTGATTGTGGTCACTGCAGCACTTTCTGAATGTATACCATTTTCCTAAATTCACTTGTCTGTCAAATATCACCAAATACAACTTTGAATAAATGTAAACATCCAGGCACCACACATTTCTGGGGTAGGGAATTTTCACTTGAACAGCCCTTTGAGAATTTGTCATTTGTGTTCCAGACAAAGTTGGGGGTCACTGTTTCCTTTTTCAGTCCCACTCCTCCACTGGTTACACCAATCTTAAATGCAACCAGTTTAGTGATGTGGCCAATGATATAGGTCTCAGAGGAGGTTATTTTCAAGAAAAATATGAGACACAGAAAGTTGAACTCATAACAAATGGTAAAATGATAGAGTGTGCCAACCGTTATTGTGCCTTTGAAGTTATTCTGCTCACACAAATACTGATAGTGGGATTTCTTTCTGGAACAGTTGGATTTGGCTGATTTCCCTTTGTTTCAGATAGTGGAGAGATTCCAATGAGTTCTCACCAGGAATCCTTCACAAGTGGTAATGGTAACTCAGGGATTTTCTGGTCTGACACTTTGCTATCGGGCGGAACAAAGTAGGAGAGAGAGATCAATAGGCTGCTGCTTCTCAGGCAGGGAACATATTTCTTCCTCTCTTTGTTGGAACATACAATAATGTCAACTGAACACCAAACTGGGCCATGTGTGCTCTCCTTGAACATTCTCTGGAAAACTTGATTATGGATCATATGCAAATGCGTCATTCCTTTCAATCGCAAAAATTGTCCCCACTTTTTAATTTGATGACATGCTTACATGTACCTGTGTAAGTTGTAAATATTGGTAGGTGTCTTCATAGTATGTGTGCTAATATCAATGCAACTTTTTCTTAAAATTTATTTTCTAGCTTTAGTCTCCCTGACAGGAGATAATATACATCCATTTGATACACTTTTCACAAAGTCATGGATGGTTCAATACTATTTCTCAGCTGAGATTGAAACTTATAATCCCCCATAACAAAAGGCCGGCATTCCAGGAATGAGTAAAGGGAAACCTCTTTGAAAATCTTCGAAAATAATTATATCCTTTCATTTTAGTTTAGGGGATCAAACCTGCACACAGTGTATCAGGTGTGGTCTCAGCAATGCCCTGTACAGATGCAGTTAAACATTCCTGCGATTAAACCTGATACCTTTTGCCAAAAACAGCATCATTCCACTTACCTTCCAAATCACTTGCTGCATCTGCAGACTGACTTCATATGATTCATGTCCCAAGAACATGGAAACCTCCTGTATCACAGAGTTCTGCAATCTCTCGCCATTTAAATTGTTCACCATTGTTTTATCCTTCATGCCAAAATAGACAACTTACCTTATGTTATTTCTGCTAAAGGTTTGCTCACTAACCTTCCCTGTCTAATTCACGATGCAGGAGAAAGTGAGGTCTGCAGATGCTGGAGATCAGAGCTGAAAATGTGTTGCTGGAGAAGCGCAGCAGGTCAGGCAGCATCCAGGGAACAAGAGAATCGACGTTTCGGGCATAATCCCTTCTTCAGGAAAGCCCTGAAGAAGGGCTTATGCCCGAAACCTCGATTATCCTGTTCCCTGGATGCTGCCTGACCTGCTGCGCTTCTCCAGCAACACATTTTCAGCTCTATATCACAATGCAGACTCACTACCTCCCCACATGGAATGGGAGAAAGGGAGGGAGGGCGAGTGGGAATGGGTGACCCAGCTGTTAGTGTTGCTGTAGGTGGAGATGTTGTGAGGTGTGTGGAATGAGTCAGTCGACAGTATAGAATCCATATAGTATTGTTAGTGTGGGAAGTATTGCGTAGGTGACAGAGAAATTGAGGAAGAAAGTTACTGAATTAAATAGTGAGACTGGTAGTGCCTGAGTCTTATTTGGAGATAGAGTGTTTCTTCACTGCCCTGTCTACCTCTGAATCAACTTTCAGAGAACCATGCACCTGAATTCCAATGTCTCTCTGTTCCACTACACTCCTTAGGAACCAACCATTCACCATGAAACTCGAAACTTGATTTGAGTTTCTAAAATGCTTCCTCCACCTTATGTAAGCTGCCAATTAAGTATTTCCCCTTGTTATTGTGCCTTTCACTCTCCAAGGCTATGCTAAATGTGAGGCAGTTGTGATCACTCTCACCAAAGTGCTCTCCCACCGCGAGATGCAACAGCTGTTCTAGCTTGTTGCCAAGCACGAAATCCAAAATGGCATCTCCCCTCGTCGGTCTATCGACATACTGAGTAAGGCAACCCTCCTGAACACAGCTGACAAAAGTGGCTCCTTCCATCCCATCTACACTAGGAGGTTCCAGTCAATATTGGGAAAGTCGAAATCACCCATAACAACAACCCTGCTACTTCTGCATTTTTTCCAGAATCTGCCCGTCTCTGAGATTTTCAATCTCTCTACTGCTATTAGGTGATCTGTCGAAAACCACCAATGTGGTGGCTGTTTCCTTGCTATTCATAACTACCACTCATACTGACTCAGTAGATAAACATTCCTCAACAATCTTCTTTTCTGAAGCTGTGATGCACTCTCGAGCTTTCAGTCTTGCTCATCATGTTAGGCACAATTATAAGATGGCTGTGAGAGGCTGCTATTGCGGCCTCATCGACAGCATGGTTACCAATGTCGACGGGGATTGGCCAGTGGTATGCGAGTACCTGAAGAGGTCAAAAACCCTATTTTTTTCCAGAATTGACCAAAAACATTCACAACTCTGAAAGCTTATCGGGAGTCAGTGTACATGTTAAGACGAAGCCCTGTCCAAAGACGCAGGCACTGATCAGGTCAAAAAGTTCAGCTTGTTGAGCAGAAAAGGAAATCTGAAAAGAAGCTGAATCCAGGATGAAGCTACCACCATCAATTATTGTGTTGCATGAGAATTGAGTGCCTGTATGATCAGTTGCATATTGATACCACTGTCTGCGATAGAGGCATGGGGGAAGATCTGGACGAATTTGGATGTCCTCATTGATGAGGAGTATTCAGTCCTGATCGGGAGTTGATAAGGGTAATGCGGGATGTGCAAGGAAATTGGCAGGATTAATGGTGATCAGCCGGAGATTGTTGAAGAGGTAAATCTCACAACGGTTTTGGCGAGCCCCAGTCAAATGTTGAGTTTGCAATTATCCCAACTGGACGATCACCACATGAGAACGGTAGACGACAACATCCTGCTGAAATGTAAGTGTTTCTGTGGACTGTAATCTAAGATAAATAGTGGTAAGGATCTGAGTACGACGGGGATATCCTAAGGCAACAGAGTCAAGTTTAGTAGAGAAATAGGCAACCGGGCAGTGCTGCTCTCCATGTAGTTGAGTGAGAATTGAGGACGCACAGACATCCAGAATCGTGCAGTAAAGTTGGAAAGGTCTGTCATTGAGGGGTCTTCCCAAAGCTGAAGCTTGTGACAAGGCTTGTTTGTCGAAGGCTTGCTATGCCTCTGAGGAGAGCTCGAAGGTACCTTCACAGGAAATAAAGGGGGTCAATATCTGAACGAGGATGGCAGCGTTAGGGATCCATTGTCGGCAGAATTTGAATTTGACCATACCCAGCCACGGACGAACCTGTTTCACCGTTGTTGGGACGGGGAAGTTGATGATAGGAGTAATACGGATCTGCTCAAGGGAGCGTGAATCAGTTGGCAGCATGAAACCTCAAAACTATACCTGATGTTGTACAATTGAGACTTTTTCGGGAGAAGCAACATAGCCCGGACGTTTCAGATACATGAGGAGGAGGACAACATCGGAGTGACCAGATTCTTCATCTAGACTGACAACAAGGAGGTCATCTCCATACTCGATCAGTGCAGACCCACCTCTGACGGTGAGAGACCGCAATTGTTTCTGTAAGGCCTGAGAGAAAAGGTTCGGAGAATGTATGAAGCCCTGAGGTAATCGAGTCCACATCAACTGCTAGCCAATAAAAGTAAAGACAAATAGGTACTGACTGTCTTCATGAAGAAGCAGAGAGAGAAAAAAAACAAACATGTTGCAGGTCGACAACAATGAAACATTTAGAGTCTGATGGTAACAAGACCAGAATATGAGCTGGATTTGGGACCATTGCATGATTAGGCAGTACAATAGCATTGATAGCTTTATAATCTTGAACCAGTTGATACTGGTCTGGTGTGCCAAATTTTTGGACAACTCCCTAGAGTCCCCGACTCCTTTTTTTTTCGTTTGATAATGTATTCTTATTAGGACCTTTTCAGGCCACACTTGGATGATAGAGAGTGAGGGGTCGAGTCAACCACGTTTGAATGTGAGGAAAACCAAATGGAGAAAATACCCACATCTGGCCCGGCCAATTTCTCTACACTCAATCGTGGAGGTCTGAAGGCTCTTACACTATTGTCTGCAATCTGTCCATACCGAATCTGAGTCACGACACCAGATGATGATCTGGACTCCTGGCAAAGTCTCTCGCTTCGGCGATCGGTCAATAAACACTCGTAATTGATCTCGCTGTTAAGAATGTATTCTTTATTTTTCACACGGCCAGTATAGAGCGTGCAAAAACACAGAGGTTATACACTTCCGTGTTCCTTGGTGTAACTGTGCACAAAGCTGAAAACAACGACTTCTTAAAATACTATTTTTAAGGAAGGATACAGGCCATGATCGAATAGTACATTCAGATAATTGCCAATCAATACTTGATATTGCTTATTGTGATAGTTCCATGGTCCAATGATATTTCCTTGGAAGCAACTTTATGTTTCAACACTCAGGCCACTCTTGTATCACTAACTGAGCCATTGCACTTGCACCCAAAGGCCGGCTTAACCTGCCTCATCTTGCTGAGTTATTTCTATGCTTTAAGTGGCTCATTGTCTGCTAATCACTACTGAATCAGACTGTGGTTAGTCACTTATATTGAATTAGCACTCAGTCAAATAAAAGCCATTTTCTGCAGCTTTAGCAGAGTTGTCAGTTTGCAGCCTAGAATCCATTTTGTCATGTTATTTGCACCAAGAAGCCATCTTGTTGCCATCTAGGTTATGAATAGCATCTGTTAAATGGTCACCCCTGACTACAAATGGTCATGTCAGCCTGTATTTAGGTATCAGATCATCATCTGTCCCTCTGCAACAGGCTCAAGATGTTGAATGGCCTCCTACTAACCCTCTGTAATAGGCCCGAGACATTAAATGACACAGCAACCCGTGGATTATGAACGGCTGGTAAACAGTATCAAATGAAGGTCTTTCCCTTTTCAGTTACATAAACTCAAACAACACAATGTACTCCAGGTACCCTCTCAGTAACACCTCATACAGCTTCAGTAACACTTTTCTCTGGTTTGAATAGTTCCCTTTGCAAAACTTTCCAAAATTCCATCTTTCCACTTCTTCATGTGGGAATAAGCTAGTGTGGGCTGAATGGCCTCCTCCTATCCATCTGTAACAGGCACATTGGGAGAGAATTGCGTCCCCCATTCCTGAGTATCTGTCCAAATGCTTTGCCTCAAAGTTATGAAAGGATGTCATAACTGGGCACTTTCACCCAGGAGTAGCCACACACAACGTCATTTGGCAATAAATATCGTACCTTTGTTTAAGGTATCTAGAAATTTCCCCACCAGTCATTTTTTGTAGCTGTTTTGTTATCTTATGCCTGTCTTTTTTTATAAACAGGGTGGGGGATGTGCAACCCTGCAGTGTTCCAGCAATACGCCCACAAGCAAGGAAAAGCGATTAAATAGATTGACAGATTTATGATCCATCCGTCAGTAACGCTCGTGCTTTCCATCCAGACTGAGTAAATGCTCACATTTATTGTGATATGAAAAGGGATGTAACGAAGGGGTTAACTGAGCCTGTCTTTTCAGTGACTGTGATTAATTCCGATCTCCATGGATTCTAATTATCCCAGTGGCGAGTTCCCATCTTTTAATGATAAATGAGCTCCGTTCAATGTGTTATTCCATTGTATGGGTGGGAGCATCACCGACTCTACTAACAGAGATCAGCACCTTCAAAGATATGGGGAGGAGAGATCAGTATCTGAGAACATTAGACTGGAATGTTCCAACAATGTATCAGAGTTTATCCAATGGTTTTTATGTCCTTTCTACATATTATGATCGGTTGCCATTATCATTGCCGATCTATTTTGCTCTTTGCATTATTCAATACTTTTATTATCCTCTCCTGTCTATCGTTGGTCTCCCTGGTAAGTCGCACTCTTCAGCTATTTTTCCTATGAACCAGTTATGACTGCATTACTGTTCTTACATAGAGTCTTCACTTCTTGCCACCATTATTGATCCTATTGAGACTCTGAATCCAGATATTCACTCTGCAGAATACTACAAACTGCATCAGGGAACTTGTTCAATTACTGTCTTCCTCCTTCCTTCTGGCAGTGTTACTCATGGGTCTCCATGTTAACCAACTGAGTTTCAGCAGTGACCCATTGCCACACTGCCCTTGCTATTTACATGTTGGGAGCATGGGCGTCACTGCCCTCTGTTACGGTGACAAACTACGTTTCCTTCATCTGATTCCATACCATCCCAGTCCAAGAGCTTTTAAGAATATATTTGTGGGACTTAGGCATCGCTAGCTGGCCAGCATTGATAGCCCATCCGATTTGCCTTTGGGAAGGTGGTGGTGAGCTGCCTTCTTCAATCGCTGCAGTCCACTTGCTGTGGGTTGACCCACAATGCCGATAGGGAGGGAATTTCAGGATCTTGACCCAACCACTGTGAAGGAACGGTGTAGTGACAGAACACAGGAGGAGAGCAAATGTCCTCTTGTTCAAGAAGGGGAGTAGGTGCAACCCTGGCAATTATAGACCAGTGAGCCTTACTTCAGTTTTGGGTAGAGTATGGGCAAGGTTACCAGAGATAGAATTTATCAAAGTCTTGAGAGGAATAAGTTGATTAGTGATAGTCAACACGGTTTGTGAACTGTACGACGTGCCTCACAAACCTTATTGAGTTCATTGAGAAGGTGACCAAACAGATGGATGATGGTAAAGCGGCTGATGTGGTGGATATGTATTTCAGTAAAGTGTTTGATAAGGTACCCCACGGGAGGCTATTGCATAAAATGCAGAGGCATAGCATTGAGGGCGTTTTGGCGGTATGGATCAGAATTTGACCAGTTAAAAGCAGACAGAGAGTGGAGGTTGATGGGAAATGTTCATCCTGGAGTTTAGTTGATAATGGTGAACCGCAAGGATCTGATTTGGGGCCACTGCTGCTTGTCATATTTATAAAAGACCTAGATGAGGGCGTAGAAGGATGGCGTAGTAAATTGCCAGAATACACTAAGGCTTTGGAGTAGTGGATAATGCCGAAAGATGTTGGAGGTTACACAGGGACATAGATACAATGCGCAGCTGGGCATAGAGTTTGCAAATGGGGTCAAATGTGTAAAATTGTGAGGTGATACACTTCAGAAGGAGCAACAGGAATAAAAAATACTGAACTAATGGGAAGATTCATGGTCATGGAGTACGACCAGAGAGATCGCGGTGTTTATGTGCATAGATCCATGTAAGCTGACTGTCCGGTCGATAGGGTCGTTAAGAAGGTATAGGTGGGGGATTCAAGATGGTGGCCAGTCCGTACGCTTGCCTTGCTGAGCTCTGCACCAGAACCCAGAAAAAATGAGGCACTCACTCTCCCTTTATTACTTATTGTGGTCGATAATTGCTGTGTATGAGTTTAAAATTGTTAGAGAAATGTGTAAAGGGAAGGGACTGCGAGGTGTGCAACAAGCAGGACCCTCTCCTGCAGGAAGGGACACGTCTGTGCCTGAATCATCGACCTCTGAGAGCCGGCCCGGGGACTCAGCTGTGGAGCATAACCTGGCCTTGGAGTTTGTGAAACTGAGAGAAGATCGATTCAGCGATGGAGGAGACCCAGGCCAGGCTTGAACCGATCACGGTCTTGCTGCAGAAGCATAGCCAGGAGATCCAGTGTCACAGGCAGCACGTCACGGAGGTGGAGCAACGGACTGCAGCCTCTAAAACCGCGGGAGAATCCTTGGTGAGTCAGGTCCAGGCCCTGGAACAGCAGGTACGGGCTTTCGAAGAGCAGATCGATGATCTCGAAAATCAAGGCAGTCGAAACAACATCTGCCTGGTCGGGCTGCAGGAACAGGAAGAGGGATTCCAGCTGGTCAGCTTCTTGGAGCAATGGCTCCCGCAGTTATTGAAGCTGGGAGTCGGGTCCGGCCGTGTTTGGGTGAGTGGGCCCACCAGTCGCAGTGCACAGGCCAGAAACGGACCAGCGCCCCCACCGGTCCTAGTGCTACACCAGCAGTTACGGAGATCAGCAAACAGTGCTGGAAGCTTCTTGAGCAATGCAGAAGGTGCCACAGGCTTTGATATACAAAGGATCGCGAATTCTGCTTTTCCAAGACTTTTCTGCGATCGTGATTCGCAAAAGGAAGGATGAGTTTAAAAGGCGGCTGAGGGACTTGAGTATCGAGTACTCTGTAAGTTATCCGTCAATATTACATTTCAGCCATGGAGGATCCGTGGTTAATTTTCACTCACCATAAAAGGCAAAGGACTTTCTGGACACCTTATAATAGACGGGCTGGCTGAAACAATATGGACAATAACGTTTACTTTATTTTTTCTCCGTGGTTTACCTGTTCGTCCTTTATATATATATATATATATATATATATATATATATATATATATATATGGCGGTCCTACTTTTGTTCTTTTTTCTCTCTCTTCTCCCTTCTCTCTCTCCTCCCGTTACCCTTTGTTTTTTTTTTTTATCATTTCCGATTCATTTCTCATTGTGGTTGGAGAAGCCGGGGGTGGGTGCTTTTTTTACCAGAAGTCCCGAGGGTTAAAGCATGGATAGGACAGGTTGATTTTCTTACTATAAGGTGCTGTGTGGGTTTGGGGTCAAGCATCAGCTGGAAGGAGCCATGAAGGGGTTCGTGGGTAGTATGAGCGCCCCCTGTGGACAATGAGGAAACGTCTCCTTTCATTTGTGTGAGTTGTTGGTCTGTTGTGGACGGAGATGTTAGAAGTTTTGAGTCTGGTAGTTTTAGAAATTGCATTTTTAAATTTAAACAAACTATTTGCTGTTTTCCCTCGGCACGCTATCAGTGGGCTGCGTCCTCCCAAATGGTCATGTACAATTTCAGACGGGTATGGCTAACCGTTCAGTTAAATGGTGCACCTGGAATGTTAAGGGGAGTCATTCACTAAATAAGAGTAAAAAGATGCTTTCAAGCCTGAGGCAAAAAGAGGATTGATGCCGCCTTGCTGCAAGAAACGCATCTAACCAGTAAGGAGCACTTCAAGTTACTGCAGACAGTAAAAAGAACAAAGAAAATTTACAGATCAGAAACAGGCCTTTCGGCCCTCCAAGCTTGAGCTGATAAATGTACTGTCTTGACCTGTCAGTCAATTCCTAAGCATCTGTTTCCCTCTGTCCCAAACTTACTCATGCATCTGTCCAGACGCATCTTAAATGAATCTACCATGCCTGCCTCTACCACCTCTGCTGGCTACGTGTTCCAAACGCCCACTACCTTCTGTGTGAAGCACTTGCCACGTGTTCCCCCTTAAACTTTCCACCTCTCACCTTGAAAGCGTGACCTCTCCTCTCGTTATTGAATCCTTCACCCTGGGAAAAAGTTGTCTCTATCCACCCTGTCTATACCCTTCATGATTTTATAAACCTCAATCACTTCCCCCCTCAATCTCCTTATTTCTAATGAAAATAAAACCTAACCGACTCAACCTTTCTTCATAGCCAGCTCCTTCCATACCGGGCAACATCCTTGTAAACATTCTCTGCACCCTCTCCAAAGTGTTCACATCCTTTTGGTAATGTAGCGACCAGGACTGTACACAGTATTCTAAATGCGGCCGAACCAATTTCGTGTACAAAGTTAATATGACTTGTCAGCTCTTATAATCAATATCCCATCCAATGAAGGCAAACATGCCATATGCCTTCTTGACAACTCTATCCACCTGTGCAGCAACCTTCAGGGTACAATGGACCCATACTCCCAGATCTCAATGCCCATCAACTTTTCCCAAGGCTCTTCCATTCAATGTATAATTTGCTCGAGAATTAATCTTGCCTAAATGCATCACCACACATTTGTCTGGATTGAAATCCATCTGCCACGTTTCTGCCCAACTCTCCAGTCTATCTATATCCTGCTATATTCTCTGACAGTCCCTTATGCTTTCTGTGTCATCCGCAAACTTGCTGATCATACCAACAGTGCCCTCTTCCAGATCATTTATGTATATTAGAAACAACAGTGCCCCCAACACTGACCCCTGTGGAACACCACTGGTCACCTTCCTTCATTTCGAATAAATCCCTTCAACCACTACTCTCTGTCTCCTGCTGCTCAACCAGTTCTTTATTCACCTAGCTAGAACACCCTGCACACCGTACTTCATTTTCTCCATTAGCCTACCATGGGGAATCTTATCAAACGCCTTAATAAAGTCTATGTATACGACATCAACAGCCCTTCCTTCATCTATCAAATTGGTCACTTCCTCAAAGAACTCTATTAAGTTGGTAAGGCACGATCTCTCCCACACAAAACCATGTTGACTATCACTGATAAGTCCATTATTTTCTAAATATAAATAGATCCTATCCCTCAGTACCTTCTGCAGCAACTTCCCCAACACCTTCAGGCTCACTGGTTTGTGGTTACCCGGAATATCCCTACTACCCTTCTTGTACAGGGGGACAACATAAGCGACCCCCTAGTCCGCCGGCACGAAACCTGTATTTAAGGATGCCACAAAGATATCTGTCAGGGTCCCAGCTATTTCCTCTTTCATCTCCCTCAGCAACATGGAATAGATCCCATCCGGTCCTGTGGTTTTGTCCACCTTAATAACCTCTAGCCTACCCAACACATCTTCTCTACTTATGTCAACGTGATCCAGAGTAACCAAACTTTTATCTCTAATCTCAACATTCATCATATCCCTCTCCTCCGTGAACACTGATGCTAAGTAATCATTCAGAATCTCACCCATTCTTTCAGGTTCGAGACACAGCCTTCCTTCGTTCTCCTTTAGTGGAACAATCATTTTCCTAGTTTCCCCATGTTACTTATATAATTCTTGATTGCTAAAGCTATTTCATGACCGCTTTTAGTCCGTGTTCCCAAAGCAATCCCCCACCACAACTTCTACCATCATTTAAGATTTGTCCTACTCTTCCAATATTCTTCCAGGGCCCGTTCAGTTCTTAGCTGCCTATACCTAATGTATGCTTCTCTTTTTCTCTTAGCTAGTCGGACAATTGTTCCTAGCATCCACGGTTCACAAATCTTGCCCTTCTGATCCTTTGCTTTCAACGGGGCATGCCTATCCTGCACTATCTTTAACCTATCTTTGAAAGCCTCCCATATCTCAAATGTGGACTTCCCTTCAAATAGCTGTGTCCAATCCACATTTCCATGCTCATGCCTAATTTTGGTATAATTGGCCTTGGCCCAGTTTAGTAATCTTCCCTTAGGACCACTGTCTGCTTTATCTACGAGTATTCTAAAACTTACAGAATTGTGGTCACTGTTCCCAAAGAAATCCCCCACCACAACTTCTACCATCTGGCCTGGCTCGTTCCCCAGTACCAGGTCCAATATGGCTCCTTCCCTCGTCGGACTATTGACATATTTCTCTAGAAAACTCCCCTGGACGCTTCTTCCAAATTCTACCCCATCCAGACCTCCCATTTTAAGTGTATCACAGTCAATGTTGGGAAAATTTAAATTTCCCATCACCACTACCCTATTGCACCTACATTTTTCCATAATCTGTTAACCTATTTGTTCTTCTACCTCACGCTCACCGTTGGGAGGCCTGTAATGCAGCCCCAACAGTGTGACTGCACCCTTCTTATTTCTCAGCTCCACCCATAATGCCTCACGACCCAAATATAAATTAAGTCCCTTACCTTCCCAGCAGCCCTCGCTTCACTCCACCTTCTCTCCTCGCTGCTCGGTCTGAATGTTCAGACGTGTGTTTTTTTTCTCATCCTTTAATTCGAAAAGCAGAGGAGTGACTAACTCATCAAGACGAATCTTCGATTTCAACTGTGAGACCAAATTAAGGATGAATATGGGTGCTTTATGATTCTTAAAACTTTCATCGATGGAGGTTCGTATGGGAATTTGAATGTAGGCTGCCCCCGGTACAATCTCTCAAATTTTTAACGGATGCGCTTTCCAGGTTGATGGCCCTGGGGGCACGTCATGCAGTAATAGGGGGAGACGTTAACCTATCTATTAATCCCGAAGTGTTCAGGATGCCTTAGGGACTTGTGGCTATGACCCTGCAATCCAGGCAGCTGCTGGACCTGAATAGCGCAATGGGTTTGGTGGGTGTGTGTAGTTGTCTCCATCCTGAGGGGAGGGTCTTTACCTTTTTCTCTCAGCCAAGTAAGTGCTGTACGAGGATTGGCATTTATTTGCCCTGTTGACCTTTTTAAATTCGGTGCTGTCCTGCAGAATTGCGAAGATCGCCATTTCTGATCATGCAGCAGTGTACATGGAGGTTAAGGTCAGTGGCGATGGGACAGATTAACGGCACTGGAGCATGGTTCCTTTCTTCCTGAAGGATAGCAAGTTTATTGAGTTTTTTTGGGGTAAATTAAATTTTTTTGGGACATTTATTTGGGTCCGGCCAGTAATCTGTCAGTGCTCTGGGAGACTGCCAAGGCCTATGCGAGAGATTTGATTATTTCTTACTCGGCGACCCAGAAGCGGCAGAAAGCAGAGCAACAGCATATGCTCGAGGCTTGCCTGAAGGCAGCTGAAACAGCATCCCTTGACAGACCGTCTGTAACCAAGTTGCAGCAGATTACAGCCCTCAGGGCTACTTTGAATGCTGGGCTCACCCAGACAACAAAGAGGGAAATCTGCTTTGCAAAACAGAGATTATTTCAATATGGTGATAAACTGGGTAGATATCTAACATACCTGGCCTGAAAGAAGAATGCCCTCTAATCTATCACATCCATTAGGAAGAGTGCCGGGACTCTTACTTGCGATACCAAAAATTACTTTCAAACGTAACCAATTAATTTTAATCATGCCCAGGATACCAGAAACCTCTGGAAGCTGTACTTTGTTGTTTAACACCTGGAAACCAATCAAACTATGAGAATTTAATGTGTCATGGGGACTATATAAACCTGGTATTTTGAAAATTAGTGGGAAAATTAGACAGAAAGTTCTATCCAATATACTTTTATCATGTAAAACCTATTTACAGTAAAATAAAAAAAGAAGGTGACCCAGGGAGATCAGCAGGTGGAAGACTGAAGACAGCGGGGAAGACAGTGTGCGGTGTTGAGTTTAAGTTAATGTAAAGATTAATGAGTGTGTTAATGGAACAGCGTATTTTCAGAGTTGCAGTCAGATCGTAAGCAGTTGAGAAAAGGGTGTCTTGTACTTGTGAAGAGTTGTTGTTTAGTGTTGACTATTCAGGATCACAAAATATATTGTTGTTTTTCTTTGAATGGTGGAATTTGAGAGTTCTGTGTCACTCATGTTTTAACAGATTACGAGGCGAGGTGAGCTTTTTTTAGGCGTTTGGATTTTATGAACATAGATGTTCGACATCGATGTCCTAACAGTTTGGGGGCTTGTTATGCAGGATTTGGACAGATGTGAACAGATTAGGGGTACAAAGGGTCCCAGCGGATTCCAATACTTGGCACTTATTGTCCTAGATCTTTAAATAAAACTTAGGTCAGAAAATGTGCTTCATTTTGGTTACTTATGGATGATTAAATGAAAAGTTAAAGAAATGGGTCTTTGCATTGCTAAAGAGGTTTTGGGGTTTGAGCATCATTCCCAATTTGCCAAGAAAGTGTAGAAAGACTGAGGAAGGTGTACATTTAGAATTAGCAAAGATGTTCAAATTGGGTTTAGCCAGGGACAAAAGGGAAGCTGAAACTGCAATGGAGTTGGCCAAGCACTTTAGTGTATCGGAGAAACTGACAGTGAGTGCTGTAGAGTTACAAAAATATAGACTGCAAATGCAGTAACTGAAGTTAGAAGATTAAAAAGTGAGACAAAAAGAAAGAGAGAAGAAAGAGGAAGGGAGGTAGAAGAGAAAGAGAAAGAGAGAGGAAAGAGAGAGAGAGAATTTGAACCTGAGAAGGTGCGCATTTGTCAGTAAAGTCAAGTTAACAAGACAGAGATTAAAATAGAAGGTAGGGTTAGTATTGCCATATTTTGATAAGAAAAATGTGGCTGCCTTCATTATTTCATTTTAAAAATTGGATAGATGGATGGAGTGGTCAGAGAAAATGTGGGTAATGCTCGTTCAGACTACGCTGGTAGACAGAGCTAGTGATGTTAGTGCAGCGTTGTAAGATGAGGGGTCAAAATATTAAGCAGATGTCAAACTGGCTATTTTCAATGCCTATGAATTGGTACCAGAAGTATACAGAGCGCGGTTTAGAAATATAATGATGGAACCAGGTCAGAATTATGTTGAATTTGAAAGAGTTAAACATAATAATTTTGATAGATGGGCATGGGCCTTAACAATAGACAAGGCTCTGAGGCAGATCATTCTGCTGGAGGAATTTAAAAACTCACTTCCAGAGATGATCAGAGTTCATGTGAATGAACAGGAAGTTCAAGAAGTAAGAAGAGTGGCAGAGATGGCAGGTCAATATGCGTTGTTGCATGAACTGCAATTTTCCTCCGGTGAGGGATAGAAATTGGGAGAAGGGGAGATCCTACTCGACACAATAAAGATTGAGAGCACACTGGGAATGGTTTGCTTAGGTTAATAAAGAAGCCCTAGAGGGTTGAAAGAAGGTGAAAGGCCTCAGGTGGTTTCACAATACCGGAGTGGAATATATAGAATTACAGTGCAGGTGGCTTACGAATGGCACTGAGAAAAGATCTCTTCACTGACATAAGTGGGATACACAAAGTCACAATGCTAGTCGTTGAAGAAATTCACTGTGGGAAAAGATGTGGTGAAAGAGGCTAAGCCAGTGGCATTAGTGGAAGTAATAAAGGAAACCCGAAGCAACGTTGAGGAGCTGCAGGCGAGTGCACAGCCTCGGCAGGGGCTGGATATGGAGTTATTACCTGATCTCTCTAAAGAATCTCTCTGTGGGGAAAGTTTACTCAGAAAGAACAGGGGAGAAGGACAACAAAGTATAATTTTGTGAGATACAGGATCTGCTCAGTCTCTAATATTGGAAAACTGTGCTGCTGGAAAAGCACAACAGGTCAGGCAGCATCTGAACATCGACATATCAGGCACAAGCCCTTCATCTGGAAAGTGGCGGGGAGGCGGTAGAAGGTGGCTATAAGGGTAGAGGTGAGGCTGGGGATAAGGTCACTGGGAAGGTGATAGGAAAATGAAGGTGTGAGTGACCGTGATACATCGGAGAGGAAGGTGGAGTGACTTGTGGGAAGGAAGGTGAACAGTCAGGAGATTCGAAGAGGGCGATGCTGAGTTGAAGAGTGGAATCTGGGATGAGGTTGGGAGAGGGGAGAATTGGAAACTTGTGAAATCCATGTTGATGCCGTGTGGTTGGAGTTTCACATCTGTCCTAACACCTATTTGCTTCACCATGCCCTCTGACCTCTCACCATCTCCCCCCACCTGCATCTACCTATCGCCTTCCAAGCTACCTTCCACCCAGCTCCACTCCGACCCATCTATGTATCTCTCAGAATGCTTTACCCCAGCTCCCAGTTTCCGTATTCTCCTGTTCCTCGGCTGCTGCCTGACGTGCTGTGCTTTTCCAGAGCCACACCTTTCAGCTGTCATCTCCAGAGTCTGTAATCCTCACATTCTCTCAGCCTCTAAAAGTAAATGATGAAAGTATTTGCACTCTTTCTGACATGTTACCTGAGAGATTGATAATTTGTGGTATGGGGACAGAAATGTCGTGCTCCCCTGTGGAAGATCAGGTTGGAGACCCAAATCAAGATTGGGAACGTAACAGTGGGAGTGAGTAACAGGCCATCAGTTTCAGAAATACTGTTTTATTCTTGAGAACAATTTAGCAGGATCCAAGTTGGGGTGACACCTTTTGTGATGGAAAACTCAAAGGAAGACCAGGAAATTGAGGAGTTAAAAGACAAATACCCAGAAAATTTTCCAGACTGCATAATAACAAGATCTCACTGTCATAAGTTACAAGAATCAAACAGTAAAGAGAAAGTCAAAGGAGTGGAAGTTTAATTAGCTGGCCCGTTGTTTCATGTAGTAGTGCAGGATAAGCCTGAACAGGGACAGGTGTTTAGTCCTGAAAGGCTAATGGGCCTTACAACATAAATGTACATAAATTGATGCACACACAGAAAAGGAATGATCATATATTGTCGAGCGTTAGCAAATTAAAGATAGAATCCTAAATGAGAATGGAGACCATAGCATGTTAGCACAGAGGGGAAATGGTCCAAAGTTATCCGGAGTATGTTGGCGATAACATACAGACAGGAATTGTTATGGGTATCCTATGAACTACCTGCAGGAGATCATCTCGGTATACCTGCAGGAGGTCACCTGGAAGATTAAGGCTAAGGTACAAAATTATTTCTACTGGCCTGGAATTCACAATGATGTTTTTTTTTGCTATGTGTATCATACATGCTGAATAGTAGGCAAGACTAAAACCAATTGAAGGACCTTTCACACGGGTTATGATTAGTTGCGTAGGCCTTCTTTCTAAACTAAAAGTGAAAACAAATGTTTGCTGACCATAATGGATATGTCTGCCAGATTACCAGAGGCAATTCCATTGTGGAGTATTAAGGCAAAAAGTGTGGTGGAGGGGATGGTAGCTTTCTTTACTCAGTACGGGCTACCCAAAGACTTTCCGTCAGTCCAAGGGAGTCATTTTACTGCTCGGCTGTTTAAGTTAATGATAGATAGCTTAGGCATACAACACTTCAAATCGAGTGCGTCCCATCCTGAATCCCAAGGAGCCTTGGAAAGTTAACATCAGACACTGAAGACCGTGTTAACAGCATATTGTCAGGATTGGCCAAATGATTGGGATGAAGGTGTCCCATTAAATTGTTTGCCATTAGAGATGCCAAAACGAATGTACTTAGTTTTCTCCCTTTGAGTTAATATTCGGACATGAAGTGAGAGGTATTTTGGAATTAATTAAAGAGAAATTAACAGGACAGAAGTCGGAGATCACACACTTGGATTATGTATCTGAGGTGAGGGAGAGATTAAATAGAGTATATGAGTTAGCTAAACAGCACCTGAAGAGGGCAGACATAGAATGAAGTAAGTTGCAGGTAAAAACTATGACATTTGATTTTTTTTTCCACGGGGATGCTACCAGTGGTCGGGAATCCCTGCAAAGCCAGGTTTCCTGGCCCCTTCCAAACGGAGAAAAAGTACAAACAGGTAAAATATCTGGTACAAATGCTGGATATAAAAAAGAGGTAGAGGTATGTCATGTGAATACGTTGTCATCTTTCTAATATCGAGATAAGGGACTGAGGAAACAGGTGTTAGTTACTGCCGCGCAGAGTGAGGAATCAAATCCAGATGTGCCTCAAAATATTTTAAATAATAAGGAAGTCCTTGAGGAGTGGGATAGGATAGCGAGCTGTCTGTTGCAGGAACAATGAACCCAGCTGATTGTTCATTGCAGCAATTTAAGGACATTTGCAGAACCAAGATAGGAGGACTTACGCTTTTGTGTATGGGGTAGAAGTAGGGAATGCTGTTCCGATAAACGAAACTCCTGCAGGCTTAATCCTCACAAATCCACCAAGGCCCAGAGGGAAGTGGACGTGTTGCTCAACGAATATATCATTGAACAGAGTCAGAGCGAGTAGAGTACGCTGATTCTGTTAGTTCCCAAACCTGTTGGGGCTCAGTGATTTTGTGTGGACTATCAGAAGGTCAACTCTGAAACAAAATCAGACTCCTATCCAATACCAAGATTCAAAGACTACATACGTAAAGTTTGACAAGCCACACACATAACAAATTTGGACTTACTGCATGGTTATTAGCAAGCAACTTTATCGGAGAAAGTGAAAGAAGTTTCTGCATTTGTAACCTTAAATGGACTACATCAATTCAAAGTGATGCTCTTTTGAATTAATAATGCACCAGCCATATTCCAAAGACTCATGAACAGAGTCGTAGCCAGATTAACAAATTGTGCAGTTTATCAGTGATCATTGTTAGCAAGTCATGAAAAGATCATCTGTTACAGTTGGCAGAGCTCATTGAACGATTACAAGAAGGAAAACTGATAATAAATGAAAAGGAAAACAGAATTTGCGAAGACAGAGCTAACATTCTTGGGACATTACAGTGGACATGGAAGGTTGACCTCATGGAACACAAAGACGAAGACTTTGAGATATTTCCACAACTATTCTCGATGAAAGGGGAGATTCGATTTTTGGTACTAAGTGGATTCCATTGGAAGTTTGTTCAAACCTTTAGCAGCATTGTGGAACTGCTGATGGATTTACTAAAAAAAGACGCAAAATGTTGGTGTATAGAAGAATTCCAGCAGGCATTTGAGAATTGAAAAGCAGCATTAACTACCGCACCAGTTTTAGCTCCACCAAACATTTTGAAACCCTTCAAAATTGCGATTGCTGCGAGCGATACAGGGGTTGGAGATGTATTGATGCAGGAACATGATAATGGAATGGAATGACTATTTGGCTACCTGTCAAAAAAACCGAACACCCCACCGGAAACTAAATGCTCCTCCATTGAAAAAAGATTATTGAATTTGGTACGGGCCTTGACGATACTTGCTTATTTATGTGACAAACGGGTTGTCAGAAATGAATGCATAAAACTACAATCCTTTTGCATTTTTTGAACGATTTAAAGACTAAAATATGTGAATATTTCATTGAAGTCTGACGTTATCGACTTTTAACTGCCAAAATATACATGTTGTGGGCCGTACAATTGTGATAGCAGATGCGTTATCGCAGATTTAAAGGAAGAAGTGCAGATTCGATTTTACATATTGCAATATTACATATGTATGCAGAATTAATATGAAAGGTATAAATTAGATTAATTTCGTAGTTTCCGGATTCAGAATTACAGGAAAAGAAATGAAGCCATCTTTTCATTCTGATGTTTCATTTATTTTTCCTGAAAAGGGCGGGGGTGCGTCGGGGGTGGGTCGAGGGGCGGCATTATGCAGCTGAAACCATGTCTGGTCACTTTAAGAGAGAACTGGTTTTGCTGAAAATAATGTATAGCCACAGCTGCCAGCTAATGGGTAAGGCTTTTCCAAAGGTAACAATTGGTTGGTAAATAGATACCTGAGTTTTGGTTGCTGTTTTGATAACAATTAGTTTAAATAATGCACAGGATACCAGAAGACAATGGAAGTTGAATATCATTGTTTTGACACGTGGAAATAATCAAATTATGAGAAATTAATGTGTCGTGAGGAGTATATGCGCCTGGCATTTTGAACACTCAATGGAGACTAACTGCTATTGAACAGCTGAGCAACTGCTGTAAAGCCAGAGAGGTAACTGGCCACCTAAAACTCTCTCTAGGATACCTTTTCATGTAAAACCTAGTTGCAGTTAAAAACAAAGGAAGATGACCCATGGATATCAGTAGCTGGAAGAGTGAAGACAGCAGAGGAGACAGAGACTGTGTGGTCTTGAGATTAATTGAATGCAATATTTCATACGTGGGTTATAGGAACAGCTTTTTTCTTCGAGTGGGAGTCAGATAGACATCAGTTAAGAAAAGGGGGTCTTGTATTTGTGAATAGTTGTTATTAATGATGACTATTAAAGTTAAGAGACTAAATTGTTATTTTTCTTTAAATAGTGGCATGTCAGAGTTTTGTCACTCATTTTAACAAATTACGCGGCAAAGTGAGCTTTTTTGGGTGTTTGCTTTAATTAACAGGGGGATTCGACATCCACGTCACAAATGTCCATTCACGCTAACCCCATTTCCGTGCACTTGGTCCATATCCTTCGAGTCCTTTCCTATCCATATATTTGTCCGAATGCCTTTTAAATGTTGTTAATGTACCCCCCTCAAACTCATCTGCTAGCAGCTCTTTACATCTGCGTACCAGCCTCTGTGTAAAAACGTTGCCCCTCAGGTTCCCTTTTCTCCTTCCATCTAACCTTAAACTGATGCCCTCTCGTCCTTGATTCTTCAAACCTTGGAATAAGACTAAGCGCATTCACTTTATCCATGCCCTTCATGTACTTATATACCTCTATTAGTTCCCCATTCAGTCTCCTCTGCTCTAAAGAACAAGTCCTAGAATGTCCAAAATCTTCCTTTAACTCAGACCATTAGGTTGTGGCAACATCCTTGTAAATTTGTTCTGCATTCTTTCTAGTTTAATAACATTCTTCCTCTAACAAAGTGACAAAAACTGAACACTATACTTCAAGTGCGGCCTCGCCAATGTCTTGTATATCGCAACATAGCTTCCCAACTTCTATACACAATGCCCTGACTGATGAAGGCCAGTGTGCCAAAAGCCTTCTGTCTACCTGTGAGTATTTTCAGAGAACCGTGAACCTGAACTTCAAAGTCTCTCTGTCCACTACCCCGCGTTCAGGCCCTACCAATCACCATTAAACATCTACCTTGATTTGACTTTCCAAAATGCAAGACCTCACACCTATCTATGTTAAACTCCATTTGCCAGTTCTTGGTCCACTTCCCCAGTTGATCAAGGTCTTTCTGTATTTTTTGTTAACCTTTCTCACTGTCCACGATGCTGAATAATTTAGTGTCATCTGCAAACTTAATCATCATGCTTGTTACAATCTCATTCCAATCATTCATAAGAGATAACGAACAGTAATGGGCTCAGCACTAACCCCTGAGATTCTCCACTAGTTCACTAATATCCTTCAGGTTAGGAAAATTGCATCCTTACCTGGTCTGGCCTCCATGCGACTCCAGACCCACAACAATGTGCTTTACCCTTATCTGCCCTGTGGGCAATTAAGATGGGCAATACATGCTGCCTATCCAGCAATGCTGTCATCCAGAGAATGAATAAAGAAGTTAAACGCCTCCAATCCTACAAGTATCCTTCCACTATTAACCTCTCCTTCCTAACATCAAGCCAATTGAGTACCCAATTTGCATGGTCCCCCTGCATTCAATGTGATCGAATCTTCCAGAGCAGCCTAACATGTGGAACCTAATCAAAGGCCTGACTGAAATTTATACAGAGTACGTCTTTTGCTCTCTATGTCTACTGATTCAAGAATCTATGCAAAGCCAAGTTCCTACAATTATGAATCCTTGCTGAGAGAGTTTTTGATCTCCTTTGCAAGAAATAATCGCCTTACCACAAACACAGATGTTTGTACAGTGAAATGTTTAATCTGTAGAGCTATGAGAGAATAGAGATGGTTGCACTGAAACTTGATCCTTGGTTGCGATCACTTATTTCCAGAAGAGACATTGACAGGGTGAAAAATTCTATACTTTACCCAGGTTTGATTGGTTTGATTTATTGTCATGTGTACATCAGTACAGGGAAACACTTTATTTATGAGTAATGGAGGCAAATCATTATAAGCATTGCCAGACAGATCATAGGGTGAAAATAGACTTGTACAGAGTAAGGCATACAGGTCACTCAGCACAGGACGTGCACTAGACAAGATGAACATGAACAAGATCAGCATTATGTGAACTTAGAGAGTCCATTCATCAGTCTAATATGGCTTTCCTAATTGTTTCTAAGCCGTAATTAACTCTCCCCACATTAATAAGCAGTCAGTGTGTGAGACTGCACTGAACGTCATATTGCTCACAATCCCCAACAGAAGCCACAATACCTTCCATCTGAAACAGGTAGCCATTCCCACCAGCTTCCGCCCTGCACAGAGAAGACCATGCTGTCTTCTTGGAGATGGAAGGTGCCTCCTTGAGATTTCACACAAAGCAGTTTGCTTCCCTCTTCACTGCAAAAAAAAACGTTAACGTCCCACGTGAGTATCATGAGCAACGGAGCTACCTGGAACAACGTGGAGCAGTCTGTCTGTGCAGCCTCTGCTCCACTTGTTCATCATGTTATAGCATCAATTAGGAGAATCAAGGAGAATCTAGCATCATTCTGCAGATGCTGGAAATCAGAGTCGGAAGTGTGGTGCTGGAAAAGGCATCCGAGGGGCAGGAGAATTGATGTTTTGGGCATAAGCTTTTATCAGGAATCAGCATTGATTACCTCATTCTGTCCCTGTGTAACAGCGTTTAGCGGCTGAATGATCTCCTCCTGCTGTCCCTGTGCGACTCATGGGGCTGAATGGCCTCCTCCTGTTCCTGTGTCATTGACTCAAGGGGCTGAATGTCATTCTGCTGATCCAGTGTAAGTGACTCATGGGGCTGAATGGCCTCCTCTTGTTTCTACATAATGGACTTAAGCGGCTGAATGGCTTCTTCCTCGTCCAATTGGACAGGGCCAAGGGCCTGATTGAGTTACCCCTGGCTCCTGTTTAACAGCTCGCTGTGCTGACTAGTGTGATGAGGCTGCAGCTTTCAGATGTTATTTTGTCCTGGTTTCTTTTAAGAGACAGATTGAACGATCGTTCCCAAGGTGGTTAGTTAAGGCCACTGTTAAAACAGCTAGAAAGGCCTTGTATTTATTTTATTGCAGCCAAAATGGGTGTGGCCAGCTCTCACAGATTAGGATCTCTGGGTTTTGGTTTCTCAGTAACGTCAAAAAGTATTGGGGTCCCCACAGAATTATAAGCTTCAGTGACTATCCCCTGGCTGCTACTGTCTGTGACCTTTTTTTACTGGATGCTGATTTTTTTCCCCCTCCTAGAGAACTGTATGTGAGAATTTGCTTTTTTTGCCAGGAAGTTGTGTTTATGGGATCTGACTATATTGGTACAATTAGTTAGTAATAGGATTCTAGCTGCTATTCTGTTAAGTTTTTGAATCGTGTTGTTCTTCTAATTTCCTCTTTCTTTGATTATATTTTCATGATAGTGCTCAAAAAGACTGTTTTGCTTAAAATCTAGTAGTTTCACCAATCACATTACATCTGAACCGTTGTTATATTTGCCTTTAGAGTAACAAAATGATCGGATTTAAACTATAACTTCAAAATATTTTTAAGGGGCTCTGGCCAGGTCCATAACACTGGACTCCTTGTTTCCTGTGTAATAGGCAGGAGGGTCTGACTGGGCTATCCCTCTTCTTGTTCAGTCGTTTCAATGGCTTCCTCATATTCCTGTGAAGTGGGCTTGAAATGCTGAATGACTTCCTCTGTTCTTTGTTAAATTTAGCAGCATCTCAAAGTACTGTAACATGATTGCTACATATACTTTCACAGCACAAGCCTGAATGTTGCCCAGATCTTCTTGTACATGGACACAGACTACTTCAGGAGCTGACGGGGGAGATACATTGTTGTGAAAAATTGGACAATCTTCAGGGAATATCCCCTCTTCTGATCTTATAATGGGGGAATGACTTTGACGAAGCAGCTGAAAATGTTTGTGAAGAGGAAGCTAACCTGAGGATCTCCCACAGAGATGTCCCAGGACTGAGATAATGGACATCCACACATCACAAATACCTTCCATTTCCCTGTGATTGACTCCAACCAATGGGGAGTTTACGCTGCTTCCCGAACAAATTCAAATTTTGTTTAATTCCTTGACGTCATCCTCTGTCAAGCACTGCCTTGATATCAGGGCCAGTCACTGTTATCTGAAATTTTGTGTTCACATCATATGCTCATATCAACAGGCCATGGTATAGGAGCAGGGAGTGCTTACTTCAAACAGAGGGTATTGAACGTCAGCAATCCGCTTTTCCATCGTGTTAGGAGAGCTAGCTGACAAATTATTTAAATAAGGGGTAGATGGATTTGACCTGACAGAGAGTTAAGGGCTATGAAGATTTGGACATTGAAGAGGATTTCTGAAATAGAGCATATCATCCATGATCTCACGGTGAGGTGTCCGGAGGGAGGCAGTCCACAGTGTTGTATCCATGCAGTGTTATTAATGTGGGGTGGGGATGGGGTAAAGTGGAGGGAGAGAGAGAGAGAGAGAAAGAGAGACAGACAGAGACACAGAGAGAGAGAGTGAGAGAGAAGGTGCTGCATGTGGCAGTGAGAGTGGTGGAGCATGAGCCTTGTTCGGGGGTCAGTGCTATAACAGATATACAGTGAGTGTGAGGGAGCAGAGAGAATACAGTGACCATTATCCTGACAGAGTGGGGAAGGTTATTGGTGCGTGTCCTGTATTGCTGGGCATTTCTTCAGACCGCAGATACTGCACTGAGCTGAGTTGTGAGCTCAGACCATGCTCGGTGGTTCTGGTGGTATGGCTCACTCTGGGAAGAGAATGGTCCCCCTCTATACTAGCCCATCCACCAGGACTTCCGTGCCCCTGTCGACAAACCGTGGTGTAAGTACCCGTTATCTGCCATGCTCGGGGTAAACTGTGCAGGCAGCTCCTAACAGAGAAAGCTCAACCGTGTGAACATAGAACATAGAAGAATACAGCGCAGTACAGGCCCTTTGGCCCTCGATGTCGCGCCAATCCAAGCCCACCTAACCTACACTAGCCCACTATCCTCCATATGCCTATCCAATGCCCGCGAAAATGCCCATAAAGAGGGAGAGTCCACCACTGCTACTGGCAGGTAATTCCATGAACTCACGATTCGCTGAGTAAAGAACCTACCCCTTACATCTGTCCTATACCTACAACCACTTAATTTAAAGCTATGCTCCCTCGTAATAGCTGACTCCATACGTGGAAAAATGTTCTCACGGTCAACCCTATCTAAACCCCTAATCATCTTGTACACCTCTATCAAGTCACCCCTAAACCTTCTTTTCTCCAATGAAAACAACCTCAAGTACCTCAGCCTTTCCTCATACGATCTTCCTACCATACCAGGCAACATCCTGGTAAACCTCCTCTGCACCCGTTCCAGTGCCTCCATATCCTTCCTATAGTATAGCGACCAAAACTGCACACAATACTCCAGATGTGGCCGCACCAGAGTCTTATATAACTGCAACATGACCTCAGGACTCCGGAACTCAATTCCTCCACCAATAAAAGCCAGTACGCCATATGCCTTCTTCACTGCACTATTTACCTGGGTGGCAATTTTCAAAGATCTGTGTACATGGACACCAAGATCCCTCTGCTCATCCACACTACCAAGTATCCAACCATTAGCCCAGTACCCCATCTTTTTGTTACTCTTACCAAAGTGAATCACCTCACACTTAGCTACATTGAACTCCATTTGCCACCTTTCTGCCCAGTTCTGCAGCTTATCTATATCCCGCTGTAACCTGCCACATCCTTCCTCACTGTCAACAACTCCTCCGACTTTCGTATCATCAACAAACTTGCTCACCCAACCTTCTAGCCCCTCCTCCAGGTCATTTATAAAAATGACAAACAGCAATGGTCCCAAAACAGATCCTTGCGGAACACCGCTAGTAACTGCACTCCAAGATGAACCTTTACCATCAACTACTACCCTCTGTCTTCTTCCAGCCAGCCAATTCCTAATCCAAACCTCCAACTCACCCTCAATGCCATACCTCCGTATTTTTTGAAGTAGCCTACCATGGGGAAACTTATCAAACGCCTTACTAAAATCCATATACAACACATCTACCGCTTTCCCCTCGTCCACCTCCTTAGTCACCTTCTCAAAGAATTCAATAAGGTTTGTGAGGCACGACCTGCCCTTCACTAAACCATGCTGACTATCCTTGATCACATTATTCCTATCCAGATGTTCATAAATCCTATCCCTCACAATTCTCTCTAAGAGTTTGCCCACAACAGAAGTGAGACTCACCGGCCTATAGTTACTAGGGTTATGCCTACTCCCCTTCTTGAACAAGGGAACCACATTTACTAGCCTCCAGTCTTCTGGCACTACTCATGTAGACAACGAGGACATAAAAATCAAGGCCAATTGCTCTGCAATCTCCTCCCTTGCTTCCCAGAGAATCCTCGGATAAATGCCATCAGGCCGAGGGGACTTATATATTTTCACCCTTTCCAGAATTTCCAACACCTCTTCCCGACATACCTCAAAGCCATTCATTCTTCTTAATTGTGACTCAGTATTCACATCGGCTACAATGTCCTGTTCTTGAGTGAATACTGACGAAACGTATTCATTCAGTGTCTCCCCAATCTCTTCAGCATCCACACGCAACTTCCCACTACTATCCTTGACTGGATCTATTCCTACCCTAGTCATTCTTTTATTCCTGACATACCTATAGAAAGCCTTAGGGTTTTCCCTAGTCCTACCAACTAAGGACCTTTCATGTCCCCTCCTTGCTGCTCTTAGCTCTCCCTTCAGGTCCTTCCTGGCTACCTTATAACTCTCAATCGCCCCAATTGAACCTTCACGCCTCATCTTTACATAGGCCGCCCTCTTCCATTTAACAAGGGATTCCAATTCCTTATTAAACCATGGCTCCCTCACACGACCCTTTCCTCCCTGCCTGACAGGTACATACTTATCAAGGACACTCAATAGTTGCTCCTTGAACAAGCTCCACATATCAGTTACGCCCTTGCCTTGAAGCCTCCTTTTCCAAGCCACGCATCCTAAGTCATGCCTCACCGCATTATAATTTCCCTGCCTCCAGCTATATCTCTTGCCCTGCAGTGCACACTTATCCCTCTCCATCACTAGAGTAAAAGTCACCGAATTGTGGTCACTGTCCCCAAAATGCTCACCTACCTCCAATTCTAACACCTGGCCTGGTTCGTTACCCAGAACCAAATCCAGTATGGCCTCACCTCTTGTTGGCCTGTCTACATATTGTGTCAGGAAACCCTCCTGCACACATTGGACAAACACCGACCCATCTAACGAACTAGACCTATAGCTTTCCCAATCAATATCAGGAAAGTTAAAGTCCCCCATAACAATCACCCTATTACTTTCACTCTTCTCCTGAATCATCCTCGCAATCCTTTCTTCTACGTTTCTAGGACTATTAGGAGGTCTGCAAAAACCTCCTAACAGGGTGACCTCACCTTTCCTATTGCTAACCTCAGCCCAAACTACCTCAGATGGCGAGTCTTCATCCATCGTCCTTTCTACCGCTGTAATACGATCTTTGACAAGCAATGCCACACCTTCCCCTCTTTTACCCCCCACCTCTGACCCTACTAAAACATTTAAACCCTGGAACCTGCAACAGCCAATCCTGTCCCTGTTCTACCCATGTCTCCGTAATAGCCACACCATCGAAGTCCCAGGTACCAACCCACGCTGCAAGTTCACCTACCTTATTTCGTATATTTCTTGCATTGAAGTATACACACTTCAAGCCACTTTCCTGTTTACAGGCACCCTCCTTTGAGATTGATGGCCTTTTAAAGATGGTGCCAGTGTCATGGATCATGGAATATCCAGGGGCACCCGGGCGATGGTGAATATCTCCAGTCATGATGGTTGGGAGAATCGGGCTGGTATTGAATGAGAGGGACACCATGGGATAGGGTGGGTAGTTAATGAGGTGAGTTCGTTAAGATAGCACCAGGAAACTAGCTCGGCCTAGTGTAGATGATCCCTCTGTCACAGTCAATGGAAATCGCACTGAGATAAATTATTGTTTGATTTAGCTCAATGAGTCAAAAACTCTGCTGACCCTACACCCAGATACAAAGCTGCAGAATAAATGCTCATCCAATACTCTGCATCATCTGTGCTCTCACCAATATCATGTTCACCTACCATTCCTGGAAACATTTATGTTACAGGATGCTGTTAAAATGTTTTCATTTCTGCATTCTGAAACCTGGGAACACCTCCTTCCATAACACTGTCTCTCAGTCTCCCCCTCTGTCTATTTCCCATACCCCTCCCATTTGTTATTGTTTAAACGGATTCCCCCTCCATCTCTGTATCTCTGTGGCAGTGATGTTCACATTCACAACACCCCCTTGTCAGGGCACAATGGAGAGATGGAGCTGGAAATGGATGGGAGCTGCACATCCTGTCACTTCCAGCATGGGCTGCAAGTTTCCCCACACTGGGCAGGGATCTAACACAATGTTACAGATCAATGCACTGGGGTGGTGTACACAGTCCTACATGCTGGGAGGGTAACTGCTCCTGGGTTACAGATCAATGCACTGGGGTGTGTACACAGTCCTACATGCTGGGAGGGTAACTGCTCCTCGGATAGAGATCCATGCACTGGGGTGGTGTACACAGTCCTACATGCTGGGAGGGTAACTGCTCCTGGGTTACAGATCAATGCACTGGGGTGGTGTACACAGTCCTACATGCTGGGAAGATAACTGCTCCTGGGTTACAGATAAATGCACTCGCGTGGGGTACACAGTCCTACATGCTGGGAAGGTACATGCTCCTGGTTTACAGATCAATGCAGTGGGGTGGGGTACACAGTCCTACATGCTGGGAAGGTACATGCTCCTTGGTTACAGGTCAATGCACTGGGGTGGTGTACACAGTCCTGCATGCTGGGAGGGTAACTAATCCTGGTTTTTTGATCAATGCACTGGGGTGGTGTACACAGTCCTACATGTTGGGAGGGTAACTGCTCCTGGTTTACAGATTAATTCACGGGTGACTACTGCACAGATCGCTGTGCTGGTCAGACTATCTGGTTGAGGTTTATAGATAATGCCCTGTTGTGGTCTTCACAGCTCCCCGTGCTGGACAGATATCTAGTCCGGGTTTATAGACCAATGCACTGCTGTGTTCTGCACAGCTCCCCGTGCTGGACAGATATCTAATCCAGGTTTATAGATCAATGCACTGCTGTGGTCTGCACAGCTCCCGGTGTTGGACAGATATCTCATCCGGGTTTGTAGATCAATGCACTGCTGTGGTCTGCACAGCTCCCGGTATTGGACAGATATCTCATCCGGGTTTATAGATCAATGCACTGCTGTGGTCTGCACTTCTCACCGCGCTGGACAGATATGTGGTCTGGGATTATAGATCAATGCCCTGATCTGATCTGTGCAGTGTTTCACTCTGGCCAGATTGCTGGATTGTATGGACCAGTGCAGTGGATGAATCTGCACAGAATGCTGGTTTGTACTGAGCAGTACATTGGCCGGATCTACATCGTGCTCCACAGTGAACAGATATCTCCTCTGGGTTGATGGTGTCTGGGCTGGTTCTGTGAGCTGGATTGAGAATGTGGTATATCTGACTCTTTCAGCTGATCTGGCAATGCCTTTAGTTCCCATTCCTGTGATTGAACCCTCCGTCTCTCACCCCATTAATGTTACAGTGTGTCCATGCACAGTTCATCATGTTGGTGGGGTGGGTAGGGGCGGGGGGAAGGGTGATGGACAGGTCAAGGGGTTACCCGGAACGTTCTGTTCCAAACATTCTATAACTGACATTCCCCGGAAAGTTTTGTCCCTGACGTTCTATAACTGCCATTCCTCGGAACGTTCTGGCCCTGACATTCTATAACTGATGCTCCCCGGAACGTTCTATCCCTGACATTGTTTGTGAACGGCTGGACGTCAGTGAATTGAACGAACGATAAGATCCCGAGGGAAGAGATCCCGTTCCAGGGAGAAGGAGACACTGTTCCGAAGGCCCCTCAGGCAGTTAAAGGGGTGAATACATTTTCCCTGCGTTTACATTTCTCCACGACACAGGATTGACCACAATTTCGACCAAAATACAGAAATTCCCAAACTCCGTTTGTCTTCAGGAAACTGGGAGAGAATCCTTCAGGACACCAATGTTCCCACCCTCCGTATTAGGAACTGGGAAGGAGTGACCTGTGTCTGCTCTCGAGTGATCGAGTGTGTGGGAATGTTCTAGAAACCATCTGCCCTTATGGATGTGTCTCTGTGTGTTTGGGGAGAGAGGGTTTCTTGTGATTTATGACACATTTTTGTCAGTAATTCCGACCTTCCCATTTGTTATTCCAGCTCCAATTATTTTAATAAATCCCTGAATACAGGGACACATTTGAAAATCTCACTGGGTCCCCTATCAAACGGGTCCCTTTGCCTCCAGGCTGATGGATAATGGGTTTGTTTTTCTTCCTCACAGTTAACGTAGTGACCATCTACGTCCTGCTTTATAAAGATTGTGGATTGTCTCCATGTGTCAGACGTTACCTGGGGGCCATGGCAGCGGCGGATCTCCTGGTCATTATCCTCGACCTGATACTGAGACACATTCCCATTGTTTATCAGGAACAGTTTTATTTCCTGTACTCCATCCCCGTGTGTCATGTTCACGCCGTCCTGCTTTATGCAGCCACTGACTGCTCTGTCTGGTTCACCGTCACTTTCACCTTTGATCGGTTTGTGGCCATTTGTTGCCAGAAGCTGAAAAGTAAATATTGCAGTGAGAAAACAGCGGCTGTGGTTCTGGGAGCAGTGACTGTGCTGAGCTGTTTAAAGAACATTTCCCGGTATTTTATGCTCACGGCTCGGTATTCGCTGGGGAACATGCCCTGGTTTTGTGATGTAACAGACGCTGTTCGATTCTCCAGTGTCTGGGTCACAATCGAGTTCCTCCACAACATTCTAACCCCGTGTGTCCCATTTCTCCTGATTCTGCTGCTCAATGTTCTCACCGTCAGACACATTTTAGTGACCAGCAGAGCCCGCAGGAGACTCCGTGCTCACACCAAGGGGGACACTCAGTCTGACACAGAAATGAGAAACCGAAAAAAATCCATCATCTTACTGTTTGTGATCTCGGCCAATTTCATCCTGTTATGGTCAACGTTAATGCTGTTTTCTATATGGTACCGGATGGATGATATTGGATATCGGTCTGTGAATCTCCATTGGTTTGTGCAGGAATTGGACTTCATGCTGCAGCTCCTCAGCTGCTGCACAAACACCGCGATTTATGCTGTGACCCAGACTAAGTTCAGGCAGCAGCTGAAGAATGTGCTGAAATATCCCTTCACCCAAATCCATCCATCCATCAAATTCCCTCATTAATCAATCCATTTGTGATTTTCTCATTTCAGTTCAGCGTTTCAGCGATGGAGCAGCCCTGTCACTATGGAAACAGAGCGAGGGTACCACTGGTTTGTCCATCCTTATCCCATAGGGGGGTTACAGAGAAACATTTCAATAGAACATAGAACATAGAAGAATACAGCGCAGTACAGGCCCTTCGGCCCTCGATGTATCGCCGATAAAAGCCCACCTAACCTACACTAGAGCACTATCCTCCATATACCTATCCAATGCCCGCTTAAATGCCCATAATGAGGGAGAGTCCACCACTGCTACTGGCAGGGCATTCCATGAACTCACGACTCGCTGAGTAAAGAACCTACCCCTAACATCTGTCCTATACCTACTCCCCCCCCTTAATTTAAAGCTATGCCCCCTTGTAATAGCTGACTCCATACGTGGAAAAATATTCTCACTGTTGACCCTATCGAAACCCCTAATCATCTTATACACTTCTATCAAGTCACCCCTAAACCTTCTTTCCTCCAATGAAAACAACCCCAAGTGCCTTAGCCTTTCCTCATACGATCTTCCTACCATACCAGGCAACATCCTGGTAAACCTCCTTTGCACCCGTTCCAGTGCCTCCACATCCTTCCGATAGTATGGCGACCAAAACTGCACACAATACTCCAGATGCGGCCGCAACAGAGTCTTATACAACTGCAACATGACCTCAGTACTCCGGAACTCAATTCCTCTACCAATAAAAGCCAGTACGCCATATGCCTTCTTCACCGCACTATTTACCTGGGTGGCAACTTTCAAAGATTTGTGTACATGGACACCAAGATCCCTCTGCTCATCCACACTACCAAGTATCCGACTGTTAGCCCAGTACCCCATCTTTTTATTACTCTTACCAAAGTGAATCACCTCACACTTAGCTGCATTGAACTCCATTTGCCACCTTTCTGCCCAGTTCTGCAGCTTATCTATATCCCGCTGTAACCTGCCACATCCTTCCTCACTGTCTACAACTCCTTCGACTTTCGTATCATCCGCAAAATTGCTCACCCAACCTTCTAACCCCTCCTCCAGGTCATTTATAAAAATGACAAACAGCAATGGTCCCAAAACAGATCCTTGCGGAACACCTCAATGTTTCTCACAACTCAGGGGCCAGTGAGAAAAGGCACCAAATCACTGACTGTATCCATCACTTCCATTTATAAACAATAAAAATGTTGATTAAAGCGTGCCGAGCAGCAGAGTGACCGATGTTATTGTGTGTCTTTGTGTTGGAGAAGCTGAGCTGGAGAGAGACAGACTCAGCCCAATGTCCTGGTCCTCAGGGAAGGGGAGGGCAGCACGCCCTGAGCTCAGGAGTTGGGTTTAACTCACTCTGTGTCCTCCCACTCAAACCTGGCCTCCCCATTTCCTCTCCCCGACTCTTTCTAGTCAATTCTCTCCCCCTCTCTCTTTCATTCTGCACACACTCTCTTTCTCACCACCTCTCCCTTTCACTGTTCCTCGTCTGCCTCTCGCTCACACACACACACCTAACCCCAGTTTCTCCACCTGCCTCCACTCTTCCCTCTCCCCCTCCCCCTAATTCTCTGTCTCCTGATGTCTCTGTCTCCCTCCCACATTTCCGTCACTACCCCATTTTCCCCCTTCTCGCTCCTCCTACATCTCTCCATCATCTAAACCCCACCACCCACACGCAACTTCTCCACCAACCCCCGATCTCTGGGTCAGAGGGAGAGGGAGGGCGGGAGAGATATTTAGTCAAAGAGAAACGGAGGGATGTGGGGAGAGAGAGGCACCGAGGGAGGGGAATCGAGAGTGAGAGAAGGTGGAGAGAGAGTGAAGAAGCAGGGAGAGAGAGGAGCAAGGGAGAGATGGGCTGAGGGAGAGAGAGAGAGAGAGAGAGAGAGAGACAGGGAGGAGATAATGAGAGAGGGGTGAAAAGAGGGGGTGAGAGAGAGGGGAGAGAGAGATGGGGAGAGAGAGAAAGGCGAACGAGAGGGAGCGAGAGGGGGTGAGAGAGGAGGGGGCGAGACAGGGGGGCGAGTGAGACGGAGGCAAGAGAGAGAGGGGTGAGAGAGAGGAGGGCGAGAGAGAGAGCAGTGATAGAGAGAGGGGGAAAAGAGAGAGAGGTGATAGAGAGTGGGAGAGAGAGACAGGGGAGAGAGAGAGGGAAGAGTGAGAGAGGGGAGAGACAGTGGGAAAGAGAGAGTGGGAGAGAGAGAGAGGAGAGAGAGTGGGGAAGAGCGCAGAGAGAGAGGGAAGGCAGAGCAGAGATAGAGGGAGGGAGAGAGCGAAAAGAGACAGGGGATAGAGAAAATGGAAGAGAGAAAGAGAGGGGAAGGAGAGAAAGCGTAGGGAGAGGGGAGAGAGCGCGGAGAGATAGAAAGGGAAGAGACAGCAGAGATAGAGCGAGAGAGAGGGAAAAGAGAGAGGTGAGAGAGAGAGTGGGAGAGAGAAAGAGAGAGAAAGGATAGAGGGGTAGAGACGGGAGAGAGTGCAGAGAGAGAGAGGGAAGAGAGAGCAGAGATCGAGAGAAAGAAGGAAAAGAGAGAGGGGAGAGAGGGGGAGGGCGAGAGAGTGGGAGAGAATGGACGAGAGAGTTGGAGGAAAAGGGGGCGAGAGAAAGTGGGGTTAGAGAGCTCGGGCGAGAGGGGGCGAGTGAGGGGGGCGAGAGAAAGGGGGTGTGAGAGAAAGGGGGGTAAGAGCGGGAGAGGGGGCGCGAGAGAAAGGGGGCGAGAGTAAGGGGCGCGAGAGAGGGGGGCACATGAAAAGGGGGACGAGAGAAAGGAGGGCGAGAGAAAGGGGTGCGAGAGAAAGGGGTGCGAGAAAAAGGGGCGAGTGAAAGCGGGGCAAGAGAGGGGGTAAGAGAGGGGCGTCAGAGAGGGGCACGTGAAAAAGGGGGCGAGAGAGATGGCGACGAGAGAGAGGGGGGAGAGAGATGGTTTTGAGAGAGGGGAGGGTGAGAGAGGGGAGGGCGAGAGAGGGTGAGGGCCAGGCTGGGGGCGGTGTGTGGACGGCGGTGAGGGCCAGTCTGGGGGCAGTGTGTGGGCAGAGGTGAGGGTCAGCCTGGGTGCGGTGTGTGGGCAGCGTTGAGGGTCAGGTTGTGGGCAGTGTGTGGATGGTGGTGAGGGTCAGGTTGGGGGCGGTGTGTGGATGGCAGTGAGATTCAGGCTGGGTGCGGTGTGTGGATGGCAGTGCGATTCAAGCTGGGGACGGTGTATGAATTATATCCCAGACCACAACAACTCGCTGTAACAAAATATATGCCCCCTTGATACCTTTTGCTCAATTCGATGGGCCCTGATAACATCAACATCAGCACATTTGCCTTGTCTGTCAGAGAGAGTTGTTAAATTTCACTTAAACCCTTCCTCAATATCATTAAGAAGTGATTAGTCAAAGAAACGACATGTTAGAAATAATTGAATGAACAAAAGAAAGGAATCTTTTTTTTTAATTTCCCTGGAATTTCAGTGAAGATTCTGAAGTCTGCTCTAAACTCACTAGAAGGCAGACTATTGTAAACTACACATGGAGCAGTCAGACAGACTCACAGCAATGTGTTCTGACCCCACTAGAGGGCAGACTATTGCAGACTCCCCATGGGGCAGTCAGACAGACTTACAGCAATGTGCCCTGAGCCCACTAGAGGGCAGACTATTGTAAACTCCCCATGGGCAGTCAGACAGACTCACAGCAATGTGCTCTGAGCCCACTAGCGGGCAGACTATCGTAAACTCCCCATGGGCAGTCAGACAGACTCACAGCAATGTGCTCTGAGCCCACTAGCGGGCAGACTATCGTAAACTCCACATGGGCAGTCAGACAGACTCACAGCAATGTGCTCTGAGCCCACTAGAGGGCAGACTACTGTAAACTCCCCATGGAGCAGTCAGACGGACTCACAGCAATGTGCTCTGAGCCCACTAGAGGGCAGACTATTGTAAACTCCCCATGGGGCAGTCTGGCAGATTCTGAACAGAGGTCAGAATAAAATAACATTTAATGTATGCACTGAAGACAAGAAGCAGTATAAAGTTCCCAACATGTTACATCTTGGTAAAGCACGCTGTAATGTGAAGGAGAAAAGAGCCATTATGTAGCAATTCAAACCAAACAGCTTTTGGAGAGAATTACACATTAAAAAGAGGATATCTTCAACTGGACATTAATGTAATGCAGCTTTTTTTTCAGGAGCATCCAAATGTGACAGGACCGATGCTTAAACTCAGAAAAGGAAAGGGACTGTGTTCATCCGGAGAAGATGTATTCTCATTCGGATCAAACTCAAACTCAGCAAGTTCGCAGAGGCTCACTGGTTCATTGTATTTGCATCAGTCTGTGCAAACACCTTGTGTAAACATGTGGAATAAACTTGGGCAAAACTGTTGTATCAATCTGCACAAAACTCTTGTCTTAATTTGTGCAATAAGTCTGTGCTCAACCAGGCAAAAATGTTGGATGAATGCGTCCAACGGATGTGTGTTAACTTGTACAAACGTCTTGTGTCAGTTTGTTGGGAAAACTTGTGTGGTTTTGTGTTGTGTGTGTCTGAGGTTGTTTAGGATTTGAACCTGCAGCTTTGTGTCTGTGTCTGTGTATGTATTCCCAGGCTGGGTTGAGTGGGTGCTTTGAGGGGGGAACAGATACAGGAACAAACTGGGTCAGCCCTGGTCTAACTCATTGACCTGCATTTTCATGCCAGACCCCCATGCAATCTCACAAAGATGGTAGTTGGTGTGAACCAATGAACCTTCCAACGGGACAGTCAGCGCTCTCTTTCACTACTCTCTGGCTCTCTCTGGCCCCCTTCACACCCCCATTCTCCCTCCACCCTTCTCTCTGTACCTGGAGGTGGAGTGAGAGAGGGGGAGGCAGTGACATCTGTGGGATCAGACTGTGCAGCAGCTCCCCTCCAACTTTTCCCCACTTTGTCTCCCCCAGTCCAGACTAGAACACCTTGTGGTAAAAATCCCAGAGACAGCCTGAACCCCACCATTCTTTTGTGTGGGTGTGTGTGTGTGTGTGTGTGTGTGAAGCACAGCAAGATCCCACAGCTCTCTGCCTTCCCTAATCTCGCACGTGACCCTGGTTCAGTTTAATTATTGCAGAATGAATGAATTGTTGTCCATCACAGCAACATTGAAATACACAGACATCACCGCAGAACAGTTGACCAGAGGCTAGAAACACTAATAAATATGGATGCACAGCAAGATCCCACAAGCAGCAATTTAAACCCACACACATCGTGGGTGATGCTGATTAAGGGTTGACGTATTTGTGTCAAATCCCAAGGGCCCCAGTTATCTTAGCCCCAGGCTTCAAACCTGTTCAAAAACGACAAGGCCGCAATCCGACAGGACCCGGTTAACCAGAGGTCCTGGTAAAAGTCAGCCCACCTCCCCAGAGAGAGGAGATTAAACCTCGGGGTAATACATAGACAAAACTCACCTGGGCCCAACAGGCTGCAGCCTGTCAAACAGGCCTCAGGACTGCGATCCCCCTCTCTATCTCTGTCCCCCTCTCCCTCTCTCTCTCTCACTGTGTCCCCCTCTCTCTCTCTCTCTGTGTCCCTCTCTCCCTCTGTCTCTCTCTCTGTGTCTCTCTGTCCCTCTCTCTCTGTGTCCCTCTCTCTCTCACTGTGCCCCTCTCTCTCTCACTGTGTCCCCCTCTCTCTCTCTCAGTCCCTCTCTCTCTGTCTCTCTCTCTCTCTGACCCCCTCTCCCTCTGTCCCTCTCTCTCTGTGACCCTCTCACTCTCTGTCCCTTTCTCCTTGTCTGTCTCTCTGTCCCTCTCTCGCTCTGTCCCTCATTGTCTCTCTCTCTCTCTCTCTCTCTGTCCCTCTCTCCCTCTGTCCCTCTGTCACTCTGTCTCTCTCTCTGTGTCTCTCTGTCCCTCTCTCCCTCTCTGTGTCCCTCTCTCTCTCTGTCACTCTCTCTCAGTCCGTCTTCCTCTCTCTGTGTGTGTGTCTCTCTCTGTTCTCTTTCTATCTCTCTCTGTGTCCCTCTCTCCCTCTCTGTCCCTTTGTCTCTCTTTCTCTTGGTCTCTGTCTACCTCTCTCTCTCTGTTTCTCTGTTCCTCTCTTTATCTGTCCTCTCTCTGTCTGTCTCTCTATCCCTCTCTCTCTGTGTCTCTCTGCCCCCCTCTCTCTTTCTATGTCCCTCTCTCTCTCTCTCACTGAGTCCCTCTCTCTCTGTCTCATTCTGTCCCTCTCTCTCTCTGTGTCTCTCTGTCCCTCTCTCTCTCTCTGTGGCCCTCTCTCTCTCAGTCCCTCTCTATGTCTCTGTCCCTCTCTCTCTTTCCCTCTGTCTCTCTCTCTCTCTCTCTGTGTCCCTCTGTCTCTCTGTCCCTCTCTCTCTCTGTCCCTCTCAGTCTCTCTGTTCCTCTCTCTCAGTGTGTCACTCTCTCTGTATCCCTCTCTCTCTCGATCTCTCTCTGTCCCTGTCCCTCTCTCTCTGTCCCTCTCTCTCTGTCTCTCTGTCCGTCTCTGTCTGTGTCTCTATTTCCCTCTCTCTCTCTGTCTCCCTCTCTCTCTCACTGTGTCCCCCTCTCTCTCTGTCCCCCTCTCTCTGTTTCCCTCTGTCCCTCTGTCTCTCTCTCTCTGTGTCTCTCCCTCCCTCTCTCTGTGCCCCTCTCTCTCAGTCACTCTCTCTCTCAGGCCCTCTCTCTCTCTCTGTGTCCCTCTCACTCTCTGTCCCTTTCTCCCTCTCTGTCTCTGTCCCTATCTCGCTCTGTCCCTCATTGTCTCTATCCCTCTCACTCTCTGTCCCTCTGTCTCTCTCTCTGTGTCTCTCTGTCCCTCTATCTCTCTCTCTCTGTCCCTCTCTCTCTGTCCGTCTCCCTCTCTCTGTGTCTCTCTCTCTCTCTCTGTTCTCTTTCTATCTCTCTCTGTGTCCCTCTGTTTCTCTGTCCCTCGGTCCCTCTCTCTCTGTCTACCTCTCTCTCTCTGTCCCTCTCTCTCTCTCTCTCTCTCTGTCTACCTCTCTCTCTGTTTATCTGGTCCTCTCTATCTCTGTCCCTCTCTCTGTGTGTATCTCTCTGCCCCCCTCTCTCTCACTGAGTCCCTCTCTGTCTGTCCCTCTCTCTCTCTTTCACTGTCTGTCCCTCTCTCTCTGTACCTTTCTCTCTGTCCCTCTGTCTCTCTGTGTCCCTCTCCCTCTCTCTGTGTACCACTCTCTTCCTGTCTCTCTCTCTGTCCCTGTCCATTTCTATGTCCCTCACTCTCTCTGTGTCCCACTCTCTCCCTGTCTCTCTCTCTCTCTCTGTGTCCCTCCCTCTCTCTCTGTGTCCCTCCCTCCCTGTCTGTGTCCCCCTCTCTCTCTCCGTGTCCCTCCCTGTGTGTGTCTCTCTCTCAATCTCTCTCTGTCTCTCTCTGTTCCTGTCCCTCTCTCCCTCTCTGTGTCCCTCTCTCTCTCTCTCTCTCTCTCTCTCTCTCTCTGTCACTCTCTCTGTATCCCCCTCTCTCTCGATCTCTCTCTGTCCCTGTCCCTCTCTCTCTCTGTGTTCCCCTCTCTCTCTCTCTGTCCGTCACTCTCTCTGTGTCCCTCTCTCCCTGTCTGTGTCCCTCTCTGTGTGTCTCTCTCTCTCAATCTCTCTGTCGCTCTCTCTGTTCCTGTCCCTCTCTCTCTTTCTCTCTCTCTGTGTCCGTCTCCCTCTCCGTTTCCCTCTCTCTCTCTATCTGTCCCTCTCTCTCTCTGTGACCCCCCCTCTCTCGGACCCTCTCTCTCTCGGACCCTCTCTCTCTCTCGGACCCTGTCTCTCTGTCCCTCTCTCTCTTTCCCTCTCTCTCTGTGTCCCTCTCTCTCCCTCTGTCCCTCTCTGTGTCCCTCTCACTATCTGTCCCTTTCTCCCTCTGTGTCCCTTTCTCTCTCTCTCTGTCTCCCTCTCTCTCTCTGTCCCTCTGTCTCTCTCGCTCTCTCTCTCTGTGTCCCTCTGTCTCTCTGTCCCTCTCTCTGTCCCTCTCTCTTTCTATGTCCCTCTCTCTCACTGAGTCCCTCTCTCTCTGTCCCTCTCTGTCTGTGTCTCTCTTTCCCTCTCTCTCTCTCACTGTGTCCCTCTCTCTCTCTGTCCCACTCTCTATCTCTGTCCCCCCTCGCTGTGTCTCTCTCTCTCTGTGTCCCTCTCACTCTCTGTCCCTTTCTCCCTCTCTGTCCCTCTCTCGCTCTGTCCCTCATTGTCTCTATCCCTCTCTCTGTGTGTCCCTCTCTCCCTCTGTCCCTCTGTCACTCTCTCTCTCTCTCTGTGTCTCTCTGTCCCTGTCTACCTCTCGGTGTCCCCCCTCTCTCTCTGTCCGTTTTCCTCTCTGTGTGTGTGTGTGTCTCTCTCTGTTCTCTTTCTATCTCTCTCTGTGTCCCTCTCTCCCTCTCTGTCCCTCGGTCTCTCTGTCCCTCTCTCTCTCTGTCTACCTCTCTCTCTCTCTCTGTTTCTCTGTTGCTCTATTTCTCTGTCCCTCTCTCTCTGTCTCTCTGACACTCTCTCTCAGTGTCTCTCTGCCCCTCTCTCTTTCTCACTGTCCCTCTCTCTCTCTCTCTGTCCCTCTCTCTCAGTGTCCCTCTCTCTCAGTGTCCCTTTCTATGTCTCTGTCCCTTTCTCTCTGTCCCCCTCTGTCCCTCTCTCTGTGTCCCTCTCACTCTCTGTCCCTTTCTCCCTCTCTATCTCCCTCTCTCTCTGTCCCTCTCTGTCTCTGTCCCTCGATCTCTGTGTCCCTCTTTGTCTCTCTCTCACTCTGTCTCTCTGTCCCTCTCTCTCGCACTGTCTCTCAGTCCCTCTCTCTCTCTGTGTGTCTCTCTGTCCCTCTCTCTCTCTGTGTCTCTCTGCCCCTCTCTCTTTCTGGCCCTCTCTCTCTCGGGCCCCCTCTCTCTCTGTCCCTGTCCCCCACTCTCTGTGTCCCTCTGTCCCTCTCTCTCTGTGTCCCTCTCTCTCTCTGTCCCTCTCTCTCCCTCCCTGTCCCCCACTCTCTGTGTCCCTCTGTCCCTCTCTCTCTGTGTCCCTCTCTCTCTGTGTCCCTCTCTCTCTCTCTGTCCCTCTGTCTCTGTCCCTCTCTCTCCCTCCCTGTCTCCCACTCTCTGTGTCTCTCTCACTCTCTGTCCCTTTCTCCCTCTGTGTCCCTCTCTATCTCTGTGTCTCTCTGTCCCTCTCTCTCTCTGTCCCTCTCTCTCTGTCCCTCTCTCTCCCTCCCTGTCCCCCACTCTCTGTGTCCCTCTGTCCCTCTCTCTCTGTGTCCCTCTCTCTCTGTGTCCCTCTCTCTCTCTCTCTGTCCCTCTGTCTCTGCCCCTCTCTCTCCCTCCCTGTCCCCCACTCTCTGTGTCCCTCTGTCCCTCTCTCTCTGTGTCCCTCTCACTCTCTGTCCCTTTCTCCCTCTCTGCGTCCCTCTCTCTCTCTGTCTCCCTCCCTCTGTCTCTCTCTCTCTCTGTCCCTCTGTCTCTGTCCCTCTCTCTCCCTCTCTCGCTCTCCCTGTCCCTCTCTCTCTGTGTCCCTCTCACTCTCTGTCCCTTTCTCTCTCTGTGTCCCTCTCTCTCTCTGTCTCCCTCTCTCTCTCTCTCTCTCTGTCCCTCTCTCTCTGTCACCCACTCTCTGTGTCCCTCTGTCCTTCTCTCTGTGTCCCTCTCACTGTGTCCCTTTCTCCCTCTGTGTCCCTCTCTCTCTCTGTTTTCCTCTTCTCTCTCTCCCTGTCCCTCTCTCTCTTTCCCTCTCTCCCACTCTGTGTCTCTCTGTCCCTCTGTACCTCTCTCTCTGTCCCTCTCTCTGTGTCCCTCTTTGTCTTTCTGTCACTCTCTCTCTCTGTCCCTCTCTCGATCTCTCTCTGTCCCTCTCACTCTATGTCCCTCTCTCGATCTCTCTCTGTCCGTCTCTCTGTCTCTGTCCCTCTCTCCCTCTCTCTGTCCCTCTCTCTCCCAATCTGTCCCCCCCCCTCTCTCGCTCTGTCTCTCTGTCCCTCTCTCTCTGTCCCTCTCTCTCTCTCTTTGTCTCTCCGTCCCCCTCTCTCTCACTCTTTATCTCTGTCCCACTCTCTCTCTCGATCCCTCTGTCTCTCTGTCCCTCTCTCTCTGTGTTGCAGTCAAATATCTGAAGGACAGTGAATCCTTAGGCAGAGACGCAGAGTTAAACTCAGTTTAAACTCTCTCCATCACACCCACACCCACACCTAGAAACTGAATATAATGTGGAGAAATGTCCATGTGCAGCACAGATTTCCAAACTAACACAGTGACAGACGAAAACGCCATTCTCTGCCCAGTCCCCACTTCCAGACCCAGGGAGGTTTTGTCCCTGACCCAGGGCAGGTTTCTGACTGGATATTATTACATTGCAACATGAAGGTACTGAGTGTAACAGTTTGCTATATCCCATCACGTCATCTACTTTGCTGTCAGTGTTTTGTGAATTATATTGAAAACATTGGCAGGTGCAAGAGAATATTCTGGAAGGTGATTTGCAGTAAGAATAGAAAAAGCTGAATGTTTCTGTGTAAAATGATGAGAAATTCTGAAACACTATTGTTCAGATACTACAGCTGATCATGTACGTAAACATCAGAAAGTTAACATGATGGTAGTGCCAGCAGATAGGAGGACCCGTGATACATTGATCATTATTGAGATTAGATTGTGTGGAAACATGAGCTTAACATGACAGGAAGTAGAATCAAATCAATGGGTTCAGAGTGGTTAATATACAAAATAACAGATAGCCCGGAGTGAGTTAAGGCATGGAATCTAATTGAGGGGTTCAGAGTGGTTTATGTTACAGAATAACAGGTACCCCGGAGTGAGTTAAAGCCTGGAATGTAATCAAGGGGTTCGGGGTGGTTTATATACAGAAAACAGATACCCTGGAGTGAGTTAAGGCATGGAATCTAATTGAGGGGTTCAGGCTTGTTTATATACAGAATAACAGATAGCCTGGAATAAGTTGCAGCCTGGAATCAAATTGAGGGGTTCAGGGTGGTTTTTATACAGCATAACAGATACCAGAGAGTGAGTTACAACCTGGAATGTATTTGAGGGGTTAAGTGTGGTTTATATACAACATAACAGATACCTCGGAGTGAGTTACAGTCTGCAATCTAATCAAGGGGTTCGGGTCGTTTATATACAGAATAACAGAAAGGCCGGAAAGAGTTACAGCTTGGAGTCTAATTGCTGATTTCAGGGTGGATTATGTACAAAATAACAGGTAGCCCGGAGTGAGTTATATCCTGGAATCTAATTGAGGGGTTCAGGGTGGTTTATATACAGAATAACAGATACCCCGGCGTGAGTTAGAGCTTGGAATTTAATCGAGGGGTTCAGTGTGTTTCTGTACAGAATAAAAAGATAGCCCGGAGTGATTTACAGCCTTTAATCTAGTCAATGGGTTCCCAATTTGAACCCACAGAAGGTCAGTATGGGATTTGAGAAACCCTTCACTTTGGGATGAGGCGTAGCCAGGCAGGATTCAGATCCAACGCTGCAAAGAGCTGTCTCCATTTCCTATCTCTGCTAGCATCAATGAATGGAAATGGCTTTTGACACATTGCCCCCTCGCCCTTGCTGAAAGTATTCCTGACACAAATCAGTCAGGCAGACATTTTAGATTTGTCCACAGCCACCATTTTATATCAGCAATACGACGACATTGAGTTTACAAATAAGGAAAAGCAAGAGAGACTGGCAACATCAATATAGTTTGAAAATATATAAAACATTGAACACGCACACAAAATCACACACAAACAGACATACACAGACATCACACACACAGAGATACAGACACCTTCCAGAAGCTGTCTCCATTTCCTATCTTGCAAGGAAACTCATGTTATGATGATGCATTCATGCAGGACAGTAAACAGCTTTTGAGACTTTCCCCATTGTGACAGAAATTCAGCCCCAATCTTAAACTTGGAGATATGTAACAGGACAGAAATGAAACAGCAGCTTTCTGTGTTCCTGCTCCCAATGTAACATTTGACCATTTAGTTTATCTTGTCTTCGGTCTAACATCCAACAAGGATCATTTCACAGATCCAATAACAGATGCCCAGGAGTGAGTTCCAGACTGGAATCTAATTGAGGAGTTTAGGCTTTACATACAGCATATGAGGGACAGACTGGAATCTAATCGAGGGGTTCGGGGTGGTTTACATACAGCATATGAGATACCCAAGAGTGATTAGATTTTATTACATTACAGTGTGGAAACAGGCCCTTCAGCCCAACAAGTCCACACCGACGTGCAACCTACCCATACCCCTACATTTACCCCTTACCTAACACTACGGGCAATTTAGCATGGCCAATTCACCTGACCTGCACATCTTTGGACTGTGGGAGGAAACCGGAGCACCCGGAGGAAACCCACGCAGACACGGGGAGAACGTGCAAACTCCACACAGTCAGTCGCCTGAGGCGGGAATTGAACCCGGGTCTCTGGCGCTGTGAGGCAGCAGTGCAAACCTCTGTGCCACCGTGCCACCCACGATCGGACAGACTGGAATCTAATCGAGGGGTTCAGGGTGGTTAATATATTGCAAACCAGATACCCAGGAGCGAATTACAGCCTGGAATCTAATCGAGGGGTTCAGGGTGGTTTACATACAGAATAACAGACAACAAGTAGTGAGTCACAAAATCGCGGAGTCATACAGTCAAAGAGATGTACAGCATGGAAACAGACCCTTTGGTCCAACCCGTCCATGCCAACCAGGTATCTGAACCTACTCTCGTCTCTTTTTCAAGCACTTGGCCCATCTCCCTCCAAACCTTCCCATTCATATACCCATCGAGCTGCATTTTAAATGTTGCAATTGTACCAGTCAGCACCACTTCCTCTGACAGTTCATTCCATTCATGTATCACCCTCTGAGTGAACAAGTTGCCCCTTAGGTCTCTTTCATATCTTTCCCCTCTCACACTAAACCTATGCCCTCTAGTTCTGGACTCCCCCACCCCAAGGAAATGACTTTGTCTATTTATCCTATCCATGCCCCTCATGATTTTATAAACCTCAATAAGGTCACCCCTCAGCCTCCGACGCTCCAGGGAAAACAGCCCCAGCCTATTCAACCTCTTCCTGTGGCTCAAATCCTCTAACCCTGGCAACATCCTTGTAAATCATTTCTGAACCCTTTCAAGTTTCACAACGTCAGATACCTGTCACTGAATAATACACAGATGTTTCACAGCTTGCAATCTGGCTTTCACTTTCGGAATAAACTTGGTCTATATTCTTGAGTTTCAGGAAATGGATTCGTGATTTGATTGAAATATAAAAGATTTTGAATTGCAAGGGCTTGATTGGGCAGATGTTGAAAAATTATTTCTGTGGGTCAGGGAGTCCAAAACACGATAACAGAGTCTCGGGATAACAGGCAATTTATTTGGGTCTGAGGGGATGTGAAATCATTTCAAAGGGTATTAGCGTGTTTAGTATTCACCATCTTAAGAATTGTGGTTGCACTGTGAATGAAAACAGTGTAAAGTTCACAGAGATATGGAGGAGCTCAGGGTTCGAGGAGGTTACAGAAATAGGGAGGTAAAGGTGCAGGAGAATGTTACAGATATAGGGAAGCTGTAACAGGACACAAATATTGCCTGGATAGTTATGGGTTTATGGGCTGGATGTTAGAGAAGGCTGTAGGTGCTGGAAGAGTTTTCAACAATAGGGAGGACTAGAGGAGCTTGAGGTGTTTATAGTGATAGGGAGGTATGTAATTTCGAGAGTGGGTTCCAGTCCTGTGGAGCGACATACGTGTTGGAGGAATCCTCAGTGACAGGAAGAGGTGAAGATGCTGGAAATCAGTTGGGGTGGAGGGTTAGAAATGTTACAGAGATAGGGAGGTGTGTAGTGACTGGAGGAGATTACAGAGATAGGGAGCGTTGTTGTGGCTGGATGAGATTCCAGAGATAGGGAGAGTTGTAGGGGGCTGGAGGATGATACAGAGATTGGGAAATGTGTAGGGTCTTGACTAGGATACAGAAATTGGGAGGTGCGTTGGGTCTGTCGGAGCGTACATAGATAGGCAGGTGTGTTTTGGATGGAGTGACATTTTTGCCATCAGAAAGATCAGGATTGACAACTTAATATTCTGTAGTCCAGGAACTATCGGCTGGATATGCTTTGGTTTTATTAATTAAGGAGTCAATTACTGCAGTAAAGAGGGATGATGTTGTGGAAGGGCCTTCAATTGAGGCTTCGTGGATAGAGACTGGAATTCAAAGATGACAGATACATTGTTAGGGTCATATTAAGACGCCCAGTTAGAAGAAAATACAGGAGCTATTGTGCAACCAATCACTGTCGTGTATAAAAAAACAAGAGGGTAATTCTATTTATGCTTTTCAATATCCAACATTTATTGGGTAGTCATGTGCTTTTAAGAGGGGACAAATATGTTGAAATTTATTGCTGAGAGCTTCTCATCTCAACATGTAGAAGATACAACAAGGTTTAGTGCATTGCTGGGCCTTGTTGTGGAGAATGAAGCCAACCAGTTCGAGGTTGGATTGGGAGAGAAGCTTAGGACCAATGACCATAACATTATATATTTTAAGTTCCTTAAGGAAAAGGCAAAAAATATTTTCAAAATATAACGTTTTTGGATTGGGGAGACAGAGTTTATTAGAAAATAGGATCTGGCCAAAGTAGTCTGGGGACATTTACTTCTGGATAAAGCTGTCGTCGAATAGCGTGGATTAGGGAGGAGTGTCCATGCTCAAATGGAATTGGTGAGAGTATGGGCCCAACATGTTACAATCCAAGATCAACTTTACGAAAACAAGCCCAGAGACACTCCGATGTCTACAAATATTCAGAGCTGAATAACAAAGTAAAGAGTAGCTTAAAGCAGCTATAAAGTGAGCAGATCAATGGAATCCCTCTAATAGTGTAGAAAGTGCAGTACTGAAGGTAAGGAAGTCAGTAGAAGAGAATAAAGGAGGTGTGATAAAACATTAGCGGGTAAGATTAGTAAGAAGCCCAAGATATTCCATCCACATATCGGGGGAAGAGGATAACAAGGGAAAGAACAGGGAATTGGAGGATCAAGGAGGCCGCCTGTGCACACAGCCAGAAAATACGTGAAACACGTATTTCATATCCGTCTTCACTTGGGCGAAGGAGTTCCCAGATTCATGGAGGGTGACTGTGTGACCCTTTAACAGATTGATAGCGACCGGAAGGAAGAACTGGAAGTTTTGGCAGAGTAAAAACTGGATAAATCCCCAGATTTGTGAGCTGTATCTCAAATTAATATGAAAGGAAAGGAAGAAAATAACAGGCTCTGAGCTTTATTTATTTATTGTGCTTTTGAACAGAGTGGAGGTGCGATGGAGAGGTCGGCATCTAATTTTGTTTCAACAAACTGCGATAGAAATAAACAACGGAAGTAAAGACGACCAAGTCTCACATCAGTGAGGGAAACAATTACAGAAGACTTTGAAAACATTTTCAAGGTTGAGAGATATATTTTTATTTAGTCAGTGAATCATAGGTGATGGGGAAAGTGCAGGAAAGTGGAGTTGCGTTCTATCAGAACAAACATCATTGAACTGAAAGGCAGAACATACTCTGAGAGCTGCTGGAAATATTACAGTCCCTATGCACTATGGTATACAGTCTGCTACTATTCCTGTGTTTGTGAGAACAACAACTTGTCTCCCATTGGAGTGAGACACAGTTCGGAATGCAACTGAATTTATAAATGGTACACAAATAACCAGAAATTATTTAGAAGCAGGAATGTAATCAGTATTCTGTAACTTCCAAGGAAAATAATGTTCATTCCTTGAAACACTGGGGAACACAGGCCAAGTTTCTCATGGACACCTTTGATAGCATTGTCCTTGGTAGGAGCCTATTGAACCTTCCTTTTCCTCTCTCTATGGCAATAAAATATTTACTGAGAGAAAGGAACAAAACTGCACAGGGTCCTCCAGGTGCAGTCTGACTAAGCTCCAATTCAAATGAAGCAAGACATCTCTCCCCTTATGCTTACATCCTGTGATAATAAAGCTTCTCATTCCACTGTCTTTCCAAATAGCCTGCTGCACCTGTAAGTTAGACATCAGCAACGTATATCTGTACTTTTCAACGTTTCACAATTTATGAAATATAATGTCTATTAATTTCTCCAATAAAGTGGATAACTTCACGTTTCTGCGTCATATATCATTTGCAATGACGTTGCTCATGTGGAAGCCCGTTCAATTTTCATAAATATTTACATCTTCCTCACAGCACACAAAAATTAACTGTAAATTCTTCACTCTGTTTCCTGTCTTTTCATGAATACTTAATCCATCCGAGTACATTCATAATTATAGTTTTGTTCGAGTGAAGGAGGCCCATAGTGTTCTCATTGGCCCTTCAAATGAGTATTATTACCTCCACCCAATTTCCCACTTTTACTATGCAACCTCCTTGACGCATGCCAAACACAATCTATTTCTTACTTTGAAAAGCTGAAGGATTGTCTTTGTTGAAGGAACTATTCGCAACAGAAGGAAAGGCAATGAGTGAAGGACATTACCCATCATTCAAATTGTCCCTCTACACCCTTCTGTAGTCAACACTGAGTTGACACTTTTCTAGTTATTCACTCAACATCCATCTTGTTTTGGTTGGTATTGTTTCGTTCTGTGTTTGCACCTGAATACCTGAGATAGAAACTCTTTTACGAAGGAAGGGTCGTGACCGATTTGTGCCAAAAGCAGGTAAAAGGAGTTATGTAACAAATCAGTTATAATCTCCTTAAATTATGGAACAGGCGCAAAGCACTCAACAAACACATCCTGTCCTGAGCGTATTGAGTTCCACGTGGCAATGGCACGGCGACCATGCAGCCAATTACAAACTCATTTCAGCAGATAATTGTTCAATTAAATTACATGGAGTCACTGATTGTAACAAATTGAAGTCGTATTGCCAAAAAGTAGCTAAGACCATATCTAGACCAGCTATGCTGCCCCTGTATAAGAAAGGGTACATGTGTAGTCCAGCTTGATTGCCACAACATCCACAACATTCACTATTTCCACTATCACCCCACAATGGAGGCAGTGTGTTCCAGATACAAGGTACATTGCAGACATTTATCAAAGTCCATTCGACAGCACATTTCAAGCCTTGATCATCTGAAGTAGCAAGAGCAACAGATCGACGGAAACACTAACCCTGCAAGTTGCACATAAAGTCAATGACCATCTTGACTGGGAAATATATCTCAGTCTCGTGGGTGTCACTTGATGAATATCCTGCCTTTCATTCCCTAACATTATTGTGGGTGACACTGCTGCATGGGCAGCACACAACCACCTTGTCCAGAACAAAAGTGTATGGGCAATAAATGATGGCCCACCCAGCAATGTCTGATACCTATCAATGAATAATACACAAATGTTTCACTGTTTTGCATCTGAGTGTCCCTTGCTGCATTTGTGAATAGATTTAATCGATATTTTTGAGTCTCAGGAAATGGAGAAGTGATCTGTTTGAGGAGGAAAAGCTTCTGAGTGGAGAGAGCTTTATAGGGCCAATGCTGAGAAATTATTTCTGTGGGTCTGGGAATCCAAAACATGATGACAGGATCTCAGGATAAGGGGCAATTTATCTGGGACTAAGATTATGTGAAATTATATCCCTCCATGGGTCTCAGAATATTTAGTATTCGCCATCTCAAAGATTGTGGATGCATGTCAATGAATACAGTGAAAAGTTCACAGAGATATGGAGGAGCTTCGGGTGAGATAAAGTTATAGTGATATGGAGGTATAGGTTCAGGAGGGTGTTACAGATGGGCGGAAGCTGCAATAGAACAGAGAGATTGCCGAGATATGGACGGGTGTATGTGCTGGAAGACTTTACAAAATTAGAGAAGGCTGTAGGGGCTGTAAGTGTTTCCAAAGGCGGGGAGGAATGGAGGAGCTTGTGAAGTTTATAGCGAGAGGGTAGTATGTAATTGTTAGAGTGGGTCCAGAGATATGGAAGGATGCTGCGGTTCTGTTCGCTGAGCTGGAAGTTTTTGTTGCAAACGTTTCGTCCCCTGTCTAGGAGACATCCTCAGTGCTTGGGAGCCTCCTGTGAAGCGCTTCTGTGGTGTTTCCTCCGGCATTTATAGTGGCCTGTCCCTGCCGCTTCCAGTTGTCAGTTTCAGCTGTCCGCTGTAGTGGCCGGTATATTGGGTCCAGGTCTATGTGTTTGTTGATGGAGTTTGTGGATGAGTGCCAAGCTTATAGGAATTCCCTGGCTGTTCTTTGTTTCGCTTGCCCTATAATGGTAGTGTTGTCCCAGTCAAATGCATGTTGCTTGTCGTCTGCGTGTGTGGCTACTAGGGATAGCTGGTCGTGTCGTTTCGTGGCTAGTTGATGTTCGTTGATGCGGATTGTTAGCTGTCTTCCTGTTTGTCCTATATAGTGTTTTGTGCAGTCCTTGCATGGGATTTTGTACACTACGTTAGTTTTGCTCATACTGGGTATCGGATCCTTCGATTTGGTGAGTTGTTGTCTGAGAGTGCCTGTTGGTTTGTGTGCTGCAATAAGTCCTAGTGGTCGCAGTAGTCTAGCTGTCATTTCAGAGATGTTCTTGATGTATGACCAGCTATCCCTCGTAGCCACACACGCAGATGACAAGCAACATGCACATGCCCTCCAGACTGTCAAGCAACAATGTGACATGACAAAACCTCATGGGTTCATATCAAAGCCTGACACGGAAACCTCCTGCTGATTCACCTCTCTCACCCTCACGGTGTCAGCTCAAACACTGACACGGAAACCTCCTGCTGACTCCCCTTCCTCAGCTTCACGGTGTCAGATCAAACACTGACACGGAAACCTCCTGCTGACTCCCCTCACTCAGCCTCACGGTGTCAGATCAAACAGACACGGAAACATCCTGATGACTCCCCTGCCTGAGCTGGTGGATCAGTGTCCCTCTACATTGAACAACACTTGGTGGAAGCACTGAGAGAGTGACAGAGCTGGAGAATGTATACTGGGCAGGCCATTTCAAAACCAACACCAAGAGGGGCTCAGCAGCAGCATTACTGATCGAGGTGGTCGGGTCCAAAAGGACATAACTGCTTCACTGCGTCTGCACCGGGTCGGGGGGAACGACTGACAGGTAGAAACATCCTTGACCTCATCCTCACCAACCTACTTGCTGCAGCCACATTGTTCGATGACCGTATTGGGAACAGTAAACTACCACACACAGTATTTTTGGAGACAAAGTTCCACTTTTACATCGTGAAGACCCCCTTTGCATTTGTGATACTATCACTGTGCTAAACAGGGCAGATTTACAATAGATTTTAGAACTTTGCACTGGCCTGTGTGAGGTGGTTCGGGTCATTACCAACAGCAGCAGAATTGTTCTCCAGCATAAGTTTCACTATCATTGCCTGGTGTATGCTCCACTTTATCCTGACCATCAAGCCAGGGATACAGCCTTGTTAAATGGAGAATACAGGAGGGCCTTCCGATAGTAGCACCAAATGCACCTCAGAATGAGATGAAGTTACTAAATTGGGTCACTTACTCACTACATGGTATAAATGGAAAATGATACACAGATCTATCCAATGAATCAGGACTCATCTCTGCAATCCTCTCATATACAGTCTGGGTGAGTGGTGGTGGGAAATCACACAACTCACCGGCGGAGGAGGATCCACAAATACCACCTTCCTCAAAGATTGAAGAGCCCAGCACAATAATAGAAAAGCTTTCACAACAATGTTCAGATAGAAATATCGATGGGAGGATCAACTTTAGTCTCCTCCAGATGGCAGTCTTCAGCTAAACGATTTACAACAAGAAAACACACAGCTGAATTTGAGAGGTGAGGTGACAGTGACTTCACTTTTAACATGATCATAACTGCATTTCACCAAATGTCGTATCCACGATTAACGGCAAACCTGGAGCAAATAGAAATTGTCTGCACTGGCATAAGTTACAACTGGTACAAAGGAAGGTGGCTGAGATTGGGGGAGAGCAACCATCTCAGCTCTGCCGCAGTTCCCCAAGGGAGGGGTTTCTGGGTAATCCTGGAGATCAGAAATGGAAACGTAGGGCACCATACCCCGACAGGATGATTGGGCTGCTTTCTCGTTAGAGAGAGGCGACTGGCGGTAAATTAACTGGACAGTCATCAGGCCTCAAGTGAGGGAGAGCTTGAGTAAGACAGCCCTTATCATACACCTCCGTCAGTGCAGGAATTGAACCCACACTGTTAGTATTAATCTGCATTACAAACCAGCTGTCCAACTAACCAAGTCATCACTCAGCTCCATGTGGTAGGTATTGTAATATTATTCTGTTCAGATATGTTGCTAAACACCTTTGGAGCAGGTGGAACTAGAAGCCAGCTTCCTAGCTCAGAGAGAGGGACAGCATCAGTGAGCTGTAAAAGCGCTCTCTGCCCTAGGCCCAAATAATTTTCAGCTGCTTCATAAATGACCATCCCCTACTCAAGTGAAGTCACAACTGGGATTGTTTGCCAATGATTGGACAATATTCACCACTATAAGTGATTTACTCTGATACTGAAGCAATCCTTATCCAAATGCAACAAGGACCTGGAAATATGAAGATGTGTGTTTAACAGTGAAAAGTACAATTCCCATTGCACACATGCCAGACAACGACTACCTCTAATAATTGAAAATGAAATCATATCCTCTAACGTTCAATGTCACCACCATCACTGAACTCCCAACGACCAATATCCCACGGATTACCATTAACCAGAACTGGACTGACCGTATACTTTCATTACCCATTCCTGTAAAGCCCTAATGCTAAAACGTCGACTCTCCTGTACCTCAGATGCTGCCTGACCTGTTGTGCTTTTTCAGCGTCACACTTTGACGCATATAAATTAATTGGCTAAAAGAATATTTCAAGGGCTCGGAATCCTGCAGAAATAACATACCTCGTGATTTCTATTAGACACACATTGAATGTGTGTGCGATGAAATACCCGCCCCTCCCCATTTTCCCTGTGAATGCAGCTTCACCCCTCAACCATTGACACTCAGGAGCATCAATACCTGCCATCGACACGGTGCTCTGCAGAAATTTAACAAGGCTTCTTACAACGTGCCTCTGAAACCATGACCGTGAAGAAGGACAAGGGAAACAGACACATGGGATTATCATCATGTTCGCTTTCCGTTCCAAGCCAACCACCATCCTGATTGGGAAGTATATTGCCATTCCTTCAGCGTCACGATTTCAAGGTCCTCCCCTAATGGTATTAGAACATAGAACATAGAACAGTAAAGCACAGAACAGGCTCTTCAGCCCACAACGCTGTGCCAACCATTGATCCTCATGGATGCACCCTCAAATGTCTGTGACCATATGCATGTCCAGCAGTCTCTTAAATGTCCCCAATGACCTTGCTTCCACAACTGCTGCTGGCAACGCATTCCATGCTCTCACAACTCTCTGTATACAGAACCCGCCTCTGACATCCCCTCTATACTTTCCTCCAACCAGCTTAAAACTATGACCCCTCGTATTAGCCATTTCTGCCCTTTGAAATAGTCTCTGGCTATCAACTCTCTCTATTCCTCTCATTATCTTGTATACTTCAATTAGGTCCCCTCTTCTCCTGCTTTTCTCCAATGAAAGGAGTCCGAGCTCAGTCAACCTCTCTTCATAAGTTAAGCCCTCCAGTCCAGGCAGCATCCTGGTAAACCTCCTCTGAACCCTCTCCAAAGCATCCACATCTTTCCTATAATAGGGGGACCAGAACTGGATGCAATATTCCAAGTGCGGTCTAACCAAAGTTTTATAGAGCTGCAACAAGATCTCACGACTCTTAAACTCAATCCCCCGTTAATGAAAGCCAAAACACCATGTGCTTTCTTAACAACCCTGTCCACTTGGGTGGCCATTTTAACGGATCTAGGTACCTGCACAGCAAGATCCCTCTGTTCCCCCACACTGCCAAGAATCCTATTCTTAATCCTGTACTCAGCTTTCAAATTCGAATTTCCAAAATGCATCACCTCGCATTTAACCAGGTTGAAGTCCATCTGCCACCTCTCAGCCCATCTCTGCATCCTGTCAATGTCCCGCTGCAGACTACAACAGCCCTCTATACTGTTAACGACACCTTCAACCTTTGTTTCATCTGCAATCTTGCTGACCCATTCTTCAATCCCCTCACCAAGTCTTTTAAAAAAATTACAAACAGTAGAGGGCCAAGGACAGAGCCCTGTGGAACACCCACTCACTTCCAGGCAGAATATTTTCCTTCTACTGCCACTCGCTGTCTTCTGTTGGCCAGCTAATTCTGTATCCAGACAGCTAAGTTCCCCATATCCCATTCCTCCTGACCTTCTGAATGAGCCTACCATGGGGAACCTTATCAAATGCCTTGCTGAAGTCCATATACACCACATCCACAGCTCGACCCTCATCAACGTATCTAGTCAGATCCTCAAAGTATTGTAATTAAATTACATCACATCGACTGCAGTGGTTCAATGTGGCAACTCACCCTCACCTTCTCAAGGGCAACAAGGGATGGATAATAAATACTGGCCCAATCATATTCCATGAATAAATGAAATGAAAATATTGTCCAGACCTGCCCAATGTTGGACACTGTGCTTTGGGTTCTGTGAGCTCAGGCTGTTAGTCTCTAGGCAGTAACTTGTTTGTTGTAAACAGCTGAAGGGATGTCCTGTTTTAAACAATCTGTCAGTCTCTCAGAGGCATGGCCTACATACCGAGCATCACACAGACACTGCCATTCACATCCCATATTACTGAGCTCTGAGATAGACAGAAGCAATTCAAAATGTACCCAGATCTGACTGTAACATGTTTAAACACGCAGTGATATTGTTGCCATGAAAATGATTATGAGTGAATAGTAGCAGGGAGAAAGTGAGGACTGCAGATGCTGGAGATCAGAGTCAAAAAGTGTGGTTCTGAAAATATAGCACAGCCATTCATGTAGCCGCTGAGAAGCAGGAGAGTCGACTTTGAGTTCATAATATTAATAAAAGGGACAATAAATGTATATTTTCAAATTCCTTGTACATAATCATAATTTGGTCTTGGATGTGGTAATGAGGCTCATCATTTCAATCCTCCTTACTGTGAGTTGGGCACTGTTTTCATCATATTGTTGTTATAAAAGTGAACTGAATACATGGGTGGATTGTGTGCTTATTGGACAATCTCAAAGTTGGTATTTTGAAAGGATGTCAGACCTTCAGTAAAGAGAACAATGCTGCAAACATCTACACAGAGATTTCCAGCTCAAGTCACACACAAGAACGTTGGTCTGGGATGATGTCGGCCATCAATGGAGCTGTACAATTCTGTTTGGATACTGACGTTGTGGGGCTAACGTACACTGGATATGGTTTATAAGGGATTCAATGTAAGTTGCCATATGCTGCAGGAGCCCATCACCTTTATAACACCTTCATTCAGGATCAGATCCAAGGTGCAGAATTACAGAGTTTCGGTGCCATACCAGAAGCGATATACTTGCAAGACATGGTTGTTTACAGATCATTGTTACAAATGTTGAACTGCGCCAAGTGTCAGTCCATCGACCAGTCTGCCCCACACACCTCTCCCCGTTCTTCAGGTATGTCTCTAACCAGTCTATTGTGTGAGTGACAGCCCAGCTCCAGTTTGGAAGCACTCTGGACAGATTTTGGAGATGGTCAGTGTTTTGGAGGTCATGGTGAGGGCCAGTAACACTGTGTCTGAATTCAGGGTTTTCCTCAAAGTTATTTCCAACAGCTTTGCTGCCTGCAAGATGGTATGTTCACTGATCTGAACATGAATCGACTGTTTACTACAGTCACTGAATTGTGTAATAGTTAAGTGTGCGCTCTGGTATTTCAAGTATTGTTCACTTCAATTGTTTTCAATTGAAAAATATTGATGTTTGGGCTATTTTAAAATATGTAAGAAACAAAGTGATATGAACACTTCATGATACAAAATGTAAAAGTGACCTGTTGTATATTTCCCACGGAACTAATCAAAAAACAGTCAGACAAAGCCTGTAAAGCAGGATTCTGTGAACAGGACTATGTCACTGGCAACTTCACCATCCTCTCTGGTAGGTTCTGTCCCACTGACAGGACATAGCCAGGCTGAGGGGGCAGTTCTTGGCATATAGTCAATAGAGTGCTCAGCATTGATGCTGGATCCTGTAGCTGCGAGACTGCTTTGCGGCAGGTTATGGGGGAATCAGTAAAAGGGAAACATATCATTGACCACATCATCACCGATCTGCCTGCTGCAGATACACTTCTACATTTCATATACCGGTAAGAATGGTCACTGCACAGTCCTTATGGGGAGCAAGGGCTACCTTTACATTTTGCAGACCCATCTCACCATGATATGGGTTTCTACTGGGACAGGCGTTAAACAGATTGAGCAACAAATGATGATGCATCTATGAGATGCAATGGGCCATCAGCAGCAGCAGAATCATTCTCTCTACAACTCAGTCTGCAACCTCACACCCAACATACCTCCCACTGTACAGTAACTATCATGGCCCGGCATACCTCCCACTGTACAGTAACAGTCACAGCCTGGCATACCTCCCACTGTACAGTAACAGTCACAGCCTGGCATACCTCCCACTGTACAGTAACAGTCACAGCCTGGCATACCTCCCACTGTACAGTAACCATCACGGCCCGACATACCTCCCATTGTACAGGAACCATCACGGCCCGACATACCTCCCATTGTACAGGAACCATCACGGCCCAACATGCCTCCCACTGTACAGTAACTATCAAGAGCTCAGTGCTTAGCACTGCTGCCTCACAGCACCAAAGTCCAAGGTTCAATTCCGGCCTTGGTGACTGCCTGTGTGGAGTTTGCACATTCCCCCCGTGTCTGCATGGGTTTCCTCCAGGTGCTCCGTTTCCTCTCTCAGTCCAAAGATGTACAGTTCAGGTGAATTGGCCATGTTAAATTGCCCATAGTGTTAGGTACACTAGTCAGGGTAAATATAGGGCAGGGGAATGTGTTTGGGTGGGTTACTCTTCGGAGGGTTGGTGTGGACTAGTTGGGTTGAAGGGCCTGTTTCCACACTGTAGGGAATCTAATCTAACCTCCATGGTTCAAGTCAGGAATATGATGGCATAATCACTTGTCTGAATGAGTGCAGCTCCAACAGTACACTAATATTGACTTGCTAGCAACAGGCAACAGTTGTGTGGGGAATATCCTGTCTCACAAACTTGATTGATTATTTTGAGGAAGTGACAAAATTGATTGATGAGGGCGTGGGGCTGGATGTTGGCCGATTGGACCTTAGCAAGGCCTTGGATATGGCTCCTTATAGCAGGCTCATACAGAAGGTGAAGTGAAATGGGATCAGCGGTCAGATAGTAAGATGGATAGAGAACTGCTTGGTCATAGAAGACAGTCGTGGTGGAACAGTATTTTTGTGACTGGAGATCTGTAAATAGATTGGCAGAGTTGCAGATTGTGAGGATGATTACCAGAGAATACAGCGGGATGTAGGTCAGCTGCAGACTTGGACAGAGAAAACGCAGATGTAACTTTATCTGGACAGTTATGATGTGATGCGTTTTAGAAGGTCTAATGCAGGAGAGAAGTATAAAGTGGATGGAAAAACTACTGGCCGCATCAACATCCGAAGGGATCTAGGTATGCAGCTCCTCAGTTCCCTGAAAGTGACAACACGGGTGTAGAGGATGATCAAAAAGACTGACGGCAAACTTGCAGACAGTCATCAGAGCATGCAGTATGAAAGTTAGCATGTCACATTGCAGGTGTAGAGTAACTTAGTTCGGGCACTTTTGGAATATTATGTACAGTACTGGTTGCCACACGATGTTGAAGAGTTGGAGAGGGTTTGGAAAGGTTCTACCAGCATGTTGTCTGGTTTGGAGGATATTAGCCAGAAGGAGAAACTGAACAAACATGGTTTGTGTGCACATGGGCATCATTGGCTATGGGGCTACCTGATAGATATTTACAAAATTATCAGAGGCATAGATAGAAGGACAGTTAGAGGCGTTTTCCCAGAGTAGAAATATCAATTACTCAAGACCGTAGGTTTTTGGTAAAAGGCAGAAAGTTCGGGAGATATGATCGGCAAGGTTTATTTTTGCTTTTCCAGACAAAATGTGCAAGTGCCTGGAATGCACTGATAGAGGAGAAGGAGCTAATATAGCAAGGTTGAAGAGGGATCTTGGCACAAATATGAGTAAATAGGGAACAGAATGACATAGAGGGTGTTGGAGCAAAACCTCTTTTTTAACTTTAGAACGGCATCATGTGTCAGTGCGGGCTTGCTGGGCTGAAAGGCCTGTTCCAGTGCTGGACTGATTTCTAAAACAAGATTTGAGCAAGGGAGTGGCAAGGTGTTGACTGAATGATTACTGATGATCAACAGCCACATTCACTGCATCTCTCCTCAACAACTAGCAGCTTCATACCCTTCCTCCCACAGTCGGGAAACTCAATATAGAGAATTTGACGTAAAAGTCAGAGCTGTTAACTGGTGACTCCATCTTGACCCTCGCTCCTGCAGCCTTCTATCTTGGACACCAACGTCTCGGGGGACACTGCACAGACAGAAGCTGCATGCAATCCACACCCACCATTGCTGGCACATGTCACATGCCAGCCTCACCATGCCATGCCAGCACATCTCCGACCCACTGACAGTATACATTTGTACTTCAATGCTGCAGCTCAGGGTGCACTCACAACTCTCATTGCAATTCTGCTGCAAGGACACTGTGCTCAGGAACACACACCCAGCTCATGGACTGCCCCTCTGGGATGCTCACTCCGTGTTTGTACACACTCAATGCTGCTTCAAGGACACTATGCTCCGGGGCACACACCCAACTCATGGTCTGTCCTTCTGGGCTACTCACTCCGTGTTTGTACAGACTCAATGCTGCCGCAAAGACACACCCAACACATGGCCTGTCCCTCTGGGGTGTTCATTTGGTGTTTGTACACACTCACTTTGAACTGACTTGAATGCTCACAGAATGATTGCCTTGCCTTACCCTGCCCTCAGCAGTGTTTCCCCTCAGCCAGAGCTACGAGACTCAACCGCCTGCTGTATTGTCATGGTGTTTAGCACAGACACAAACGAGCAAGCCTGATATCATTGCCCGCAGTCAGTCATGGTGTCCAGCACAGTGAGTCAGGGGGAGTCTCAGATCCCAGACAGCGAGCTTGGACACGGTCAGTCAGCCTCTCGTGGTTGTTATGGTCAGGATCCTTCCCTGTGATAGAGTGAGGAGCTGAATGTTGGGGAGCCCCCTATCCCTATTGGCTCTTTCTGCTCTTGTGTGGGTTGGTTCCTTCCGAAATGTGAGAATTACCAAACAGTACTAAGGGAGGTGGAATTATTTGTATCAGCTGGTACAGCTGGGGGAAAGGTAGTGACGTGTCCCGAGTGAGTGAGTAGGCTCTTTCTCTTGGGCGTCTTAACAAATGCTAATCAAAGCCAATACTTCCACCTTCATCCTTTCCCTTCCCTTCTATAATTTCAGAATCCCTGATACTCAGCAATATTTAACACAGTCCTGCCATTCCTTGAGCCAGCTCTCGGTGATCAATCCATCAGATTTCCACACACCAATCTGCATCTAGAACTCTCCATATTCATGTCTATGCAGGGTACCTCAGATTAAGGCTTTCTTTCTTACTCCATCTTCCACTGATAAACGTTCTGTTGTAAATTAGTACCAACTGTATCTCCCATTATTTTGAGAATCCCGGTAGTCTCCTTTGCTGTTCTTTTTTGGATCCTATGCACCCGCCAAGTTATTTTTAATCCCTCCCAAACACCGCACAAGGAACTCAGTCCCAGCTCTGTCACGTTAGCCCATCCAGCTTGTACAGTTGCTGCCTTCCCCAGAACCAGTCCCAATGTCCCAGGAAACCGAAGCCCTTCCTGCTGCACCATCGTTCCAGTCACACTCTCATCTACCGAAAACTCCGAGTTCTGTTCTCACTTGGACACGGCACTGGCAATAACCAAGACATTGCTACATTTGAGGTCCCGCTTGCTAACCATCCACCTAGCTCCCTAAACTCTGATTCCCAGACCGCTTCACCCTTCCCACCCAGGTCATTCCTACCAACATGGACATGACCTTTGACTGCTCACTGTCCCCCAGACGAATGTCCTGAAGACACCATTATATTTTTAACCCCACTATCCTGGAATTACAGAAACACTGACACCTTCTTCAATTTCCTGACTCCCCTGTGACTATTGATCCTCCTTACTTTTCCCTCCCCTCCTGCACAGTCAGGCTGCTTGTGGTGCCGCAGACATGGCTCCGACTGCCCTCCCCTGAACAGCCCGCACCTTTACCAGCTTCCAAATCAGGAAACTGAATTGGGAGGGAGATGGCAGGATATCCTTCCATTCCCTGAATGTTTCTCTTCGATTGTCCAGTCCCCTATCCCCTTTCTTCTTCTTGGCTGTCATGTCTGCAGGGTGATTTGCTCTCTGTGTGAGCTATTCACCTAACTCTCAGCATCACAGATGTCCCATAGAGTCTCTAGTTACTATCTGAGCTCCGAGACCCAGTGTTCATCTAGGACACGAGTAGGGGCTATGACTTCCCAACGTAACAGAACATATTTTCCATCTAACAAACATGTCTTGTCATGTCTTAAAATGCAACATGTCTGGAGTAACTTAATCAATTACTTAGAATTAAATTAATATCAGGGAAAAAAACACAATGTGGTTAACTCCCTTATTCAACTGTGGCTTACTTAGGGTAATATATATATATTGGCTCAGAATTTCACTTCTCCCTCTTATTTCTGAGTTCAACCCTTACTTCACATGTTGAAAAAATAAATTTGCTAACTTCTATCAATTTACTGACAGTCGCTAATAACGGTGTATTATCGGCCAATGAAGTTACAGCCTTTTCTGTGAATGCTCTTGTACTTCTTCCAAACTCAGTGCAGGCAGGTCCCAGCAGCAGAACGTTATCTCTGTGACTCCCAGGGACGTGTAATCCTCCAGCTCCCACTCCACTCTGCTCCCTCACAGGGTCACTGTCTATGTAACTCCTCCCAGGGACGTGTAATCCTCCAGCTCCCACTCCACCCTGCTCCCTCACAGGGTCACCGTCTCTATGACTTCCAGGTACGTGTAATCCTCCAGCTCCCACTCCACTCTGCTCTCTCACAGGGTCACCGTCTCTATGACTCCCAGGTCCGTGTAAACCTCCAGCTCCCACTCCACCCTGCTCCCTCACAGTGTCACCGTCTCTGTGACTCCCAGGCACGATTAGGCCATGATCTTCAGTGCTAATTTATATCATCCCACTTTGCTGCCTCTGTAACTCCCAGGTGTGAGTGAGCCTCATGCTCCTGCTCCAAGTTGCTCCGTCACATATTCACTCCCTCTGTGACTCCGTGCTGATTTCGAGCCTCCTTCTCTGCTGCTTCTCCAACCCCAAGTCCTAGTCCACCTCGATCCTCACTGCTGATTAATATTCTCCCGCTCTGTGCTGCTCTCTCTCAGGTTCTCTCCCTTTGTGACTCCCAGGTAATGATAGGCCTCAAGCCTCAGCTAAGGTTTATAACATCCCATTCCGCACTGCTGCCATACAGAATCGCTGTTGTGCCTGGAAGACAGTGGGAAAGAGGAGGATTAGACAGAGCAGAGGGTGTTACAGTGATTGAGCGAGCTATATCGAAAGCAGGTTATTGGAAGATACAGTGAGAGTTGCAGACACTGAAGAAGGCGAATGAAATAGAGATAGTAGCTTCTTCATGACGGAGCTATGTAGAGTCAAAAGTGCTTTTTCTGTGCTGCTTACACTGGTGGTGTTCAAGGACCCTCAGGACATGAGGAGGTGCTGAGAATGGAAGCATTCCAAATAGTGGAATTGTGGGGGCTGGAAGTCCCGAAATGGATAAGGAAGATGAAAAGTTCCAATTTACCACACTCAACTATTGTAATTATCGAGATTTAAGGAAGGGAACCTGTGCTGTCATTGATTACAGTTATATGGAGAGTTACAGAAACTGAAGGGGTTACAAATTTAAAAAGGGAGAGATTTTAGGTGATCAGAAATTTAAACAAGAATAAAGAAATTTTAGAGATGTCTAACACAGATGGGAATGGAAGAGGTGAGATAGTGTGAGGAACTATAAGAGTTATAAGTCGGGGAGGATGTCAGATATAAAAGGGAGAGCTACATTGTCTGTGTGCAGTTAGAGACATGAGGAGTGTTGTAGCGCCTGCTGGAGGCTACACGGATAACAACAGTTCCAACGGCTGGTGCAGTGGCTCAGGACGGCAGCTCACCACCACCTTCTCAGGGACAACTCAAAATGAATAATAAATGCTGGCTCAGCCAACAAAGCTCATGTTCACCAATGAATGAAGGAATAAAAGATCTACAAGTAGCACTGAGGTTCCCTTTCAACAGCACTTCATAAACCCAGAACCACTATACCCTGGAAAGACAGGAGCTCCAGGTGCACGGGAACACCAGCATTTCCAACGTGCCCTCCAAGGCACGCTCCATCCTCCCAGCACTGTGTCTGTCCCTACACCCAAAGGACTGCAATGGGTCAGGAAGGCAGCTCACCACCACCTTCTCCAGGTAATTACAGATGGGAAGGTAATGGTGAAACTCTGCTGTTTACAGCCGGACAGAAAAATAAATCCAGCAGTGTGTGTGAAATGAAATTTCCGTTTCAGAACAACATGCTTAGCATGGATAGAGGATTTGTCTGATTGGCACAAGACAGAGAGTGGACAAAGGATGTGAAGGGGTACGAGAAATGGGTTTCCAAGAAAGATTTCAGGGATGAAATTTGTGTCATATGAGGAGCAGGTGAAGTCTCTGGGTCTGCACTTGATGACGTTTCAGAGGCGGCGGCAGAATCTGTGGGCGGCACGGTGGCACAGTGGTTAGCACTGCTGCCTCACAGCGCCAGAGACCCGAGTTCAATTCCCGCCTCAGGCGACTGACTGTGTGGAGTTTGCACATTCTCCCCGTGTCTGCGTGGGTTTCCTCCGGGTGCTCCGGTTTCTTCCCACAGTCCAAAAATGTGCAGGTCAGGTGAATTGGCCATGCTAAATTGCCCGTAGTGTTAGGTAAGGGGTAAATGTAGGGGATGGGTAGGTTGCGCTTTGGCGGGTCGGTGTGGACATGTTGGGCCAAAGGGCCTGTTTCCACACTGTAATGTAATGTAATCTAATCTAATCTCATTCAAATTTACAGAATACTGAGGGGCCTAGATGGAGTGGCCGTGGGCAAGATGTTTCCACGAGCAGGAGAGACTAGGGGCCAAGGGCACAGCTTCAGAGTGAAGGGACGACCCTTTAGAATAGAGATGTGGAGGAATTTATTCAGCCAGAGGGTGATGGATCTGTGGAACTCAGTGCCTCATGGGGCTGTGGATGCGAAGTGATTCAATGTATCTTATTCAGAGATAAACAGGTTCTGGATGAATAAGGAGATCAAGGGTTACAGGGAGTGAGAGAATGGGGTTGAGAAACAATTCATACACAATCGAATAGTGGAATAGACCTGATGGATTGCATGGTCTAATTCTACCCCTATACATGATGGTCTTATGGACTGCGCTTATTCCATAATTTTCTAAGTGTGCAGTTAGTATTTCTGGCATATCGTTTAACATACATTGCAGTACTTTCGTGATTATTGCTGTCAGCTCTTGGTTTCAGATCAACTGCAGAAAGCTACGCTATGGCGTAACTTGGGAATCCTGGTGTATAAATCTCAGAAAGGTAGCATAAAGGGCCAGCATGACAGAGAGAATGTAAATGGAATGCTGGCATTGATTTCAAAGGGGATGGAGAATAAAAATAGGGAAGGCTTGTAATAAATATAGAGGACTCCTGTCAGCCCGCACTGAGAATACTGTGAACAGGTTTGGTCCCCTATCTGGAGGAAAAATGCCCTTGCATTGGAGGAAGCCCAGAGAAGGTTCACCGGGCTGATCTTCAAAATGGAGGGACATTGATGAGAAAAGGCGGAGAAGGTTGAACTTGCAGTCGTTAAAATTTAGAAAATGAGGCAAATTTATTGATACACCAAAGATTCTTGTGTTCTTACAGATTCGGTACTGAGACATTGTTTCACTGAGCAAGGATCTGTAACCGGAGATAAAGGGGAATACAGTTACCAGAGAAGCTAACAGAGAAAAGCTGGCCGTATAGACTGGAGGATGTTACAGAGTTCGGTGGTTTGAGATCACTGTTGGTGGTTAGCGATCAGGTGGTTGTCAGGCTGAAAGATGTCAAGTAGAGTTACAGGATTATCAGTTCTGAAGGATTTACAGAGATCGGGAGGAATATAGGGACTAGAGATTACACAGTAGTAGTTGGAGCTACAGACGTTTTTAAAGAAAGGGAGTGTTATAGGCACTGGAGAGTAGACAGATGGGGTGGTAGTTGGAGCTGCAGGATTTTATAGAGACTGGGAGGATTGTTGGCGCTGGTAATTACACTGACATGGACAAGATTGGAGCTGCAGGAGTGAGTGAGATTGGGAGATTTGAAGGGGCTGGATCAGTTCACACAGCCAGGGAGAAGTGTAGGGATTGGAGGAGCCAGAGATACTGAGGGTTGTAGGGCTGCAGAAGTTCAGAGAGTTACAGAGGACTGTGAAGGCAGGTTTACAGCATTCCCATCAGTTACACAGAGATGTAGAGTGCTGTTCTGGAGTGGGTTACAAAAATCGAGAGGGTTGCAGATAATGGAAGACATTACAAAGACAGTGAGCTGTAGTATTTGAGAAGGTTACAGCGACAGGATGTGTTGAGGAGTTGGAGGCTGCTACAGGTGTTAAACATGCTGCAAGGGATCAACACCTTACATCGATCAGGGGGATTGGAAGCTCTGGAGATAAAGAATGAGAATTGCAGTAACTGAAGAATATCACAGAGATGGGAAGTAACATATGAGTTAGAGGAGTTATAACATGAGATGGGCTGTATTCAATGGAGTCAGGAAAGATACAGGGAGATCTGAAGGGGCTACAGGTGATCAAAAGGACAGTGAGGCTTCTCACTGTCGGATTGGGTCAGTTTACGCAGGCATGGGGTATTTTATGCAATTGTGCTACTTACAGAGATTAAGAGAGTTGTATAGAATTGAGGAAAGAACAGAGATATGGAAGGCTGTAGTTAATGAAGACTTTTGTTGATGTCATATGCTGAGGTTCTGGAAAGAATATGGACCGGCAAGTTGTACAATCTGTCAGAGCTTACAGAGACAGGAACAGCAATAGATCCTGGAGACACAAACACAGATAGGGAGTATTGCAGACACTGGAGGAGGTTTCTGCTTTAGGGATGGTTGTAGGGGAGTGTAACGTTGACACAGATAGGGGTGTAAGCGCTGGAGAAGGTTATGGAGATGATTAGATTGGTGGGGAGACCGGAGGAGCTTACATTGACAGAGTGGGTGATAGCGACGGGAGAATGTTAATAGATTGTAAGTCTTGTAGAAACTGATCGGGAGAGTCAGAAGCATTGGAGCTTGTTCCACAGATCGGGGGTTTTACAGGGTCCTGAGAGGATTACGCAGATAGGGAGGTTTGTAGGATGTCCACATTTTCAGAGTTTTTCGGGAATGGAAAAGGTTACACAGTTAAGGAGGGATGTTGGAGCTGTGGGAGTTCACAGAGACTCGGAGGTTTGAAGGGGTTGGGGTTGATTATGGATAAATGGATATATTTAGGGGCAGTAATATGGAATGCAGAAGGAGAGCTTAGATTTGATTCCCTACAGCATGAGAACAGGTACTTCGGCCCAACAAGTCCACACCAACTCTCCAAAGAGTAATCCACCCAGACCCACTTCTCTCCGGCAATGCACCTAACATTATGGACAATTTAGCATGGCTGATTCATCTGACCTGCACATCTTTGGACTGTGGGAGGAAACTGGAACACTTGGAGGAAACCCACGCAGACACAGGGAGAAGGTGCAAACTCCACACAAACAGACAGTCACCTAACGCTGGAATCGAACCTGGGTCCCTGGCACTGTGAGGCACCATCGCTCACCACTGAGCGACAGTGCAGCCCAAATTGCAGAGTTACACAAAGAGAGAGTGTTTGAGGTGCTGGGAGGACTGTAGGGAGTGGACGAGCAAACGGAGATGTGGAGTGCTGCTGTGGCTTGAAAAGGGTCTGGAGGTCTTCATATCGGTAAGGAGGTCGGTAGAGTTGGGAGAAGGTTACTGTGGTCGTGTGGTGCTATAAGCCAGGAGGCAGGAGTGTGATCGGACCTGCAGAAGGTTACAGTGATATCATGTTTTCTTGGGGCTTGAGGAAAGTACACAGGTGGGTATTTTGGTCCAGACTGGAGGATTGTACAGAGACGGGGATACTGTAAGTATTGTGCAAAACTACAGAAATGGGAATTATTGTACTGAGTGCAAGATGAGATGATTGAGATTGGGCATGTTATCGACATTGGAGCAATTTACATACAGGGAGAGTCGTCAGCATCGGAGTAGGTTTCAAATATACAGCGGGAATTTGGGAGGGGTGGAGGTTACAGAAATAGGAAAATTTCTGGGAATTACAAGCATTCAAGACATTGGCACAAACAAGTTAGACCGAAAGGCATGTTTCCTTGTTGTATGACTCTATCACATGACAAGAGATAGCGTGAGGAGGGAATATAGAACAGAAAGATCCCAAGTTTCAATACCATCTCCTTGGGGGAGGCCTGCTTTCCCCTCTGTTGTACTGATCCTCACTAAGACAGCACAGGCCTGGATTGATAACTGTCAACTTACTGTATTGACACAGGAAGGCTCAGTACAGCAGAGATTAAAATTAAGCCTGTTTGAGCCTGGGGCCATCATGCTCTGTGTTTACCCTTCAACACTGTATCTGTGTCATGTCTTCTGGACCAAAGTTCGATCCCTTAAATACACTCTGCTCTGTGAGAGATCTTACCTCGCTGCAGGATTTACTGAAGGCCCCAGATCTCACTCTCCATCTCTCTGGCTGACCAACTGTCTTCAGTGTGGTGATGGACGAGACAGGAATTGGGAATTCTGTTGAGTCAAGAGCATCCTGAGTATCTACAGGAGATAGAGAAACAGACAGAATGGGAAATTAGACTGATGCAGTGAGGGTTACACATGGAGAATGGCACCAAGTCCCACAGAGATCTGGAAAATCCCAGTCTCCATCCCTGGTCTGTGCTGCTGCGACTCCCTGGAGTGGAGAATTCTGTTGGCTCAGGATCTGGAGTAACTGCAAAAGGTGCAGTCACCGGCAGCAATTAAACCCTCACAGTGACAGATACCACACGGAGAGAGACTGTGTGATAGCACCAGAGTGCAGGAAGTTATCAGGATCAAATCACGGTCAGGAAGAAGGTGCATTGGGTCAGTACTCAGGGATGAGGGAGCTCTCAGTGGACCAGGCAATGACCTCGTGTTACTCTCACTGGACTGTTCATCCAGAATTTAATGCCAGAGTCAGGGATACCCATCTAACCGCTTAATAATGCCCTTTCAGTAACCAAATCTGTTATAGGCTGCCAGTCTGGCCTACATATGAATCCAGACCCAGAGGAATTGGATTGACGCTCAAATGCCCACTGTAATGATCTGGCAAGCCACTCAGCTCTAAGGCTGCTCAGGGTGGGCATGCGATGCTGGCCAGCCAAAGACAGCAACATCCCATGAGTGATTTAAAATCAACACTGCTGGGAGCAGTGTCCTGGCCAATCATGTCGGTAGGTTTATGGACAGGGCTTTAAACTGACATGGAGGGTGCAGGGACATAGTTCAGATGAAAGGACCTTTCCAAATCCAAAGAGAAAATGTGAAGCCTCGGAACAGCATGGGAATATGGCTGAAGACAAGCAGAAAAGGAAGGGACAGAGTTTCACTAAAACTGTACATCAATGAATTGGTTTGTGACAGGACATTGTGGGGAAGAGGAGATTATAATGTTGTTATGATTTGGAAAGGACAAAGTATCTACAATAAGGTTGAAACTTTATTGCTGGAACAGCACAGCAGGTCAGGCAGCATCCAGGGAACAGGAAATTCGACGTTGCGGGCACAGGCCCTTCTTCAGGAATGAGCAGAGAGTGTTCAGCAGGAGAAGATAAAAGGTAGGGAGGAGGGACTTGGAGGAGGGGCGTTGGAAATGTGATAGGTGGAAAGAGGTCAAGGTGAGGGTGATAGGTCGGAGTAGGATGGAGGCGGAGAGGTCAAGAAGAAGACTGCAGGTCAGGAAGGCGGTGCCGGGCTGGAGGGATTCGGCTGAGACAAGGTGGGGGGAGGGGGGATGAAGAAACTGGTGAAGTTTCTTCATCCCCCCTCCCCCCACCTTGTCTCAGCCGGATCCCTCCAGCCCTGCACCGCCTTCCTGACCTGCAGTCTTCTTCTTGACCTCTCCGCCTCCATCCCACTCCGACCTATCACCCTCACCTTGACCTCTTTCCACCTATCACATTTCCAACGCCCCTCCTCCAAGTCCCTCCTCCCTACCTTTTATCTTCTCCTGCTGAACACTCTCTGCTCATTCTTGAAGAAGGGCCTGTGCCCGAAACGTCGAATCTCCTGTTCCCTGGATGCTGCCTGACCTGCTGTGCTGTTCCAGCAATAAAGTTTCAACTTTGATCTCCAGCATCTGCAGACCTCACTTTCTCCAATCTACAATAAGGTAATAGACTTGGGACACAGAGATAAATGAAGCTTAGTCACCAGACAGACGTGATTACAAGTTGAACAAAAGGTGGAACGTAAATGTTCAACAGTAAACAACCTTATAGGATCTCAGGCAGAATGGAAAAGCAAGATGGGAACCCTGACACTAATGGATAACAAAGGCATTACGGAGAAAGCATTTGGCATCAGATTATGCAGCTGAATCAGCCTGAATGCAAATTCTGGGTGTTATGTGTCAGAAACACAAGCAGGAGAACAGTTTTTACGCTGCCCAGCAGTATTTCATTGCTCATCCCTGCATTAAACAGGAATTCATTAGAAATTGTAGAAAAAGTGGTGTGATAATTTTTGGAGATCCTCCTTGAATGTTTTTGTCAGTGTTTCTTTGAATAACGCATTGTGCAAATAGCTAGGATGTTACTATCTCAGATCGACTGTTGGGTCATGAAGCTGAGTGAATGAGTAATATCACACCGCGATCCCCCAGGAAATTATACCGGAATTCAAAGAGACTATGACATTTTAAAGTGACCATAAAGCACACCCAAGCATCAGTAACAAAGACCATTATATGATTTTGACAGAGAACTGACCAAGGTAAACAGGGGAAACAGACTGAAATGTCAGTCTGTAAATGAACAGTGGAAAACATTTAGAGCCAGAGAGATCTAGAGACGTACAGCACATAAACGGACCCTTCGGTCCAACTCGTCCACGCCGACCAGATATCCTTTCCTAATCTCGTCCCATCTGCCAGCACTTGGCCCATATCCCAATAAACCCTTTTTATTCATATACCAATACAGATGCTTTTTGAATGCTGCAATTGTACCAGACTCCACCACTTCCTCTGGCAGTACATTCCCTACATAACCACACTCTGCGTGAAAAGGTTGCCCCTTAGGTCCCTTTTAAATCTTTCATCTCTCACCTTAAACCTACGCCCTCCATTTCTGGTCTCCACTACCCCAGGGAAAAGACCTTATCTGTTTATCCTATCCATGCCCCTCATGATTTTATAAACCTCAAGAGTGTCATCCCTTAGCCTCTGACGATCCAGGGAATCCTGCCCCTAATCCGTTTCAGCCTCTCCCGATAGCTCAAATCCTCTAATCCTGGCAACATCCTTGTAAAACTTTTCTAAACACTTTCAAGTTTCACAACATCCTTCCAATTGGAAAAAGACCAGAACTGCATGCAATATCCCAAAAGTGGCCTAAACAGTGTGCTGTACAGCTGCAACATGACCTCCAAACTCATATAATCAATGCTCTGACCAATAAAGGAAAGCATACCAAACATCTTCTTCATTATCCGCTGACCTAGGTAACACTTACGGGGGCATTGGCGTGGATATGGATTGGACGGTGGGTGTGGTGGGCGGGGGGCTGTGTTGAACGGGTTTAGGGACTGGCTGAGGGTGATGTAGGATGTGTCTGGGAGGTGGGGGTAGGCGGCGGGTGGAGGGTGGTGTCGGACGGATTAGGGGGGCAGGATTCGCTGTTGGGTTGGTTTGGGGGGCGACGTTGAGAGACAGGTGGGGGCGGTGTTGGATGGGTTTGGAGGCGAGCGGGGTGTGTTTTTGGGGTTTGGCAGGGTGTGGGGGCTCACTCATGGCTTGCTGCTGCCTAGTCACCTGAACAGGGAGCAGACTGGACTGAAAACTCCAAGCCCCAGAGGAAAGGTACTGAATCGATTAACCGAATAATCAATTATCCGAACGAAATAGTGCCCGCCCATCTCTTTCAGATAATCGAGGTTCCTCTGTAAACCATCTGGACTATACCCTAGTGCTATGTGAGTTTTACCTTCACCCAATCAACCCCTGCTCGATCCTGCTGAATGGCCCCACTATTGGCCCAGTTCCAGTTTAAGACCTAAATCTGGCAACCTGTCTGATCTTTTTCCACAACTATGTTAAAACAAAGACAGTTGTGGTGACTGGACACAATGTGCTCTCTGACTGATACTTCAGTCTCTTGCCTGACCTCGGTTTCTGAGGAGAGGTCCAGTGTTGCACCCGCCTGAGTAGCATAGAGCCATCTACGTCTTGACTGAGGAAACGTTCTTGGACACATTTACAAATTCCACCCTGTACGGCGCTTTTACACTCTGGGTGACCCAGTCAATTCAGGGGAAGTTAAAATCTCCATCCAATACTACTCTATTATTTTTATAGGTACCTGCAACTCACTACACATTTGCTCCTCTCATACCCGCTGACTATTTGAGGGTCTAGAACACTATCCCAGCAGACTGACCATCCCCTCTTTGTTTCGACCTTTTAAATTTATGGCCTCATTTGATGACTGCTTAACAGAATTGTCTCGATGCACAGGTGTCACGTCCTTCCTAATCAAAAGGACACTTACTTGCCCTTCTGTCATGCCTGTAGTTTCTTTATCCTGGAACACTGAGCTGCCAGTCCTGCCCTTCTCTCAGCCATGTTTCTATTATGGCTATAATATCCCAGTCCCCAGAGCTAATCCATGCTCTGAGCTCGTCTGCCTTACCAGTCAGGCCTCGTGTGTTGAAATAAATGCCCTTTAAACCAGATATCTTTCCCTCCCTCGACTGTGCCCCTGGATATCCTGAATAGGTAACTTGCTCTTGATGGCTGATGTATTTCCCACGACTTATCGATGGTCCCTCTCTCACTCAGAGTCTAAACTCCCTGCTAAACTAGTTTAAATCCTCCAGGGTAACACTTTCAAATCTCCTCCCTGGGATACTTATGCCCCTTTGCTTCAAGTGCAAACCATCCCCTTTGTCCAGGTCCCCTCTACTCCAGAAGATATCTCAATGACCCAAGTACTGAAAACCCTGCCCACTATACCAGCTCCTCAGCCACACATCCATCCGGCCTACCTTTCTATTTCTATCCTCACCGGCACGTGGCACTGGGAGTAATCTGGAGATCATTAAGGTCAATATCCTGCTTTTTAACTTCTCACCTGACTCCCTGTACTCATTTCACAGGATCCCATCCCTTTGTCTACCTCTGTCATGTGGACCGATGTGCACAATGACCTCTGGATGTTCACCCTCCCCCTTCATAATGTTCAATAACGACTCAGAGACATCCTTGACCTGGGAGGCAGCACACCATCCTGGGGTCTCTTCTGGAGCCACACAGTCTCCTGTCTGTCCCCCTCACAACTGAGTCTCCTATCAGTATCACGCTCATTACAGAGGATCTGGCAAACAGAGACAGGGAGGAACTCCCTGCAGTTGGGTGCCTATTAGGAAAGTGGAGTATTTTAAAGTGATGCAAGGAGAATGCAGGGCCAGTGTGCTCCTTGAAGACTGAATAGTAAAGGCAGCAAGTCCAGGGAATACTAATCAAGTAATAACGCGAGTTTGATAAAGTAAAAACAATGCAATAAAATCAGGTGAAGCCCTTCACAAGTATAGAGAGTGCAAGGGGATTGTGGAAAATGAGGGACAAACAATGGTCATATTTGGCAATTACGATTGCGGAAAAGCCACAGGTATTTTATCAGCATCGTGAGAGTAAGAGGATTCCCAGCGAAAGAGGAAGGCCTGTGAGAAACCAAAGGGACAATCTGTGCATGGTGCCAGAGAAAGCAGGTGAGGTCTTCAATGAATACTTCCCATCTGTATTCACACAGGAGAAAGGCATTGTAGCCGGGGGTTTCAGTTGGGATGCTGAGATTCCAGAACATGTTAAGATCAATAAAGTGGAGGTGTTAAATGTTTTCACAGGCATAAAGGTGGAGAAATCTCCAGTGCCCAATGAAATGTATAGAACATAGATAGAACATAGATCAATACAGCACAGAACAGGCCCTTGAGTCACGATGTTGTGCCAAACATTTATCCTAGCTTAGGCACCTATTCATGTACCTATCCAATTGCTGCTTAAAGGTCACCAATCATTCTGACTCTGTCACTCTCACAGTCAGCGCATTCCATGCCCCCACCACTCTCTGAGTAAAGAACCTATCCCTGACATCCCCCCTATTCCTTCCACCCTTCACCTTAAATTTATGTCCCCTTGCAACACTCTGTTGTACCCAGCGAAAAAGTTTCTGACTGTCTAGTCTATCTATTCCTCTGATCATCTTATAAACCTCAATCAAGTCACCCCTCATCCTTCGCCGTTTTAATGAGAAATGGCCTAGCAATCTCAACCTATCCTCGTACGACCTATTCTCAATTTCAGGCAATATCCTGGTAAATCTTCTCTGCACCCTCTCCAACGCTTCCACATCTTTCCTAAAGTGAGGCGACCAGAACTGCACACAGTACTCCAAATGTGGCCTAACCAAAGTCCTGTACAGTTGCAACATCACTTCACAACTCTTGAATTCAATCCCTCTGCTAATGAACGCTAATACACCATAGGCCTTCTTACAAGCTCTATCCACCTGAGTGGCAACTTTCAAAGATATATGAACATAGATCCCAAGATCCCTCTGCTCCTCCACCTTACTAAGAACCCTACCGTTAACCCTGTATTCTGCATTCTTATTTGTCCTTCCAAAATGGACAACCTCACACTTGACAGGGTTGAATTCCATCTGCCACTCCTCAGCCCAGCTCTGCATCATATCTAAGTCCATTTGCAGCTGACAACAGCCCTCCTCACTATCCACAACTCCACCAATCTTTGTATCATCTGCAAATTTACTGACCCACCCTTCGACTCCCTCTTCCAAGTCATTAATAAAAATTACAAACGGCAGAGGACCCAGAACTGATCCCTGCGGAACTCTACTTGTAACTGGGTTCCAGGCTGAATATTTACCATCTACCACCACTCTCTGACTTCGACCGGTTAGCCAGTTTTCTATCCAACTGGCCAAATTTCCCTCTTTCCCATGCCTCCTGACTTTCCGCATGAGCCTACCATGGGGAACCTTATCAAATGCCTTACTAAAATCCATGTACACTACATCCACTGCTCTACCCTCATCCACAAGCTTGGTCACCTCCTCAAAGAATTCAATAAGACTTGTAAGGCAAGACCTACCCCTCACAAATCCGTGCTGGATGTCCCTAATCAAGCAGTGTCTTTCCAGATACTCATAAATCCTATCCCTCAGTACCCTTTCCATTACTTTGCCTACCACCAAAGTAAGACGAACTGGCCTGTTATTCCCGGGGTTATCCCTATTCCCTTTTTTGAACAGGGGCACAACATTCGCCACTCTCCAGACCCCTGGTACCACCCCCTTTGACAGTGAAGACGAAAAGATCATTGCCAACGGCTCTGCAATTTCCTCTCTTGCTTCCCACATAATCCTAGGATATATCCCGTCAGGCCTGGGGGACTTGTCTATACTCAAGTTTTTCAAAATGCCCAACACATCTTCCTTCCTAACAAGTATCTCTTCTAGCTTACCAGTCCTCTTCAACAATATGGTCCCTCTCATTTTTAAATACTGAAGAAAAGTACTTATTCAAGACCTCTCCTATCTCTTCCGACTCAATACACAGTCTCCCACCACTGTCCTTGATCGGACCTACCTTCGTTCTCGTCATTCTCATGTTTCTCACATACACATAAAATGCCTTGGGGTTATCCTTGATCCTACCCACCAAAGATTTTTCATGCCCTCTCTTAGCTCTCCTAACCCCTTTCTTCAGCTCCCTTCTGGCTATCCTGTATCCCTCCAACGCTCTGTCTGACCTTGTTTCCTCAACCTTATGTAAGCCTCCTTCTTTCTTTTTACAAGACATTCAACCTACCTCGTCAACCAAGGTTCCCTCACACGGCCATCTCTTCCCTGCCTGACAGGTACATACATATCAAGGACACGTCTTATCTGTTCCTTGAAAAAGTTCCACATTTCCACAACATCCTTCCCTGACAGCCTATGCTCCCAACTTATATTCCTCAGATCCTGTCTTACAGCATCGTATTTACCCTTCCCCAATTGTAAAACCTACCCTGTTGCGCTCACCTATCTCTCTCCATAACCAAGGTGAAAGTCACAGAATTGTGGTCACGATCACCAAAATGTTCACACACTAACAAGCCCATCACTTGTCCCGGTTCGTTACCAAGTACCAAATCCAATATGGCCTCTCATCTGTTCGGACATTCCACATACTGAGTTAGAAAAGCTTCCTGGACACACTGCACCAACACCGCTGCAGATATCCCAGGCTGCTATGTCATTCAGAGGAGGACATCTGCCCATCCTCACGTGGTCTGCACGACATAGCCACAGCAAAGTATTTGCCTCCCAATTACCCTCTTCAAAAGCCAAGCAAGTTACTCAGTTCAAGGGCAGCTAGGACTGGGCAAGAACGGCTGGTCAGCCAGAGACACCCACATCCCATGCCTGATTTAATAAATAATCCATTAGGATGGTCCCACTGGAACCGTGCAGCGACCAGGGTCCTGGCAGATCATGTCGGTAGGTTTATGGACAGGGCTTTAAACTGACAGAGAGGATGCTGGGACAGGGTTCAGGTGAAAGGAACTTTTCAAATCCAAAGAGAAAAGGTGAAGCAATGGAACAGCATGGGGATGTGGCTGAAGACAAGCCGAAAGGAACAGGATGGGACAGAGTTTAACTAAAACTGTACATCAGCGAAAAGATTTGTGACAGAAAATTGTGGGAAAGAGTAAGTTATGTTTTTTTTTTAATGGACAACGTCACTGTAATAAGGTAGATGGATTTGTGACACAGAGATAAAAGAGATTTAGACACCAGGGAGACATGGATACAGGGTGAACAAAAATATTCAATGGTTCACAATCTTGCAGAAACTCAGGAAAAATGGGTAACACTAAAAATAATGGATAACAAAGGCACTACAGAGAAAGCATTTGGCTGCAGATCATGAAGTAGAGTCAGTCTGAATGTAAATTACTACTTGCCAAGGACACAAGCAGCAGAACAGTTTTAGCCACTGAACAGTATTCCGTTGCTCATCACTGCAATACACAGGGACTCATTGGAATTTTTTAACTAAGGCATTGTGATAATTTTGGAAAACTTCAATATTCATATAATCTGGGACAACACACGGTCAACATTGATATTGGAATAGGATTCGGGTTGATTTATTTTCAGTGTTTCTTTGAAAAACACATTGTGCAACTGGCTAGGGGCATAACTATCACAGAGCGGCCGTGTGATGAAACTTAGTGAATGAGTCATGTCATCGGGAGAGATCCTTCGGGAAATTGTGATAAAGTGCAGTTTAAAGAAATATAAAGTTTTAAAGTGATTCACAGAGGACAAGCTACAACTAGAAACAAAAATAGCCAATTACATGTGTGTGAGAGGAGAAATGACGAATGTAAACAGGCTAAACAGACTGAGACATGTGTCTGTAAATGGACAGCAGAAAACATATGAAGGAACAGTGTAAAACACTCAAAAGAAGGACATTCCATTGAAACAGTATAAACCTCAGCAAGAAATCCCCACTGGTCCCGCATTCAGGACAAAAGGAATCATACTAGATTATGAGGCTGAGAAGATCCCCAAAAAGTACTTAAAATCCTGAAGTGAGAGAGTGTTTTAGGAGTAAATGTTAAATAGATTGCAAAGGGTATGCTCGCAGGAGGAGGGCAGTGGGAAGGGGAACCATGGTCAGGGTTTATTGACACAATAGGAACAGGGAGAGGTGAAGGTGCTGGAGGTGCTGAGAGTGATACAGAGAGTGGTCAGGGTCTGAACGGTGTTACAAAGCCAGTACGGATTGCTGCAGCTGGAGGGGTTTGCAGAGGTATGGAGGGACATATGTATTTTTATTTATTCATTCATGGGATGTGGGTGTCACTGCCTGGACTAACATTCTTTGATCAAACTGCTAATTACCCAGAGGGTCGCTCAGAGTCAGCCATATTGCTGTGGGTCTGGAGTCAAATGTTGGCCAGACCAGGCTAGAATATTTAATGCCCTTCCTTAAAGGAAGTAAGTGAACAAGAGGAGTTCTTCCTCCTGATCAACAATGTTTTTATGGTAGCCCCACCAATGTCTTTTACAGATACAACATGACATCCCAACTCTTACTCTTAATGCTCTCCCCAATGAAGGTAACCACCCCAAACGCCTGCTTCACCAGCCTGTCTACCTGTGACACCACTTTCAAAGAACTGTGCACCTGCATCCCTGGGTCTCTGACTAATAGCACTACCCAGGGCCCGAACATTAACTGTACAAATCCCACCCTGGTTTGTTTCACCAAAATGGAACACCTCACCTTTATCTAATTAAACTCCATCTGCTATTCTTCAGCCCACTATCCCAGCAGTACTGTTCATCCTGTTGTATCACAGATAACCTTCTTCACTGTCCACTTTACCACCAATTTCAGTGTCACCCAAAACAATTACTTACCAGGAAACCAATACTCCCATCCAAACCATTTATCCAAATGACAAACAACAGGGGACTCACTACACCGCTGGTCACATACCTCCATTCAGAAAAAACTGGAAACGACAACAGAAAAAAACAACGGTGGGTGGCACGGTGGCACAGTGGTTAGCACTGCTGCCTCACAGCGCCAGAGACCCGGGTTCAATTCCCGACTCAGGCAATTGACTGTGTGGAGTTTGCACATTCTCCCCGTGTCTGCGTGGGTTTCCTCCGGGTGCTCCGGTTTCCTCCCACGGTCCAAAGATGTGCAGGTCAGGTGAATTGGCCACGCTAAATTGCCCGTAGTATTAGGTAAAGGGGTAAATGTATGGGAATGGGTGGGTTGCGCTTCGGCGAGTCGGTTTGGACTTGTTGGGCCGAAGGGCCTGTTTCCACACTGTAAGTAATCTAGTCTAATCTAATCTAGTCTCCCATCAACGTCTGTCACATACCATCAAGCAAATTTTGTATCCAGTTCACTAGCTCCTCCTGAATGCCATATCCTTTTTACACTGATCTGAGCTTATTACCCAGTTTACCACACAGAACGTAGAACACAGAACAGTTCAGCCCAAGACCCTTCGGCCATGAATTCATGCCAACCTTTTATCCGACTGTAAGATCAAACTAGCCTACATATGCTTCATTTTACTACTATCCTTGTGTCTGTCCAAGAGTCTATTAAATGTCCTGAATGTGTCTAATTTTACTACCAATAGTGGCAGTACATCCAACCACCTACCATTCTCTATCCTCTTATCCATCCTCCAATCACCTTAAAATTATGCCGCCTTGTGGCATAGGAGGAAAAGTCTCTCACTATTCACTCACTCTGTGTCTCTCATCATCTTGTTCACCTCCACAAAGTCGCCCCCTGCCCTTCTCCAATGAAAAAAGCCTTAGCTCCCTGAACCTTTCTCCATAAGAAATGCCCTCCATTCCAGGCAGCATCCTGGTAAATCTCCTATGTACGCTCTCTAAAACTTGCACATCCTTCCTGCAAAGATGGGACGAGAACTGAACACAATATTCCAAGTGTGGTCTCACCAGGTCGCTATAAAGATGCAGTAAAACCTCACGGCTCTTGAAATCAATCCCCTTCCTAAAGAAAGCCAACACAACATATGCCTTTTTAACAACCCTATCAATGTGCGTGGCAACTTTGAGGGATCTATGGACATGGACGCCATGATCTCTCTGTTCCTCCGCACTGCCAAGTATTCTGCCTTACACCCTGTATTCTGCATTCAGGTTCGACCTTCCAGAATGAATCACTTCACACTTCACAGATTGAACTCCATCTGCCACTTCCAGCCCAGATCTGCGTCCTGTCAATGTCTCCTTGCAACCTAAAACAGCCCTCCACATTACCCACCACTCCACCAACCTTCATGTTATTGGCAAACTTACGAACCCACTCTCCAAAATCCACATCCAAGTCATTTACAAAAATCACAAAGAGCAGAGTCCCAGAGCCGATTGTTACAGAACACCACTGGTCACTGAGCTCCAGGCTCAATACTGTCCATCTGCCACCATACTCTGTCTTCTCTGGGCCATCCAATCCTGTATCTAGACAGACAGATTTCCCTGTATCCCAATCATCCTTCTTTTCTGAATGAGCCATCAACGTATTCTGTCATATCCTCAAAGAATTCAATGAGGTTTGTGAGGCATGACCTGCCCCTCACAAACCCATGCTATCTCTAATTTAACTATGGCTTTCCAAGGAGTCATAAATCCTTTCTTTAGAGTCCTCGCCAATAATCTGCACACCACAAACATTAGATCAAATCTGTAATTTCCAGAATTCTACCTCCGTAATATGGTCCAGACGCTCCTCTGCCATGTTCCCCAGAAGGGCACTGGAGGGTGGTGGGGATTACAGAGTCAGGGAAGGATATCAGGACAGGAGGATTTTGCAGACATTAGGAGGGTTGCAATGCCGAAAGGAGGCTTCAGTAATTGTGAGGTTTCATGGTGATGAAGGCACTTTAGGAGGGAGGGAGGGAGGATTGTATGAAAGTGAGAGGTTTCACAGTTTAGGTGCTTTGTTAGGACTGCAAGAGGTTACTGAGTCGGGGAGGTTTAAGCACTGGAGGTTGTTACATAAACATGGTTTTGGTTGCAATGTACGAAGAGGATTCAGGAAGCTGGAGAGTATGGGGTCTGAACGAGATTACACAAATGTCAGGAGTTGTCAGGAGTGGAGGTGTTTACAGAGACAGCAATGGCCTGATCTGGAGCAGAGGACCCAGATTGGGAGGGATGTGGGGACTGGAGGTGATTTCACAGGGAGGGAGGACCATAGAGCCACAGGAGGTTACAGAAATGTGGAGAGCTGTAGGGCTGATGGGATCATGGAGTTGGGAATGTTGGGAGGGATAGAGAAGTTTACAGGGATAAGGATGTTTGTAGGACAGGGCTGGATTACACAGACAGGGACTGTTTAGGGAGCTGAGCAGATTACAGGGATAAAGATGTTTGTAACATCTAGTGGAACAAACAGAGATATGGAGGGTCATCGTGACTGAAGATGTTTATAGATATAGGAAAGCTTAGCTTCTGGGGGTTATTTCGACATGGAGGCTGTGGAATCTGGATTTTTTTTTTGTGAGATTGGGTAGTAAGTTTGGTTGGAGACAGTTTCACAGATAAGGGAGCATAGCACAAACAGAAGGAAGTTCCTGCAGTAGGGAGGGTTCGAGTGGAGAGTGATGTTTACACAGATGGGGGTAAGAGCTGGAGAAGGTTATGAGATGAGTAAATGTTTGGAGATACAGGAGGAGCTTACATTGACAGGGTGGGTGATAGTGACGGGAAGATGTTACATTGTTAATGAGTCTTGCAGGAACAGGATCGGGAGAGGCACAGGCATTGGAGTGGGATCTACAGATTGGGAGTGTTGCAGGGACCTGAGAGGATAACACAGGTAGGGATGGTGGTAGGGTCTCCACAGACCGATGGCGTTTTAGGGACTTGAAGAGGTTTGGTAGATAGGGAGGGCTGTAAGAGCTGCAGGAGCTTATGGAGAGTTGAAGAGTTGGAGCAGTTCACAGAGGGAGGGTTCTCCAACAGGAGTATGTCACAGATAGTGAGGGTTGTGTGGCCTGAGAAAGTTAAAGAGAGGGGAGTTTTCGTGACTGGAAGATATTACACTGACAGGGACAGTTGAAGAGACTGTAGCAAAAATGCATGGAGAAGGTTACACAGATAGGGAGGTGAGCAGGGACTGAAGGTGAATACACAAACATGGAGGGTTATATTGTTAGATGGAGCTTAGAGGGATAGGGACTGGTGTAGGGATTTACACAGATAGGGAAGGTTGTGTTTTTGGTGAAGGTTACACTGATAGAGACAGTGATAAAGAGTGTTTAATGGAATACAGAGGAGCTCAGACAGAATGTATTATGGGGAGTGGAGGAGATTACAGACACAGAGATGGCTGTCAGTTTGAAAAGAGGTTCTACAGATCCTCAGTGCTGTAAGGCTGAAGGGAGGTTACAATAATAAGGGTTACCTACACTTAATGACTTTTTTGATATAGAGAAAGTCTGAGAACGGGATTGTCAAAAGGAAGTATAGACAGTCCAGATGAGTTTACAGAGATATAAATGTTTTTGGGGGTTTCAGGATGGAACACTGACTGGGAGTGCTGTAACGAATGGCAATAGTTATAGAGAGGGTTCTAAAAGCAGGAAGAGGTGACAATCATATCGATCTTTGTAAGGACTGGAGAAGCTTACATCGCCAAGGAATATTTTAGAAACTGTTGGAGATTACACATATAAGGAGAGGATTGGGGATGAGGCAAGGTTCAAGAGACAGGGATGGTTGACAGGACTGGACAATAACCTGAATAGAATCTCCACAGTGTGGAAACAGGCCATTCGGCCCAACAAGTCCACACCAACCCCTCTAAAGAGCATACTAACCAGACCCATCCCTCTCCCTGTCCAAAAAACCCTGGATTCCTCATGGTGAACTCACCTAAACCACACTTGCCTGAATACTACAGTCAATTTATGATGGCCAATCACGTATCATGCAAATGTTGGACTATGGCAGGAAACCAGAGCACCCGGAAGAAACCCACACAGTCGGGGGGAGAATATACAAAGTCCACACAGACAGTCGGCCAAGGCTGGAATTGACGCCAGGTTCCAGGCACAGTGAGGCTGATTATACAGAGCACTGCAGAGATTGGACGAGACAACAAAGTTCACAAGGGTTTATTGGAACAGGAGGAAAATATAGTCAGGAACAGGAGAAGCTTACACAGATGGTGTCCATGAGAGGGACTGGAGGAGGTTAACGCAATAGGGAGGGTTGTGCATTTTCTCGACAATTAGAGGTAGGGACGGTTGGGGAGACTGGATGAAGTTAGTCATACTCAGAGTTGTACATACTCTGAGTAATGGCAGATGGAGTTTACTCCTGATCACTGTGAGGTAATGCACCGTGGGAAGTCTCATAAGCGAAGGATATACATCATGAACAGTTAAATGCGTGGCTACAGGGATGGTGCAGGAGGGAGGGATTCCGGTATTTGGATAACTGGGGTTCTTTCTGGGGAAGGTGGGACCTCTATAAACAGGATGGTCTACACCTGAACCTGAGGGGCACCAGTATCCTTGGCGGGAGGTTTTCTAGTGCTCTTGGGGGTGGGGGGAGTGTCGTTAAACTAACTCTGCAGGGGCATGGGAACCTAGACTGTCGCTTTAGGGTGCAGGACCTGGAGTATAGGGAGTTTAGGAACATGGCATCAATCTCAAAGGATGGTGCCTGTAAACAGGAAAGTGGCTTGAAGTGTGTATACTTCAATGCAAGAAGTATACGAAATAAGGTAGGTGAACTTGCAGTGTGGGTTAGTACCTGGGACTTCGATGTTGTGGCTATTACGGAGACATGGGTAGAACAGGGACAGGATTGGCTGTGGCAGGTTCCAGGGTTTAAATGTTTTAGTAGGGTCAGAGGTGGGGGTAAAAGAGGGGGAGGTGTGGCATTGCTTGTCAAAGATCGTATTACAGCGGTGGAAAGGACGATGAATGAAGACTCGCCATCTGAGGTAGTTTGGGCTGAGGTTAGGAATAGGAAAGGTGAGGTCACCCTGTTAGGAGTTTTTTACAGGCCTCCTAATAGTCCTAGAAACATAGAAGAAAGGATTGCGAGGATGATTCAGGAGAAGAGTGAAAGTAATAGGGTCGTTGTTATGGGGGACTTTAACTTTCCTGATATTGATTGGGAAAGCTATAGCTCTAGTTCATTAGATGGGTCGGTGTTTGTCCAATGTGTGCAGGAGGGTTTCCTGACACAATATGTAGATAGGCCAACAAAAGGTGAGGCCATACTGGATTTGGTTCTGGATAACGAACCAGGCCAGGTGTTAGAATTGGAGGTAGGTGAGCACTTTGGGGACAGTGACCACAATTCGGTGACTTTTACTCTAGTGATGGAGAGGGATAAGTGTGCACTGCAGGGCAAGAGTTATAGCTGGGGGCAGGGAAATTATGATGCGGTGAGGCATGACTTAGGATGTGTGGCTTGGAAAAGTAGGTTTCAAGGCAAGGGCGTAATTGATATGTGGAGCTTGTTCAAGGAGCAACTATTGTGTGTCCTTGATAAGCATGTACCTGTCAGACAGGGAGGAAAGGGTCGTGTGAGGGAGCTGTGGTTTAATAAGGAAATTGAATCCCTTGTTAAATGAAAGAGGGCGGCCTATGTAAAGATGAGGTTCAATTGGGGCGATTGAGAGTTATAAGGTAGCCAGGAAGGACCTGAAGAGAGAGCTAAGAGCAGCAAGGAGGGGACATGAAAGGTCCTTAGTTGGTAGGATTAGGGAAAACCCTAAGGCTTTCTACAGGTATGTCAGGAATAAAAGAATAACGAGGGTAGGAATAGATCCAGTCAAGGATAATAGTGGGAAGTTGCGTGTGGAGGCTAAAGAGATTGGGGAGACACTGAATGAATACGTTTCGTCAGTATTCACTCAGGAACAGGACATGGTTGCCGATGTGAATACTGAGTCACAATTAAGTAGAATGAATGGCTTTGAGGTATGTAGGGAAGAGGTGTTGGAAATTTTGGAAAGGGTGAAAATAGATAAGTCCCCTGGGCCTGATGGCATTTATCCTAGGATTCTCTAGGAGGCAAGAGAGGAGATTGCAGAGCCATTGGCCTTGATTTTTATGTCCTCGTTGTCTACAGGAGTAGTGCCAGAAGACTGGAGGCTAGCAAATGTGGTTCCCTTGTTCAAGAAGGGGAGTAGGGATAACCCTAGTAACTATAGGCTGGTGTGCCTCACTTCTGTTGTGGGCAAACTCTTAGAGAGAATTGTAAGGGATAGGATTTATGAATATCTGGATAGGAATAATGTGATCAAGGATAGTCAGCATGGTTTTGTGAAGGGCAGGTCGTGCCTCAGAAACCTTACTGAATTCTTTGAGAAGGTGACTAAGGAGGTGGATGAGGGGAAAGCGGTAGATGTGCTGTATATGGATTTTAGTAAGGCATTTGATAACGTTCCCCATGGTAGGCTACTTCAAAAAATACGGAGGCATGGCATTGAGGGTGAGTTGGAGGTTTGGATTCGGAATTGGCTGGCTGGAAGAAGACAGAGGGTAGTAGTTGATGGTAAAGTTTCATCTTGGAGTGCCGTTACTAGCGGTGTTCCGCAAGGATCTGTTTTGGGACCATTGCTGTTTGTCATTTTTATAAATGACCTGGAGGAGGGGCTAGAAGGTTGGGTGAGCAAGTTTGTTGATGATACGAAAGTCGGAGGAGTTGTTGACAGTGAGGAAGGATGTGGCAGGTTACAGCGGGATATAGATAAGCTGCAGAACTGGGCAGAAAGGTGGCAAATGGAGTTCAATGTAGCTAAGTGTGAGGTGATTCACTTTGGTAAGAGTAACAAAAAGATGGGGTACTGGGCTCATAGTCGGATACTTGGTAGTGTGGATGAGCAGAGGGATCTTAGTGTCCATGTACACAGATCTTTGAAAGTTTCCACCCAGGTAAATAGTGCGGTGAAGAAGGCATATGGTGTACTGGCTTTTATTGGTAGGGGAATTGATTTCCGGAGTCCTGAGATCATGTTGCAGTTGTATAAGACTCTGGTGCGGCCGCATAGGGAGTTGTGTGCAGTTTTGGTCGCCATACTATAGGAAGGATGTGGAGGCACTGGAACGGGTGCCTGGTATGGTAGGAAGATCGTATGAGGAAAGGCTGAGGCACTTGGGGTTGTTTTCATTGGAGAAAAGAAGGTTTAGGGTTGACTTGATAGAGGTGTACAAGATGATTAGGGGTTTAGATAGGGTTGACCGTGAGAACCTTTTTCCACGTATTTTCAGCTATTACGAGGGGGCATAGCTTTAAATTAAGGGGTGGTAGGTATAGGACAGATGTTAGGGGTCGGTTCTTTACTCAGCGAGTCGTGAGTTCATGGAATGACCTGCCAGTAGCAGTGGTGGACTCTCCCTCTTTATTGGCATTTAAGAGGGCATTGGTTAGGCATATGGAGGATAGTGGGCTAGTGTAGGTTAGGTGGGCTTGGATCGGCACAACATCGAGGGCCAAAGGGCCTGTACTGCGCTGTATTCTTCTATGTTCTATGTTCTATGCAGGGTAGGTCCTCCTGGAGAACTGAGTAACACTGGGACCTTGGTGGGCAAGTCCCTGGATGTCTGAATGTGTCAGCACAGGTTGACAGGGTGGGGAAGGCACCTGAACTGGGAGCAGGAGGGGGACCCACATGCTGATGTGGCGAATTGTTTGAGCTGCTTGAGAGGATATAATCTAATCTGGCAGGGTGTTGCACCTTAAACAGTCATAAGGCGAGAAAGATTGAGGTTAGTGCACAAGTTAAAGACAGCAATTTCAGCAGACAAGGCAGGCAAGAACATAGCAGGAAATGGGAGAGGGGGAACTGATGATTAAACTGCATTTATTTCAATGCAAGGGACCTGACAGCTAAGGAAGATGAACTCGGGGCATGGATTGGAACATGGGACTGGGATATTATAATTATTACAGAAACAAAGCTGATGGAGGGACAGGACTGGCAGTTCATTGTTTCAAGGTGGAGATGCGACAGGAAGCATCGAAGGGGACGCAAGAGAGGATGCGTGGTGGTGGGTTTTGATTACATGAATCATTACATCAGTACCTAGAGAGGATATTCCTGTGGGATCACCCAGTGACACCCAGTGACACTATGTTAGTGGAACTGAGAAATATGAATGGGTCATTACTCTGACACGATTGTCCTACTGACCCCGAATAATCAGTGGCAGACTGAGGAACAAACATATCAGGAGATCTCAAATATCAATCATAATAATAGGCCTGTTATGGTTGGGGTTTTTAAACTTTCCAAACCTAGACTGGGACTGCCAGTGTTCAGTGTTTAAAGGGAGGAATTTAGTAATTGTGTTCCAGAAAACTCCCAATCAATATGTAAATGGCCTGCAAAGAGAAAAGGGCAAAACCTGACCTCCCCTTGGGAAACAAGGTAGGGAAAGGGACTGAGGTGTGAGTGGGAAAGCATTTTGCCAAAGTGACTCAAGTTTATTAGTTTGAAAATAGCGATGGAAAAGGACAGGGCGGGTCCACAGGTTCAAGTTATAAAATGGGGCCAGACTAATCTTGATAATATTAGCCAGGAACTCTCAAATGGTGATTGGGGAGTCTATTTGCAGGGAAAGGGAAGTCTGGCAAGTGAGAACATTTTAAAAGTGCGATAAATTGAGCGATCACCACCAGCATGTTCCTGTTTATGTGCAGGTCAATGCTGACAGCATTAGGAAACACTGGCTGTCTATTGAGGCTGTCTGTCAAGGAAAATGGGCCACATGTCAGATATAGCCAGCTGGATCAAGGGAATCCCTGAGGATCACAGGGACTTTAGGAATACACTTTGGGTAGAAATCAGGAATGCAGAAAGGGTACATGAAATAGCCTCAGCAGAGAATGATAAGGAGAATCCAAAAGTGATTGTATTAAGAGTAAAAGAGTAACTCGAAACAAAATCGTGTCCCTTAAAGATCATTGGTGTGTGGAACCGCAGGATATGGCTAAGACCTTAAACACATTTTTTACTCCAGAACGTATTGTGGACAAAGACTGGGGAACTCAGGGAACAAGAGTAATACGTTAGACCACATTTGGAAGTCTCTGCAATTCAAGTATCCCCGCTATAGGAAGGATGTTGTGAAAGTTGAAAGTGTTCAGAAAAGATTGACAAGATGTTGCCAGGGTTGTTGCTGAATAAGCTGGGGTTATTTTCCCTGGAGCATCGGAGACTGAGTGGTGACCTGACAGAGGTTTATATAAACATGAGGGGTAGGGATTGGGTAAACAGTCAAGGTCTTTTCCCAGGGGTTCGAGTGTCCAAACCTAGAGAGCATAGGTTTAAGGTTGAAGGGGAAAGGTTAAAATGGCACTGAAGGAACAGCTTTTTTATGCACACGGTGATGTATGTATGGAATGAGCTGAGAGAGAAAGTTGCAGATACTGATACTTTGACAACATTTAAAAGGTATCTGGATGGCTATATGAATAATAAGGGTTTAGAGGTACATGGGCCAAATGCTGGTAAATGGGATGGATGTATTTAGATCTTCTGGTCAGCATGGATGAGTTGGACTGAAGGCTCTGTTTCAATGCTGCCCATCTCTATGACTTAAAAAGAGTGCATGTAATAGAAGAGGTGGTGCTGGAGATTTTACAACACAAAGTTATGGAAAGACCCAGGACCTGATTAAGTGTATCACAGGACATTGTGCGATGCTAGGGAAGAAATTGTGGAGCCGCGAGCAAAGATATTTGTACCATTGACAGCCATGTGTGATGTGCTGGAAAGGCTGGAGGGTGGCATAGTGGGCAGTGAAGGAGGTTTTTTGAGATTACAAAGGGATCTTGATGAAATGGATGAATGGGCTGAATAAATGCGAGGTAGTGCACTTGGTAAAACAAACAACGGTAGAGTTTATACAAATAATGTTCGGGCCTCGGTTAGTGTTTTAGAGCAGAGGGACCTCTGGGTTCAGGTACATAAATCTTGACGTTTGCATCACAGGATGGATAAGGCACTGCTTAGCATGCCTGACTATTACTCAGTCCATTGAGTGGAGGATTTGGGACGTCATGTTGAGATTGTGCAGACATTTATGAGGCCTCTTCTGCACTACTCTGTCCAGTTCTGGTCGCCCAGTTATAGGGAGGATATTATGAAGCTGCAGGGTGTTCAGCAGAGATTTACTAGGACATTGTTGGATATGGAAGGCTTGAGTTCTGACAAATGGCTGGATAGGCTGAGTCTTTTTTCACTGGAGCCTGGAGTTTGAGATGTGATGTTATAAAAGTTTATGTTAAAAATGAGATATAGATCGATTTAATGGTAGTTGCCTTTTCCATATGATGGGGGAGTCTCAAGAGGAGGGACCACATTTTTAAGGTTAGAAGAGAGAAATGTTCAAAAAAAAAAAGACGTGGGGGCAAATTGTTACACAGCGGGAGTTTTGATTGTGGAATGAACTTCCTGAGCAAGGGTGGACGTGGTTACAATTACAACGTTTAAAAGACAGAGATACTAAACAAATATTTTGCATCAGTTTTTACTGGGGAAAAGGATATGGAAGATATAGAATGTAGGGAAATAGATGGTGACACCTTGCAAAATGTCCATATTACAGAGGAGCAAGTGCTGGATGTCTTGAAATGCATAAAGGTGGATAAATTCCCAGGACCTGATCAGGTGTACCCTCGAACTCTGTGGGAAGCTAGAGAAGTGATTACTGGGCCTTTTGTTGAGATATTTGTATCATCGATAGTCACAGGTGAGGTGCTGGAAGACTGGAGGTCAGCTAACGTGGTGCCACTGCTTAAGAAGAGTGGTAAGGACAAGCCAGGGAATTATAGAACAGTGTGGTGGGCAAGTTGTTGGAGGGAATCCTGAGGGACAGGATGTACATGTATTTGGAAAAGCAAGGACTGATTAGAGACAGAGATTTGTGCGTGGGAGATCATGTCTCAAAAACTTGATTGAGTTTTGAAGAAGTATCATAGAGGATTGAAGAGGGCTGAGCGGTAGATGTGATCTATATGGACTTCAGTAAGGCGTTCGACAAGGATCCCCATGGGAGACTGATTAGCAAGATTCGATCTCATGGAATACAGGGAGAACTAGCCATTTGGATACAGAACTGGTTCAAAGGTAGAAGACAGAGGGTGTTGGTGGAGGTTTGCTTATCAGACTGGAGGTCTGTGACCAGTGGAGTGCCACAAGGATTGGGCCTAAGAATTGTGAATAGCCAAGGGTAAGGCAGTCCAAAACTCGAGAGTACAAATGGGACGTGAGAGAGCAAAGATTTAAAGAGGGAGCTGAGGGGCAACATTATCCACAGAGGATGGTGCACAGACTGCCAGGGGCACATGGGAGAAACAAAAACAATGACAACATGGAAAAGACATTTGGGCAGGTACATGGAGGGGAGAAGGTTTGAAGAGCTAAGGGCCGAACGGAGGCAAATGAGACTCATTCATTATAGGAAACATGGAGAGCATTGAGGAGTTGTACCACAGGTTCTGTTTCCGTGCTGTTTCACTCTGTATCCAGTTAAAGAGGATTACAGTACCGAAATAAAGCATGTTGTAGACACTGAAGCAATTTACAGCGATAAGGATGGTAGTCTGGAATGCAGTACATTTCAAATATGGGGAGGACTATCGGGAAGGGAGGTAGTTACAGGGACAACTACAGGGACAATAGAGTTAAAAATGACTGAAGACATTGGTGCACAAGCCATTCCATAGATACAGTGTTGCAGAGTAGTGAGTTTTAGTAGTGTTGGAGGGAGAACACAGAACAGAAAGATCCCAGGCAGCATTCCCAACCTCTCGTCAGAGGCCTGCTTGCCCCTCTGTTGTCCTGATGCTCACTAAGACAGCGCAGGCCTGGATTGATAACTATGAACTCCCCATGCTGTCTCAGTGCAACGTAAATTAAAGTAGAGGTGGTGATTGAGTCTGGGGTGTGTCTGTACTGTACTGTGCTCCCCATCCAGCACTGTATCTATGTCATGTCCTGTTAGCGATGTTTGGAGACCTCTCATTGCTCCCTGCTCTGTGCACTCTGAGGGATCTTACCTCACTGCAGGATTTATTGAAGACTCCACATCTCCCTGCCCTTTGACTCTCTGGTTGACCAATCATCTTCAATGAGGTGTTGGACGAGACCCCCAGCAATTGGGAGGTTTATTGAGTCAGGAACTTCCTAAATACCTATAGGATCAGAGAAATAGACAGAATAGAAAATTAGACCTATGCAGTGAGGGTTACACATGGAGAATGGAAATGAGCCCCACAGATATCTGGAAAATCCCACTCCATCTCTGGATTGTGCTGTTGCATTTCTCTGGAGTGGAGAATTCTGTTGGCTCAGTGAAGGAAACCATCCCAAACGCCTTCTTCACCAGCCTGTCTATCTGTGACACCACTTTTAAAGAACTGTGTATCTGCATCCCTGGGTCTCTGACTGAGCTGATCTGAGCTTACACAGATCTGAGCTTATTACCCAGTTTACCATACAACATGTAGAACTCAGAACAGTACAGAACAAGGCCCTTCGGCCGTGATGATATGCCAATCTTTTATCCGACAGTAAGATAAAAAAAAGTGGCAGATAGAGTTTAATTCAGATAAATGCGAGGTGCTGCATTTTGGGAAAGCAGTAAATACTGACAAGATTATTTTGTCTAATATCTCACCCATCTCCTCTGGTTCCACACATAGGTGACCTTATTGATCTTTAAGGGGCCCTATTCTCTACCAAGTTACTCTTTAGCCCTCATTGAAACTTGCGTAAAGGCTTCTGATAATTGAAATACACCATATCCCCCCTACCACCACACCCTCCTACACCATTACAATTCTGCCACTTATATTCACACCAACAAATTAAATTCAACAGGCTCAAAAACAAATTCTCTTTTAATCAATTGGCTTTCTAAGTGGCCAGTTATTGTATATTGACATACCCTTTCTAACGATTTCAGTATGCTCCCGACTTACTGTCAGGCTAACACTATTTGGTTTCAGACTCACAGCAGAAAGGGTTGAGGGAGTTCTTGTTTATCAATCTGAAAAAGGTAGCTTACAGGGTCAGCAGGTAATAGAGAAGGCCAATCAAATGCTGACATTTATTACAGAGGGAATGGATTCTAAAAATAGGCAGGACGAACTAAAACTATGCAAGGTACAAGTCAGACCACACCTCGAATATTATGAACAGTGTGAGTGCCCGCAGGAAAGATATTGTTGCATTGGAGGCAGTCCAGAGAAGGTTCACTCGGCTGATCCTGGGAATGGAGGGATTTTCTAATGAGAAGAGGTGGAGTAGGTTGAGGTTGAACCCATTAAAGTTTAGATAATGAGAGATTAGATTAGATTGCTTACAGTGTGGAAACAGGCCCTTTGGCCCAACAAGTCCACACCGACCCGCTGAAGCGGAACCCACCCATACCCCTACATTTACCCCTTACCTAACACTACGGGCAATTTTGCATGGCCAAATCACTTGACCTGCACATTTTTGGACTGTGGGAGGAAACCAGAGCACCCAGAGGAAACCCACGCAGACACGGGGAGAATGTGCAAACTCCACACAGACAGTCGCCTGAGGCGGGAATTGAACCCGGGTCTCTGGCGCCTCTGTGAGGCAGCAGTGCTAACCACTGTGCCACCACATATGAGAAATGGAATGAAACATCCAAGATTCTGAGGGGCTCTGATCGGTCAGATGCTGGGAAGTTAGAAAATAGAACAGTAGAGCACAGCAGCAGGCCCTTCGGCCCACCACGTCTATGCTGTCCAAGATACTATTCTAACTCATACCATCTGCTTGCACATGGTCCATATCCCTCTATTCTCTGCCTTTCATGTTTCTGTCAAAATCCCACTTCAAAACTTTACTCACATTTCTGCTTCTACGACCTCCCTCGGTAACATCCACTCTACGTAAAAAAAAAACATGTCTCACACATCTCATTTAAACTTCCTCTATCTCACCTTAAACCTATGTGCTCCAGTATTTGAAACTTACACATTGGAAAAGAGATTCTGACTATCTACATTATTTATCCCTGTTCCAAATGTTATATTCCTGTACCTGGTCGCCTGTCAGCCTCTGATGCTCTCACAAAACAATCCAACCTTGTTTAATTTCCTCTTACACCTAACACACCCTTAAAAACCCTAACACAGGCAACATGCTGATAAACCCCTTTTGCACCCCCTCCAAAGCCTGCCCATCCTTCCTATTGTGTGGAGATGATACCTGCACACAGTACTCCAAATGTGACCAAACAAACATTTTATAGAATCACAGCATCAGATGCAAACCACTATACCCAACATTGTGACCGATGAAGGCTAGTGTTCCATTTGCTTTCTTTCCCATCTGATGCACTTCTGTTGCCATTTTCTGGGAGTTACTGACTTGCACCAAGATTCTTCTGTATATCAATATCCCTCAGTATGCTAATGTTCTTATTGAATTTGACATCATCTCACACTTGTCCAGATTAAACTCAATTTGCCATTTCTGTCTATCTCTCCAAGTGTTCTGTAACCTCCTGCAGATGTTAATGAATCGGGGAAACAAGGGTTTTGTGTAATGGGCAGGAAAGTAGAGTTGGAGAGTATCAGGTCAGCCATGATCTGATTGAAGGGCAGAGCATCCTCAATGGGCCAAATGGCCTCATTCTACTCCTACATCTCATGGTCTGAACTCAAACTCAATATGTACTGCATAATATTATGGGTCTCTGCTCACAGAACACCTTTATAATGGGATTATTGGATATTTATTAGTACACAGCATTTGATCTACAAATATGGTATGATGACGAGAAAAGCATCTCACATACAATCCAGGATTCTATCCGTTACAGCACTGATAGTCAGTGCTGTATCAGTCTGCATGGAGACCACTGTCACACACAGTTACTGTACTGCCCTTGCCATAAGTACATTCAGTGTCCTGACTGTAACCATATTGATATTCCCATCACTGTCTGATGCCTACAAAAACATTCCTGCTAACGGTTGCTGCTGCTTGCTTATTCTCAGCTCCACTTTTGATATTCAGATCCACATAACTGTCTCATTAATACAATAACCTCATTCTTCCTTCACAGGTTGTTGGCTTTTTGCCTAGTCTGCCTATTGGGACTAGATTGGGTTGGGATATCTGCTCAGCATGAATGGGTTGGACCGAAGGGTCGGTTTCCATGCTGCACATCTCTCCGACTCTATAAGTCTATACCAACAACCCTTCAGTATTCATCTCCCAGCGATGGTCATTCTGCAGCTAAATCTCCGGAATGACAGTTCCATCATATCTGTTCATTGTCATTCCATCTGCCTTATGGTGAATACAGGGAGTCATTCCTCAGTAGATTGGGGGTGAACAGATGGGTAGAGGTTACAGAGATAGGGAGGCTTACGGGGACTCGAGGATGTTAGAGTTAAACAAAGTTACATCTGGTCAAGAATGTCAGAGGGACAAAGGGGTTTGGGGATTGGAGGAATTTACAGAGATAGAGGGAGCTGGATTAGATTCTGGAGATAGGGATAGGGATGGATGTAGGGAGAGGCAGGCAGTCTGAGAGGCACAAACGGGGAGTGTTTCCGGGAGAAGTGTATTGTGTATACTAACAGACATATGGAAGATTGTAGTGACTGAAGACGTTTACAGTTATAAGAAGGCTTCTCGGTTCTGAAGGTTACAGAGATCGGAAGGCAATGGAGAAAGCCAGGTTGCTGGGATGGAGACAGTTACACAGATGGGGAGGGTTGCACAAGCTGAAAGAGGTTCCTGTGGTCGCGAGGGGTATGGTGTCGAGAATGAGGGTGAAATTTAACAAGATAAAGATCAAAGAATTGGAGAAGGATAAGGAGATTACATTTTTTCACAGCTAAAGAAGAGTGGTAGGAGCTGGAGAAGATTACATAGATAGGGACCGATGGAGAGGTTAAAGACAAATACATTGACATAGAGGGTGGTATTGGTGGGAGGATCTTACAGGGATAGACAGGACTGTCAGGGTTTACAGGGATGAAAGAATTGAGGATCGACTGCAGAAGTTTAGGAATTAGGGTGTTAGGGATTGGCGAACCTGACAGAGGCAGAGAGAATGGTGTGGACTAGAGGAGATTCCAGACAAAGGTAGGATTATCGGGACTGGAGGATATTACAGAGATCACGAACACAGCATGGGCCAGGATTGATGCCTGCGATCCCCTGTGCTGTCGCATTGAGGACCAGTACAGCGGAGGTGAAAGCAGGACCCTCACAAGATGGTGGAAATGAAGTCTAGAATGTTGCTGTTCCTTGTCCAGATCTGTGTCTATGTCCTGTCTTCCAGGTCTTAATATAGAAGTCTACTACCTCCACCCTGTACTGTTTACTGTGAGTGATCTTACAGGCTACAGGATTTACTGAAAGCTCCAGATCTCCCTCTCCATCCCTCTCTGGCTGACCAACCAGCTTCAATGAGGTGATGGATGAGACAGGAGTTAGGAACATCCTGATTACCTGTATGAGACAGAATGGGAAATTAGACTGATGCAATGAGGATAACACATGCAGAGTGGCACAGAGTCCAGCAGAGATCTCGAAAATCCCAGTCTCCATCCCTTGTCCGTACTGCTGCGTCTCTCTGGAGTGGAAAATTCTGTTGACTCAGGATCTCAGACCATCTGTAAGAGGGAGAAATGCTGACAGTGGCAGCAAATAGACTGACACAGCGAGGGAAACCACATGGAGAGATACTGAATGATATCACATTATTAGACACTGCATTAACAGGGAATTGTTTGAATTTGTAACAAAGGCACTGGGATAATTGTGAGAGGATTCAACCTTCCTATCTCATCATCTCTTTGGCGGTGGGTCACAGACGAGGCTGACTCTCTCCCACTCTTGGGCGGTGCGGGTCCTGAGTTGGCTGTACACACCGATGTTGCCTTTCACAGATTATGTTACACTTGGGGCAGAAGGTGGCCATGGGAAGTGGGTGGGTGGGGCGTTGGTGTGGCAGCACGCTCCTTGTGCTGTTTTCTCCTAGATTCCTATTTTTCCCCACAGCAAGTCTCGAGGTGCTCGACAACTTCCCAATGCTCCTTCCCCACTTCTGACGGTCTTGGCCCAGGACTTAGCAGATTTGATTAAGAGATGAAAAAAAACTATCAATTCTGAAGAAGCTAACGTTTAGAAATGTGGACACATTTGTTAAAGAGATCGCTAGGGAGTCTCCGAGCAGGAGGAGTGCAGTAGGAAGAGGAAACGTCAGCGTTTAATCAGATGATTGGAACAGGGAGAATTGAAGGTGCTGGAGGTGGTGAGGGTGTCACAGAGAGGGGCAAAGGCCTGAACAATGTTACAAAGCCAGTACGAATTGCTGCAGCTAGAGCTGTTTGCAGAGGTAGGGATGGACGTCTGTATTTTCATTGATTCATTCATGGCCTGAGGATGTCACCGGATGGACCAGCATACATTACCCCACTGCTAATTGCCCAGAGGCAGCTCAGAGTCAGCCATTTTGCTGTGGGACTGGAGTCACATGTGAGTCGGACCAGGCAAGAATGCCAGATGTCCCTCTCTAATGAACATACGTGAACAAGTTGATTTTTACCAGGTAATTAACAATGCTTATACGGTGGCCTCACTAATATCCAGTACAGATACACAATGACATCCCAACTCCTACTCTCAATGCTCTGCCCAATGAAGGGTAACCATCTCAAACGCCTGCTTCACCAGCTTTTCTACCTGTGACACTACTTTCAAAAAACTGTGTACCTGTGTCCCTGGGTCACTGATTGACAACAGTACCCAGGGTCCGAACATTAATTGTACAAGTCCAGCCTGGTCTGCTATACCACAATACAACATCTTGCATTTCTCCACCTGTTATTCCTAACCTCACTGGCCCAGCGGTACTATTGATTCCATTGTACTCTTCGATAACCCTCTTCACTGTCCACATTATCACCAATTTCAGTCTCACTCACAAACTTGCTAACTATGGCTCCTGTATTGTCATCCAAACTGTTTATATAAATGATGCACAACAGTGACCCAGCACCGAACCCCATGGCACACCGTTGGTCACAAGCCTGCAGTTTGAGCAACAACCCTCTATGAACATGCTCTGTCTCCTACCGTCAATCTGTTTTGTATCTAGTTCGTGAGCGCTCCCTGGTTATGCGTGATCGAAACTTACTAACCAGTCTGCCATGTAGAACCTTGTCAAAGGCCTTGATAAAGTTCATGTGGACATCGTGTACTGCTCTGCTTTGATCTCTCACTTGTCGATCTCCACACTCACATTTGAGGCATGATTTCCCGTGCACAAAGGCATGCTGACGATCGTTAATCTGTCCTTACCTTTCCAAAGGCATGATGATCGTTTCCCTCAGAATCTCCTCCAACAACTTACCACCCAGTCTCACTGGTCTGTAATGGCTGTTGATGATGCAAATATCTCTGGGAGGGGCCCTGCAATTTCCTCCCTCGCTTCTCACAAGGCGCTGGAATACATCTGATCATGTCCCAAGGATTTATCTAACTTATTGCATTTTAAAACATCCAGCACCTCCTGTTCTCCAATGTGAACTCTTTTCAAGACATCCCTATGTATTTTCCCAAGTTCCCGAGCTTCCATGTCTTTCTCCACAGTAAACCCTAATGCAAAATATTTGTTCAGTATCTCACCCATCAGCAGTGATTCCACACAGACAGCCTCATTGACCTTTTAGAGGCCCTAAATCTCACGAGATAATTTTTAGCCCTGGTTGAAACTTCAAATATCCCTCTACCGCAACTAGCCTCCCCCACCCTTATCTATTCTGCCATTTAAGGTCTCACCAAAATGTAGAATCCAACAGATTTAAAAATATTCCCCTTTTATAAACTCATACATCTCCCATTGTTTCTAAGTATCTAGTTATCATTTTTTGTCATATCCTTTATAACACATTCCAGCATGTTCCCGACTTACTGTCAGGGTAACACCGTTTGGTTTCAGACTGACTGCACAAAGGGTTTTGGGAATCCTTGTGAATCAATCTGAAACAGGTAGCTTACAGGATCAGCAGGTCAGACAGAAGGCAGATCAAATGTTGCCATTTATTACAAAGGGAATCGAGTTTAAAAATAGGGAGGTCTTGCTAAAACGATGCAAGGTACAAGTCAGACCACACCTAGATTATAATGAATAGTATGTGTGCCCTAAGGAAAGACATTCTTGTGTTGGAGGCAGGCCAGGGAAGGTTCACTCGGCTGATCGTGGAGATGGCGGGATTTTCCAATGAGAAGAGGTGGAGTAGATTGCCCTTGAACCTATTGGGGTTTTGAAGAATGGGAGAGAAATTGAATGAAACATCCAGGATTCGGAGGGGCTTTGACAGGTTAGATGTCGTTAAGTCAGAAAATCGAACAGTACAGCAGAGTAATAGGCCCTTCGGCCCACCATGGCTGTGCTGACCATGATGCTATTCTAAACTACTCCCATCTGCCTGCACATGGGTGATATCCCTCTATTCTCTGTCTGTTCATGTGTCTGAGATGGAAATGTGTTGCTGGAAAAGCGTAGCAGGTCAGGCAGCATTTGGGAACAGGAGAATCGGCGTTTCGGGCATTAGCCCTTCTTCAGGAATGAGGAAAGTTGGTCCAGCAGGCTAAGATAAAAGATAGGGAGGAGTGACTTGGGGGAGGGGCGTCGGAAATGTGATAGGTGGAAAGAGGTCAAGGTGAAGGTGATAGGTCAGACTGGGGTGGGGGCGGAGAGGTCGGTAAGAAGATTGCAGGTTAGGATGGCGGTGCTGAATTTGATGGATTTGACTGAGACAGGCTGGGGGGAGGGGAAATGAGGAAACTGGTGAAATCCGAGTTCATCCCTTGTGGTTGGAGGTTTCCTCGCCGGAAGATGAGGCATTCTTCCTCCAACCGTCGTTTCGCTGTGGTCTGACGACGGAGGAGTCCAAAGACCTGCATATCCTTGGTGGGGTGGGAGGGGGAATTGAAATGTTGAGCTACAGGGTGGTTGGGTTGGTTGGTCCGGGTGTCCCAGAGGTGTTCTCTGAAACGCTCCGCAAGTAGGCGGCCTGTCTCCCCAATATAGAGAAGGCCACATCGGGTGCAGAGGATGCAATAGATGATATGTGTGGAGGTACAGGTGAATCTGTGGCGGATATGGAAGTTTCCTTTGGGGCCTTGGAGGGAGGTGAGGGGGGAGGTGTGGGCGCAAGTCTTGCACCTCCTGCGGTTGCAGGGGAAGGTGCCGGGAGTGGAGGTTGGGTTGGTGGGGGGTGTGGATGAGGGAGGGAGTCACAGCGGGAGTGGTCTTTACGGAATGCTGATGGGGAGGGGAGGGAAATATATCCTTGGTGGTGGGGTCCGTTTGGAGGTGGCGGAAATGACGGCGGATGATGCGCTGTACATGGAGGTTAGTGGGGTGGTAGGTGAGGACCAGTGGGGTTCTGTCCTGGTGGCGGTTGGAGGGGCGGGGTTCAAGGGCGGAGGATCGGGAAGTGGAAGATATGCGGTGGAGGGCATCGTCGACAACGTCGGGGGGGAAATTGCGGTCCTTGAAGAAGGAGGCCATCTGGGATGTGCGTTTTTGGAACTGGTCCTCCTGGGAGCAGATGCGGCGGAGTCGAAGGAATTGGGAGAATGGGATGGCGTTTTTACAGGGGGCAGGATGGGAGGAGGTGTAGTCCAGGTAGCTGTGGGAGTCGGTCGGTTTGTAGTAGATGTCCGTGTTGATTCGGTCCCCTGAGATAGAAATAGAAAGGTCGAGGAAGGGGAGGGAGGAATCTGAGACTGTCCAGGTGAATTTGAGGTCGGGGTGGAAGGTGTTGGTGAAGTGGATGAACTGTTCAACCTCCTCGTGGGAGCACGAGGCGGCGCCGATACAGTCATCGATGTAGCCGAGGAAAAGGTGGGGGGGGGGGGGGTGGGGCCAGTGTAGTTGCGGAAGATGGATTGTTCCACATATCCTACGAAGAGGCAGGCATAGCTGGGGCCCCTGCGGGTGCCCATGGCTACTCCTTTCGTTTGGAGGAAGTGGGAGGATTGGAAAGAGAAGTTGTTCAGGGTGAGGACCAGTTCAGTCAGTCGAAGGAGGGTGTCAGTGGAAGGGTACTGGTCGGTACGGCGGGAAAGAAAGAAGTGGAGGGCTTTGAGTCCTTCGTGATGGGGGATGGAGGTGTACAGGGACTGGATGTCCATGGTGAAAATAAGGCGTTGGGGACCGGGGAAGCGAAAATCATGGAGGGCATGGGTGGTGTCCCGAACATAGGTGGGGAGTTCTTGGACTAAGGGGGACAGGACCGTGTCAAGGTATGCGGAGATGAGTTTGGTGGGGCAGGAGCAGGCGGAGACAATGGGTCGGCCGGGGCAGTCAGGTTTGTGGATTTTGGGCAGGAGGTAGAAGCGGGAGGTGCGGGGTTGTGGGACTATGAGGTTGGAGGCGGTGGATGGGAGATCACCCGAGGTGATGAGTTTATGGACGGTCTGGGAGATGATGGTTTGGTGGTGGGGGGTGGGGTCATGGTCAAGGGGGCAGTAGGAGGAGGTTTCTGCGAGCTGGCGTTTGGCCTCAGCGGTGTAGAGGTCGGTGCGCCAAACTACTACCGCGCCTCCCTTGTCTGCTGTTTTGATAGTGAGGTTGGGGTTGCAACGGAGTGAGTGGAGGGCTGCACGTTCCGAGGGTGAGTGGTTGGAGTGGGTGAGAGGGGTGTAGGAGTTCAGGTGGCGGTTAATATCGCGGCGGCAGTTGGCTATTAAGAGGTCGAGAGCAGGTAGGAGGCTAGCACGGGGTGTCCAGGTGGATGGGGTGTGTTGGAGGTGGGAGAAGGGGTCGTCAGAGGGTGGGCGGGAGTCTTGGTTAAAGAAGTAGGCACAGAGGCGAAGGCGGCGGAAGAATTGTTCAATGTCACGCCGCGTGTTGAATTCATCAATCCGGGAGCGTCGGGGAATGAAGGTGAGGCCTCTGCTGAGGACTGATCTTTCATCCTCAGAGAGGGGTAGGTCTGGAGGGATAGTGTAAACACGGCAGGGCTGGGAGCTAGGACCTGGTGTGGGGCTGGAGCTGGGTGTGGGGCGGGGTTAGGTCTGGGGGCGGGGACGGAGCTCGGCGTGGGGGCGGGGTCGGGCGTGGTGATGGCGATAGGCGAAGGGGCGGGGTTAGACGTGGTGACGGAGATGGGCGTGGGGGCGGGGTTAGGCATGAAGTCGGAGATCGGCGAAGGGGCGTGGTTAGGCGAGGTGGCGGAACTCACCGGGGGGGCGGGGTTAGGTGTGGAGATCGGCGTGGGGGCGGAGACACATGCGGCGTTGTGGGCGTGTAGATTAGTGACGTCAGTGGGGGCGGAAGTGGCTGCGGCAACCGCAGAGACAGAGTTATTCCCCATCGCCGCGGAGGTCGCGAATCTGCCGGCGATTGTCTTCATGGCGATCGTGCAGGCGGTTGTCTGGGTGGTGATGTCTGTTCATGTGTCTGTCTAAATGCCCTTCAAATGTTTGCTCTCGTTGCCATCTCTCCCACCTCCTGACCAGCTTCTGCTCTCTCGGTAAAGACAACTGGCCTCATTCATCTCACATAAAACTTCTCACTCTCACCTTAAACCGATGCGCCCTAGTATTTGATGTTTCTACATTGGAAGGAGGATTCCAACTATCCACACTATTCACGCCTCTCCTAATGCTATATACCTGTACCAGGTCACCCCTTAGTCTCCGATACTCACGCAAAACAATCCAACTGCGTCCAACCTCCTTCCAGTAAACACATTCTCATCCAGGCAATATTCTGCCAACCCTCTGTTGCAACCTCCCCAAAACCTCCACATCCTTCCTGTGGTGTGTCGATGAGAACGACACACAACCTTCCAAACATGGCCGAATGAAGTTTCATTCAGTCACAACATGGCATGCAAACGTCTGTACTCTATACTGTGCCCAATAAATGTAAGCATACCATACTCCCCCTCTGCCATCACATCCTGTTGTGTTGTTATTTTTAGGGAGCTATGGATTTGCTTCCAATATTTATCAATGTTTCCAACTAGTCAATTAGTGTACTTCTCTCTTCCATTTGACTTCATAAATGCATCACTTCACACCTGTCCCGATGAAATTCAATTTGCCACATCTCTGCCCAACGTTCCAGCTGGTATACATACTGCTGCAACCTTTAACACTGTCCACAATTCCCCTAACTACCCTAATCATTACATGCCTTTCCAAATGTCGTCTGCAAAATTACTACTCAACTGCTGACCTTTTCATCTTATTCACAGAGATAAATTACACACAGACATCGCAGCACTGATCCTTGTGAAACACCATTGGCCACAGACGTCCAATCAGAAACTGACCACTGCACATGCCTCTGTTTACTATCACCAAGAAAATATTGCACCCAACCTACCAACGGGCATGGATTGTGGTTTGATCTTCCAGATCCCCCTTGCTACTTGGAAGCTGTCCATGCAAAATGACTCTATATTTTGATTCCCAGATTAAATTGGCTGTCTCACTAATGCACTGACTGCGTCCTTTCTTCACAACAAAACGAGACATTGATTGGTTTTTTTTGCTGCTCCTGCCTAAATCCCTACAACCCCTCAATAATCACATGCTGTCATGGTCATTCTACAGCCACCCCTCCACAATAACAGTTCGATCATATCTGTTCTCTTCAGTTAATGCTGTCATTCCATCTGCCTTGTTGCAAATGCATGGTGCGCATGTCACCGAGAGAGGGCCTTTGAGGGATGGATAGAGGTCACAGAGTGGGAGAGATATTTGGGGGCGTGACAATGTTGCAGGGTTAAACATAGTTACAGTTGCTACAGAATGTTCGCAGGAGAAAGCATTTTATTGTTTGGAGGAAGTTAGAGAGATAAAGTGTCTTTGATTAGATTCCAGAGATAGGGATGTGTATAGGGTTGTGGATCGTTACATGGACTATGTTGATCAGGATGTAGAAACATTCACAGGGTTCCAGGATGTCGTACATTTAACAACAGTCGTGGGATCTGGAGAATATCACAGTGATAAGGAGGATGGTATGGACTGGAGAATATTATAGGGAAAGGGTGGGGAGTATGGACTGGAGAATGTTGCAAGCACATGGAAGATGATATAAGCTGGAGAATGCTGCAGCAATAGAGAGGAGTATATGGACTGGAGGATATTGCACGGACAGGGATGAAGTTGTAGACTAGATATAGTTAGAAGGAGAGATGAATTTATGCACTGGAAGGTATGTCAGAGAGAGTGAGTGGTGTGCATGCTGCAAGATACGACAGGGATAGGGAAGCTTGTAGAGACTGGAGGAGAGAGTGATAGAAGGCTTGTGAGAGACCAGATTCACTTATGAGCATAGGATGTGATACAGTGAGCAGAGACTTTTGCAGATATAAAGGAGGATACAATGGCCACAAAGCAGTCACACCTATACATAGGTATATAGGAACTGAAGGAATTGAAGAGATTACACAGGCTAGGAGTGTTGTATGCAGTGGAGGAGATTAACCTGATAGGAAATCTTTTAGAGACTCAACAATGTTCGGAAATAATGGGAGTTGCAATGGTGATAGCAGGTTTCAACAATTCGGAGGATATAGACCTGAAGGAGCTTTGACAGATAGCGATGGTACGGTAAAGGGAATTGTAGTGGCTTCCCTTTTATAAGCAATCCATAAGCACTTGAAATAGCCTGTTTGACATGTACATTATCTCTCGACCATTCATCAGACAGCGCTGCAAATATTTCACTGGCTCTGCCTACCAGCTTAAACTGAACTGGCATTACCCAGAAGACCTCGGACCACTCTACCTGTCTTTGCAATTTTTCAAATGAAATACAGAGTTCCTTGACAGTAGAGTCACTGGCTCTGCCTACCAGCTTAAACTGAACTGGCATTACCCAGAAGACCTCGGACCACTCTACCTGTCTTTGCAATTTTTCAAATGAAATACAGAGTTCCTTGACAGTAGAGTCACAGGTAGTTAGGACAGTGAAGAAGGCACTTGATATGCATTCCTTTATTGGTCAGAGTATTGAGTACAGGAGTTGGGAGGTCATGTTGCGGCTGTACAAGACAGTGGTGAGGCCATTTTTGGAATGCTGCATGCAACTCTGTTCTACTTCCGATTGGAAGGATTTTGTGAAACTTGAAAGGGTCCAGAAAAGATTTACAAGGATGTTGCTAGGGATGAGTTATAGGGAGAGTTTGAACAGGTGATGGTTGTTTTTCCTGGAAAGTCGGAGGCTGAGGGTGACCTTATTGAGGTTTATAAAATCAAGAGGGGCATGGATAGGTAAATAGACAAAGTCTTTCTCCTGGGGTGTGCGAGTCCAGAATTATAGGGCGAGGTTTAGGGTGAGAGTAGAAAGATATAAAAGATAAAAAGGGGCAACTTTTTCACGCAGAGGATAGTACATATATGGAATGAGCTGCCAGAGGAAGTGGTGGAGGCTAGTACAACTGCAACAGTTAAAAGGCATCTGGATGGGTATATGAATAGGAAGGGTTTAGAGGGAGACGGGTTGGGTGCTATCAGGTGGGACTACATTGGGTTGGGATATCTGATCTGTAGGATTGGACCATGAATGGGTTGTGGAACCTGGAGGATGTTATGATTTGAACCACAGGTAATGTTTGATTGGATCTTTCAGCCAATCTTACAGATGGTACAATTGCAACATTTAAGAAGCATTTGGATGGATATATGAATAGAAAGGGTTTGGAGGGTAATAGGCCAGGTACTGGCAGGTGGGACTAGATTGGGTTGGAATATCCTGTCTGGGTTGGAATGAAGGGTCTGTTTCCATGCTATACATCTCTATGACTGTAAGATCGGCTGAATGGTCCAATCAAAAATTACCTATGGTTCAAATCATAATATCCTCCAGGTCCCACAAGCCATCCCCTGTCCCATCCTGCAGGTTCAATGAATCCCAGAACCTCTAACCTTCTGCAAGTCCCACGTCCCTTCCGACATTTGTACCATCCTCCAAGTTCTGCAGCCCTTCATACCTCGTAACATGGCCCAGACTCTCCAACTCCTCCTTCCTCTGCAATGTTCCCCAGAAGGGCACTGGAGGATGGTGGGGTTACAGAGATATGAACTGTGAAACCTCCTCAAGTCCATATGTTCCTAATGTCTGCAAAATTCAGGATTTTGCAGACATTAGGAATATATGGACATGAGGAGGTTTCAAAGTTCATGAGTGTTGTAGGGACTGGAGGAACTTACAAAGATAGGGATAGTTTTAGATTGGAGGATTCTGCAGAAAACCTTTACATGGTTAAAGGCAGGATTCTTAGCAGCGTGCAGGAACAAAGTGATCTTGTGTCCCTCAGGTTACTACCCAAGTTGACAGGCTGTTAAGAAGGCGGATGGTGTGTTGGCTTTCATTAGCAGGGGGATTGAGTTTAAGAGATGTGAGATTTTGCTGCAGCTCTACAGAACCCCAGTTAGACCGCACTTCGAATATTATGAACAGTTCTGTTCGCTTCATTAAAGGAAGGACGTGTAAGCTTGAAAGACAGTGCAGAGGAGAATGAGCAGGATGCTGCCTGGACTGGAGGGCATGCCCATAGAAGGTAGGTTGTGGAAGCTAGGGCTTTTCTGATCAGAGCGAAGGAGGAAGAATGGTGACATGATAGAGGTGTACAAGGGAACGAGAGGCGTAGATAGATTGGATAACCAGAGACTACATCCCATGGCGAAATGGCTATCACAAGGGGACATAAGTTTAAGGTAATTGGCGGAAGGTTTAGCTTAGATATCAGAGGGATATGGGCCAGGTGCTGGCAGGTAGGACTAGATTGGGTTGGGATATCCTGTCGGCATGGACGGGACTGGTACGTTATTTACACGGAGTGTGGTGGGTGCGTGGAATGGACTGCCAGCCATGGTAGTAGATTCAGACACATTACAGACATCTAAGCAACTCTTGGATAGGCACATCAATGATAGTAAAATGTAAGGTATGTAGGTTCGTTTCATCTTCAGAGTAGGATAAAAGGTCAGCACAATATTGAGGGCGGAAGGGCTTGTAGTAGATTAGATTAGATTACTTACAGTGTGGAAACAGGCCCTTCGGCCCAACAAGTCCACACCGCCCCGCCGAAGCTCAACCCACCCATACCCCTACATTTACCCCTTACCTAACTCTACGGGCAATTTAGTATGGCCAATTCATCTGACCTGCACATCTTTGGACTGTGGGAGGAAACCGGAGCACCCGGAGGAAACCCATGCAGACACGGGGAGAACGTGCAAACTCCACACAGTCAGTCGCCTGAGGCGGGAATTGAACCCGGGTTTCTGCCGTTGTGAGGCAGCAGTGCTGACCACTGTGCCATCGTGCTGCCCACCACTGGAATGTGCTATTACTTGTTCTAAATAGCAAGGGTTATGATGGCAGCAAGAGGTTTCGGGAAGCGGGAGAGGATGCGAACTGAATGAAGTGACACAAATAGGAGGCGTTGCTAAAGTTGTATGAGGTAACAGAGACAGCAATGGTCTGATCTGGAGCAGATGACCAGACTGCGAGAATTGTGGGGACTGGAGGTGCTTTCACAGGGAGGGAGGAGCATAGAGCCACAGGAGGTTACAGAAATGTGGAGAGCTGTCGGGCCTACAGGAGTTCATGGAGATGGGGAGGTTGGGAGGAATGGAGCAGTTTACAGGGATAAGGATGTTGGTAGGATGGGGTGTTTTACACAAACAGGAATGTTTCAGGTGAATGGAGCTGAGTCCAGAGATAAAGTGGGTTGTACAGATTGGAAAAACAAATAGACGTATGGAGGGTAGTCGTGACTGAAGATGTTTATATTTACAGGAAGGCTTAGGTTCTTCAGGTTATTTAGACAAAGGAGGTGTGGAATCAGACAGATTCTCCAAGTGATAAAGACAGCAATTTTGGTTGGAGACAGTTTCACAGATTAGGGAGTATTAGTAACCTCCTCCAGTTTGGTCAAAGTGGGAAAGGTTGTAGGGGTGGGTGATGATTACACATGTAAGAGCTGCAGAAGATTGAGGAAATGAGTAGATGGATGGTGACACTGGAGGAGCTTACATTGACAGGGTGGGTGCTGGCTTTGAAAAGATATCACATAGATAGTGGGTCTTGTAGGAACTGTATTGAAAGAGTCACAGGCATTGGAATGACTTCTGCAGATTGGGAGTATTAGGATCTCCACAGATTGATCGTGTCTTTAAGAATATGTAGATACGGAAATCTTAAACCCAATGCATGCAGTCTTCATTTCAAGACCAGAGCCTTCATCAGCCAAGGATCCCTAACCCTACCAGCTTTTCCCTTTACCCCAGTGGGGCATACTGGTCCTGGATTCTTGAGATCACACTTTGAAAAGCCTCCCATTTGCCAGTTGTTCCTTTTCCTTCAAGCAGACTCACCCAATCGATTAGAATCGTAATGTGGAGGTGTCGGTTTTGGACTGGGGATGTAAAAAGTTAAAAATCACCCAACACTCGGTTCCGGTCCAACCGGTTTATTTGAAAGCACTAGCTGTCAGAGCACTGATTCTTCATCAGGTGGTTGTGGCGCACAATCCTAAGGTACAGAATTTATAGCAACAGGATGGCAGTGTCATGGAATATAATATCAAACAAATTTAGTTTAAGCCTTTCGTCTGTTACAGTGATCAACAGCGCTTCCAAAGCGAGTTGGATTACAGCTGAGCGTTGTGCAATTTTAAATTCACAGCATTGCCGCTGGCCAGATCCTGCAGAATGGCCCCAAACCTGGCCCTGTTCCAGTTTTTCTCTTCAATCTGTGGACCTGCTGAGCTTTCTCCATAACTATGTTAAAACAAAGACAGTTGTGGGCACTGGACCCAAAGTGCTCTCCGAATGACAGTTCAGTCACTTGCCCGACCTCGTTTTATGAGGGGAGGTCCAATGTTGCACCTGCCTGAATAGAGTAGGGCCCTCTGCATATTGATTTAGGAACCTTCCTTGGACACATTTGAAAAATTCCCCTCCGTCCAGGTCTTCTTATACTCTTGGTGGCCCAGTCAATACAGGGAATATTAAAATCTCCAGCCTGCACTCCTCTATTATTCCTATAGTTATCTGCAATATCTCTACACATCTGCTCCTCTGGTATCTGTTGGGTCTACAACAGTCTACAATACAGTCCCAACAAAGTGACCACCCCCCCTTCTTCTTTCGAACTTCTAACCATGTGGAATTTTAAATGAATATATGTTTTAAAAATTGGAATTAACAATCCATAAATAAGTATTGATAAAAATCCAAACACTTGACCTTCAGAGAAAGACAACAGTTCACTCTCATGTGGTCTGCATGACATACCCACAGCAAAGTGTTTACCTGTCACTTACCCTGTGAAATGGGCGAGCCAGCTGTTTAGCTCAAGGCAGCAAGGGATGGGCAATAAAGGCTACTCAGACAGAGACACCCACATCCCATACCTGATTTTTTAAAAAAATCCATTCAGATTGGTCCCAGCACAGTTCCAGTGGAACAATGTCCTGGCCAATCACGTTGGTAGATTTATGGACAGGGCTTTAAACTGACAGAGAGAATGCAGGGACAGGCTTCAGGTGAAAGGAGCTTTCCAAATCCAAAGAGAAAACGTGAAGCATCAGAGCAGCGTGGGAATGTGACTGAACACAACAGAAGGGAACAGGATGGGACAAAGTTTAACTAAAACTGTACATCAGCAAATCCATTTGTGACAGGAAATTGTGGGAACGAGTAAATTATGTCTTTTATTAATGGACAAAGCCTCTGAAACAAGGTAGATGGATTTGTGACACAGAGGTAAAAGGGATTTAGACACCAGAGAGATGTGGTTACAGGGCGAACAAAAGGTGGAACAGAAATATTCAATGATTCACAGCCTTGTGCAAATTAAGACAAAATGGACGACGCTAACAATAATGGGTAAGACAGGCATTAAAGAGAAAGCATTTGGCATCAGATCATGAAGTAGAGTCAGTCTGAATGTAAATTCTGGCTACTACTTGCCAAGGACACAAGCAGCAGAACGGTTTTAGACCACCGAACAGCATTTCATGGCTCATCACTGCAATAAATAGGAATTCATTGGAATTTTTAACACAGGCATGGTGAACATTTAGTGAAACGTCAATATTCGCAAAGTCTGGGACAACCACACTGACAACAGTGATATTGGAAGAGGAGTTCAGAGAATTTTTTTCAGTGTTTCTTAGAATAACACATTGTGCAACTGGCGAGGGACGTAACTGTCTCAGAGAGACTGTTGTGTGATAAAACTTAGTGAATGAGTAATGTCACCTGCAGAGATCCTCTTGGAAATTGTGATAAAGTGCAGTTTAAAGAAATATAAAGTTTTAAAGTGAAACACAGAAAGGACAAGCTACAACTAGAAACAAAAATAGCCAATTTCAGGAGTTGGAGAGAAGAACTGACCATGATAAATAGGCTAAACAGACTGAAATATGTGCCTGTAAATGAACAGTGGAAAACATTTGAAGGAACAGTGTAAAATACTCAACAAAAGGACATTCCACTGAAACAGACAAAAACTCAGCAAGAAATCACCACCGGTCTCTCACTCAGGACAAAATGGATCATATTAGATTATGAGGCTGAGAAGATCACCACAAAGTACTTAAAATCCTGAAGTGAGAGAGAGTTTTAGAGTAAGTTTTAAAGGGATTGCAATGGGTCTGCTTGCAGGAGGAGGGCAATGGGAAGGGGAATCGTTGTCAAGATTTATTGACACGATACGAACATGGAGGTGCTGAGAGTGTTACAGGGAGTGGTCAGGGCCTGAATGGTGTTACAACGCCAGTACAAATTGCTGCAGCTGGAGGGATTTGCGGAGATAGGGAGGTGAAAATGTGTTGCTGGAAAAGCGCAGCAGGTCAGGCAGCATCCAGGGAACAGGAGAATCGACGTTTCGGGCATAAGCCCTTCTTCAGGAATGAGGCCTCATTCCTGAAGAAGGGCTTATGCCCGAAACGTCGATTCTCTTGTTCCCTGGATGCTGCCTGACCTGCTGCGCTTTTCCAGCAACACATTTTCAGCTCTGATCTCCAGCATCTGCAGACCTCACTTTCTCCTCAGAGATAGGGAGGGACATATGTATTTTTATTTATTCATTCATGGGATGTGGGTGTCACTGCCTGGACCAGCATTCTTTGACCCCATGTTAATTACCCAGCGATTGTTGGGGCCCTGGTGGATAAACATAATACTTTGCTGGACACAGGTGAAGTGCTGAATGACTGGAGGATCGCTAATGTGGTTCCTTTGTTCAAGAAGGGCAGCAGGAATAGGCCAGGAAATTACAGAGTAGATAGTCTGACAGCAGGGGAAGGGAAATTATTGGGAACAATTGTGAGGATGAATCGACACTTGCAAAGGTAAGGATCAACTCGGTTTAGTCATCACGGATTTGGCAGAGGGATGTCTGAGGAATTCAGTTCAGTTTTTTTTGAAATGGTGGTTAAGTATATTGATGAAGGCAGTGCAGATGATGTGGTTTACACGGACTTGACTAAGTCCTTAAACAAGATCCAACATGGAAGGCTGCTCCAAAAGGACTGTGTTCCAAGGCAAATTGGCAAATTAGATGCAAAATTGGTGGATAGAACACTTTCACCAGCGGGTGTACCACAGAGATCTATGCAGGAACCATTGAACATTAATAACACGGATGTGAAAGCAGAAGGTATCATTAGTCGGTTTGCAGATGACATGAAAGGTGAGGGTGTTGTTCACAGTGAGGAGGATAGTCTCCGCCTGCAGTCCCATGTCGATCGGATGATAATCTAAGCAGAGTTTAGTTCTGATTGAAGTGAGGTAACACTCTGTGGGAGGTACGATAAGCGAAGAACAGACATAATGAACAGTAGGTCCTTGCGGAGTACTGAGGAATACAGGGACCTTGATGGACAAGTCCATAGATCCCTGAAAGTGTCAGCACAGATTGACAGAGTGGGAAAGGCACCTCAACTGGGAGCGGGAGAGGGACCCATATCCTGGTGGGGTGAATTGCTAGAGCTGCTTGAGAGGATATAACCTAGTCTGGCAGGGTGTTGGACCTTAAATAAACGTAAGGCCAGAAAGAAGATTGAGGCTGGTACACGAGTTAAAGACAGAAATTTCAGCAGACAAGGCAGGCAAGAACATAGCAGGGAATGGAGGAAAACTGATGATTAAACTGCATTTATTTCACTGCAAGGGACCAGACAGATAAGGAAGATGAACTCCAGGCATGGATTGGAACATGGGACTGGGATATTATAGTTATTACAGAAACACAGCTGAGGGAGGGGCAGGACTGGCAGTTCATTGTTTCAAGGTAGAGATGCTGCAGGAAGGGGAGGCGAGAGAGGACGTGTGGTGGTGGGTTTTGATTGCATGAATCATCACAGCAGTACTTAGAGAGGATATTCCTGTGGGATCGCCCAGTGAAGCTATGTTAGTGGAACTGAGAAATAAGAATGGGTCATCACTTTGATACGATCGGACTGCTGACCCCGACTAATCTGTGGCAGACTGAGGAACAAATATGTCGGGACATCTTAAATATCAACCATAATAATAGGGTTGTTATAGTATGGTTTTTGAACTTTCCAAACCTAGACTGGGACTGCCAGTGTTCAGTGTTTGCAAGGGAGGAATTTGGTAATTGTGTTCCAGAAAACTCCCAATCAATATGTAAATGGCCTGAAAAGAGAAAGGGGCAAAACCTGACCTCCTCTTGGGAATTAAGGTAGGGAAAGGGACTGAGGTGTGTGTGGGAAAGCATTTTGCCAAAGTGACCACAGTTCTAGTAGTTTGAAAACAGCTTTGGAAAAGGACAGGGCGGGTCCACAAGTGCAAGTTATAAAATGGGGCCTGACCAATCTTGATCGTATTAGCCAGGAACTTTCAAAATGTGATTGGGAAAGGGAATTATTTACAAGGAAAGGGAAGTTTGGCAAGTGAGAATATTTTAAAAGTGAGATAAACTGATCAATCAGCGCCAGCATTTTCCTGTTTGTGTGCAGCTCAATGCTGACAGCATTCAGAAACACTGGCTGTCTATTGAGGGTCTGTTCAAGGAAAAGGGGGCACATGTCAGGTATAGCCAGCTGGATCAAGGGAATCCCTGAGGATATACAGGGGCTGTAGGAATACACTGAGTAGAAAACAGGAATGGAGAAAGGCTAAATGAAATAGCCTCAGCAGAGAAGGAAAGGGGAATCCAAAAGTGATTGTATCAGTATATTAAGAGTGCATAAGTAACTCAGGACAAAATAGTGTCCATTAAAGATCAATGAAGCCATCGATGTGTGGAACTGCAGGATATTTGCTAAGATCCTAAACAATTTTTTCACTCCAGAACTTACTCTGGAGAAAGACTGGGGAACTCAGGGAACAAGAGTAATACGTTAGACCACAATTGGAGTTCTCTGCAATTCCAGTCTCTCTGCTACAGGAAGGATGTTGTGAAACTTGAAAGGGTTCAGAAAAGATTAACAAGATATTGCCCGGGTTGTTGCTGAATAAGCTGGGGTTACTGTCACTGGAGAATCGGAGACGAAGGGATGACATTACAGAGATTTATATGAACATGAGCAGTATGGATAGGGTAAGCAGTCAAGGCCTTTTCCCAGAAGTTGGGGAGTCCAAAACTGGAGGGCATAAGCTTAAGGTTAGAGGTGAATGGTTTACAGAGGGACTGAAGGGACAGCTTCTTCACACACATGGTGATGTGTTTAAGGAATGAGCTGAGAGAGAAAGTAATGGAGACTGATACAATTACAACATTTAAAAGGTGTAATTAAAGGATGGGCATCTGAATAGTAAGGGTGTAGATGTATATGGGCCAAATGCTGGAGAATGGAATGAATTTATTTAGATCTTCTGGTAGGCCTGGACGAGTTGGGGACCGAAGGGTCTGTTTCTATGCTGTATATCTCTATGACTTGAAAAGAGTGCATGTTATAAAAGAGGTAGTGCTGGAGGTTTTAAAAGACAAAGCTATGGCAAGTTCCAGAACCTGATTAAGTGTATCACAGGACACTGTGGGATGCTAGGGAAGAAATTGTGGAGCCCCTAGCAAAGGTATGTGTACTACTGACAGCCATGTGTGATGGGCTGGCAGGCTGGAGGGTGGCATCATGGACAGTGAAGGATGTTTTCTGAGATTACAAAGGGATCTTGATGAAGTGAGTGAATGGGCTGAAAAGCTAGAGAAGGAATTCAATCTGAATAGATACGAGGTAATGCATTTTGTAAAACAAACAAGGGTAGAGCTTATACAATTAATGTTCGGGCCTCGGTTAGTGTTTTAGAGCAGAGGGACCTCCGGGTTCAGGTACATAATTCTTGAAGCTTGCATCACAGGATGGATAAGACAGTGCTTGGCATGCCTGACTATTGCTCAGTCCATTGAGTGTAGGATTTGGGACATCATGTTGAGATTGCACAGACATTTATGAGGCCTGTTCTGCAATACCCTATCCAGTTCTGGTCGCCCAGGGAGGATATTATTAAGCTGCAGGGCATTCAGAAGAGACTTACCAGGATATTGCTGGGTATGGAAGGCTTGAGTTCTGAAAAATGGCTGGATAGGCTGAGTCTTTTTTCACTGGAGCGTGGAGGTTGAGACATGATGCCATAAAGGTTTATGGAAAAAAATGAGGTATATAGATCAATTTAATGGTAGTTGCCTTTTCCTCAGGATTGGGGAGTCTCAAGAGGAGGGGCCACATTTTTAAGGTTAGATGAGAGAGATGTTCAAAAAAAAAAGATATGGGGCAATTTGCTACACAGAGGGTGGTTTGAGTGTGGAATGAACTTCCTGAGAAAGGGGTTGATGTGGGTACAATTACAACATTTAAAAGATATTTGGATAAACAGGTGAATAGGGAAGGGTTGGAGTGATATGGGCCAGCAACAGGCAGCTGGGAAGAGTTTAGTTTTAGATTATGGTGGGTATCAAGTGAAGGGTCAGTTTCCATGCTGTATGGCTCTATGACAAGAATATGCTTTTATTCCATTATTGAAGAAAGGATCAGGGCTGGGTCCACTGATGTGCATCATCTAAATAAACGATTTGGTTGAAAATAGAGGAGTGATTGGGCGAAAGTTTGTTGATGATCAAATTAATGGTGCAGTGGGCAGTAAATACGGTTATCAAAGGGGATCTTGACCAACTGGGCCAGTGGACCAAGGAATGAAAGATGGAGTTTAATTCAGGTGTTGGATTTTGTTAAGACAAACCAGGGAGGACTAACACAGTTAATGGAAGGGCTCTGGCCAGGGTTATCGAACAGAGAGAGAGAGAGAGAGACCAGGGGGTGCAAGTTACATTGTTCCTCGGAGGTGGCATACCAGGTGGACAGGGTGGGGAAAGCGACATTTGGCACTTTTGCTGACATTGGCCAGCACTTTGTTACATACGTTGGAGATGTTTGCAACATTGTCCTAAATATTTCCCTTGGGCAGAGGAGGCCACGGGGTGACCCTAAGAATGGTGAATAACCAAGGGTAGGTGAGTCCAAAACTAGAGGGTATAAACGGGAGGTGAGAGAGCAAGGATTTAAAGAGGGAGCTGAGGGGGAACATTATCCACAGGGGATGGTGCATAGACGGAACAGACTGCCTCAGGCACATGGGAGAAACAATAACAATTACAACATGGAAAAGACATTTGGGAGGTACATTGAGAGGAGAAGGTTTGAAGAGATAAGGGCCAAATGCAGGCAAATGAGACTCGTTCAGTTTAGGTAACATGGGCATCATTGAGGAGTTGGACCACAGATTCGGTTTCTGTGCTGTATCACTCTGTATCCAGTTAAAGAGGATTGCTGTACCGAAATAAAGCATGTTGTAGACACTGAAGCAATTTACAGCGATAGAGATGATAGTCTGGAATGCAGTACGTCTCAAATATGTGGAGGGACTATCGGGAATGAAGCAGGTTACAGGGACAACTACAGGGACAATAGGAGTTAAAAATGACTGAAGACATTGGTGCACAAGCCATGCCATAGATAGTGTTGCAGAGTAGTGAGTCTTAGTACAGTGTTGGAGGGAGAACACAGAACAGAAAGATCCCAGGCAGCATTCCCAACCTCTCGTTGGAGGCCTGCTTTAACCTCTGTTGTCCTGATGCTCACTAAGACAGCGCAGGCCTGGATTGAAAACTCTGAACTCCCGATGCTGTCTCATGCAACATAAGTTAAAGTAGATGTGGTGATTGAGCATGGGGTGTGTCTATACTGTGCTCCCCATCCAGCACTGTATCTATATCATGTCTTGTTAGCCGATGCTTGGAGCCCTCTCATTGCTCCCTGCTCTGTGCACTGTGAGTGATCTTACCTCACTCCATGATTTATTGAAGGCTCCAGATTTCTCTTCCCTTTGTCTCTCTGGCTGACCAACCATCTTCAATGAGGTGATGGATGAGACACACAGCAGTTGGGAAGTCTATTGAGTCAGCAACTTCCTGAGTACCTCTAGGAGACAGAGAAACAGACAGAATGGGAAATTAGACTGATGCAGTGAGGGTTACACAAGGAGAATGGAAATGAGCCCCACAGATATCTGGAAAATCCAAGTCTCCATCCCTGGCCTGTGCTGTTGCGTCTCTCTGGAGTGGAGAATTCTGTTGGCTCAGGATCTGCAAGAGCGAGAGACACTGACAGAGGCAGCAATTAGACCCACACAGCGAGCGATACCACATGGAGAGAGACTGAGTGATATCACCAGAGTGCTGCAAGACTTCAGGATCACACAGTCATGTTGGAGGAATGGGTTTAGCTTCATGTATCAGTGCTCAGGGATGAGCAACCAGTGAGCAGGTGAAGTGATGGCCTAGTAACATTATTGTTAGGGCATTTGTCCAAAACCTCAGCTAATGCTCAGGGGAGGCAGGTTTGAATCCCATCATAAGATATGGTGTAATTCAAAATCAATATAGCAATTAACAATCCATAAACAAATATGGAAGCATTGCTGAAGTACAAAAATCACAATCCCTTAGATTAGATTCTATACAGTGTGGAAACAGGCCTTTCGACCCAACCAGTCCACGCCATCCCTCCGAAGAGTAACCCACTCAGACCCTCGACCTAATACACCTATCATTATGGGCAATTTAGCATGGCCAGTTCGCCTGACCGGAGCATCCCGAGGCAATTCTCGCAGACACGGGGAGAATGTACAAACTCCGCACAGTCGCCCGGGGCTGGAATCGCACCTGGGACCCTGGTGCTGTGAGGCAGAAGTGCTATCTCAGAGCGACCATTGTGTGATGAAACTTAGTGAATGAGTAATGTCACCTGGAGAGATCCTCTGTGAAATTCTGATAAAGTGCAGTTTAAAGAAATATAAAGTTTTAAAGTGAATCACAGAAAGGACAAGCTACAACTAGAAACAAAAATTACCAAGAGCATGAGTTGGAGAGGAGAACTGACTGAGGTAAATAGGCTAAACAGACTGAAATATGTGCCTGTAAATGAACAGTGGAAAACATCTGAAGGAGCAGTGTAAAACACTCAACAAAAGGACATTCCATTGAAACAGACAAATCCTCAGCAAGAAATCCCCATCGGTCCCTCACTCAAGTAAAAAGAATCATATTAGATTATCGGGCTTAGAGGATCACCAAAAAGTACTTAAAATCCTGAAGTGAGAGAATGTTTTATGAGTAAGTTTTAAAGGGATTGTAAAGGGTCTGCTCGCAGGAGAAGGCCAGATGGAAGAGGGAATAATTGTCAAGGTTTTTTTGTCACAAAAGGAATTGGGAGAGCTGAATGTGCTGGAGGTGGTGAGACTTTTACAGAGAGTGGTCAGGGTCTGAACGGTGTTACAAAGCCAGTATAGATTTCTGCAGCTGGAGGTGTTTGCAGAGGTAGGGAGGCACATAGGTATTTTTATTTATTCATTCATGGGATGAGGATGTCACTGATTGGACCAACATTCTTTGCCCCACTGCTAATTACCCAGAGGATAGCACAGAGTCAGCCATATTGCTGTGGGTCTGGTGTCACGTGCAGGCCAGACCAGGTTAGAATGTCAGATGTTCTTCTCTAAAGGACGTAAGTGAATCAGATGAGTTCTTCCTACTGGTCAACAATGTTTTTATGGTGGCCTCACCAATGTCCTGTACAGCCACAACATGACATCCCAACTTCTACTCTCAATGCTCTGCCCAAAGAAGGTAACCATCCCAAACGCCTGCTTCACCAACCTGTCTACCTGTGACACCACTTACAGAGAACTGTCTACCTGCATCCCTGGGTCTCTGACTGACATCACTACCCCGGGCCCGAACATTAACTGTACAGGTCCCACCCTGGTTTGTTTCACCAAAATGGAACACATACATTTATCTAATTAACCTCCATCTGCTATACTTCAGCCCACTATCCCAGTGTACTATTTGTCCTGTTGTACCATAGATAACGTTCTTGACTGTCCACTTTATGAACAATTTCAGTGTCACTCAAAAAACTTACTTATCACAAAACCAATATTCCCATTCAAACCATTTAGCCAAATGACAAACAACAGGGAATCCACTTCACCGCTGGTCACATGCATCCAGTCAGAAAAACAATTTGTCTCTCATCACCCTCTGTCTCCTACCATCAAGCCCAATTTTGTATCCAGTTGACTAGCTCCTCCTGAATGCCATATCCTTTTACATTGATCTGAGCTTATTACCCAGTTTACCATACAGAACGTAGAACACAGAACAGCATAGCACAAGACCCTTCGGCCATGATGCCATGCCCATCTTTTACCCGACTGTAAGATCAAACTAATTTACATACCCTTCATTTTGCTTTCATCCATGGGACGATCCAAGAGTCTGTTAAAATGCCCAGTTCCACCCACCCACCACTCTCTGTGTAAAGAACCTACATCTGAAATCTCCCCTTACCCATCCTCCAATCACCTTGCAATTATGCCCCCTTGTACCATGTATGCCATGGGATAAAGAGGTCTCTCACTGTTCACTCTATCTTTGCCTCACACCATCTTGTTCACCTCTACCAAATCACACCACACTCTTCTTCACTCCAATGAGACAAGCCTTAGCTCCCTCAACCTTTCATCATAAGACATGCCCTCCAGTTCAGGTAGCATCCTGGTAAATCTCCTCTTTACCCTCTCTAATGCTTCCACATCCATCCTGTAATGAAGGGACCAAAACTGAACACAATATTCTAATCGGGATCTAAACAGGGCTGTATAGAGCTGCAGCATAACCTCATGGCTTTAAAACTCAATCCTCCAGCTAATGAAAGCCAATACAACACATTGGTGGCAAATTTGATGGATCTCTGGTCATGAAATCCAAGGTCCATCTGTTCCTCCACACTATTCAGTATTTTGCCTTTACCCCTGTATTCTGCATTCAAGTCTCACCTTCCAAAATGCAGCACTTCACACTTTTCCAGATTTGACTTCATATGCCACTTCTCAACCCAGCTCTACATCCTGTCAATGTCCCATTGCAACCTCCAGCAGACATCCACACTATTCACCACTCCACCAACCTTCATGTCATTGGCAAATTTACTTACCCACCCTCCACTCACACATGCAAGTCATTCATAAAATCACAAAGAGCAGAGATTTTTTGACCTGCAGAAAACCACTGGTCACTGAGCTCCAGGCTGAATGATTTCCATCTGTCATCACCCTCTGTCTTCTATGTGCCAAGAATTCTGTATTCAGACAGGCAGGTTTCCCTGTATCCCATGCTCTATATTTTCTCAATGAGCCATAAATGTGTTTTGACACATGCTCAAAGGATTCAATAAGATTTGTGAGGCATGACCTATCCCTTACAAAGCTATGATGACTTTCTCTAATCAAACTATGGTTTTCCAAGGAATCATAAATCCTGTATGTCAGAGTCCTCTCCAATAATCTGCACATCACAGACAGAAGACTGACAGGTCTGTGATTCCCAGAATTATCTCTATTCCCTTTCTTGAACAACGCATGGCTGATTCACTTCACCTGCACATCTTTCGGCTGTGGATGGAAACCGGCGCACCTGTCGGAAACCCACGCAGACATGAGGAGAATGTGCAAACTCCACGCAGACAGTCGCCTGGGGCTGGAATTGAAATCGCGTCCCTAGTGCTGTGAGGCAGCAGTGCTAACCACTGAGCCACCGTGCTGCCCCATGTAACTCTCTAGAGCCCTGCTTCTGATCCTTGGTTCCTCAAACTTAAGTTAGCTTCCTTCTTCCTCTTGACTAGATGTTTTACATCCCTTGGAACCTTGTCAAATGCTTTGCTGAAGTTCATGTAGACAACGCTGACTGCTCTGCCTTCATCTATCGCTTGGTCAACTCCTCGAAGAGTCAATCCGGTTTGTGAAACACGGTTTCCCACTCACAAAGCCATGCTGACTATCTCTAATCAGCCCTTGCCTTTCCAAATATACGTAGCTCCTTTCTCTCAGAATCCCCTCCAACAACTTACCCAGCACTGGCTCACTGGGCTGTGATTTCCTGGCTGCTCCCTGCAGACCTTAAGTGATGGAACAGCATTAGCCACCCTCCAATCTTCCGGTAACACAATGTTGATAATATAAATATCTCTATTAGGGACACTGCAATCTCTTCCCCAGATTCCCACAATATTCTAGGATCGACCTAATAAGCGACTGAGGATTGATCTACCTTTATTTGTTTTAAGATTCCAGCACTTTTTCTTCTCTGTTGAGAATTATTTCCAAGACATCACTATTTATTTCCCCAACTTCTTGAGCTTCCATGTGTTTCTCCACAGTAAATTCTGACAACACTATTTTGTCTAATATCTCATCCACCTCCTGACAGTTAAGGTGCCCTATTCTCTACCAAGTTACTCTTTAGCCCTTATTGAAACTTATGTAAAGGTTTCTGAAAATTCAAATAAACCGTATCCTCGGTACAACCACTCCGACACCCGTATCTATTCTGCCATTTATATTGCCACCAATAAAAATAAAATCCAACAGGTTCAAAAACACATTCTCTTTTTCTTAAAAGCGCTTCTAAGGGTCCAGTTCTTGTTCATTGACATATCTTTTCAAACATATTTCAGCTCCCGACCTACTATCAGGCTAACACTGTTTGGTTTCAGACTGGCAGCAGAAAGGGTTATGGCAGCTTGTGTTTATCAATCTGAAAATTGTAGCTTACAGGTCCAACAGGTAATAGATATTTTGGAAATAAGATGGGTCGTGGGGACTGAAGGACATTATGGAGATAGGAAGTGATGTGGGGACTGTATGAGATTATGGACACAGAGTGCAGTGGTGACTGAAGAACATTGTGGAGACAGGGAGTGTTGTGGGGCCTGAAAGGTGCCAAAGAGATCTGCAGATCTGTTGGGCCTGAAGAGGTTGCACAGATCAGGAGGATGATGGGGATTGAAGGATGTTACTCTGAACGGGAGGGTCGTTGGATCAGGATAAGGTTATGGAGTTCGGGAGGTTGGTGGGGAATGATTCAGGTTACATGGGTAGGATGAGTCGTGGGAACTGAAGGAGTTTATGGAGATAGGGAGGGTTGTGGGGACTGAAGGGTCTTACGCACATAGGGAGGGCTGTGGGGACATGAAGGAGGTTATGGAGATAGTAAGTTTAGAGAGAAGGACAGGAAAGAAGAGCAGGTATCGGTCATTTGACCACAGAGTCGGTCCCACCATTCAATATGATCACGACTGATAATCTAACCCAGTACAGTATTCCTGCTTTTACACCTTACTCTGATATTATAGTGACTACTGCCATTTAGTGATACAGCAGGCTGTAGTAACTGGAATGGGGGTCTGTTTGGGGGGGGGGTATCTTACAGAGATAGGGAGGGTTGTGTAAGCTGGGACAGGTGACATATACAGGGCGGGTTTTAGTAATGGGAGGACCTTATATGGATTTGGAGGAATGCAGGGATGGGACGTGATAAGAATGACAGGGAGGATTTTGGGAGCTCGATCTGAGACGGGTACAGCTGAGAACAGAAGTGAATCAAACAGTCAGGGCAGGCAGGGACAAGGTAGGACTAATAAATTAAACTGCATTTATTTCAATGCAAGGGGCCTAACAGGGAAGGCAGATTAACTCAGGGCATGGTTAGGATCATGGGACTGGGATATCATAGCAATTACAGAACATGGCTCAGGGATGGGCAGGACTGGCAGCTTAATGTTCCAGGATTCAAATGCTATAGGAAGGATAGAAAGGGAGGCAAGAGAGGAGAGGGAGTGACATTTTTGACAAGGGATAGCATTACTGAGGGAGGATATTCCCAGAAATACATCCAGGGACGTTATTTGGGTGGAACTGAGAAATAAGAAAGGGATGATCACCTTATTAGGATTGTAATACAGACGCCCCAATAGTCAAAGGGAAATTGCCAAACAAACTTGTAAGGAGATCTCAGCTATCTGTACGAATAATAGGGTAGGCATGGTAGGGGATTTTAACTTTCCAAACATTGACTGGGACTGCCATAGTGTTAAAGGTTTAGATGGAGAGGAATTTCTTAAGTGTGCACAAGACAATTTTATGATTCAGTATGTGGATGTACCTACTAGAGAAGGTGCAAAACTTGACCTACTGTTTTGAAATAAGGCAGGGCAGGTGAGTGAGGTGTCAGTGGGGGAGCACTTTGGGGCCAGCGACCATAATTCTATTTGTTTTAAATTAGTGATGGAAAAGGATAGACCAGATCTAAAAGTTGATGTTCCAAATTGGAGAAAGGCCAATTTTGACAGTATTAGGCAAGAACTTTCGAAAGCTGATTGGAGGCACATGTTCGCAGCTAAAGGGAGGGCTGGAAAATGGGAAGCCTTCAGAAATGAGATAACAAGAGTCCAGAGAAAGTATATTCCTGTCAGAGTGAAAGGGAAGGCTGGGAAGTATTGGGAATTCTGGATGACTAAAGAAATTGAGTGTTTGGTTCAGAAAAAGAAGGAAGCATATGTCAGGTATAGACAGGATAGATCGAGTGAATCCTTAGAAGAGTATAAAGAAAGTAGGAGTATACTTAAGAGGGAAATCAGGAGGGCAAAACGCGGATATGAGATAGGTCTGACAAATAGAATTAAGGAGAATGCAAAGGGTTTTTACAAATATATTAAGGAAAAAAGGGTAACTTGGGAGAGAATAGGGCCCCACAAAGATCAGCAAGGCGGCCGTTGTGTGGAGCCGCAGAAATGGGGGAGATACTAAATTAATATTTTGCATCAGTATTTACTGTGGAAAAGCATATGGAAGATATAGACTGTAGGGAAATAGATGGTGACATGTTGCAAAACGTCCAGATTACAGAGGAGGAAGTGCTGGATGTCTTGAAACGGTTAAAGGTGAATACATCCCCAGGAACTGATCAGGTGTACCCGAGAACTCTGTGGGAAGCGAGAGAAGTGATTGCTGGGTCTCTTGCTAAGATATTTGTATCATCAATAGTCACAGGTGAGGTGCCAGAAGACTGGAGGTTGGCAAAAGTGGTGCCACTGTTTACGAATGGGGGTAAAGACAAGCTAGGGAACTATAGACCAGTGAGCCTGAACTCAGTGGTGGGCAAGTTGTTGGAAGGAATCCTGAGGGACAAGATGCACATGTATTTGGAAAGGCAAGGACTGATGAGGAATAGTCGACATGGCTTTGTGCGTGAGAAATCATGTCTTATAAACTTGATTGAGTTTTTTGAAGAAGTAACAAAGAATATTGAGGAGGGCAGAGTGATAGATGTGATCTATATGGACTTCAGTGAGGCATTCGACAAGGTTCACCATGGGAGGCTGATTAGCAAGGTAAGAACTCATGGAATACAGAGAGAAATATCCATTTGGATACAGAACTGGCTCAAAGGTAAAAGACAGAGAGTGGTGGTGGAGGGTTGTTTTTCAGCCTGGAGGCGTGTGACCAGTGCAGTGCCACAAGGATCGGTGCTGAGCCCTCTACTTTTTATCATTTACATAAATGATTTGGATGCGAGCATAAGAGGTATAGTTAGTAAGTTTACAATTGACACCAAAATTGCAGGTGTAGTGGACAGCGAAGAGGGTTACAACAGGATCTGGACCAGATGGGACAATGGGCTAACTGGCAGATGGAGTTTAATTCAGCTAAATGCGATGTGCTGCATTTTGGGAAAGCACGTCTTAGCAGGACTTATACACGTAATGGTAAGGTCCTAGGGAGTGTTGCTGACCAAAAAGACCTTGGAGTGCAAGTTCATAGCTCCTTGAAAGTAGAGTCGCAGGTAGATAGGATAGTGAAGGCGGCATTTGATATGCTTTCCTTTATTGGTCAGAGTATTCAGTACAGGAGATGGGAGGTCATATTGCGGCTGTGCAGGACATTGGTTTGGCCACTGTTGGAATATTTTCTGCAATTCCGGTCTCCTTCCGATCGGAACAATTGTTGTGAAACTTGAAAGGGTTCAGAAAAGATTTACAGGGATGTTGCCAGGATTGGAGGATTTGAGCTATAGGGAGAGGCTGAACAGGCTGGGGCGGTTTTCCATGGAGCTTTGGAGGCTGAGGTGTGATCTTACAGAGGTTTACAAAATTATGAGGGGCATGGATAGGATAGGATAAATAGACAAAGTATTTTCCCTGGGGTCAGGGAGTCCACAACTCGAGGGCATAGGTTTAGGGTGAGAGGGGAAAGATATAAAAGAGACCTAAGGGGCAACTTTTTCACGCAGAGGGTTGTACGTGTATGGAACGAGCTGCCAGAGGATGTGGTGGAGGATGGTACAATTGCAACATTTAAGAGGCATTTGGGTGGGTATATGAATCGGAAGGGTTTGGAGGAATATGGGCCGAGTGCTGGCAGGTGGGACTAGATTGGGTTGGGATATCTGGTTGGCATGGACGGGTTGGACCGAAGGGTCTGTTTCCGTGCTGTACATCTCAATGAATCTATCACTCATAGAGGTTATAGAAATAAACTGTGTGGTCGCGTCTGGAGGAGATTAAAGGTATAAAGGTTTGTAGTTACCGAAGGAAATTACTTCAATCGGGACCAGCAGAGTTTACAGAGACTGAGTGCGTTTTAGAGACAGGAAGAGTTCATAGTCATCATTAGAAATGCAGAAACTAATTTATGAGAGAAGCAGGGTCACTCTGCTTTGTGCCCAGAGACAAGGAGGAATCCAACAGATGGAGTAGGTTTCGAAGGTACAGAGCTTTTTTTGTTGTCGTGACGGGAAGGTTACAGAGATCATGAAGGTAATAGGAGTTCAAAAAAGTCACAAAGACAGGGAGGTTTTTCAGGTCTGGAAAGGACGACAATGACCAGGATGGCTTAAGGAACTGAACAGTTGTTTTTCTTCAGTTAAGGAGAGATGTGACAGAACCCGGGATTAAAGGCAAAGGCAGAGACTTGGAGAGTTTTACTGATTTGAGGAGCTGACAGGGATAAGCAGGATTGTCGGGGCTGAGAGACATAGGGGAAGTGGTATCTATGAAACAGGCAATGGAGAAACTGACAGACATAGGGAGGGTTCTGTGGGACAGGTGAATTTACAGACAAAATGGTGATAATGAAGCCTGAGAATTTTCTCATGTTCCTTGCCCAGCATTGCTCCTACATCATGCCCTCAGGGTCTGAATTAAAGTCCACTAATTCCTCCCTGTGCTGTTTACTGTGAGTGATCTTACCGGCTGCATGATTTACTGACGGCTCCAGATCTCACTCTCCATCTCTCTCTGGCTGACCAACTGTCTTCAATGTGGTGATGGACGAGACAGGAATTGGGAATTCTGCTGAGTCAGGGACATCAGGAATACCTACAGGAGACAGAAAAGTAGACAGAATGGGAAATTAGACTAATGCAATGAAGGTTACACATGGAGAGTGGCACTGAGTCCCACAGAGATCTGGAAATTCCCAGTCTCCATCCGTGGCCTGTGCAGTAGCTTCCCTCTGGAGTGGAGAATGCTGTTGACTCAGGATCTGGAGTAGCTGCAAGAGTGAGAGACACTGATAGAGACTGCAATTAGACCCACACAGTGAGGGATATCACATGGAGAGAGACAGTGATATCAGCAGAGTGCAGGAATGTATCAGGATCACACAATGATATCATCAGAAATGGGTCTGACCAGTGAGCACTGCTACCAGTACTCAGGGAAGACTGAGCTATTTTATTGGGATAGGCTCCTCTGGTACCAGGTTATGCAGTGTGCTATAAATGGACACAGATGAGGAGGGGGACAGGTCTGAGGTGAATGGAAATTCCCAAGTCCAAAGAGAAAGGTTGAAATATTGGAACACCATAGAGATGTGAAGGACGACCAAAAGAAAGAAATAGTAAGGGACTGAGTTTAATTAAAATACGACATTGTCAAACAGATTTGTGACAGGATATTATTGGTTAAAATAAAGTAAATGTCATTTCCGCCCCTCACAATTCCTCATACACCACAAGTGACATCACTTCCGCCCCTCACATCATCGCTGATGTCACACACTCTGACTTCCACGCCCCCCCCCCCGCCACTGCCGTGTTTGCCACCACTTCCGCCCCCACCAACGCCACTCACCTGCATTCTGCTGACACACCCCAGGTCCCACCGTCACCATCCCTGCCCCCAGAACCCTGAGGGGAACACCAATCCTGCTCATGACTCCATCCCCATTCCCCCTAACACCACAGCCACTCCAGTTACAGGCTCCGTCGCCTCCCCCAGCTCCACACCTACACTTGGTCCCAGCTCCCAGTCCTGCGGAGTTTTCACCATTCTCCCTGACCTCCCCCTCACTGAGGACGAATGATCAGTCCTGAGCAAATACCTCACCTTTATCCCCCTCTGTCCACACATCAATGAATTTAATACACGCCGTGACATTGAACATTTCTTCCACAGCCTCCTTAGAGTTTACTTTTACAATGAAGACTCCCGCCTATTTTCTGAGGACCCCTTTGCCGGCCTCCAATACACTCCACCCACCTGGACACCTCGCGCTGGCCTATTACCTGCCTTCGATTTCTTAATTGAAGTTGAAACTTTATTGCTGGAACAGCACAGCAGGTCAGGCAGCATCCAGGGAACAGGAGATTCGACGTTTCGGGCACAGGCCCTGTCGAATCTCCTGTTCCCTGGATGCTGCCTGACCTGCTGTGCTGTTCCAGCAATAAAGTTTCAACTTTGATCTCCAGCATCTGCAGACCTCACTTTCTCCTTCGATTTCTTAATTTCCAACTTCCACCGAGACATTAACCGCCTCAACCTATCTACCCCCTCCCCCACTCCAACCTCTCACCCTCACAATGTGCAGCCCTTCACTTCCTCTGCTCCAATACCGACCTCACCATCAAACCAGTAGATAAAGGGGGTGCAGTGGTAGTCTGGTGCACTGACCTCGACACCGCTGAAGCCATGATGCCAACTCAAAGACACCTCCTCCTACAACCTCCTCTACCATGACCCACCTCCCATGACCAAACCGTCATCTCCCAGACCATACAGAACCTCATCACCTCAGGAGGAGATCTCCCATCCACAGCTTCCAACCTCATTGTCTGGGATCCCCCACTGCCCGGTTCTACCTCCTTCCCACGATCTACAAGCCTGACCACCCTGGCCGACCCATTGTCTCAGCATGCTCCTACCCCACCGAACTCATGTCTGCCTACCTCGACATTGTCCTATCCCCCAGTCCAGGAACTACCCACATTCATTCGAGACACCACTCACACCCTCCACTCCTCCAAGACTTCCGTTTCCCTGGCCCCCAATGCCTCATCTTCACAATAGATATCCAATCTCTCTACACCTCCATCCAGCATGACCAGGACCTCAAGCCCTCCGTTTCTTCATCTCCCGACGTCCACAACAGTACCCTTCCACCGATACTCTCATTCGTTTGGCTGAACTTGTTCTCACTCTTCACAAATTTTCTTTCAAATCCTCCCACTTCCTCCAGACCAAAGAGGTAGCCATGGGCACCCGTATGGGCCCCAGCTATGCCTGTCTCTTTGTTGGCTTCGAAGAACAGTCCATCTTCCGTAGTTACAATGGCCCTACTCCCCACGTCTTCCTCCGCAAAATTGATGACTGCATTGGCACCACCTCGTGCTCCCTCGAGGAATTTGAGCAATTCATCAACTTCACCAACACATTCCACCCTGACCTTAAATTTACCTGGACCATCTCGGATACCTCCTTCCCCTTCCTGGACCTCTCCATTCCTATTAATGACAACCGACTTGACACCGAGTTTTTACAAACCTACTGACTTCCACAGCTACCTAGATTACATATCTTCCCACCCTACCACCTGTAAAATTCCCAACACCTATTCACAATTCCTCCGCCTCCGCCGTACCTGCTCCCAGGAGGGCCAGTTCCACCACAGCACACACCAGATAGCCTCCTTCTTTAGAGATCGGAATTTCCCTTCCCACGTGGTAAAAGATGCCTTCCAAACAATCTCGTCCACATCCCGCACCTCCGCCTTCAAACCCCACCCCTCCAACCGTAACAAGGACAGAATGCCCCTGGTGCTCACCTTCCACCCTTCCAACCTTTGCATAAACTAAATCATCCACCGCCATTTCCGCCACCTTCAAACGGACCCCACCACCAGGGATATATTTCCTCCCCACCCCTCTCCACTTTCCACAAAGATCATTCCCTCTGTGACTACCTGGTCAGTTCCACGCCCGCCAAAAACCCACCCTCCCTTCCTGGCACCTTCTCCCGCCACTGCAGGAATTGCAAAACCTACGCCCACACCTCTCCCCTCACCACTATCCACGGCCCCAAAGGAGCCTTCCACATCCAAAGTTTTACCTGTACATTCACCAATATCATTTATTGTATCCGTTGCTCCGGATGCGGTCTCCTCTACATTGGGGAGACGGGAGACCTCCTGCGAGAGCACTTTAGGGAACATCTCTGGTACACCCGTACCAATCAACCCCACCGCACTGTGACTCAACATTTCAACTCCCCTTCCCACTCTGCCGAGGTCATGCAGGTCCTGGGCTTCCTCCACCGCCACTTTCTCACCACCCGACGCCTGGAGGAAGAACGCCTCACCTTCCGCCTCGGAACACTTCAACCCCAGGGCATCAATGTGGACTTCACCAGTTTCCTTATTTCCTCTTCCCCCATGTCACCCCACCTCCAGCCTTCCAGCTCAGCACCGCCCTCATGACCTGCTTAATAGCCTATCTCCCTTTCCACCTATCCATTCCACTCTCGTCTCTGACCTATCACCCCCATCCCCACCCTTATTTACCCATTGTAAACTTTGCTACCTTGCCCCATCCTCCACTCTGACCTATCACCTTCTTCCCCACCCCATTCACCTATTGTACTCTATGCTACTTTCTCCCCATCCCCACCCCACTCTCATTTATCTCCCCACTCTGCAGGCTCCCGACCTCTGTTCCTGATGAAGGGCTTTTGCATGAAACATCGATTTTCCTGCTCCTCGGATGCTGCCTGACCTGCCGTGCTTTTACAGTACCACTCTCATCTAGACTCTGGTTTCCAACATCTGCAGTCCTTGTTTTTACCTTATTAGAGGAGGAGACATGTTGTAGACACTGAAGCAAGGTACAGGGATAGGGATGGTAGTCTGGAATGCAGTACATTTCAAATATGTAGAGGGACTATCGGGAAGGGAGGAGGTTACAGCGATAGGATCTGTTATAGAAATTAAAAATTATTGAAGATACTGGACCACAAGACATGCCATAGATACACTGTTGCAGAGTAGTGAGTTTTAATATAACAGAACTTACATTGGGGTGGTGATTGAGCCTGGGGTGTGCGTGTGTACTGTGCGCCCCTCCAGCGCTGTATCTATGTCACGTTGTGTTAACAGATGTTTGGAGCTCTCTCATTGTTCTTTGCTCTGTGCACTGTGGGTGACCTTACTTCACTACAGGATTTATTGAAGGCTCCAGATCTCCTTTCCCTTTGTCTCTCCCTTACATACCAACCGCGTTCAATGAGGTGATGGACGATCCACCCAGCAGCTGCGAAGGCTTTTGAGTTAGGACTTTCCTGAGTACCTACAGGAGACAGAGAAACAGACAGAATGGGAAATTAAACAGATGTAGTGAGGGTTACACACGGAGAATGGCACTGAGTTCCACAGAGATCTGGAAAATGGAGCGATATTAAGTAATAGTCCCAGATTGCTGGAAGATGTCAGGATCACACAATTGTGTCCGAAGAATGGGTTTAGCTTCATGATGCCCTGGTATGAGTGCTCAGGGATGAGCACCCAGTGAGCAGGTGAAGTAATGGCCCAGTGGTATTATTGCGAGAGAATGTATCCAAAACCTCAGCTAATGTTCAGGGGAGGCAGGATTGAATCCCGCCATCTGAAAAGGAGACATTTGAAATCAATAATTTTAAAAATAATAACTAACAATTCACAAATAAGTATGAAACCATTACTGATGTACAACAAATCCAAACATTTGTCCTTCAGAGAAGGACATCTGCCCATCCTGATGTGGTCTGCATGACATAGCCACAGCGAAGTGTTTAACTCTCAATTACCCTCTGAAATGGCCGAGCAAGTTACTCAGTTCAAGAGCAGCTAGGACTGGGCAAGAAAGGCTGGTCAGCCAGAGACACCCACAGGCCATACTTGATTTTTTTTAAAAAATCGATTAGGATGGTCCCCCTGGAACTGTACTGGGACTAGTGTCCTGGCCAATCATGTCGGTAGGTTTATGGACAGGGCATTAAAATGGCAGAGAGGATACAGGTGAAAGGCGCTTTCCAAATCCAAAGGGAAAATGTGAAGCAATGGAACAGCATGGGGATGTGGCTGAAGACAAGCAGAAAGGAACAGGATGGGACAGAGTTTAACTAAAACTGTACACCAGCAAATAGATTTGTGACAGAATATTGTGGAAGAGAGTATATTATGTTTTTTTTTTAATGCACAACGTTGCTGCAATAAGGTAGATGGATTTGTGACACAGAGATAAAAGAGATTTAGACACCAGGGAGACTTGGATACAGGGTGAACAAAAATATTCAGTGGTTCATAATCTTGTGCAAACTCAGGCAAAATGGGCAACGCTAACAATAATGGAGACCAAAGGCTTTACTGAGAAAGCATTTGGCATCAGATCATGAAGTAGAGTCAGTCTGAATGTAAATTCCGGCGACTACTTGCCAAGGACACAAGCAGCAGAACAGATTTAGCCACCGAACAGCATTTCATTGCTCATCACTGCATTAAACAGGAACTCATTGGAATTTTTTAACAAAGGCATTGTGATAATTTTGGAAACTTCTAAATTTGTATAATCTGGGACAATCACACGGTCAACATTGATATTGGAAGAGGAGTTTGCTTATTTTTTTTTTCAGTGTTTCTTTGAAAATCACATTGTGCGAATGTTAAGGGACGTAACTACCGCAGAGCGACCAGTGTGTGATGAAACTTAGTGAATGAGTAATGTCACCTGCGGAGATCCTTCGGGAAATTGTGATAAAGTGCAGTTTAAAGAAATATAAAGTTTTAAAGTGAATCACAGAAAGGACAAGCTACAACTAGAAACAAAAATAGCCAATTACATGAGTCTGAGAGGAGAACTGACCAAGGTAAACAGGCTAAACAGACTGAAATATATGCCTGTAAATGAACAGTGGAAAATATTTGAAGGGACAGTGCAAAATACTCAACAAAAGGACATTCAATTGAAACAGTAAAAACCTCAGCAAGAAATTCCCACTGATCCCTCACTCAGGACAAAAGGAATCATACTAGGTCATGAGGCTGAGAAGATCACCAAAAAGTACTTAAAATCCTGAAGTGAGAGAGTGTTTTAGGAGTAAATGTTAATGGATTGCAATGGGTCTGCTCGCAGGAGGAGGGCTGTGGGAAGGGGAACCACGGTCAGGGTTCATTGACACAATAGGAACAGGGAGAGGTGAAGGTGCTGGAGGTGGTGAGAGTGTTACAGAGAGTAGTCAGGGTCTGAACAGTGTTACAAAGCCAGTACGAATTGCTACGGCTGGAAGGGTTTGCAGAGGTAGGGAGGGACATAGGTATTTTTATATATTCATTCATGGGATGTGGGTGTCACTGCCAACTGCCAAAGAACAACGTTCTTTGACCCCTCTGCTAATTACTGAGAGGGTAGCTCAGAGTCAGCCATATTGCTGTGGGTCTGGAGTCACATTTCGGCCAGACCAGGTTAGAATATTTGATGTCCTTCCCTAAAGGAGGTTAGTGAACTAGATGAGTTCTTCTTACTGATCAACAATGTTTTTATGGTAGCCCCACCAATGTCTTTTACAGCCACAACATGACATCCCAACTCTTACTCTTAATGCTCTCCCGAATGAAGGTAACCATCCCAAACGCCTGCTTCACCAGCCTGTCTACCTGTGACACTACATTCAAAGAACCGTGTCCCTGCATCCCTGGGTCTCTGTCTGAAAACACTACCCAGGGCCCGAACATTAACTGTACAAATCCCACCCTGGTTTGTTTCACCAAACTGGAACACCTCATCTTTATCTAATTAAACTCCATCTGCTATTCTTCAGCCCACTATCCCAGCAGTACTGTTCATCCTTTTGTATCACAGTTAACCTTCTTCACTGTCCACTTTACACCAATTTCAGTGACACCCAAAACAATTACTTACCATGAAACCAATACTCCCATCCAAACCATTTATCCAAATGACAAACAACAGGGGACTCACTACACCGCTGGTCACATACCTCCAGTCAGAAAAACAACATGTCTCCCATCACCCTCTGTCTCCTATCATCAAGCAAATTTTGTATCCTGTTCACTAGCTCCTCTTGAATGCCATATCCTTTTACACTGATCTGAGCTTAATACCCAGTTTACCACACAAAACGTAGAACACAGAACAGTTCAGCCCAAGACGCTTCGGCTATGATTTCATGCCAACCTTTTATCCAACTGTAAGAACAAAGTAAACTACATACCCTTCATTTTACTATTATCTATGTGTCTGTCCAAGAGTCTATTAAATGTCCCGAATGTGTCTAATTTTACTACCACCATTGGCAGTCCATCCAACCACCTACCATTCTCTATCCTCTTATCCATCCTCCAATCACCTTAAAATTACACCCCCTTGAAATAGCCATTTATGCCATAGGAGGAAAAGTCTCTGACTATTCACTCACTCTGTGCCTCTCATCATCTTGTTCACCTCCACAAAGTCGCCCCGCCCCCTTCTCCAATGAAAAAAGCCTGAGATCCCTCAACCTTTCTTCGTAAGAACTGCCCTCCATTCCAGGCAGCATCCTGGTACATCATCCTGGTACATCTCACTTCACACTTTTCCAGATTGAACTCCATCTGCCACTTCCAGCCCAGCTCTGCGTCCTGTCAATGTCCCGTTGCAACCTACAACAGCCCTCCACATTCCCCAACACTCCACTAACCTTCATGTTATTGACAAACTTATTAACCCACTCTCTAACATCCACATCCAAGTCATTTACAAAAATCACAAAGAGCAGAGTCCCAGAGCCGATTGTTACAGAACACCACTGGTCACTGAGCTCCAGGCTCAATACTGTCCATCTGCTGCCACCCTCTGTCATCTCTAGGCCATCCGATCCTGTATACAGACAGACAGATTTCCCTGTATCCCAATTTTCCTTCTTTTCTGATTGAGCCATCAACTTATTCTGCCATATCCTCAAAGAATTCAATATGGTTTGTGAGGCATGACCTGACCCCTCACAAACCCATACTGACTGTGGCTAATTTAACTATGGTTTTCCAAGTAGTCATAAATCCTGTCTTTAGAGTTCTCGCCAATAATCTGCACACCACAGACATTCGACCAAATCTGTAATTCCCAGAATTCTACCTCCGTAACATGGCTCGGACTTTACAAATGTTCCCTCCTCTGCCATGTTCCCCAGAAGGATTACAGAGATAGAGAGGAATATCAGGACAGGAGGATTTTGCAGACATTAGAAGGTTTGCAGTGCCAAAAGGAGGCGTCAGTAATTGTGAGGTTTCATCTTGATGAAGGCATTTGAGGAGGGAGGGAGGATTGTAGGGAAATGAGAGGTTTCACAGTTTAGGTGTTTTGTTAGGGCTGCAAGTGGTTACTGAGTTGGGGAGTGTGTAAGCACTGGTGGATATTACAGAAACATGTGGTATTGGTTGCAATGCAGGATGAGGATTCAGGAAGCTGGAGAGTATGGGGTCTGAACAAGGTTACACAAATGGGAAGAGTTGTCAGGCGTGCAGGTGTTTACAGAGACAGCAATGGCCTGATCTGGAGCAGAGGACCCAGATTGGGAGGGATGTGGGGACTGGAGGTGGTTTCACAGGGAGGGAGGACCACAGACCCACAGGAGGTTACAGAAATGTGGAGAGCTGTAGGGCTGACAGGGGTTTATGGAGATGGGAATGTTGGGAGGGATGGAGAAGTTTACAGGGATAAGGATGTTTGTAGGCCAGGGCTGGATCACAGACAGGGAGTGTTCTAGGGAGCTGAGCAGATTAGAGAGATAAAGATGTTTGTATCGACTGGAAGAACAAACAGAGATATGCAGGATTGTGTTGACTGAAGATGTTTATAGACATAGGAAGGCTTAGGTTCTGGGGGTTATGGAGGCTGTAGAATCTGGATTTCTTTTCAGAGATTGGGATAACATTTTTGGTCAGAAACAGTTTCACAGATAAGGGAGCATAACACAAACAGGAGGAAGTTGTAGAGGAAGGTGGCGTTTAAACAGATAGTGGTGTAAGAGCTGGACAAGGTTATGAAGATGGGTAGATGGTGGAGACACAGGAGTAGCTTACATTGACATGGGGGTGATAGTGACAGGAGGGTGTTAAATAGACAGTGGGTTTTGTAGGGACTGGATTGGGAGAGGCACAGGCATGGAGTGAGTTCGACAGATCAGGATTACTGCAGAGACCTGAGAGGATTACACTGATAGGGATGGTGGTTGGGTCTCCACAGACTGTTGGTGTTTAGGGAATGGAAGAGATTTGGTAGATCGGGAGGGATGTAAGAGCTGCAGGAGCTTATGGAGAGTTGAAAAGTTGGAGCAATTTGCAGAGGTAGGTTTCTCAGACAGGAGTAGGTTACAGATAGTGAGGGTTGTGTGGTCTGAGTAAGTCAAAAAGAGGAGAGTTTTCGCCTCTGGAAGAGGTTACACTGACAGGGACAGTTGAAGAGACTGAAGCAAATATGCATGGAGAAGTTTACACAGATAGGGAGGTGAGTAGGGACTGAAGGTGAATACACAGACATGGAGGGTTGTATTGTTAGACGGGGAGCTGAGATGGATAGGCGATGTACACAGATAGAGAAGGTTGTGTTTTTGGTGAAGGTTACACTGATACAGACAGTGTTAGGGAGTGTTTAGTGGACTACAGAGGAGCTCAGAGAGAATGTATTATGGGGAGTGGAGGAGATTACAGACACAGAGATGGCTGTCGGGTTGAAAAGAGCTTCTACAGATCCTCGGTGCCTTAAGGCTGGCGGGAGGTTATAATAGTGAGTGTTGCCAAGACTTAATTACTTCACTGATATAGAGCAGGTCTCAGCACGTAACTGTCAAAGGGAAGTTGAGACAGTCCAGATGAGTTTTCAGAGATACAAATGTTTATGGGAGTTTCAAGAGGGAACAATGAGCTGTATCAAATGGTAATAGTTATCGGGAGGGTTCTAAAAGTAGGAAGAGGTGACAGACATATCGATCTTTGTATGGACTGCAGAAGCTTACATCGGCAAGGAGTGTTTTAGAGTCTGAAGGGGATTACAGTGTTAAGGAGAATATTGGGGATAAGGCAAGGTGTAAGAGACGGGGATGGTTGACAGGGCTGGACAATAACCTGAATAGAATCGCCATCGTGTGCAACCAGGCCATTCGGCCCAACCAGTCCATTCCAAAACTCTGAAGAGCCTCCTACCCAGACCCACCCCTCTACCTATACATTAAACCCTGCATTTCTCGTGGTGAACTTACTTAAACCACACATTCCTGAATACCACAGTCAACTTATGATGGCCAATTCACTGATGGTGCAAATTTTGGACACACACACACACATAGAGCAAGGGAACGACACGCAAACACACAGTGAGGGAGATACCCACAGACAGACAGCAAGGGAAGGACATGCGCACACACACAGTGAGGGGATACACGCAGACACACAGTGAGGGAAGGACATGCGCACACACAAACAGTGAGGGGGATACACGCAGACACACAGCGAGGGAAGGACATGCACACACACAGTGAGGGGGATACACGCAAGCACACAGCGAGGAAGGGACACACACAGCGAAGGAGGGACACGCGCACACGCAGCGAAGGAGGGACACACGCACACGCAGACGCAGCGAAGGAGGGACACGCGCACACGCAGCGAAGGAGGGACACGCGCACACGCAGCGAAGGAGGGACACGCGCACACGCAGCGAAGGAGGGACACGCACACACGCAGCGAAGGAGGGACACGCGCACACGCAGCGAAGGAGGGACACGCGCACATGCAGCAAAGGAGGGACACGCGCACACGCAGCAAAGGAGGGACACGCGCACACGCAGCGAAGGAGGGACACGCCCTCACGCAGCGAAGGAGGGACACGCCCTCACGCAGCGAGGGAGGGACACGGACACACACAGCGAGGGAGGGACACGGACACACAGCGAGGGAGGGACACGGATACACACAGCGAAGGGGGGGACATGCATCTGCACACACACAGAGACACAGCGAGGGAAGGACACACACACACAGTGAGGGGAGGACATGCACACATACAGCGAGGGAGGGACACGCGCATACAGCGAGGGAGAGACAAGCACAGACACAGCAAGGGGGACACGCACGCACACAGTGAGGAAGGGACACGCACACACACAGCGAAGGAGGGACACGCACACACACACAGCGAGGGAGGGACACGCGCACACACCGAGGGAGGGACAAACACACACACAGCAAGGGAGGAACACGCACAGACACGCAGCGAAGGGACACACACATACACACACACACAGCGAGGAAGGAACACGCACAGACAGCGAGGGAGAGACACACTGAGACACGCAGTGAGGGAGGGGACATGTACATACACAGCATGGGAGGGAGATGCACACACACAGCGAGGTTTTAACACGCACACACACAGCGAGGGTGGGACACGCGCACACACACAGCGAGGGGGGGACACGTGCACACATACCGAAGGAGGGACACACAGCGAAGGAGGGATAAGCACACACAACGCGAGGGGGAGGGCATGTGCACACAAATTGAGCGGGGGCACACACACGCAAAGCGAGGGAGGGACACACACAGCGAGGAAGCGACACACACACAGCGAGGGGGGACAAGCACTCACACAGCGAGGGAGAGACACGCACACACGCAGTGAGGGAGGGAAACGCACACACGAAGCGAGGGAGGGACACGCACACACGAAGCGAGGGAGGGACACGGACACACACAGCGAAGGGGGGGACATGCATCCGTGCACACACACACAGACACAGCGAGGGAAGGACACGCACACATACAGCGAGGGAGGGACACGCGCAAAAACGAGGGAGGGACAAGCACAGACACAGCAAGGGGGACACGCACACACACAGTGAGGAAGGGACACTCACACACAGCAATGAAGGGACACACACACACACACAGTGAGGGGGGGACACGCGCACACACACAGTGAGGAAGGGACACACACACAGCAATGAAGGGACACGCACACACACAGCAAAGGGGGACGCGCACACACACACAGCGAGGGAGGGACACGCGCACACATCGAGGGAGAGACAAACACACACACAGCGAGGGAGGGACACGCATAGACACGCAGCGAAGGGACACACACACAGAGTGAGGGAGGGACACGCACACACAGCGAGTGAGGGACACGCTGAGACAGGCAGTGAGGGTGGGACACGCACACACACAGCGAGGGAGGGACACAAGGCGAAGGCGGGACAAGCAGACACACCGCGAGGAGGAGGGCATGTGCACACAAATTGAGGAGGGGCACACACACACAAAGCGATGGAGGGTCACGCAAACACACCCACAGTGAGGGGAATACAGACAGACAGACAGCGAGGGACGGGGACACACACACAGCGAGGGAGGGACGCGCATATACACACAGCGAGGGACGGGGACACACACGTAAAGCGAAGGAGGGACATGCACACATACATACACACGCACACAAACACAGAGCAAGGAAGAGACGCTTACACACAGCGAGGAAGGGACAAACACACACACTTATTGTGAGGGGACTACACGCAGACACACAGTGAGGGAGGGACACGCACACACCGTGAAGGAGGGACAAACACACACATGTCGAGGGGGAGGGCATGTGCACAGAAATTGAGAGGGGTACGCACACACAGCGAGAGGGGGCACACAGACATGGTAAGGGTGGGACACATGCACACAGCAAGCTGGTCACACTCACAGACACAAACACAGACCAAGGGAGGGACATGCACACACACACACACAAGGGACGGACACACACATGCAAAGAGCAAGGGAGGGACATGCACAGATACACACACACACAGAGCAAGGGAGGGACACATGCACACACAGTGAGGGAGGAACACGCATACGCACAGCAAGGGAGGGATACACGCACTACACACAGTGAGGGGGTTACCCGCAGACACACAGCGAGGGAGGGATACACACACACACGCACAGCGAGGGAGGGACACATACACACACACAGCGAGCGAGGGACAGACACACCGAGGGAGGGACACGCACACACATATACACCAAGAGAGGGGCGCGCGCGTGCACACACACACACACACACACACACACAAACACACACACACGCAGCGAGGGAGGGAAGGACATGCACACACACACAGAGAGCGAGGGAGGGAAGGACATGCACACACAGCGTGGGAGGGGCACGCAAACACAGCGAGGGAAGGACATGCACACACACAGCGAGGGAGGGACACCTTCATACACAGCAAGGGAGGGACACACACAGGGAAGGAGGGACAAGCACACACATGGCGAGGGGGAGGGCATGTTTACAGAAATCGTTAGAGGATATGCACACACAGCGAGAGAGGACACGCACAGACACGGAGAGGGAGGGACATGCACACACAGCGAGGGGAGAAGCGCACACACAGTGCGGGGATATACACAAAGAGCAATGGAGGGACACACACACACACACACAAGGGGCACACACACACAAAGCGAGGGTGTGACACGCACACATGCACACAGCAAGGGAGAGACACGCACACACACAGGAGGGAGGGACACTCACATAGACTGCAAGAGGGACACACATACTCACAGCAAGTGGGGGACACACACATAGTGAGGGAAGGACATGCACAAGCACACAAACACAGACACATGCAGCGAGAGAGGGACACACACACAGCAAGGGGGAGACACACGCACACACATAGCGAGGGAGGGACACGTATGCACACACACCGAGATTCAGACACATGCATACACAGCGAGGGAGGGACACACACACAAACAAAAAAACACACACACACAGAAACAGAGCAAGAGACCGACAGTCGCAAACACAGCGAGAGGGAGACACATGCACACACAAGAGGGGAGACCACACACATGCGTGCACATCTAGAGGAACACATACACACACTCACACAGAGCAAGAGAGGGACACACACACACACACACACACACACACACACACACACACACAGCCAGGGAGGGACATGCACACACAGCGAGGGAGGGTCACACACAAACATACACACAGCAAGAGAGGGACACACGCACACATAGCGAGGGGGAGACACATGCACACACAGCGAGGGAGGGCCACGCACACACACGCACAGCAAGAGGGACACACACACACACACAGAGCAAGGGGGGGTATCTCACACATACACAGCGAGGGAGGGACATGTACACATACAGCAAGGGAGGGACACGCGCGCACACACACAACAGCAAGGGGGAAACGCACACTCACAGCATGGGAGGGAGACACATTTACACACACACAGAGCGAGGGAGGGACACGTACACACACAGCGAGAGAGAGACACGTACACACAACACGATGGAGTGACACACACACAAACAGCAAGTGAGGGAAACGCAGTGAAGGGGGGACACACAAACACATACTGTGAGGATGTGACACGCACACACAAACAGCGAGGAAGGGACACACACAGCGAGGGAGGGACTTGCTGAGACACGCAGCGAGGGAGGGATACGCACACACACAGGGAAGGAGGGTCAAGCAGATACACGGCGAGGGGGAGGGCATGTGCACAGAAATTGAGAGGGTGCACGAACACACAGCGAGAGGGGACACACACAGGAACAGCGAGGGAGGTGAAAATGTGTTGCTGGAAAAGCGCAGCAGGTCAGGCAGCATCCAAGGAACAGGAGAATCGACGTTTCGGGCAGAAGTCCTTCTTCAGGGACACACAAACAGCGAGGGAGTGAAACGTACACACACACAGTGAGGGAGGGAAGGACATGCACACACACAGAGCGAGGGATGGACGTACACACAGAGCGAGGGAGGGACGTACACACAGAGCGAGGGAGGGACGTACACACAGAGCGAGACAGGGACGTACACACACACACACAGCGAGGGATGGACACGCACACACACAGTGAGTGAGGAACACGCACACACAGCGAGAGAGGGACACACGCACACAGCAAGGGAGGGACACACACAGCGAGTGAGGGACACGCAAACAGCGAGGGAGTAAAACGTACACACACAGTGAGAGAGTGTCACACACACACACACACACACACACACGCACACACACACACACAGACGCACCCCGAGGAAGGAAGGACATGCACACACAGAGAGCAAGTGAGGGACACACACACACAGCAAGGGAAGGACATGCACACACACAGTGATGGAGGGTCATACACAAACACACACAGCGAGGGAGGGACACACACACAGACACAGGGAAGGAGGGACAAGCACACACACGGCGAAGGGGAGGAAATGTGCACAGAAAGTGAGAGGAGGCACGCACACACAGTGAGAGGGGACACGCACTGACACGGCGAGGGAGGGACACACGCACACACAGCAAGGGGGGAGATGCACTCACACAGCGAGGGGGATATACACAGAGTAAGACACACACACACACAGCGAGGGAGTGATACGCACACACAGCAGGAGAGACACACACACACACACAAAGCGAGGGACGGACACGCACACACTCACACAGCGTGGGAGGGACACAGGCACAATGAGGAATTGACACGCATACATAAACACACACACACACACACACACAGCGAGAGAGGGACACTCACATACACTGCAACAGGGACCCACACACTCACAGCAAGAGGGGGACACACACAAGCGAGGGAGGAACACGCGCATGCGGAAGCACACAAACACAGACACACAGTGAGAGTGGGACACACACACACAGCCAGGGAGGGACATGCACTCATAGCCAGGGAGGGGCGAGCGCGTGCGCCAACAACACACACACAGGGAGGACACGCACACACAGCGACGGAAGGACATGCACGCACACACACACAGCGAGGGAAAGACATGGACATGCACACACACACAGAGCGAGAGAGGGTCACGCACATAAACTGCAAGGGAGGGACACGCACACACACACACACAGGGAAGGAGGAACAAGCAGACACACGGCGACGGGGAGGGCATGTGCACAGAAATTGAGAGGGGGCAGGCACACACAAGCGAGAGGGGACACGCACAGACATGGCGAGAGAGGGACACACGCACACACAGAAAGGGGGAACAGGCACTCACACAGCGAGGGGCGATGCGGACACACAATGGTGGGGATATGCACAAAGAGCAAGGGAGAGGCACATACACACACACAAGGGACAGATACACACTCACAGAGCGAGGGAGTGACACGCACACATACACACAGACGCACTGACACAGAGCAAGGGAGGGACACACACACACAATGTGTGAGGGACACGCATACACACACACACACACACACACACGCACACACACACACACACACACCGAGGGGAGGACACTCACAAACACTGTAAAAGGGTCACACATACTCACAGCAAGAGAAGACACGTACACACAGCGAGTGATGGACACGCTCATGCTCAAGCACACAAACCCAGACACACAGCGAGAGAGAGGCACGCGCACACACAGCCAGTGAGGGACATGGGCACACACAAACACACACAGCAAGCGAGGGACACGCACACACACAGCGAGGGGGGAGACACATGCTCACACAACGATGGAGGGCCAAGCACACACACGCACACCAAGAGGGATACATACAAACATACACAGAGCAAAGGGGGAAACTCACACACACAAAGCGAGGGAGGGACACGCACATATACAGCAAGGGAGGGACACACATACACACACACACACACACACACACACAGAGCGAGGGAAGGACACACACACAACGAGAGAGGGACACACACACACACACAGAGGAGGGAAACATACACACACACACACACACACACACAGAGCAAGGGAGGGACACGCACACACACAGCAAGGGGGACGCGCACGCGTGCACACACACACAGAGCAAGGGACGGACATGCGCACACACAGCAAGGGGGGACGTACACACACAGCGAGGGAGAACACACACACACACACATGCACAGCGAGGAAGGGACACACACACACAGCGAGGGAGGGACACGCAGCGAAGGGACACACACACACACACACACACACACAGACACAGCGAGGGAAGGACATGCACGCGCACATACACAGAGAGTGAGGGAGGGACACACAGAGCGAGGGAGGGATACACTGATACACGCAGTGAGGGAGAGAGCATGGACACACACAGCGTGGGAGGGACATGCATACACAATGCGTGGGAGGGACACACAGCGAAGGAGGGACAAGCACACACATCGCGAGGGGGGGTCATATGCACACAAATTGAGAGGGGGAACACACACTCAAAACAAGGGAGGGACACGCTCAAATATACACATACACACACATACAGCAATGGAGGGACACGCACATAAACACAGTGAGGGGGATCCACGCAGACACATGGCGAGGGAGGGACACACACACGCAAAGCGAAGGAGGGTCACGCAAACACACACACACAGTGAGGAGGATACACCAGACACACAGCGAGAGAGGGACACACACAAACACACACACACACACACAGCGAGGGAAGGATACGCACACACAATGTGAGAGAGAGACACATAAACACAATGCGATGGAGTGACACACACAAACAGTGAGTGAGGGACATGCAGTGAAGGGGGTACACACAAACACATACTGTGAGGATGTGACACGTACACACACAGCGATGAAGAGACACACACACACACAGGGAAGGAGGGACAAGCAGACACACGGCGAGGGGGAGGGCATGTGCACAGAAATTGAGAGGGTGCACGCACAGGCACAGCGAGGGAGGGACACACGCACACACAGCAAGGGGGGACATGCACTCACACACCGAGAGGAGATGCGCACACACACAGTGAGGGGGATATACACAACGAGCAATGGAGGGACACACACACACAAGGGACGGACACACACAGACAGCAAGAGAGTGACACGCACACAGACATCCAGGGAGGGAGGGACGGACGGACGGACGGACGGACACACACACGCACACACACAGCGAGGGAGGACACGCACACACAGCGAGCGAAGGACATGCACACACAAAGCGAGGGAGGGATATACATAAACACAGAGCGAGCAAGGGACACGCACATACACAGCAAGGGAGGGACACGCACACACACAGGGAAGGAGGGACAAGCAGACACACAGCGAGGGGGAGGGCATGTGCACAGAAATTGAGAGGGGGCACGCACACACAAGCGAGAGGGGACACGTACAGACATGGTGAGGGAGGGACACACGCACACACAGCAAGGGGGGACAGGCACTCACACAGTGAGAGGCGATGCGGACAAACAATGGTGGGGAAATGCACAAAGAGCAATGGAGGGACACACACACAAGGGACGGACACACACTCACAGAGCGAGGGAGTGACACGCACACACGCACAAAGCAAGGGAGGGACACGCACACATACTCACAGACACACAGCAAGGGAGGGACACACACACACAATGTGGGAGTGACACGCATACACACACACGCAGCGAGAGAAGGACAGTCACATACACTGTAAAAGGGTAACACATACTCACAGCAAGAGAGGACACGTACACACAGCGAGGGATGGACGCACTCTTGCTCAAGCACACAAACACTGACACACAGCAAGAGAGGGACACGCGCACACACAGCGAGGGGGAAACACATGCTCACACAACGAGGGAGGGCCAAGCACACACACACATACACAGAGCAAGGGGAGAAATTCACACATACACAGCGAGGGAGGAACACACACACACAGTATGGGAGTGATACGCATACACACACACAGCGAGGGAAGGACACTCACATACACTGTAAAAGGGTCACACATACTCACAGCAAGAGGGGACATGTACACACAGTGGGGGATGGACACGCTCATGCTCAAGCACACAAACACAGACACACAGCGAGAGAGGGGCACGCACACACACAGCCAGTGAGGGACATGGACACACACAAACACACACACACACACACAGAGCAAGAGGGGGACACGCGCACACACAGCGAGGAGGAAACACATGCACACACAACGAGGGAGGGCCACACACACACACATGCACAGCAAGAGGGACACACACACATACATAGAGCAAGGGGGTAATTCACACATACACAGCGAGGGAGGGACACGCACATACACAGCAAGGGAGGGACACGCACACACACACACACACACACACACACACACACACACACACACGAGGGGGGGACACCCACACACAGTGAGGAGGGACACACACACACAGAGCAAGGGAGGGGCACGCACACACACAGCAAGGGGGTTGTACACACACAGCAAGGGGGGTTGAACACACACAGCAAGGGGGGTTGTACACCCACAGCGAGGGAGAACACACACACACGCACAGCGAGGAAGGGACACGCAACGAAGGGACACACACAGACACACACACAGACACAGCGAGGGAAGGACATGCACACACAGTGAGGGAAGGACATGCACGCGCACATATGCAGAGAGCGAGGGACACACAGAGACACACAGCGAGGGAGGGAGCATGGACACACATAGCGTGGGAGGGACACGCACACACATAGCGAGGGGGAGGGCATGTGCACACAAATTGAGAGGGGGCACACACACGCAAAGTGAGGGAGGGACATGCACAAATACACACACACACACACACACACGGAGGGACACGCACATACACAGAGTGAGGGGGATACATGCAGACACACGGCGAGGGAGGGACACACACACACACTGCGAGGGACGGGGACACACACACGCAAAGCGAAGGAGGGAAACGCAAATACACACACTTTGAGGGGGATACACGCAGAAACACAGCGAGGGACGGGGACACACACGCAAAGGAGGAACACGGACGCACACACAAACACGGAGCAAGGGAGAGACGCGCGCACACAGCGAGGGAGGGACACACACACACACAAGGGACAGACACACACTCAGAACGAGGGAGTGACACGCGCACACACAGCAAGAGGCGCACACATACACGCACAAAGCAAGGGAGGCATACGCACACAGTGTGGGAGAGACTACGCACACACACACACACAGCGAGGGAAGGACACTCACATACACTGTAAAAGGGTCACACATACTCACAGCAAGAGAGGACACGTACACACAGCGAGGGATGGACACGCTCATGCTCAAGCACACAAACCCAGACACACAGCGAGAGAGAGGCACACACACACACAGCCAGTGAGGGACATGGACACACACAAACACACACATACACACATAGCAAGAGAGGGACATGCGCTTAAACAGCGAGGGGAAGACACATGCACACACAGCGAGGGAGGGCCACGTACACACACGCACAGCAAGAGTAACACACACACACAGGGCAGGAAACTGACACATAAACAGTGAGGGACTGACACACATGCATACACACACACACACACGCACATACACACACACACACACACACACAGCGAGGGAAGGACTCTCACACACTGCAAGAGGGACACATATACTCACAGCAAGACGGGGAACATACACACAGCGAGGGAAGAACACGCACATGTCCAAGCACACAAACACGGACACACAGCGAGAGAGGGGCACGCACACACACAGCCAGTGAGGGACATGAACACACACAGACACACACACAGCAAGAGAGGGACACACGCACACACAGCGAGGAGAAGACACATGCTCACACAACGAGGGAGGGCCACACACACGCTCAGCAGGAGGGAACTCACACACACACACACACACACACACACACACACACACACACACAGCAAGGGGTTAACTCACACATACACTGCGAGGGAAGAACACGCACACACACACACAGCAAGGGAGGGACATGCACATACACACAGCAAGGGAGGGACACGCACACACACACAGCAAGGGAGGGACACGCACACACACAGACAGTGTGGGTGAGACCACACACACAGACACACACACACACACACAGGGAAGGTGTGTCACACATGCGCACACACACACACACACACACACAGAGCGAGGGAGGGACACACACACACACAACAACAGCGTGGGAGGGACACGCATACACAGTGAGGGAGCAACATGCGCATGAGGAAGTACACAAACACAGACATAGACAGTGAGAGAGGGACACGCACACAGACAGCCAGGGGGAGACATGCACACACACACAAACAGAGCAAGAGAGGGACACGCGCATACGCAGCAAGGGAGCCACACATGAACACACAGCGAGGGAGGGCCACGTACACACACGCACAGCAAGAGGGACACACACACACACAGAGCAAGGGGGGAAACTCACACATACACAGTGAGGGAGGGACACGCACACACACACACACACACGCACGCACACATACAGCCAGGGGGCGACACATGCACACACAGCGTGGAAGGGCCACGCACACATATGCACAGCAAAAGGGGCACACACACACACACACACACAGTGAGGGAGGGACACACACGCAGACAGCGAGGGAGCGACACGTGCATGTGGAAGCACACAAACACAGACACACACAGCGAGAGAGGGACACGCACACACACAGCCAGGGAGGGACATGCATACACAGCGAGGGAGGGACATGCATACATAGCGAGGGAGGGACACACACAAACACACACAGAGAGCAAGAGAGGGACACGCGCACACACAGCGAGGGGGGAGACACATGCTCACACAACGAGGGAGGGCCAAGCACACACACGCACACCAAGAGGGACAACAGCGAGGGAGGGACACGCACATACACAGCAAGAGAGGGAAACACACACGCACATACAGAGCGAGGAAGGGATACACACACACACACACAGAGTGAGGGAGGGACACACCCACACACACACACAGTGAGGAGGGACACACGCACACACAGCAAGGGGGGATAAACACACACACAGCGAGGAAGGGACACACACAGACACAGCGAGGGAAGGACATGCACACACAGTGAGGGAAGGACATGCACGCGCACATACACAGAGAGCGAGCGACAAACACACAGCAAGGGAGCGACACGCACACACATAGCGAGGGAGGGACACACGGCGAACGAGGGACAAGCACATACACCGCGAGGGGAGGAGGCACGTGCACACAAATTGAGAGGGGGAACACACACGCAAAGCAAGGGAGGGACACGCACAAATATACATACACACACACACACACACACACACACACACACACACAGCGAGGGGGATACATGCAGACACACGGCGAGTGAGGGACACATACAGTGAGGGACAGGGGGACACACACGCAAAGCGAAGGAGGGATACACAAACACAAATACAGTGAGGGGGATACACGCAGACACATAGCGAGGGAGGGACGCACACACTGAGAGGGACGGGGTCACACATGCACAAAGCGAAGGAGGGACACACACACACACACACACAAACACAGAGAAAGGGAGAG